>NC_135237.1:573853261-574467806 GCF_051348905.1 Ranitomeya variabilis | reverse complement strand
CAGACCAATTTACCACTTCCTTCACCTTTAGACTAGGAAACTGACAACCCAGTCACAAATGTGTGCCCTGTTCTTGTCCCCTCCGGACCTGGTCCTGACCTGATGACCACCATACCAATGCTGGGAGGGAAAGAGACAGAATTCTTGATTGACACTGGGGCAGTCGGGACTGTGGTACACAAAGACTTGATAATGCCAGACATGATTACTGACAAGACTGTGGAATGCGTGAGGGTAGAGGGACAAGAGACTGAAGCCCCTATGACTAAACAAATAAGACTAGAATCACGAGACAGACAAGAGGTGCTTACAAACTTATTGTTAGTGACAATACCCCTATGAATTTGCTGGGAGCAGAGTTGAGTGCTGCCTAGACCACCATACAGTACTCTCCTGAGGCTATTACAGTCACAAGTCCCCTTTCATATAAACACTTGGTGCAGAGGGAAGCCAGGGTCTTCCACATGCACATTATACCACAGGTAAATCATGCCCAATTATAGTTACACTTAATTCCATTCATTTGCCAGTTTAGTAGTTTTCTTGCACAAGATGGTATAGTTACTGTGTATTTCTAGGTTGTCTTCATATGATAGTTTTTTAGCCATTCATTATATTGGCTCAAACTATAGTCACTGTTTAGTTGTCCTTTCCACTTCCTATACCTTATCGCAAGCAACTGGTATTGATATTTGGTATTTTTCAAATTCCTTCTTTTGTATCTGGAACTGTTAGTTATGGATTTATTTAGGGCTGCTACCTTCTTAGAATAAGCTTGTGCTTTGCTGTGGCCTATGGCATTGTGCTCCCCCATTTTATGACTCGGCACCTTTCATAAAAATATTTTTTCATATATATATAATTTTCTTTTGGTAACATATTTTGTGAATCAAATTTAGTTCTTAAGAGGTACTCTACCCAATCAAATACGGGTATAAATGCTGCTCCTCTTAACATCACCTCGTTCATCCCTCCCAGCTCTACTGCAAACTCTTAATAACTCTGAGCGCATTTCGGGTCTACAAATTAATCCCTCTAAGTCCTACGCTATGAATATCAATCTCCCCTCCTCTGTTACCACATTGTTAAAACAAGAATTCCCGTTTCAGTGGACCTCTAACCATTTGGACTACTTAGGAGTGAAACTTACTTCGGAATACGGTTCACTATACGCGGCTAACTACCCTCATATGCGCCGTAAAATCCGCCTAATACTCCAGTCATGGGGTAAACTTCATCTTTCCTGGCTCGGCAGAATACGCGCACTAAAGATGACTATTCTCCCTAAACTACTTTATCTATTCCGGGTCCTCCCGGTCTCGGTCCCCACACAATATCTTAAAATAGCCCAACGAGCAATTAATTCTTTTGTTTGGAAGGGGGGTCTCCCTAGGGTTAATAGAGCCACCCTTAACCGCCATCGTCTAAAAGGGGGATTGGGGGTCCCAAACCTTTCGAAATACTATCAAGCAGCTCAACTAGGTCAACTGACGTTGTACCACGCCTACTCCGAACCCCCCCTGTGGCTAGCTCTAGAGGCCTCGGAACTTCACTCAAGTACCCTCGATACGATACTCTGGACTCTCCCAGTACACCGGAGAGAAATTACTAACCCCATCATGGTTCATTCTCTCAGAATCTGGGATTCATTAAAATACTCCTCACACTTAATTTCACCATTTTTGCCCTTGGCCCCCCCTGTGGGGTAATGCCCAGTTCCCTCCGGGAGTGGATTCCCTTAGGGACTTCCGATTATGGGTAGCTGCGGGAATAACGAGAGTTCATCACCTCTTCAACGTGGATGGAATTATCCCATTTTCTGCATTGAGTGAGAAATACCATCTCCCATCGAGAGAAATATTTCGATACCTGCTACTTAAAAATTTTGTTAAATCCTTACTAAGAAACTCTGCCCCCCCTTATTCCTTCACCCCCTTTGAACAGAGATGCCGCCAAAACCCATATGCCCCAGGTATCATATCCCTTCTTTATTCACATATTAATTCCCCAACCCAGAGGAGGTCCCTGGGTTATACCGTTCGCTGGGAGTCTGACATAGGTTCAACGCTGACGGACTCGGAATGGACCCAAATTTGGTCTTCCTCCACCGGGGGTTTGCTCAATACCCTCATGTTGGAGACTAACTACAAAGTGTTAACCAGATGGTACCTGACCCCTGCCAGAGTAGCAAAGGCTGTGGCTAACTATTCCCCAAACTGCTTTCGGAGATGTAACTCCACAGGAGATATGCTTCATATCTGGTGGCTATGTCCAATAGTTCGAAGGTTCTGGACCAGAGTTTATTTCTTGATTCTTTCAATTACGAATATTAACCTTAGGAAAAACCCCTGGGAAGCTCTATTAAATAAGCGTATTCCTAATATTCCTAGATATTCCCGGGCCCTTATCACATTTATATTTTTAGCAGCTAAACAAACTATAGCTTCGGCTTGGAAAAAAACAGGCTTGGACTTATCGGGAGTTAAATCTCGCCTATCATGGTATATGGTAAATGAAAAATTAACTGCTCTACTAACTGACAGAGTCGACATATTTGAACTTATTTGGCTCCCCTGGGCAGAATATGCAAGCCACACCCCTTTTGCGGATCCGGTATCCCGACTGTCTAACCTTAGTCCTCAGGCGCCTGACTAAACTACCCAAACGGATACAGATTTACTATAATCCCTTCTCGGGTCCCCCTCTCCCTTCCTCCCCCCCCTGAATCCTTGTCCCACATTTTATGTTTGTTTTTGTCTTTGTTGTTACACTCGTCCTTCGCTATGACTTGTGTTATGTTTATTGCTGGTAACTGGAACATAAGCGAAGGACTGTTATACTTTTTATGATGCAATGTACTATTGGATAACGTTAAAGTTCCTTCCTTTCCTGTACCATTTATTTTTGCAAACTTCAATAAAAATTTATTGTTCGAAAAAAATACGGGTATAAATAATATTTGGACATTAGTGTCTGATTTATATAAACACTTGTGTAATATTTCAGAAATGGTGTATATGGCAAGAGTAGTGAAAGTCACACCTGACACCAGAATATTTGAGGACAGGGAAAAGAGTCAGGTACCAGACACCGTTTTGGCAAGGGGAAAATCTGATGTGTGTCAACTGCCCATTCCCCTTGTCATAATTAAATTAAAAGAAGGAACCACTACTCTCCGGTTAAAGCAATACCCTTTAAGTCTAGTCAAATCAATGTCCCTGAGCAGGGATATTAAAAAGTACGTTAAGGCAGGGGTTCTGGTGCAAAGATCTTCCCCCTGCAACACCCCTTTGTATTCCATTAAGAAGAAAAAGGACCCAAGGGTTCCCCTGACACAGAATAGTTCAGGACTTACAGGCTATTAATGATGTTACAGTGAGTGTGATCTCAATTGTCCCTAATACACACACCATATGGTCACAAAATGTTTCACAGTCATTAATTTGGCAAGTGCATTCTTCCCTGTACCCCTGCACTCTGACTGTCAGTATCTTTTCTCTTTTACTCACGAAGGTAAACAATACTGTTGGACGGTCCTCCCACAAGGGGGAAAGAACTCCCCAACCATCTATTCAACAGCGATGGCAGGGATTCTTGAGCAGTGGCAACCACCTCATCCACAGACTGTACTATTGCAGTATGTGGATGACCTCTTGCTCTGCTGCCCGAACCAGAATGTCCTGCAAGGAAGCTACAGTTCCCTTGCTGTGTTTTTTTTGGCAGAGAAGGGTTGCAAGGTTTCACGTGACAAATTACAGTATTGCAAACAAAAGATGACATTTTTAGGACATTGTATTGCTGAAGGTACAAGACACCTGACTGAAGACAGGAAACGGGCAATACAAAATCTCCCTTTACCCAGGTCACACCAGCATTTACGCATTTTCCTAGGTTTGGTGACCTACTGTAGGCCTTGGATAAGGTCTGCTTCACAAATGATGCAACCACTCTATGACAGGTTGTCATCAAACCCCTACAATCTCACTCAAGAAGCAATTGATTCCTTCTATTCTCTGAAGCTGCTCATTGTGTCAGCCCCGGCCTTAGGCATTCCAAACTATGATCAGCCATTTTTCTTATTTTGCACAGAGCAGGGAGGACATGCTACCGCAGTACTGACACAACAGCATGGAGAGAAACAGAGACCAATAGCTTACTACTCAGCACAATTAGACCCAGTGATTAGAGGGTCTCCTACGTGTGTCCGTGTTGTAAGAGCTGCTGCATTACAGCTAGGCATGTGAGCTCACACTGAGTTTTTCTTTTTTACAATTTGTTCCCCACATGACATTAATGCCATACTCATACAGGTTCAACCGAAACACCTGTCTATGGATAGACAGATCAGACTTGAATGTGCTCTAATACTAATTTAATGAATACGTCACCCTCAAAAGGTACAATGTTCTGAATCCAGCCACTCATCTGCTTGTGGATTCAGAAAAGGGGGAATTGGTGACAGCATTAGAAAAAAAAAAAAAGTACTCTGGTACGTTGACATGACGGACAAACATGACTGCATAGGAACTGATGAGTAAGTTTTACATATGTAAAACACTGGACATGCAGTAGTATCCTCACATGAGGTAATCCGAGTTGAACCACTCCCTCCTCACATGTCGGTGCAGGAGGCAGAGTTGAAGGCACTCACTGAGGCGTGTAGAGCTGCTGCAGGTAAAGTCGCTAATATTTACACAGATTCGAATTGTGCATGGAGAATATCCCATGATTATTGCCCTATCTGGAGAAGCAGAACGTTTCTTACATCAGCCGGTAAGCCCATTAAAAATGCAGAGCTGGTGAAACAATTAGTGGAGGCATTGACGTTACCAGTCCAGGTTGGCATCGTCAAGGTAACAGCACACACGAACGATGACTCTGTGGAGGTAGAGGGCAACAGAAGGGCGGACGAGGCTGCTAAAGTAGCAGCAAGGCAGCCTAGGGAGCAGTGGACAGTGGCGGAGAGTCAGCGTATTCCAGCCACACTGAGCCTAGATGTCCTGAAATCCCTCCAGCTGCCCAAACAGAGAAGGAACACGGGGGAGAATGGGAACTGAGCTGAACTCAAAAGGAGTTTTGGGAGAATAAGGAGAAATTGTATATACCAAGGTCCCTGTTCCTAATAATGGCGCAAGCAACACCTGGCCCCACTCACACCTCAAAATGTCACATGTGTCCATGGTAGATGCCTACCGGATCGCTCCTGGTTTCAGTTACGCAGCAGCAAAGTTCGTACGGTCATGCCTCATCTGTGCACAGCACAACCCTGGTAAAACAGTAAAAAAAATCCCTAAGAAAGCGACACCCAGGCCTCTCTACCCGTTTCAGAGACTGCAGACTGTCTACATACAGCTACCCAAGGTAGGAGTGTGTGAAAAATGTCCTAGAATGTGTAGATCTCTTCTCTGGTTGGCTGGAAGCCTATCTGGTAAAAATGTGCAAATGCTAAAGCGACTGCAGACAAACTGATGAAAGAACTGATCTGCAGGTTTGGTGTCCAGTGGCCATAGAGAGCGATAGGGACACACACTTCACGGGAGAAATAATGAAGGAAGTCATGCAGGCCCTGGGAGTACAGCAAGCATATCATACACCATATAGACAACAAAGTCGTGGGAAAGTGGAGAGACTAAATGGGACACTTAAACTGAAAATTCAGAGGCCATGGCAGACACAGGAAAGAGTGGGGTAGAGTGCTTGTCTCTTGCACTCTTTCTAGTCAGACACACTCCAAATAGAAAGACAGGCTTGTCCCCTTTTGAAGTCCTGTTTAGTAGTTTGCCAGAGACTGGTCTGTACTTCCCACAGGTGCTACAAATGCAACACGGTGCTATAACAGCCCATGTCCAGGCCTTGCAGAAAAGACTTAATGTGGTGCATAAACATGTGTTTTCATCCATTCCAGATCTTAATGCCAGTGCGGACGCACATCTGCTGAATCCAGGTGATTGGGTGGTCATACACAGACACGTGAGAAGGAGCCTATATCCACGGTTTGACGGCCCGTTGTAAAGTCCAGTTGACCACATTCACTTGAGGGAACGCCCACCTGGATCCATGCCAGTCACTGCAAAAAGATCTTTTCACTAGCAGAAAGACTGTTGTTCTAATCACCTTGCTGGCAGTGGTAGGATGTTTGCACCTTACAGAGACACTGAATACACTTTTAAATGTCGACAAGGACAAAACTGCTGGACTGTTGGATCTGTACACACAGCCCAGTATCTGCAAGGACTATGCTGTACTTTGCCATACCCCAGGAGCCAAGGAGGGTATTAACACCACACTGCATACACAATGAGACTTGGACTCAGATTTTCTTGGTTCCTTAAGGTTCTTAATAAGACTAATACAATATAGAGACTTCTTTTTAAATCCAGCCAATTGGCTTAGCGGCCTAGAGGGAGGGATTATTTTTTACTTGACTTGACAGACTTGTATGCAAATTTTGTTGCTTTGCTTATTGTTTTATGTAGCCGTAAAAGCGCTAATATATGTATTACCTAAGGCTGAACCTTCTGTAGTATATCATAGGCCCCGTATGGCCACTGCTGATGGTGGAGGTGAGTGTCCACACTGAGGGTGGATGGGCGAAGCAGGTAGAAAGCCCCCTTGTGGGTACTAGACCCATGAGACAGTAGCTCCTTTGTGGACATCAGCTGACCCCGTAGCAAAGGTTATACCATTTACAAAAGGAGGAAATTGTTATAGAAGGGTTAATAGTTTGACTTTAAGTGCCTCTTGCCTTTAAGTGTTAGAATTACTAGAATCTGTTGACGCAGTAGTCTGATGGTCTCCTCTTCAAGGAGACTATACTTCTTATCATGTATGCTTTCAATAGTCAGCCACAACATGTTCTGAGTTATGGTAAATAAAGTATGACCCTGGGTGATGGTGGGGGCTACATGAGTTACATTGAAATGCATTTGTTGTAAATGGTATAAAACATTGCTTTGGCTTTTAATATATCAGATAAAAGTGACTTGCTCACAGGATATGTGTGAGGTGTCTTTTTGTCTCCAAGCGCACTTGTAAAATGACGGGCGTAACTACTTGATTTGGGTCTCACTGGTGATCTGTCAACTGACATTGGGTCAGAACAAAAACAGCTATGACACGTGGAACAAGACAACTACAGGACACAGTTTTATAAGTGGTAAAGTCTATATTATCACACGGTGATTCAAACAGGTGCAGAGAGAAACTCAAGTCCACAACACTTGGTGTAAATATTAAACGCAGCTTAGCAGTCTATAGGGAACTTCAGAGGAAAATGCAATCAAGCAGAAAGTCTATGAAGCACAATTATTCTTGAGGATACTTGACACGAATAAGTCCTTGTTTTAGTCCAAACACAGGTAAATATGCTTATAAGGCAGTTCAAGCAAAGTCTTATCTCAACCAGGAAGGCCTGGGTGATAATCTCAGGTTTAAGCAGAGCAGCAACAGCTTACATGTCCAGCAAATGCAGATGCAAGTAAACACAAGCAGCAGATGAAGGAGGATTACTGGAAACCGGTGTATGCAGCAGGAACTCAGAGCAGAGTAGCAGGATCTCCACACAGGTTCACAGGAGCAGGTATATAGCCAGGGAGTCACCAGGGTCAGGAGCTGGATGCAAGGCAGAATACTCTAGCACAGACTGAAGACTGGGGTGGAGTTTTATAGCAGGAAGACAGAGTGCACATGAGACCAAAGACGCCATCTTGGAAAAGGGCAGTAATGCACAAAAGGTAATCAAAAAATGTTCAGAGTCCTGACAGATGGCAAAAAACGTGCTGGGGTTGGACGACTTGTCGTTTTGCTACTTTTGATTTTCCACACCAATTATCTATCGTCTCCATATTTACGGATTCAGTTTTTGTTTATTAGGCAGTTTTTAATACTGCAATTTGTACAGTCAGTATTACATTGTTGCCTTATTTGTGCATAATGTAAAAATACTTATATTTCCTCATTTATTTCATGTGTGTTTACATTTCTGTGGTCAATTAATTTTTTACAACAAAAAAATAAATATTTTTAGTTTACAGCAAGTTCATGAATGATTGCTGCAGCGGGGAAGACACTAAAATGAGGGGAGTAAGGCCTTACCTCTTCTCCCATAGCCTCTCCAGCCTCTGCCACCTAAAAAGTAGAAAATTGTTAATGTGGAATTTCTTGGGACGCTCTCTGAGAGCAAAAAGACGACTGTGCGCTAATGGGACTCTAAAAGTCCTATGGGAATACAGCAGTGGCCATGCACTCGTGTCACCATGCACTCTTTAACAGCCCTATGGGAACAGGAGCAGTGGCCATGCCCTCGCGCCACCATCTAAGGCTAGGTTCACATTTGCAGTAGAGTCTGCAGCCTATATTACTGGGAGACACACAGACCTCACATCCAGCCTATATTACTGGGAGACACAGAGACCTCACATCCAGCCTATATTACTGGGAGAGACATACAGGCCTCACATCCAGCCTATATTTCTGGAAAAGACACACAGGCCTCACATCCAGCCTATATTACCGGGAAAGACATGGAGAACTGGAGCAATGAAGAGACCAAAGAATGGAACGTCACTGGGTCCTGTCTGGGCAGAAACCACTTGACTTGACAGGTCGGCCAATTCTATAATTACATTATATAATTATTATAAATCACCATTTTTACTCACAGTAAATTAATACAATCCACTATTTTTTGGTGCATTCATTGGTTTACCACAAAACTTACCCGAGTTGAAGCTGCCTCTGTCATTTTTCTCATCTAAACAGAAAAACACAACATTCTGGTCTGAAGTTCGGGCATACAGTCAAGACACCTGAGACGCAGCTCGAAAGATGGTGGATCGCCCCCAGGTGCAGGGCAGTGGGGTACTCGGTACCGGGTCCCTCTGTCTCGGTTCTGGGGATGTCACGGTGGCCCGACCCGGTCCGTGGCCCTGCTAACGGGCGCCCAATTAAAGGGGTGTAGTTTGTCAAGTGTTCGTGACGCCACCTGTGGTGTTCGGTCAGGGTGACCGTCGCTGCTTAGGGGTCCGCTGGGGTGATGTTATGGCAGCTAGATGGAATACCTTCCCACAGGTGAAGTATGTCCCCAGGGCTTCCCAGTAAGGTAGATGATGATGGTGTAGGTCGCAGTAAATAACGAGGACTGTTGTGATTTTGCTTTTTGCTCCCTCTAGTGGTCATTAGTGATTTGACTCTGGAGCTTCTGTCTTTTCCTATATCCTCACCTGGGCCGTTAGTTCAGGGGCGTTGCTATATAAGCTCCCTGGACCTTCAGTTCAATGCCTGGCATCGTTGAAATCAGAGCTAATCTGTTGTGCTCTTGTCCTATGATCCGGGTTCCTGTATTTCAAGTTAAGTCTGCTTCCTTGCTTTTTGCTTTTGTTTTGTTTGGTATTTTTGTCCAGCTTGTTCCAATCTGTATCCTGACCTTTGCTGGAAGCTCTAGGGGGCTGGTGTTCTCCCCCCGGACCGTTAGACGGTTCGGGGGTTCTTGAATCTCCAGCGTGGATTTTTATAGGGTTTTTGTTGACCAGATAAGTTATCTTGCTATATTCTGCTATTAGTAAGCTGGCCTCTCTTTGCTGAACCTGGTTCATTTCTGTGTTTGTCATTTCCTCTTACCTCACCGTTATTATTTGTGGGGGGCTTGTATCTTGCTTTGGGGTCCCTTTCTCTGGAGGCAAGAGAGGTCTTTGTTTTCTTCTCCTAGGGGTAGTTAGATTCTCCGGCTGGCGCGAGTCATCTAGCGATCACCGTAGGCATGATCCCCGGCTACTTCTAGTGTTGGTGTTAGGAGTAGCTATTTGGTCAACCCAGTTACCACAGCCCTATGAGCTGGATTTTTGAATCTCGCAGACTTACACGTTCCTCTGAGACCCTGTCCACTGGGGTCATAACAGAGGACACAAGGTTGCAGTCTCTTTACCTTTTACAGTAGACTTCAGTGTCCACAATCCAGAGCACTGCTAACAGGGCTGGCTGAATCCGGCCGGTCCGAAGGCACATCCAGAGTTCCCTTTGCAGGTGGAAATCAGTAGCCTTCCTACTAGCGCCTGTGTGTTGTAGTACAACTGTCATGTATGTTTCTGATGTTCTCTCTCCGTCCCCCAGATGGTATGGCTAGGACGACCCGTATGACGGGGTAGGCCTGGAGCTATTTTATAGGGACCCTAGTGACGCCCCTCTCCCACAATTTGCCTCCGTTGTCTTCATTAGGTTAAAGGTTGGGCAGCCAACTTGGAATTAACTGTCCTGCCGTAGTTTGAAGTAATGCATAGAGCCTATAACTCCCTCGGTGTTCCGGCCAGCGGCTACGTGCCTCAGAAGGATGTTGCCGATCTTAAGGCAGGACTCCTCCTGGTATAATCTCCTTGTGTTGTGATCTCGTTTCTCACTTCTCCACAATATACTTTGCTTCTTGTCCTTTCTTAGGATGCTGCCGCAATGAGGTGCAGGCACAGCTCCGTAACGTTCTATCTCTTGCTAAGTCTCTGCCAGGATCCCACCCCTGACAGGGACCTCTGTCTGCAGCTCAGATTTTCCTCCTTCTCCCCCTGTCTGCCTGACAGGTCTTCTCTGGGTCTAACCCAGGCAGCTTCTCTCACTAACTTCCTATCCAACCCCCAGTTTTACCCGAGTGTGAGGAGTGGCCTAATAGATAGAACCTTTTGCTCCCCCTGGTGGCCGGAGTGTGAAGTGTAGCGTGTGACTGTGATACCTGGTTAGGTGAACTCCTTTAGTGCCATCAGACGTACCATCACTCCCCCTGGTGGAAGAGCGACAATACTGCAACGACCAGGACTCTGGGGCGCCGCACTGGCATGCAGCGAAAATGGAAGGATAGACAGGTGAGGGTTAGTTTTTTTTGTTTAAAACCTTTTGCGGTAACTCGAGTTTTGTTGAACTTGTGATAACTTGATTGGGAGAGATGACTGACCACAACAAGGCCTCGGAGTTCACCGTACACTGCACAGTCACATGAGCAGGGACGTCTGAGGCCTGGTCGTTGTCGGAGGTGGGGCTCGCACCAGCAGAAAGGAGGAGGGGATCACCGGTGGGCAGTGAGTGCGACTGGACATGAACATGGAGGTGTATTCATGTTATTTACATCTGGAGCATCATAAGGGATATTCAATTCACGGAGAATGACTCCGCTAAGAATGAAACTACCCAGTGAAATCCACGCAATTTGGCAAATTCTAATTTTTGTCAGATGCGCTCATCTCTAGTTATCTATACTGCGACTAGGCGATAACGTCTTGATTGGACAATCACTTTATAACTGCATTATTAAATTCCTGTGTGAATTCAGCTTACAGAACAGATTTGGTATTTACCTCTTTGCCGACCAAAACCTCTTCCAGACGATTCGTAGTTTTGATTGAAGTCATCGTCTAAAATAGAAAATGAGAAAAACAAATACGATAAGTGCATGCAAGTGAAGCAATATTAAATACTCAAAATATTAATTGCCAATATTAAAACATTTGTAGGTAGTAGAGGAGAGCATTAATGTCTACATTGACAAAAAAACCTACAATTAAAGGAATAAAAAAAAATTCCCTTAAATAGTTTGCATCCTGTGGTTTGAGTCTTTCCTTTTACCCTGCATTGGTGATTACAATACCTGGTCCCATAGAGAATGAATAGAGAGGAGGTATGCACGCTCTCCTCCCTTGATCGGCGCAGACCTTTATAATCGGGAAGCTCTCTCCTTAACCCATGCCGAGGGTGAACCGGCAGGTTCATAGTGTTAGAATGCTGAATGGCCACCATACTGAAAACAGCTCCCAACCAGTGTGGCTAGTTATCGCTCATAGCATTTTCAGCAGCGGATGAAAGCACGTCCCAGTACTTAGAACGAAAGCCGGCAGCTCCCGGGACGAATAAAATTCATTTTCACTGAGGTGCAGTGTCCAAGCACCATTCGATATCCAGCATAATAGCATTACTTGACGTGACAGCTTCCTTTAAATAAAAAGTTGGCTCCTCAGCAGACTACATCGGCTTACTGGCATAATCCCCTACCTTTGCGGCCTGCAATGAGAGCGCACCCACTTCTTGTATGAAACAGTTATAAAGCATCTTTACCTATGCCAACAACCACCTGGTACGCTAACCACCTCCGAAAGAATCAGACCAACTAGCTTCTCCGCACCAACAAGGCAATTCGCAGCAAAGATACAAGCGGCCTTGAGCAACTTCATAGTCGTCTCCTTTCCTCCCATTATGTATTTGCCATCTCACTCCCCCATCTTCTGAGGCTTAACCACCACCAGAATCGGACCACCATTCAGACTGAAGCGAACCTGGACTGTCACAACCTTGTCTCTCCCTGGTGGACCCCCTGTCACGATATGGTATGAAATATCATATAAGTTTAGTTTCTCTTGTCAGCCCAGGATGTGGGCTAAGAAACCCCCCTTCTCTCTGGTTTTCTTTCCTTCCCTGTGTTTCTAACTGTGTAGAAGAGCTTGCCTTGTGGGGGAGTTTTATTGACGAAAGGTATTTACGACCAGTATTTCTTGTGGGGGGAAAGTGCCCAGCTTTAACTAGATTAGAACCTTCCAGAAAATGAAAGTCTTTTGTTCTGTTTTTGGAAGATATTATGCAAACCGGTTAAGTTATGAACACCAAAATATATCGTCATAATCACACTCGGAGGATCTACGCATCACTCTAATCACAGGCTTGTAGCTCCATCTGGTACAGAGGTAGGGATTTCTCTGTCAGTGTGCGTGACAAATAGGACATATTTTATCTCATCGGAATGCCCACGATACTATGAGATGAACGATGGGTAGGGTGCGATTATTTTATGTTCTGTAGCGAAGTTACGGGCATCAGATATATTTAATGCCCAGTGAGCAATACTGAAGAAGTAGGAGGGGTTGGAAAAACCAGCCCTTTCTGTGAGGTCACAGGCTGTAGGTTATAAAGTTGCTGGCAGGTTTCCAGGGGGAGAGTTGTGAGTTTTTACCTGAAGCGACCAGACTGCGAGTGCCAATGCACTGGGATAGATGGAAAGCTCTCCTAGCCTAGCCTGCAATGCAATGATCTGAGAATATGTGAGTGTTACCTTTTCTTCCTTTAATCCTTTTATTTTTAAAATTACCTTGTACATATTTGCAATTGTCTCATTTGTAACATCTTTGTAAAATATTTTATAAACACTGCCTAAAAATCATTTATGGGGTATAATATTTAATACTAGTTCGTTCTTCCTGCCCTAAACCGTACCCTGTCTCTGAAGGGAATTACGCTACTGTTTTGGGTTAGCAGCCGAACCCGTTTAATCGGCGCTGGTGGCAGCTTACCGTGTGCAGGCTGTTGGGGGGTCACTGTAGCGACTGCGGCTTGATAATTATTGTTCCTGCCTGAGTGGGAGTAGTTATCGCGTTGCTGTAGTGCGCCCAATAGCCAGTACATAGCAGGCAGCCTTTCTGGCGACTAATTACCCCAGGTGCAGTACCGAATCTGACCTGAGAGTAAGGGGGGCGCCAGAGAGCTGCAAGTGCTCAGTGGAACTGTAAGCGGGATAGACACAAATCCCTGCAGTTCATGGTATATTGGAGAGCAGTGGGATACCTAAAATAAGCCCCTGCTGTAAACTAAGAGGTCGATAGCCTCGTGTGTGTTTTTTCATCACATTGTGGCAGTGGAGGGATAACTAGGATAAGCCCCCCTGCACATGTGATAGCCGTCTGCTGGTCTAAAGTCACCCCAATCCGTGACATATTGTAGGCAGCGACTAAGGGATCTTGACAGTCACGGTGTGAATCGTGACATATTGGTGGCAGCGTACGTGGGATCAGAGTAATAGTGTGCGTGGGACCCCTACTCCCAGACACTAAAGACTACCAGTGGTAACTTTCACTCCTGGGGTCTTAAGGTCAGCCCAGCACTAGACGGTCAGAGTGTAAATATAATAAGTTGTGTGCAAGGTCAGGGTTACAGCTGTGTCAGTAACCAGAGGTTCCAAAGATGGCAGAGGGCACCAGGAGTGCAGTGAGGGCGCAGGCCAGTGCTATGGTCGATGAGGAGGTGGTGGTGGACTTTACTGTTCAAGGCGAGGGGGAGCTCAGCCCAGACTCCCCAAGGAGCCAGCCACCCGTGCTTAGTCCGGCAAGGGACTACCCACCACCTACCCGCCCCAGCCTGTCCACATCAGAGGCCCTTGTTGCAGCGGCAGTGGCACGTCTCGAGGCGGGTAATGAAGACGCCTATATGAGACTCATGGCAGCTGCAGAGAAGGCAGCGGAGGCCGAGCGTGCAGAACGCCGTGAAGCGGCGGAGCAAGAGCGTGCAGAACGCCGTGAAACACAAAGCGGGCAAAGAGCATGGGAATGCAGATGGACTGTCCCGCCAGGGTGAACCCACGGAGGTGCGCATGGAGGCATACCGAGAGGTTCTGCCGCCGTAGCGCACGCTAAAAGGGGGAGGTGTCACGATATGGTATGAAATATCATATAAGTTTAGTTTCTCTTGTCAGCCCAGGATGTGGGCTAAGAAACCCCCCTTCTCTCTGGTTCTCTTTCCTTCCCTGTGTTTCTAACTGTGTAGAAGAGCTTGCCTTGTGGGGGAGTTTTATTGACGAAAGGTATTTACGACCAGTATTTCTTGTGGGGGGAAAGTGCCCAGCTTTAACTAGATTAGAACCTTCCAGAAAATGAAAGTCTTTTGTTCTGTTTTTGGAAGATATTATGCAAACCGGTTAAGTTACGAACACCAAAATATATCGTCATAATCACACTCGGAGGATCTACGTATCACTCTAATCACAGGCTTGTAGCTCCATCTGGTACAGAGGTAGGGATTTCTCTGTCAGTGTGCGTGACAAATAGGACATATTTTATCTCATCGGAATGCCCACGATACTATGAGATGAACGATGGGTAGGGTGCGATTATTTTATGTTCTGTAGCGAAGTTACGGGCATCAGATATATTTAATGCCCAGTGAGCAATACTGAAGAAGTAGGAGGGGTTGGAAAAACCAGCCCTTTCTGTGAGGTCACAGGCTGTAGGTTATAAAGTTGCTGGCAGGTTTCCAGGGGGAGAGTTGTGAGTTTTTACCTGAAGCGACCAGACTGCGAGTGCCAATGCACTGGGATAGATGGAAAGCTCTCCTAGCCTAGCCTGCAATGCAATGATCTGAGAATATGTGAGTGTTACCTTTTCTTCCTTTAATCCTTTTATTTTTAAAATTACCTTGTACATATTTGCAATTGTCTCATTTGTAACATCTTTGTAAAATATTTTATAAACACTGCCTAAAAATCATTTATGGGGTATAATATTTAATACTAGTTCGTTCTTCCTGCCCTAAACCGTACCCTGTCTCTGAAGGGAATTACGCTACTGTTTTGGGTTAGCAGCCGAACCCGTTTAATCGGCGCTGGTGGCAGCTTACCGTGTGCAGGCTGTTGGGGGGTCACTGTAGCGACTGCGGCTTGATAATTATTGTTCCTGCCTGAGTGGGAGTAGTTATCGCGTTGCTGTAGTGCGCCCAATAGCCAGTACATAGCAGGCAGCCTTTCTGGCGACTAATTACCCCAGGTGCAGTACCGAATCTGACCTGAGAGTAAGGGGGCGCCAGAGAGCTGCAAGTGCTCAGTGGAACTGTAAGCGGGATAGACACAAATCCCTGCAGTTCATGGTATATTGGAGAGCAGTGGGATACCTAAAATAAGCCCCTGCTGTAAACTAAGAGGTCGATAGCCTCGTGTGTGTTTTTTCATCACATTGTGGCAGTGGAGGGATAACTAGGATAAGCCCCCCTGCACATGTGATAGCCGTCTGCTGGTCTAAAGTCACCCCAATCCGTGACATATTGTAGGCAGCGGCTAAGGGATCTTGACAGTCACGGTGTGAATCGTGACACCCCCATCTTCCAGTTATCCATGACCATGACTTGTGCTCGAGTGCCACTTCTTTCCGAGATACCATGGCTAGACTTTCAATCCTTGGACAAGTCTGCCCTTTTGGGCGAGGTTGGTGTTCGTGCCCTGTTTTCACCGCCACTTGGGATGCCAATGGTGTTACTGACAGGCCAGTACATCAGCACCTGGGCATCTTTTCTGGGGCTCTTACAACTGTGCTATTGAATCTCACAGAACAGATTTTCCACCAGATAATTATCTCTGCTTTGTCTCATGGCTGTTCACGCTTCAATTAACATTGTGTTGATCTGTTGTGTTCTTGGCTGCAGTCCTTCCTTTTCAGGGCTTTCGCCTGTGTCACCAAGATGGATAAAGATCATTTCAGATGTCTGAACAGAACTCTGCTTCCACAGTCTGGTCCAATCCCCAAGCTGACAGTCCGAGTCACTGTCTTCACCAGTTCTCTTCCATCTGCCAAGAGTGGACTCCGCATCTGAAAAGATGAAGAGACCTTCCAACAAGCCCGGTCTGATTGGCTGTGTGGGTGCAAAGATGGAAACGTATTCCAGGTTCCAGAGGCAATAAGTTTTCCCTCAGCATTACAAAACACTCCCCCATCCAGGAAGATTTTCGGGTGAGCTGTTATCTTAATTTCTGGTACACGTGGACTTCACCATAGAGACACTTCATCAGAGTTTGCCTCCTCCAGATATTTTACTGGATTCTATGATCTAGTCCTTCTGGTCTTCCATTTCCAACACATCTCACTTAATCAGGGATTATTGTTCTAGCTCTTGTGCAAAGGCGCTTAAGATTTTTATGCAAACCTCTTCATCATTGTCCAAAAAGAATGGTTTGGCCAATCCTGGACTTGAACAGGTCAGACCATGGCTGCAAAAATTTAATCTTTCCGTCAGAGACTTAAGGAAGAGTTTCTATACTCTGTGGATATTCAGAACACCTATGTCATCCTGTGCATCTATCACAACTCAGGTTTTTCTTTGTTTCGCAGTCAATAACTTCTAACTGGGGCTTTCTCATTTGGGCCTGGTTACGACCCAAGCATGTTCACAAAGATCAAGCCTGCCATTGTGGTCCTCTGGTGCCAGGGAAATAGACATCTCCTACCTGGACAAGATTCTTATTAAAAAACACAGTTCAAACATAGATGTTTTTCTTCAATACAACAATATTTCTAGTCGCTGATCCAGAACACATTTCCCGATGCCATTTCACCTCCGCTTCTACTTGAGCATTCTGGGCAACATGGTTACTGCCAGAGACAATTAGACAATTGTCTTTACACAGTTACAATATCATGCCCCTGCAGCTTACTCCTATCTTGTTGGGACAAAACTACTCTTCCTGAATCGTCCAATTTTCCTACCCAGCGTCAAGTAGTACCAGAACACATGAGCTGCGCGCACAGTGAACAAGCCCGTAGAGACATGTTCACACCACCAAGAGACTTGAAAACACAAAAAAAGCACAGTAAAACCAAAAACACTCTGTTGCAAAAAAATCACAGTGGACAGCAAGTGCTAGTAAAAAGATGGAAAAAAACAGGGTATTTGGTTGATACTTTTTTGCAAAAAAATGTATATTAAGCCGCTCTACCAAACGTCAAGGTATACCCATATCAGAGCAGTCCTAACTAATGTATGTAATCCCTATCTGATGTATTTAAAACCTGGTCATATGTACAATACCTATATCAGCAGGATTCAGAAAAGGAATGTCCATGTGGACACGCTGGACAGAACGGCTCCTGTGCGCACAGCTCTAAAAAAGAGGGGTGGAGGCCTCCCCAGTGAACAAGCCCGTAGAGACATGTTCACACCACCAAGAGTCTCTTGGTGGTGTGAACATGTCTCTATGGGCTTGTTCACTGTGCACGCAGCTCATGTGTTCTGATTTTACATAATTGTTTTCTTGTGTCCACAAGACTGGGGAGGCCTCCACCCCTCTTTTTTTGAGCTGTGCGCACAGGAGCCGTTCTGTCCAGCGTGTCCACATGGACATTCCTTTTCTGAATCCTGCTCATACAGGTATTGTACATATGACCAGGTTTTAAATACATCAGATAGGGATTACATACATTAGTTAGGACTGCTCTGATATGGGTATACCTTGACGTTTGGTAGAGCGGCTTAATATACATTTTTTGCAAAAAACGTATCAACCAAATACCCTGTTTTTTCATCTTTTTACTAGCACTTGCTGTCCACTGTGATTTTTTTGCAACAGAGTGTTTTTGGTTTTACTGTGCTTTTTTGTGTTTCCAGCGTCAAATAGTGTCTGCTGGTGGAGTCCTTCCTTTATTGCCATTTTCTTCCTTTTCATTGGCAGATTATGATGCGGATGCCAGTCATCTGGGTGGGAAGCTTCACAAAGCCCTCAACATCTTGGAGATCAGGGCCATTCGTCTGTTTTTTTTCCATTTGTAGGAGCGCTGTTAGGTCTACCCGTCCAGATCCAGTCCGTCAATGCCACCACTGTGGCCTAATATCAACCAGAATGAAACACTCATTTATCCATAGCAGACATTTTTTGAATTCTTGCTATTGCAGAATAAAGAATTTAATGCAATGTCAGCAGTGCATATACCCGCTGTGGACTACTGGGCGGGAGATTTCCAAAACCACAAAAGGCAGAGAGAAAGCAGTCTTCACCTGGACATTTTCCTCCAGACTGGTCTCCGGTGGGGCACTCCAGACATTGACCTGATGCTAGTCAGACAGAACGAAATGTCTCAAAAAGATCTAGTCGGAAAGTGTTCCCCAGTCATCCTCGTGGTTCTGGACGAACCCAGAAGATCTTGAATGCAGAAGTAATCAATTTTCTCGAAGACACTCCATGTAGACTCCAGGATTATCCAGACCTGGTTCCCCAGGGTCACCCCTTCCATCCATAATCACGGTCCTTCACTATCGACATGGCTATTGAATGCAGAGTTCTTAATTCTTCAGTTTTCTCTGGTCAGGTTGTTCTATGATTCAGGCAGTTACCCACACTCCCATCATCCTACTTCGAAGACCATTTTCATAGTCGCATTTTCAATTTTTCTATTACACCCTTCTCTTTCCCGGGTCTTCTTGCCCCAGTTGGGTCTCAAGTCCAGCTTGGTTCTTAATTCCTTCAAGAGACCATATTCTGCCTAGTCTACTCCTTTTCAGAAGAATCTGGCTTCCAGGTCTCTTACCCTGGGTATTTGATTCCTTAAAATGCTCTCTCCCTTTGAACAGATACATGACATCTTCCTGCTCTCTAGGAAGCAATTACTTTTAGAAAACAACTAGAGAAGGAGGCTGTTCTCTTATCGTGGTCCATTCCTTGTCCTCCTCTAAGATAAGGTGATATGTCCAGGTGATTTCTTCTTTCCACCTTAATGAGATAGTTAAACCTTACTACTGTCCTTCTCCCCATTCTCCAGCTGAGTGATCTTTACACAATTCAGATATTAGATAGAGCTGTGCGTCACTGTCGGTGACAGCCTCATTCAGACGTTCAGTCTGTCATTCTGGTAGTATCTCATTGAAGTCTCTCAACCTAAGGGTACCGTCTCACAGTGGCACTTTGGTCGCTACGACGGCACGATCCGTGACGCTCCAGCGTCGCTCTATTATCGCTCCAGCGTCGTAGACTGCGGTCACACTTCGCAATGCACGGCGCTGGAGCGATAATTTCATGACGTATTTGCGATGCCATTTGCCATAAATTGCCATTACATCGTATACAATATCGTGCACACCTTTGTTACACGATGCGATCATGCCGCCACAGCAAGACACTTGACGACAAAAGAAAGTTTCAAACGATCTGCTACGACGTACGATTCTCAGCGGGGTCCCGGATCGCAGTAGCGTGTCAGACACAGCAAGATCGTAAGTATATCGCTGGAACGTCACGGATCGTGCCATCGTAGCGACCAAAGTGCCACTGTGAGACGGTACCCTAAGGCTACCATTGATCGCAGGATGCAAGTCTGGAAGAACAGAGTTCCTCTGCCGGAGATTAAAGGGGAATTCCCATCCCCAAGATCCTATCCCAATATGTAGTAGAAATAATATTAGCAAATACCTCAAATTTGAAATGTAGTAGTTATTCTGATTCACTGTCGCGTACACCATGTAGACCATTGCAGTAGCTTAGGTATCAATGGTTACGTCCACTCATATAGTGACAGTTAGCAGTTAGTGGTCGTAACCATGGATACCCGAGCTACTGCAATGCCCTACATTGGGTAACTGACACAGCAAATCAGAATAACTATACTAAATTTCTAATTGCAGGTATTTGCTAAAATTATATCTTTTACATAATGGGATTAGAAAAACGACACTATATTTTTAATTGGAGGTATTAGATATTATTACACTTACACGTTGGGATAGGATCTTGGAGATGGGAATTGTTGTGAATTGGACTTTTTGTCTCCCTCTTGTGGTCACTAGCGACATGACACTTTGAGCTTCTTTTTCTAGCTTGGTACCCACCTGGCTCGTTAGTCCAGGGGTGTTGCTATTTAAGCTTCCTGGATTTTCAGTCTGCTGCCTGGCATCGTTGTAATCAGTTCCTTTCTGTTTGCTCCTGTCTGCTGGTCCTGGTTCTCGCAAAATAAGCTAAGTCCTGCTTCCTTATTTTTTGGTTATTTGCATTTGCTCTTATTTCTGTCCAGCTTGTACCAAATGTGATTCCTGTTATAGCTGGAAGCTCTAGGGGGCTGATATTCTCCCCCCGTGCCGTTAGACGGTTCGGGGGTTCTTGAATATTCAGCGTGGAATTTTGATAGGGTTTTTGCTGACCGTATAAGTCATCTTCCTATATTCTGCTATTAGTCAGTGGGCCTCTCTTTGCTAAAAAACCTAGTTCATCCTTGCGTTTGTCTTTTCTTCTTACCTCACCGTTATTATTTGTTGGGGGCTTCTATCCAACTTTTGGGGTCTTTTCTCTGGAGGCAAGAAAGGTCTATCTTTTCCCTTCTAGGGTTAGTTAGTTCTCCGGCTGGCGCGAGACGTCTAGAACCAACGTAGGTACGTTCCCCGGCTGCTGCTATTTGTGGTGCTAGGTTCAGGTATACGGTCAGCCTAGTTACCACTGCCCTATGAGCTGGTTTTTTGTGTTTGCAGACTTGGTTATAAATTCTGAGACCCTCTGCCATTGGGGTCATAACAGTATGCCAGGCCAAAGGTGAATGTTTAATGCATTGCAGAAGTGGGATAATAAGAAAGGAAATTCTGAGTTTTTTTATTTTTTTTTTCTTTCTTCCTCCCCTTTACCTCAGAGTGGCTTGAGCTTGCTGCAGACATGAATGTCCAGACCTTGATTACTAGTGTGGATCAGCTTGTTGTTCGTGTGCAGGGTATTCAAGATTTTGTTACCAGTAGTCCTATGTCAGAACCTAAAATACCTATTCCTGAACTGTTTTCTGGAGACCGATTTAAGTTTAGGAATTTCAGGAATAATTGTAAATTGTTTCTATCTCTGAGACCCCGTTCGTCTGGAGACTCAGCTCAGCAAGTTAAAATTGTTATCTCTTTCTTGCGGGGCGACCCTCAGGACTGGGCTTTCTCGTTAGCGCCAGGAGATCTGTTATGACCCCAGTGGACAGGGTCTCAGAGGAACGTGTAAGTCTGCAAGATACAAAAATCCAGCTCATAGGGCTGTGGTAACTGGGTTGACCAAATAGCTACTCCTAACGCCAACACTAGAAGTAGCCGGGGATCATGCCTACGGTGATTGCTAGATGACACGCGCCAGCCGGAGAATCTAACTACCCCTAGGAGAAGAAAACAAAGACCTCTCTTGCCTCCAGAGAAAGGGACCCCAAAGCAAGATACAAGCCCCCCACAAATAATAACGGTGAGGTAAGAGGAAATGACAAACACAGAAATGAACTAGGTTCAGCAAAGAGAGGCCAGCTTACTAATAGCAGAATATAGCAAGATAACTTATCTGGTCAACAAAAACCCTATAAAAATCCACGCTGGAGATTCAAGAACCCCCGAACCGTCTAACGGTCCGGGGGGAGAACACCAGCCCCCTAGAGCTTCCAGCAAAGGTCAGGATACAGATAGGAACAAGCTGGACAAAAATACCAAACAAAACAAAAGCAAAAAGCAAAGAAGCAGACTTAGCTTGGAAAACAGGAACCAGGATCAGAGGACAAGAGCACAACAGATTAGCTCTGATTTCAACGATGCCAGGCATTGAACAGAAGGTCCAGGGAGCTTATATAGCAACGCCCCTGAACTAGCGGCCCAGGTGAGGATATAGAAAAAGACAGACGCTCCAGAGTCAAATCACTAATGACCACTAGAGGGAGCAAAAAGCAAAATCACAACAGTACCCCCCCCCTTAGTGAGGGGTCACCGAACCCTCACCACGACCACCAGGGCGATCAGGATGAGCGGCGTGAAAGGCACAAACTAAATCGGCCGCATGAACATCAGAGGCGACCACCCAGGAATTATCTTCCTGACCATAGCCCTTCCACTTGACCAGGTACTGAAGCCTCCGCCTGGAGAGACGAGAATCCAAGATCTTCTCCACCACGTACTCCAACTCGCCCTCAACCAACACCGGAGCAGGAGGCTCAGCAGAAGGAACCACAGGCACAACATACCGCCGCAACAAGGACCTATGAAACACATTGTGGATAGCAAACGACACAGGAAGATCCAGGCGAAAGGATACAGGATTAAGAATTTCCAATATCTTGTAAGGACCAATAAAACGAGGTTTAAATTTGGGAGAGGAAACCTTCATAGGAACAAAGCAGGAAGAAAGCCACACCAAATCCCCAACACGTAGTCGGGGACCCACACCGCGGCGGCGGTTGGCAAAGCGCTGAGCCCTCTCCTGTGACAACTTCAAGTTGTCCACCACAAGATTCCAGATCCGCTGCAACCTATCCACCACAGAATCCACCCCAGGGCAGTCAGAAGGTTCCACATGACCCGAAGAAAAACGAGGGTGGAAACCAGAGTTGCAGAAAAACGGCGAAACCAAGGTGGCGGAACTAGCCCGATTATTAAGGGCAAACTCAGCTAACGGCAAGAAGGTCACCCAATCGTCCTGATCAGCAGAGACAAAACACCTCAAATAAGCCTCCAAAGTCTGATTAGTTCGCTCCGTCTGTCCATTAGTCTGAGGATGGAAAGCAGACGAAAACGACAAGTCAATGCCCATCCTACTACAAAAGGATCGCCAGAATCTGGAAACGAACTGGGATCCTCTGTCTGACACAATATTCTCAGGGATGCCGTGCAAACGAACCACGTTCTGGAAAAACACAGGAACCAGATCGGAAGAGGAAGGCAGCTTAGGCAAAGGAACCAAATGGACCATCTTGGAGAAGCGATCACATATCACCCAGATAACAGACATGCCCTGAGACACCGGAAGATCAGAAATGAAATCCATGGAGATATGTGTCCAAGGTCTCTTAGGGACAGGCAAGGGCAAGAGCAACCCGCTGGCACGAGAACAGCAAGGCTTAGCTCGAGCACAAGTCCCACAGGACTGTACAAATGACCGCACATCCCTAGACAAGGAAGGCCACCAAAAGGATCTGGCCACCAGATCTCTGGTGCCAAAAATTCCTGGGTGACCTGCCAACACCGAGGAATGAACCTCGGAAATGACTCTGCTGGTCCACTTATCAGGCACAAACAGTCTGTCAGGTGGACAAGAATCAGGCCTATCAGCCTGAAATCTCTGCAACACACGTCGCAGATCTGGAGAAATAGCTGACAAGATAATACCATCCTTAAGAATACCAACAGGTTCAGCGACTCCAGGAGCATCAGGCACAAAGCTCCTGGAAAGAGCATCGGCCTTCACATTCTTTGAACCTGGTAAATACGAGACAACAAAGTCAAAACGGGAGAAAAACAATGACCAGCAGGCCTGTCTAGGATTCAGGCATTTAGCAGACTCGAGATACATCAGATTTTTGTGATCAGTCAAGACCACCACACGATGCTTAGCACCCTCGAGCCAATGACGCCACTCCTCAAATGCCCATTTCATGGCCAACAACTCCCGATTGCCCACATCATAATTTCGCTCCGCAGGCGAAAACTTCCTAGAGAAAAAGGCGCAAGGTCTCATAACAGAGCAACCAGGGCCTCTCTGCGACAAAACGGCCCCTGCTCCAATCTCTGAAGCATCCACCTCAACTTGAAAGGGAAGCGAGACATCAGGCTGGCACAAAACAGGCGCCGAAGTAAACCGACGTTTCAACTCCTGGAAAGCCTCCACGGCAGCAGGAGCCCAATTAACCACATCGGAGCCCTTCTTGGTCATATCCGTCAAAGGTTTCACAATGCTAGAAAAGTTAGCGATAAAACGACGGTAGAAGTTAGCGAAACCCAAGAACTTCTGAAGACTCTTAACTGACGAGGGCTGAGTCCAATCAAGAATAGCTCGGACCTTGACTGGGTCCATCTCCACAGCAGAAGGGGAAAAAATGAACCCCAAAAAGGGAACCTTCTGTACACCAAAAAGACACTTTGAGCCCTTGACAAACAAAGAATTTTCACGCAAAATTTTAAAGACCATCCTGACGTGCTCCACATGCGAGTCCCAATTATCAGAAAAAACCAGAATATCATCCAGATAAACGATCAGAAATTTATCCAGATAGTTCCGGAAAATGTCATGCATAAAGGACTGAAAAACTGAAGGGGCATTAGAGAGCCCAAAAGGCATCACCAAGTACTCAAAATGACCTTCGGGCGTATTGAATGCGGTTTTCCATTCATCCCCTTGCTTAATGCGCACAAGGTTGTACGCACCACGAAGGTCTATCTTGGTAAACCACTTGGCACCTTTAATCCGGGCAAACAAGTCAGACAACAGCGGCAAAGGATACTGAAATTTGACAGTGATCTTATTTAAAAGCCGATAGTCAATACAAGGCCTCAAAGATCCGTCCTTTTTAGCCACAAAAAAGAATCCCGCACCAAGAGGGGAAGAAGACGGACGGATGTGTCCTTTCTCCAGAGACTCCTTGATATATGAACGCATAGCGGTATGTTCAGGTATCGACAGATTAAACAGTCTTCCCTTAGGAAACTTACTGCCTGGAATCAAATCTATAGCACAGTCACAGTCCCTATGAGGAGGCAATGCACTGGACCTGGACTCGCTAAAGACATCCTGATAATCAGACAAGTACTCCGGAACTTCCGAAGGCGTAGAAGAAGCAATAGACACAGGCAGGGAATCCTCATGAATACCACGACAGCCCCAACTAGACACTGACATAGCCTTCCAGTCAAGGACTGGATTATGGGTCTGTAACCATGGCAGCCCCAAAACAACCAAATCATGCATTTTATGTAGAACGAGAAAACGTATCACCTCGCGGTGTTCAGGAGTCATGCACATGGTAACCTGTGTCCAATACTGCGGCTTATTTTCTGCCAATGGCGTAGCATCAATACCCCTAAGAGGGATAGGATTTTCTAATGGTTCAAGAATAAAACCACAGCGCTTAGCAAATGAGAGATCCATAAGTCTCAGGGCAGCACCTGAATCTACAAACGCCATGACAGGATAAGATGACAGTGAGCAAATCAAAGTTACAGACAGAATAAACTTAGGATGCAAATTACCAACGGTGACAGGACTAACAACCTTAGATATACGTTTAGAGCATGCTGAGATAACATGTGTAGAATCACCACAGTAGTAGCACAAGCCATTCCGGCGTCTATGAATTTTCCTCTCATTTCTAGTCAGGATTCTATCACATTGCATCAAATCAGGTGTCCGTTCAGACAACACCATGAGGGAATTTGCGTTTTTTCTATCACATTGCATCACATCAGGTGTCTGTTCAGACAACAACATGAGGGAATTTGCGGTTTTGCGCTCCCGCAACCGCCGGTCAATTTGAATAGCCAGGGACATGGTATCATTCAGACCTGTGGGAATGGGAAAACCCACCATAACATTCTTAATGGCCTCAGAAAGGCCATTTCTAAAATTAGCGGCCAGTGCACACTCGTTCCAATGTGTCAGCACGGACCATTTCCGAAATTTTTGGCAATACACCTCAGCCTCGTCCTGGCCCTGAGACATAGCCAGCAAGGCTTTCTCTGCCTGAATCTCAAGATTGGGTTCCTCATAAAGTAAACCGAGCGCCAGAAAAAATGCATCAATATCAGCCAATGCCGGATCTCCTGGCGCCAACGAAAAAGCCCAATCCTGAGGGTCACCCCGTAAGAATGAAATAACAATTTTTACTTGTTGAGCAGAGTCTCCAGACGAACAAGGTTTCAGGGACAAAAATAATTTACAATTATTCCTGAAATTCCTAAACTTAAATCGGTCTCCTGAAAACAGTTCAGGAATCGGAATCTTGGGTTCAGACCTAGGATTTCTGGTAACATAATCTTGTATACCCTGCACACGAGCGGCAAGCTGGTCCACACTTGTAATCAAGGTCTGGACATTCATGTCTGCAGCAAGCTTAAGCCACTCTGAGGTAAAGGGGAAAAGAAAAAAAAAAAAATGAGAGAGGGAAAAAAAAAACTCAAAATTTTCTTTCTTATAATCCCACTTCTGCAATGCATTAAACATTTAATACTGGCCTGGCATACTGTTATGACCCCAGTGGACAGGGTCTCAGAGGAACGTGTAAGTCTGCAAGATACAAAAATCCAGCTCATAGGGCTGTGGTAACTGGGTTGACCAAATAGCTACTCCTAACGCCAACACTAGAAGTAGCCGGGGATCATGCCTACGGTGATCGCTAGATGACACGCGCCAGCCGGAGAATCTAACTACCCCTAGGAGAAGAAAACAAAGACCTCTCTTGCCTCCAGAGAAAGGGACCCCAAAGCAAGATACAAGCCCCCCACAAATAATAACGGTGAGGTAAGAGGAAATGACAAACACAGAAATGAACTAGGTTCAGCAAAGAGAGGCCAGCTTACTAATAGCAGAATATAGCAAGATAACTTATCTGGTCAACAAAAACCCTATAAAAATCCACGCTGGAGATTCAAGAACCCCTGAACCGTCTAACGGTCCGGGGGGAGAACACCAGCCCCCTAGAGCTTCCAGCAAAGGTCAGGATACAGATAGGAACAAGCTGGACAAAAATACCAAACAAAACAAAAGCAAAAAGCAAAGAAGCAGACTTAGCTTGGAAAACAGGAACCAGGATCAGAGGACAAGAGCACAACAGATTAGCTCTGATTTCAACGATGCCAGGCATTGAACAGAAGGTCCAGGGAGCTTATATAGCAACGCCCCTGAACTAACGGCCCAGGTGAGGATATAGAAAAAGACAGACGCTCCAGAGTCAAATCACTAATGACCACTAGAGGGAGCAAAAAGCAAAATCACAACAGAGATCCGGCATTGGCAAATATTGATGCGTTTTTTCTGGCGCTCGGGTTGCTTTACGAGGAACCCAATCTTGAAATTCAGGCAGAAAAAGCCTTGCTGGCTATCTCTCATGGCCAGGATGAAGCTGATGTGTATTGCCAAAAATTTCGGAAATGGTCCGTGCTTACTCAGTGGAATGAGTGTGCTCTGGCCGCAAATTTCAGAAATGGCCTTTCTGAAGCCATTAAGAATGTGATGGTGGGTTTCTCCATTCCTACAAGTCTAAATGATTCCATGGCGCTGGCTATTCAGATTGACCGGCGTTTGCGGGAGCGCAAAGCCGCTAATCCTCTGGTGGTGTTGTCTGAACAAACACCTGATTTAATGCAATGTGGTAGAATTCAGACTAGAAATGAACGGAAAAATCATAGACGTCTGAATGGGTTGTGTTTTTACTGTGGTGATTCTACACATGTTACATCAGCATGCTCTAAACGCCTAACAAGGCTTGTTAGTCCTGTCGCCATTGGTAATCTGCAACCTTAATTTATTTTGTCTGTGACTTTAATTTGCTCATTGTCTTCCTACCCTGCTATGGCGTTTGTGGATTCAGGTGCTGCTCTGAGTCTTATGGATCTGTCATTTGCCAAGCGCTGTGGTTTTGTACTTGAGCCGTTGGTAAATCCTATCCCTCTTAGAGGTATTGATGCTACGCCATTGGCGGAAAATAAGCCGCAGTTTTGGACACAGGTAACCATGTGCATGACTCCTGAACATCGGGAGGTGATTCGTTTTCTTGTTCTGCATAAAATGCATGATTTGGTCGTTTTGGGTCTGCCATGGTTACAGACCCATAATCCAGTTTTGGATTGGAAGGCAATGTCAGTGTCAAGTTGGGGCTGTCAGGGAATTCATGGTGATTCCCCGCCGGTGTCTATTGCTTCCTCTACTCCTTCGGAGGTTCCTGAGTATTTGTCTGATTATCAGGATGTTTTCAGCGAGTCCAGGTCCAGTGCTCTTCCTCCTCATAGGGATTGTGACTGCGCTATAGATTTGATTCCAGGTAGTAAATTTCCTAAGGGAAGATTATTTAATCTGTCTGTACCTGAGCATACCGCAATGCGTTCGTATATCAAGGAGTCTCTGGAGAAGGGGCATATCCGTCCATCCTCTTCCCCTCTTGGTGCGGGATTCTTTTTTGTGGCCAAGGACGGATCTTTGAGACCTTGTATAGACTATCGGCTTCTGAATAAAATCACTGTTAAATTTCAGTATCCTTTGCCTCTGTTGTCAGACTTGTTTGCCCGGATTAAGGGTGCCAAGTGGTTCACCAAGATAGATCTTCGTGGTGCGTACAACCTTGTGCGCATTAAGCAAGGAGATGAATGGAAAACTGCATTTAATACGCCCGAAGGTCATTTTGAGTACTTGGTGATGCCTTTTGGGCTCTCTAATGCTCCTTCAGTTTTTCAGTCCTTTATGCATGATATCTTCCGGAAGTATCTGGATAAATTTATGATTGTTTATCTGGATGATATTCTGTTTTTTTCTGATGATTGGGACTCCCATGTTAAGCAGGTCAGGACGGTGTTTCAGGTTTTGCGGGAGAATGCTTTGTTCGTTAAGGGCTCAAAGTGTCTCTTTGGAGTACAGAAGGTTCCCTTTTTGGGTTTTATTTTTTCCCCTTCTGCGGTGGAGATGGACCCAGTCAAGGTCCGAGCTATTCATGATTGGACTCAACCCACGTCAGTTAAGAGTCTTCAGAAGTTCTTGGGTTTTGGTATCTTCTACCGTCGTTTTATCGCTAACTTTTCTAGCGTTGTTAAACCTTTGACGGATATGACCAAGAAAGGTTCTGATGTTGCTAACTGGGCTCCTGCAGCCGTGGAAGCTTTCCAAGAGCTGAAGCGCCGGTTTACTTCGGCGCCTGTTTTGTGCCAGCCTGATGTCTCACTTCCCTTTCAGGTTGAAGTGGATGCTTCTGAGATCGGGGCAGGGGCCGTTTTGTCGCAGAGAGGCCCTGGTTGCTCTGTGATGAGACCATGTGCTTTTTTTTCTAGGAAGTTTTCGCCTGCTGAGCGGAACTATGATGTTGGCAATCGGGAGTTGTTGGCCATGAAGTGGGCATTTGAGGAGTGGCGTCATTGGCTCGAGGGTGCTAAGCATCGTGTGGTGGTCTTGACTGATCACAAGAATCTGATGTATCTCGAGTCTGCTAAACGCCTGAATCCTAGACAGGCCCGTTGGTCATTGTTTTTCTCCCGTTTTGACTTTGTGGTCTCGTACCTACCAGGTTCAAAGAATGTGAAGGCTGATGCTCTTTCAAGGAGCTTTGTGCCTGACTCTCCTGGAGTTTCAGAGCCAGCTGGTATTCTTAAAGAGGGAGTAATCTTGTCAGCCATTTCTCCGGATTTGCGACGTGTGTTGCAGAGATTTCAGGCTGGTAGACCTGACTCTTGTCCACCTGACAGACTGTTTGTTCCTGATAAATGGACCAGCAGAGTCATTTTCGAGGTTCATTCCTCGGTGTTGGCAGGGCATCCGGGAATTTTTGGCACCAGAGATTTGGTGGCTAGGTCCTTTTGGTGGCCTTCCTTGTCACGGGATGTGCGGTCATTTGTGCAGTCCTGTGGGACTTGTGCTCAAGCTAAGCCTTGCTGTTCTCGTGCCAGCGGGTTGCTCTTGCCTTTACCTGTCCCGAAGAGGCCTTGGACACACATTTCCATGGATTTCATTTCAGATCTTCCGGTGTCTCAGGGCATGTCTGTCATCTGGGTGGTATGTGATCGCTTTTCCAAGATGGTCCATTTGGTGTCCTTGCCTAAGCTGCCTTCCTCTTCCGATCTGGTTCCTTTATTCTTTCAGAATGTGGTTCGCTTGCACGGCATTCCTGAGAATATTGTGTCTGACAGAGGATCCCAGTTTGTTTCCAGGTTCTGGCGATCCTTTTGTGCTAAGATGGGCATTGATTTGTCATTTTCGTCTGCCTTTCATCCTCAGACTAATGGCCAAACGGAGCGAACAAATCAGACTCTAGAGGCTTATTTTAGGTGTTTTGTTTCTGCAGATCAGGATGACTGGGTGACCTTCTTGCCATTGGCTGAGTTTGCCCTTAATAATCGGGCTAGTTCCGCTACTTTGGTTTCGCCATTTTTCTGCAACTCTGGTTTTCATCCTCGTTTTTCCTCGGGACATGTTGAGCCCTCTGACTGTCCTGAGGTAGATTCTGTGGTGGATAGGTTGCAGCGGATCTGGAATCATGTGGTGGACAACCTAAAGTTGTCACAGGAGAAGGCTCAGCGTTTTGCCAACCGCCGCCGCGGTGTGGGTCCCCGACTTCGTGTTGGGGATTTGGTGTGGCTGTCTTCTCGGTTTGTTCCTATGAAGGTCTCCTCTCCTAAATTTAAGCCTCGCTCCATCGGTCCTTATAAGATTTTGGAAATCCTTAATCCAGTGTCCTTTCGCTTGGATCTTCCGGTGTCGTTTGCCATTCACAACGTGTTCCATAGGTCTTTGTTGCGGCGCTACGTTGTGCCTGTGGTTCCTTCTGTTGAGCCTCCTGCTCCGGTGTTGGTTGAGGGCGAGTTGGAGTACGCGGTGGAGAAGATCTTGGATTCTCGTCTCTCCAGACGGAGGCTTCAGTATCTGGTCAAGTGGAAGGGCTATGGTCAGGAGGATAATTCCTGGGTGGTCGCCTCTGATGTTCATGCGGCCGATTTAGTTCGTGCCTTTCACGCTGCTCATCCTGATCGTCCTGGTGGTCTTGGTGAGGGTTCGGTGACCCCTCCTTAAGGGGGGGGTACTGTTGTCAAGTGGACTTTTTGGCTCCCTCTTGTGGTCACTAGCGACATGACACTTTGAGCTTCTTTTTCTAGCTTGGTACCCACCTGGCTCATTAGTCCAGGGGTGTTGCTATTTAAGCTTCCTGGATTTTCAGTCTGGTGCCTGGCATCGTTGTAATCAGTTCCTTTCTGTTTGCTCCTGTCTGCTGGTCCTGGTTCTCGCAAAATAAGCTAAGTCCTGCTTCCTTATTTTTTGGTTATTTGCATTTGCTCTTATTTCTGTCCAGCTTGTACCAAATGTGATTCCTGTTATAGCTGGAAGCTCTAGGGGGCTGATATTCTCCCCCCGTGCCGTTAGACGGTTCGGGGGTTCTTGAATATTCAGCGTGGAATTTTGATAGGGTTTTTGCTGACCGTATAAGTCATCTTCCTATATTCTGCTATTAGTCAGTGGGCCTCTCTTTGCTAAAAAACCTAGTTCATCCTTGCGTTTGTCTTTTCTTCTTACCTCACCGTTATTATTTGTTGGGGGCTTCTATCCAACTTTTGGGGTCTTTTCTCTGGAGGCAAGAAAGGTCTATCTTTTCCCTTCTAGGGTTAGTTAGTTCTCCGGCTGGCGCGAGACGTCTAGAACCAACGTAGGTACGTTCCCCGGCTGCTGCTATTTGTGGTGCTAGGTTCAGGTATACGGTCAGCCTAGTTACCACTGCCCTATGAGCTGGTTTTTTGTGTTTGCAGACTTGGTTATAAATTCTGAGACCCTCTGCCATTGGGGTCATAACAGGGAATACCCCTTTAAGCCTCACTCCACTCAGGCAGTAGGGACCTCGGGACTGTTCGACATCAGGGTTCTGTTCCTTCGTCCATACATTCTTAAAATTTTAAAACAGTTTATACCTTTGCTTAAGCTGACGCAACAATGGGTCGAAGGGCGCTGCAAGCGGCAGTCGACTCAGGTTAGTCCTGAGGGAACTGCCTTACTATCCTTTACCTTTGGAACAGCCCATAACTTCCAGTGTTTCACCATTGAGGCGTCTAAGAGGATTTTTGGTATTTACCATAAAATACCTTTCTTATAGGCTTCATTGAGAGACACGGCAGAGACCCTTCTACTTTTACTCATTTGTTTTTTTTTCCCCTTATGTTTCTCCTACTGTTTTCTCATTAACAGTAACTTGGTGTAGCGGGCTGGGGAGGCTTTTATGGTACGTACCAAAAATCCTCATGTCACAATAGCCAGCAAAGGGAAAAACTAAAACGTCAAAGTGGAGCTCCTGGCACTCAAAGCTCGGTAGCGGTGTGCTCCAGAAGGTAGAACTTGAGACGTCCCCTTTTAAGTTCCTCGCGTCAAATACTCGTATGCCCAGGAGACAAAAGACGCAAAGTCTAAAATCTGCGGTAACTGACAATGCACATGTCACCACGTGTTTGGCACATCTAGTCATATACTACATAAAAGGACTTTGGAAAGAAAACACTTTTTCTAGATAATATTGGGTATGATGTTTTTACTGCTGCATAATTATAATTTATGTACCGTATTTTTCGCTTGGTAAGACACTCCGGATTATAAGACGCACCCCAAATTTTGAGGAAAAAAACAGGAAAAAAACTTTGTTTTAAATAAATTGGTGGTGCTTCTTATAATCCATGCGTCTTATTGCTTAACGGGGGTGGTGGCTGCGGTGAAGGGGGGTCCCAGGGTCGCCGCTGGAGGAGGCAGGAGTGGAGCATTGCTGCAGGCTGGGACGAGGGGTGTGCAGGTATCCTGTGCTGCGGGGGGGCTCCTGTGCTGCAGGGGTTGTCTTTGGTGATGCATGCATCTCCGGTGCAGTGGGGGGCTCTGCCGGCATTTTGAGAAAGGCCACAGCCCCCCGGCAGTTCGTCCATGCTTTCCTGTGCGACGGACTTCGGGAAAATGGCCGCTGGGAGGCGGCGCATGCACAGATGGAGATCTCGGGACCAAGACGTCGAGAGATGAGATCTCAGCGCTGAAATCTCATCTCCCGATTTCTTGGTGCCGAGAACTCTATCTGCGCATGCGCCGCCTCCCGGCAGCCATTTTCCCGAAGTCCGTCGCACAGTAAACCATGGACGAACTGCCTGGGGGCTCTGGCCTTTCACAAAATATCGGCAGAGCCCCCCGCAGCATCGGAGACGCAAGCATAACCCTGGGCAGCGGCGGACACCCTGGGCAGCGGCAGTGGTGGCGGACACCCCCTCATCCCAGCCTGCAACGGTATCGGTAAGCGGTATGTCCGCTTTGTAAGAACCAAAAACAAATGCTCATTATCTTTTTGCCTTCCAAAGCCTTAGTCGGTCGATTGAAAGTTTTTGTTAAGTCACAATTTGCTAAAATTGAAAAGTTAATTCATATAAATCTAGAGAAACGTCAGGCTCAAACCAGGAAGACCCAAATGTTATAACTGCATGCAAAAAAAGTGAAAAAAAAACAAAAAACAACTAAATATCTCCAAAGGAAAAATGACCCTTTACCATATAATCCATCACCACACAGAGCAAAGAAATGATTACCAGATGATGTTATTGGATTTTATAATTTTTTACGGCGTAAAACGGTAAAAATAAATAGGCAACGTGATTCTCCAAGTTATTTTAATAACGGCAATACCAATCTTATACTTGATTTTTTATTATATTTTTAAAAAAAACACATATATTTATATATAAAAGTATGGAGCGAGAAATATACCATATATACTTGAGTATAAGCCGAGATTTTCAGCCCTTTTTTGGGCTGAAAGTAACCCTCTCTGCTTATACTCGAGTCATACCCAGGGGTCGGCAGGGGAGGGGGAGCGAAGCTGTGTAATAATACTCACCTGCTCCTGGCGCGGTCTCTGCACGTCCCTGGTTCCCCGGCAGCTTCTTCCTGTATTGAGTGGTCACATGGTACCGCTCACTACAGTAATGAATATGGACCCGACTCCACTCCCATAGGGGTGGAGCCGCATATTCATTACTGTAATGAGCAGTACCATGTGACTGCTCACTACAGGAAGAAGCTGCCAGAGCCGGGGAACAGACGTGCAGGGACCGCGCCAGGAGCAGGTGAGGATAACTCAGTGAGCTATATTCACCTGCTCCCCATTCCACCGTCGGCACCGCTGCGTCTTCCGCGTCCTCTGCAGTGACGCTCAGGTCAGAGGGCGCGATGACGCGATTAGTGCGCGCCGCCCTCTGCCTGAACGTCAGTGCAGAAGACGTGGAAGACGGAGCGACGCCGACGGTGGAACGGGAAAGGTGAGTATAGCAAGTGCCGGGGGCCTGAGAGATGAGTATGTGATTTTTTATTTTTTTAATCGCAGCAACAGCATATGGGGCAAATATCTGTATGGAGCATCTTATGGGGCCATGAGCAGCATAATATGGGGCAAATATCTGTATGGAGCATCTTATGGGGCCATGTGCAGCATTATATGGGGCAAATATCTGTATGGAGCATCTTATGGGGCCATGTGCAGCAATATATGGGGCAAATGTCTGTATGGAGCATCTTATGGGGCCATGTGCAGCATTATATGGGGCAAATATCTGTATGGAGCATCTTATGGGGCCATGTGCAGCATTATATGGGGCAAATATCTGTATGGGGCCATGTGCAGCATTATATGGGGCAAATATCTGTATGGGGCCATGTGCAGCATTATATGGGGCAAATATCTGTATGGGGCCATGTGCAGCATTATATGGGGCAAATATCTGTATGGGTCCATGTGCAGCATTATATGGGGCAATTATCTGTATGGAGCATCTTATGGGGCCATAATCCACATTTGTGGAGCATCATACGGGGCAAAGGTGTCTATGAAGCATCTTATAGGGTCATAATCAACATTTGTGCAGCATTATATGTGGCATATTTTAATATGGAGCATCTTTTGAGGCCCATCATAAACTGTATGGAGCATTATATGGGGCTCCTGATTCAATATGGATATTCAAAAACACTTAAACTACCGATGTCTAAATTAATTTAACTTTTATTGGTACCTATTTTTATTTTTGAAATTTACCAGTAGCTGCTGCATTTTCCACCCTAGGCTTATACTTGAGTCATTAAGTTTTCCCAGTTTTTTGTGACAAAATTAGGGGGGGTCGGCTTATACCCGGGTCGGCTTATACTCGAGTATACACGGTATTATATATTTACTTTTTGTCAATGGAGCAGAGTTTTACAAGGCCTTGATTTTTTTGGGCGCACTGAACAGTAAGTTTTAGGCTATGTGCACACGTTCAGGAGTATCTGCAGAATTTTCCTAAACAAAACCGGACTTTTTCTGCAGGAAATCCGCGTTTTTTCCGGGGCTTCCCAATGCAATAATATAGTGACAAAAAAGCGAAACATCTACAAAATTAATGAACATGTTGAGTTTACCGCAATGAGGTTTTTTTGCGGAAAAAATGCAGCAGGTGCACAAAAATTGCAGAATACATGATGGGATGCTTATGTAAGCTTTTTTTAGCGGTTTTTTCAGTGGAAAAAGGCCGAAAAAAACACGAAAAATCCTGAACGTGTGCACATAGCCTTATTGTTACTGGAGTCCATATGCCTCATTGCATTTTTTTAAGAAGGTGAAATGCATCGGAGTCTATTTTTTATGGTGTTTGGGTTAGCTTTCGATTTTCATAAATTGATATTTTACTGACGCGATAACATTAACTTTTTTATTCTAAATTCTTTATTTTTGGAAAACGACCAATTCAATTTTTTTTTTACTTTTTTTACTCTGCTGGGTCTTAAACCTGTGCTTGTTTGTAGTGTATATTGCATTGTTCTAGTACAGCCGTACGTAGTGAAAATCTCCAATGAAGACAGCTGAGCTGCCATGCTGACAGGAGCATGCAGCGACAGTAGGTGCTGACTGTAGGACACAGCAAGCACCCGTCCTGTTTCCAGCAAACAAGGCTTTTGAGCCTTGCTCCATCCATCTGCAACTCACAAGGGACGTACATGAGCATTTAATGTCAAAGTGGTTGAACAACTATTTAGTATGATGTGTGAAAGTGCAAAGGCAGCAAATCACCGTCCCAGTAAAAGTGTGGAGATCAGGCAAGAGCCAAAGGAAAAGTGCGCTGCCCAAAGCAATCAATCAAGGTGATCTAGATTCTCTTTTTAAGAATACATGATCTAGAATCAGGGCTGCACAGTTGTGCAATGCTGAGATTGCAGGGACACATTGTGACATTAGATGTAATGATTTTCTAAAGTGCTGCATGCTTCCAATTATGTTGGACTTTCTGTCGCTGGTCACAAGAGACACTTGTAATAGACTTCAAAAGAAATATGGGAAAACTTGTCTATATTACTTGAATAATCAGAGCTCAGTCATTCGACTAGCTGCGACTTTTCCGACACCCATGTCGTTTGATAAGGGTCAGCATGTAGCCCCAAGCCTTGTTGATACAGTGGCTGCACTTTTCCTCCGCACTAGTGCTAAAACACAAAAGTTGCGCTGCAGAAGCGTTGCACTTACTCGAGAAGGAGCTGTGAGTGTTTTCTTTACATTCTGGTTCCTTAAAAATAAAAAATAATATTATAGAAATAGACTTAATTGGCTCTACCGAATATTTCATTGTACGAGACGGCATACTTTTGTCTCAGCTCTTCTTTTGATTAGCCGGCCTGGCATCATGTTATCATTCAAGCATCTATCTAGGCTGGCTAATCGAAACAAGAGCAGCGGATGCGGTGATTCTCGAGGCTCCTGTTCTACGGCCAAGGATTACGGTCATAACCGTAGCAACTCTAGTATCTATAGCACAAGAAAAAGACTAGTTCTATTTTTCACATTTATTTAATTTTCCAGGATCCCAAATACAAAAAAATGCTTCAAGTAAATGGTTTGTAAAAGCATCTAGCAGAGACTGAACATTGACAGACGACACGTCACATAGACCGTAGTACGTACCGAGCTGCTGCAATTAGTGACGGGACGGTTATCCAGCTCACTTTCCCAATCTTTCTCAGCCATGCTAAAAGAATGAAAAAAAGAAGAAAAAACCAAACCAGGTTCTGACTTCTCGGCAAAATTCCTGCAAAGATGAAAGTGACTTTTACTAAAGATAAATTCATATATTTCTCAACACAGAATAGTTAGGATGAGACTCTCCTGCGCCGTCCACCTCCTACCACCAAGAAGACGCATTGACCCCTTAAGAGACCCTGCCCTTTTTCATTTTTGCATTTCTGTTTTTCCCTGCCCTTCTTCCCAGAGCCATAGCTTTTGTATTTTTCCGTCAATATGGCCATGTGAGCAGGGCTGTGGAATCGGAGTCGTGGAGTCAAAGTCGGTAGAAATGTACCGACTCCGACTCCAGCTTTAAAAAAAATGTATTAATATTTCATAATTGAACTTTCACATGAATTTTATAAATGTTACTCAAATATATATGTTCTATCAAACTATGAACAACAGTGATAAGCAGTTCTGCTGGAGATAGAGACATTTCTTACTTCTTGTGTGTCACTGTTCTCCACTGCTCTTATCTAATCTTATACTTGGTTAACCTCATGCTGCCCCAACCCCCTACTTACAATGTATGAAACTGAAAGTGAAAATGTGTTGCAAATTCTTAGTAGTAAAGCTCCTCCTCTAGACTAGATGTTTACTAGGTGTGCGTCTTCCAAGCATCTCACAGCTGCTACTCAGAAGAGGAAGACTGTAAGAAGTATTATCCTTTCAACAAACTTTGCATCAGTTAACTGTGAGTACATGAGGAATAACAGTATTACTGATCACTATATCAGTTGTACGACCTGGCAATAATTTTGTACAATTGTTTTTAGGAAAAACAATTGTCATTTGGATTGTGAATGCAGAATTAAAAACCTGAGAATGTCAAAGAAGCGTCACATTAAATCAGCTGTATTTGAACATTTCACCATCACTCAAGATAGAAAACATTATGTCTGTCAGTGTATGACAAATGATCCTGGCGAAAACAAATGCTGTGAAGCCAAGATCAGTGCATATTCAGGCAAAGATAAAAATGCTCCTACCAGAGCTTCTAATCCAAAGAGACATTTACAGCGCTTTCATCCAGAAGTATTGAAAGCAGTGGATGAGAAAGACTGCATCCAAACCAATGAACCAGTGCCCAGCTCTTCCAGCCAAACAAGGGAGCAGAGAACTTTGCAGCCATCAGTTCCAAGATATTTTGTCAGTGACAAAGTTACTGTGACAATGACAGTAGATACATTTAAAAAAACAGATCATAGAGCTTGTTGTAAAGGATAGTGTGTCTATTTCATTATTTTCACGACCAGCTTTTATGTGTCTGAATAGGGAAATGGCCCGCAAGCTTGGTGTTTCTCTGGAGAGAGATAATTAGAAAATTAGTAATCGAAGAAGCTTTTAAACAAAAGGAAGAACTTAAACTCTCAAGGGACGCTTTCTGTTTCTTAAAATGGATGCCTGCACATGTCACAGAGTGAACTATTTTGCCATCAATGTCCGATTTGTTTGTGACAAAAATGAAATAGTTACCAAGACATTGGCAGTAAAAAGACACCAAAGCTCATTACACCAGTGAGTTTCTCCAGGTCTTGGTGGAAAAGGTTCTGCAAGACTATGAACTTAAAAAAGAGCAAGTTCTTTCTGTCGTAACTGACAATGCTTCAAATATGATAAGTACTATTAAGCTAATGAATGAGAGTAATGATGGTGACCAGCAGCTAGAAGAACATTCTGGGTCCACAGACACAGAAATGTTTGAAATAGAGGAACACAGTATTGTAACTGGGGAGCAAACTGAAGTTGCTTCAGATGAACAGCAACATGATAGTTTAGATGATCTTGTTGAAACTGTGTCAATACGTTCTTTCATTCATCACATGCGCTGTGTTGTGCATACGCTACAGCTGGCTATAAGAGACAGTCTGCAAGAAGACATGCTGCTGCACTGATTGGCAAGGTGAGAAAATTGGCTACTGTTGCCAGAACCCCTAAAGTTGACTCAATTTTGAAGAGACGTGCTGGAAAAGGGGCAATTATTGATCAAGCCACACGATGGGGCAGTACTTACTTAATGATTTAGCGCTTGGTTGAACTGAAAACCTTTCTTGTAGACATGGCTAACCCTCAACTGACGCTAAATGAAAGTCAGTGGAATCAGGTGACTGAGCTGGAAAAATTGCTAGAGCACCCATTTACAGTGACTAAATAATTACAAGCAGAGGACTTAACTCCAGGTATTTTCTTAAAGGAGTGGAAGAACCTGATGTTTTGCCTGTCCCAAAGAGGAGGGTTAATTGCAAGTGGCATTGCTACATCAATGAAACGGAGAGAGGAGCTACTATTACAAAATAACATTCTTTTGGCAGCTGTTTATGTAGACCCAATGCATCGGATTCTTCTAGATGATCAACAGCTAACTAAAGGAAAAGAAGCTCTGTTTGAAATAGCAGTAAGGATGAAAGGGTTGCAGAACAGTCAGGAGAAACAAGAAGAATTTGGTCGTCCTGCCACATCTTCACCCTCATCAACTGATGAAGAATTTAATTTAGAAAAATATTTGGATCACAAGGACCGTGCAAAGCATTCCCGCATAGAAGAGTCATCCCCATCAAAGAACACAGCGGGTACATTTCAGCAGAATTTTTCATGTGCACTAAAAGAAATTGAGAAATTTGACCGTTCATCAAAAATAACAGTGCAACAAGCGATTCCTCTGTATCCTGACATTGTCAGAGATGTTGCCCGAGTGGTTACTGCTTTGCCACCAACCCAAGTTAGTGTAGAGAGGTTGTTCTCTGCTCTCAAAATAATTAGATCAGATTTGAGGGCATCCATGAAGGAGGATCTGACAGAGGCAATACTTTTTCTGAGGACAAATTGATAGATTTCTTCTTATTAACTGCATAACAGTGTTTATTGCATATTTACTTACAAGAGTTTAGAAAAGTTTATAAAAGTTATTTGCTATATTCTAATTGTATTCTAATAAATATAGTTTTTGCTCTAAGTGGTCTGATTACTTATATGATGGTGAGAAACTGAATAAGCACGATGTTAATATTTTACAACAGTAAATTTATTGTTACGAATTGGCCATTTATGAAGAAGTCGGAGCCGGAGTCGGAGCCGGAGTCGGAACCTGATAAAATCCAGGAGTCGGAGTCGCAACTGTGGCTTACCGACTCCACAGCCCTCCATGTGAGGGCTTGTTTTTGCGGGATGAGTTGTACTATTTAAATAAACCATTGGTTTTACCATATCATGTACTCAAAAACGGGAAAAAAATTCCAAGTGTGGTGAAACTGCAAAAAAAAGTGCAATTCCACAACAGTTTTTTGTATTTTTTTTACCATGTTCACTAAATGCTAAAACCATACCATTATGATTCACCAGGCTAATACAAGTTCATAGACACCAAACATGTCTAGGTTCTTTTTTTATTTAAAGGGTAAAAAAAAATAAATCCAAAGTTTGCTACAAAAAAAAAATTTGCACCATTTTCAGAGACCTGTAGCCTTTCTATTTTTCGTGATCTGGGGTTGGGATAGAGTCAAAACGCCAGAATTAGGTTTTTTTGGTCACCGCAACATTGCATTAAAATGCAATAATGGGCAATCAAAAGATCGTATCTGCACCAAAATGTTATCATTAAAAACGTCAGCTCTGCACGCAAAAAATAAGCCCTCACCTGACCCCAGATCACGAAAAATGGGAGACGCTACGGGTATCGGAAAATTGTGCAATGTTAATAATAGAAATAATAATAATCTTTATTTTTATACAGCGCTAACATATTCCGCAGCGCTTTACAGTTTTTGCACACATTATCATCACTGTCCCCGATGGGGCTCACAATCTAAATTCCCTATCAGTATGTCTTTGGAATGTGGGAGGAAACCGGAGTGCCCGGGGTAAACCCACGCAAACACGGGGAGAACATACAAACTCCTTGCAGATGGTGTCCAAGGTGGGATTAGAACCCAGGACTCCAGCGCTGTAAGGCTGCAGTGCTACCCACTGAGCCACCGTGCAGCAAAGTTTGGAATTTTTTTTCACCACTTAGATAAAAAAGAACCTATTCATGTTTGGTGTCTATGAACTCGTAATGACCTGGAGAATCATAATGGCAGCTCAGTTTTGGCATTTAGTGACGAGGCTGAAGTTGGTTTCTTATTCGTTCAGTTTCTTATTCGGAGCTGAAGATGGTTTCTTATTCGTCAGTTTTTTTTCTGTTTTTTATAGGTTTAATAACAACAAATAAGCATCACAATAATAAAAGACAATGCAGTGAGGTGCCCTGATGTGAATACACATAAAAAAGGCTACAAAAACAATAAAACTGGCACAAAAATGGGCATCAAAGTGGGCACCAAAGAGCGCTGAAGAAAAGGTTAAATGACTTTGGGCCACTGATCTCACACTGCAGATATATAGAACAGGGCGCCCCACATCAAAACCAGTTATCTCCAGCCTGGCCCAAATGGGTTCTGGGCATCAGAACTGGCATCAAAGTGGGCAGACAGTCAATTTTGGTCATTTGAATAAGTAACTGATGTTTTGAAGGAGTTAAATGCCTTTGGGCCACTGATCTGATACATAAAATACACAGATAGTGATGCCCTGCATCAAACCCAGGTCCCTCCAGGCTGGCCCAAATGGGTTCTGGGAACCAGAACTGGCATCAAAGTGGGCAAACAGCCCATTTTCACACATTTGAATAAGTAACTGATGGTTTTAAGGGGTTAAATGCATTTGGGCCACTGATCTGATACATAAAATACACAGACAGTGATGCCCTGCATCAAACCCAGGTCCCTCCAGCCTGGCCCAAACTTGTTCTGTGCACCAGAACTGACATCAAAGTGAGCAAACGGCCCATTTTCACAGATTTTAATAAGTAACTGATGTTTTTAAGGGGTTAAATGCCTTTAGCCACTGATCTGATACATAAAATACACAGATAGTGATGCCCTGCATCAAAGCCAGGTCCCTTCAGCCTGGCCCAAATGGGTTCTGGGCACCAGAACTGGCATCAAAGTGGCCAAACAGCCCATTTTCACACATTTCAATAAGTAAACTGATGGTTTTAAGGGGTTAAATGCATTTGGGCCACTGATCTGATACATAAAATACACAGACAGTGATGCCCTGCATCAAACCCAGGTCCCTCCAGCCTGGCCCAAACTTGTTCTGTGCACCAGAACTGACATCAAAGTGAGCAAACGGCCCATTTTCACAGATTTTAATAAGTAACTGATGTTTTTAAGGGGTTAAATGCCTTTGGGCCACTGATCTGACACTTAAAATACACAGAAAGTGATGCCATACATCAAACCCACGTACCTCCAGCCTGGCCCAAATGGGTTCTGGGCACCAGAACTGGCATCAAAGTGGCCAAACAGCCCATTTTCACAGATTGGAATAAGTTACTGATGTTTTTAAGGGGTAAATGACTTTGGGCCACTGATCTGACACTTAAAATACACAGATAGTGATGCCCTGCATCAAACCCAGGTCCCTCCAGCCTGGCCCAAATGGGTTCTGGGCACCAGAACTGGCATCAAATTGGGCAGACAGCCCATTTTCACAGATTTGAATAAGTTACTGATGTTTCCAAGGGGTTAAATGACGTTGGGCCACTGATCTGACACTTAAAATACACAGATAGTGATGCCCTGCATGAAACCCAGGTCCCTCCAGGCTGGCCCAAATGGGTTCTGGGCACCAGAATTGGCATCAAATTGGGCAAACAGCCAATTTTCATAGATTTGAAAAAGTAACTGATGTTTTTAAGAGGTTAAATGCCTTTGGGCCACTGATCTGACACACAAAATAGACAGATATTGATGCCCCGCATCAAACCCAGGTCCCTCCAGCCTGGTCCAAATGGGTTCTGGGCACCAGAACTGACAGTAAAGTGGGCAAACAGCCCATTTTCACAGATTTGAATAAGTAACTGATGTTTTTAAGGGGTTAAATGCCTTTGGGCCACTGATACCACAGTGCATACATATGGAACAGGGAGCCCCACATCAAAAACAAGTCCCTCCATCCTGGTCCAAATTGGTTCTGGGCACCAGAACTGGCACCAAAGTGGGCAAACAGCCCATTTTCACAGATTTGAATAAGTAACTGATGTTTTTAAGGGGTTAAATGACTTTGAGCCACTGATCTGACAATTAAAATACACAGATAGTGATGCCCTACATCAAATCCATGTCCCTTCAGCCTGGCCCAAATGGGTTCTGGGCATCAGAACTGGCAACAAAGTGGCCAAACAGCCCATTTTCACAGATTTGAATAAGTAACTGATGTTTTTAAGGGGTTAAATGCCTTTGGGCCACTGATACCACAGTGCATGCATATAGAACAGGGAGCCCCACATCAAAAACAAGTCCCTCCATCCTGGTACAAATGGGTTCTGGGCACCAGAACTGGCATCAAAGTGGGCAAACGGCCCTTTTAAACAGATTTGAATAAGTAACTGATGTTTTTAATGGGTTAAATGACTTTGGGCCACTGATCTGACACATAAAACACACAGATAGTGATGCCCCGCATCAAACCCATGTCTCTTCAGCCTGGCCCAAATGGGTTCTAGGCATCATAACTGGCATCAAAGTGGGCAAACGGCCCATTTTCACAGATTTGAATAAGTAACTGATGGTTTTAAGGGGTTAAATGCCTTTGGGCCACTGATACCACAGTGCATACATATAGAACAGGGAGCCCCATATCAAAAACAAGTCCCTCCATCCTGGTCCAAATGGGTTCTGGGCACCAGAACTGGCATCAAAGTGGCCAAACAGCCCATTTTTGCAGATTTCAATAAGTAACTGATGTTTTCAAGGGGCTAAATTACTTTGGGCCACTGATCTGACATTTAAAATACACAGATAGTGATGCCCTGCATCAAACGCAGGTTCCTTCAGCCTGGCCCAAATGGGTTCTGGGCACCAGAATTGGCATCAATGTGGGAAAAAAAAGCCAATTTTCACAGATTTGAATACGTAACTGATGTTTTTAAGGGGCTGGCTAAATGTCTTTGGGACACTGATTTGACACTTAAAATACACAGATACACAGATAATGATGCCCTGCATCAAACCCAGGTCGTACAGCCTGGTCCAAATGGGTTCTGGGCACCAGAACTGGCAGTAAAGTGGGCAAATAGCCCATTTTCACAGATTTGAATAAGTGATGTTTTTAATGGATTAAATGCCTTTGGGCCACTAATCTGACACTTAAAATACACAGATAGTGATGCCCTGCATCAAACCCATGTCTCTTCAGCCTGGCTCAAATGGGCTCTGGGCACCAGAACTGGCATCAAAGTGGGCAAACAGCCCATTTTTGCAGATTTGAATAAGTAACTGATGTTTTCAAGGGGCTAAATGACTTTGGGCCACTGATCTGACACTTAAAATACACAGATAGTGATGCCGTGCATCAAACGCAGGTTCCTTCAGCCTGGCCCAAATGGGTTCTTGGCACCAGAATTGGCATGAAAGTGGGAAAAAAGACAATTTTCACAGATTTGAATAAGTAACTGATGTTTTTAAGGGGTTAAATGCCTTTGGGCCACTGATCTGACACTTAAAATACACAGATAGTGATGCCCCGCATCAAACCCAGGTCCCTCGAGCCTGGCCCAAATGGGTTCTGGGCATCAGAACTGGCATCAAAGTAGGCAAACAGCCCATTTTCACACATTTGAATATATAACTGATGTTTTTAAGGGGTTAAATGACTTTGGGCCAATGATCTGATGATTAAAATACACAGATAGTGATGCCCTGCATCAAACCCATGTCCCTTCAGCCTGGCCCAAATGGGTTCTGGGCACCAGAATTGGCATCAAAGTGGGCAAACAGCCCATTTTCACAGATTTGAATAAGTAACTGATGTTTTGAAGGGGTTAAATGACTTTGGACAACTGATCTGACGATTATAACACACAGATAGTGATGGCCTGCATCAAACTCAGGTCCCTTTAGCCTGGCCCAAATGGGTACTGGGCATCAGAACTGGCATCAAAGTGGGCAAACAGCCCATTTTCACATATTTGAATAAGTGATTTTTTTTAAGGGGTTAAATGACTTTGGGCCACTGATCTGACACCATTATGACATGCATTTTGATGCCCTGCATGAAATTCATGTCACTTTAACTTTTCCCAAATGGGTTCTGGCCATGAGAATTGGCATCAAAGTTGGCATTGATTTTAATGATTTGAATCAGTAACTGATTTTTTTAAGGGGTTAAATGACCTTGGGCCACTGATCTCACACCACTATTACATACACAGGCTGGAGACTCACTAGCGATTTAAAAATCGGTCCGATTTATTGCAGTTAAGTCTGACGAGTGCAATGCAAGTGTCATGTGAGTGTCAGGCGTTTTTGTGCGAGTACAATCTGACTTTTCACACCTAGCATCCGATCTACATCCGACTGCAGTGTGATTTTACCATGAGATTTTACATACAGAAATGTTCTAAATCATTTACACAGTTTTAAAATGAAATATTCTTCAAAACATATATATATGTTTATATCCAGTATATATATATATATATATATATATATATATATATATATATATATATATATATATATATATATATATATTCTAGATAGATAGATAGATAGATAGACTAAAAGCTGGCAAATGATCAGCCACGTACATTTTAATCAGAGTGACAGGTTAGATTACAACAGATAGAGTAAATGTGTGTGTGTATATATATATATACTAGCTATTGAACCCGTTCTAAGCCCGGGTGGCGAGCATTTATATTGGTATATGGTCTCCATCCTGGTATGTGCTGCTCCCATCTTGCTCTCCCATCCTGTCCTGTGCTGCTCCATCCTGCGTCCCCATCCTGTCATATGCTGCTCCATCCTACACCCCCATCCTGTCATGTGTGTGCCCCCATTCTGTCATGTGCTGCTCCCATCCTGTGCCCCCATTCTGTCATGTGCTGCTCCCATCCTGTCATGTGCTCCCATCCCGTCATGTGCTCCCATCCTGCGCCCCATCCTGTCATGTGCTCCCATCCTGCACCCCCATCCTGTCATGTGTGCGCCCCCATTCTGTCATGTGCTGCTCCCATCCCGGGCCCCATTCTGTCATGTGCTGCTCCCATCCTGTGCCCCCATTCTGTCATGTGCTGCTCCCATCCTGCACCCCCATTCTATCATGTGCTGCTCCCATCCTGCGCCCCCATTCTGTTGTAATGTGCTGCACCCATTCTGCCTGTTCCTGTTTCCATTCTGCCATATGTTGCTCCCATCTTTCTCTCTCCGGCTCTACTGCCCGAGTGCGGCTGTGCTGAGTGCGGGCGGCTGTGCGTGGCTGTGCTCAGTGCGGGCGGCTGTGCGTGGCGGTGCTGAGTGCGGGCGGCTGTGCGTGGCGGTGCTGAGTACGGGCGGCTGTGCGTGGCGGTGCTGAGTGCAGGCGGCTGTGCGTGGCTGTGCTGAGTGCGGGCGGCTGTGCGTGGCGGTGCTGAGTGCGGGCGGCTGTGCGTGGCGGTGCTGAGTGCGGGCGGCTGTGCGTGGCGGTGCTGAGTGCGGGCGGCTGTGCGTGGCGGTGCTGAGTGCAGGCGGCTGTGCGTGGCGGTGCTGAATGCGGGCGGCTGTGCGTGGCGGTGCTGAGTGCGGGCGGCTGTGCGAGGCGGTGCTGAGTGCCGGCGGCTGTGCGTGGCTGTGCTGAGTGCCGGCGGCTGTGCTGAGTGCCGGAGGCTGTGCTGAGTGCCGGCGGCTGTGCGTGGCTGTGCTGAGTGACGGTGGCTGTGCGTGGCTGTGCTGAGTGCCGGCGGCTGTGCGTGGCTGTGCTGAGTGCCGGCGGCTGTGCTGAGTGCCGGCGGCTGTGCGTGGCTGTGCTGAGTGCCGGCGGCTGTGCTGAGTGCCAGCGGCTGTGCTGAGTGCCGGCGGCTGTGCATGGCTGTGCTGTGTGCCGGCGGCTGTGCGTGGCTGTGCTGTGTGCCGGCGGCTGTGCTGAGTGCTGGTGGCTGTGCGTGGCTGTGCTGAGTGCCGGCGGCTGTGCGTGGCTGTGTTGAGTGTGGGCGGATGTGCTGAGTGCCGGCGGCTGTGCGTGGCGATGCTGAGTGCGGGCGGATGTGCGTGGCTGTGCTGAGTGCCGGCGGCTGTGCTGAGTGCGGGCGGCTGTGCATGGCTGTGCTGAGTGCGTGGCGATGCTGAGTGCGGGCGGCTGTGCGTGGCGGTGCTGAGTGCAGGCGGCTGTGCGTGGCGGTGCTGAGTGCGGGCGGCTGTGCGTGGCGGTGCTGAGTGCGGGCGGCTGTGCGTGGCTGTGCTGAGTGCGGGCGGATGTGCGTGGCTGTGGTGAGTGCTAGTGGCTGTGCTGAGTGCCGGCGGCTGTGCGTGGCTGTGCTGAGTGCCGGCGGCTGTGCATGGCTGTGCTGTGTGCCGGCGGCTGTGTGTGGCTGTGCTGAGTGCTGGTGGCTGTGCGTGGCTGTGCTGAGTGCCGGCGGCTGTGCGTGGCTGTGCTGAGTGCGGGCGGATGTGCTGAGTGCCGGCGGCTGTTCGTGGCGATGCTGAGTGCGGGCGGATGTGCGTGGCTGTGCTGAGTGCCGGCGGCTGTGCTGAGTGCGGGCGGCTGTGCGTGGCTGTGCTGAGTGCGTGGCGATGCTGAGTGTGGGCGGCTGTGCGTGGCGGTGCTGAGTGCAGGCGGCTGTGCATGGCGGTGCTGAGTGCGGGCGGCTGTGCGTGGCGGTGCTGAGTGCGGGCGGCTGTGCGTGGCTGTGCTGAGTGCGGGCGGCTGTGCGTGGCTGTGCTGAGTGCCGGCGGCTGTGCTGAGTGCCGGAGGCTGTGCTGAGTGCCGGCGGCTGTGCGTGGCTGTGCTGAGTGCGGGCGCTTGCACTTGCGCAGTCTATAAAGGCTTCGGACAGAGTGACGCTCCCAGCGTTATATTATAGATATATATATATATAAAATATATATACTGTATATATATATATACACACAGTATATGTATATATATATATGTATATATATATATATATATATATGTATATATATATATATATATATATATATATATATATATATATATATATATATATATATATATAACGCGTCACTCTGTCCAAAGCCTTTGTAGACTGCGCAAGCGCGACGCGTCTGCACAGTCTGGACCCCACAGTGTGACGCCTCCGGGGAGGAGGATTGTGGCCCAGGAGATCACGGTATGAGTAAGCACTGAACGCATACCGCGATCTCCGACGGAGAAGCAGGGACACACCAGGAGGGTGAGTATGAAGGGGGAGGGTGAGCCATGCTATATTCACATGTCCCCGTTCCACCGCCGGGTCTTCCGCTTCTTCTGGCTGTAACGTTCAGGTCATAGGGCGCAATGACGTGGTTAGTGCACGCTCCCTGCCTGAACAGTCACAGCCAGAGTACACGGATGACAGAGTGGCGCGCGGCGGTGGAACGGGGACAGGTGAATATCGCAAATGCCGAGGGTGACGGGGCATGCGACAGAGCAGGAAGGGACACCAGGCCGATAATCAATCCAATAAGATTTATTGGAACAGGGAACTGGGACAACACAAATCAAAGCAATTCTGCAGCGTCCGTAATTAATCTACAATAAGTCCACACAAAGGGAGCAGCTTCCGGGGGCGCCACCTGGCAATCCGACGCCAGGGAAAAGACAAATAATCCTGGGATGGGTTCACTGGATCCAACAGATGAGGGACACAACACCATTCCACGTGGCAGCTTTTAACCCTCCACACACAGGCACCAGGATCTCGCCTCAGCATAAGGTCCCAGCCCTTCGCAAGTCACCACACAATTGAATCAGCCAACACATGAGTCTATTGTTCTGTGTACTGGGATCCACCCCTCCATGGGGGAGAGTTCCTCCTACTGGTTGTTGACTCAAGCCTGATTACATGGCAGTCCAGAGACACAGGCCGGGGGAGGGACATGCTGTTACACCGGGGGCCTTAGCCAGCGGCGACTCCGGCACCTGACTCCCATACTGCGCCGGTGTCCCCGCCCAGCGACGAGAGGTGAGTATGTCATTTTATTTTTAAAATCGCAGCAGCAGCATACGGGGCATATTATGCTATGGAGCATCTTATGGGGGCCATCAACGATGGGAGCAGCGCATGACAGGATGGGGGCACAGGATGGGAGCAGCACATGACTGGATGGGGGTGCAGGATGGGAGCAGCACATGACAGAATGGGGGTGCAGGATGAGAACAGCACATGACAGAATGGGGGCGCAGGATGGGAGCAGCACGACAGGATGGGAGCAGCACATGACAGTATGGGGGTGCAGGATGGGAGCACCACATGACAGAATGGGGGAGCAGGATGGGAGCACCACATGACAGAATGGGGGTGCAGGATGGGAGCTGCAAATGACAGGATGGGGGCGCAGGATGGGAGCAGCACATGACAGGATGAGGGCACAGGAAGAGAGTAGTACATGACAAGATGGAGGCGCACAAAACAGGATGAGGGCGCAGGATGGGGCTGCACATGACAGGAAGGGGGCGCAGGAAGGGAGCAGCATATGACAGGATGGGGGTGCAAGATGGTAGCAGCACATCACAGGATGGAAGAGGCGCATACCAGGATGGAGACCATATACCAATATAAATGCTCGACACCCGGGCGTAGAATGGGTTCAATAGCTAGTGTGTGTATGTGTGTGTGTATATATATATATATATATATATATATATATATATATATATATATATATATATATATACAGTACAGACCAAAAGTTTGGACACACCTTCTCATTTAAAGATTTTTCTGTATTTTCATGACTATGAAAATTGTACATTCACACTGAAGGCATCAAAACTATGAATTAACACATGTGGAATTATATACTTAACAAAAAAGTGTGAAACAACTGAAATTATGTCTTATATTCTAGGATCTTCAATGTAGCCACCTTTTGCTTTGTTGACTGCTTTGCACACTCTTGGCATTCTCTTGATGAGCTTCAAGAGGTAGTCACCGGGAATGGTCTTCCAACAATCTTGAAGGAGTTCCCAGAGATGCTTAGCACTTGTTAGCCCTTTTGCCTTCGCTCTGCTGTCCAGCTGACCCTAAACCATCTCGATTGGGTTCAGGTCTGGTAACTGTGGAGGCCAGGTCATCTGGCATAGCACCCCATCACTCTCCTTCTTGGTCAAATAGCCCTTACACAGCCTGGAGGTGTGTTTTGGGTAATTGTCCTGTTGAAAAATAAATGATGGTCCAACAAAACGCCAACCGGATGGAATAGCATGCCACTGCAAGATGCTGTGGTAGCCATGCTGGTTCAGTATTCCTTCAATTTTGAATAAATCCCCAACAGTGTCACCAGCAAAGCACCCCCACACCATCACACCTCCTCATCCATGCTCCACGGTGGGAACCAGGCATGTAGAGTCCATCCGTTCACCTTTTCTGTGTCGCACAAAGACACGATGGTTGGAACCAAAGATCTCAAATTTGGATTCATCAGACCAAAGCACAGATTTCCACTGGTCTAATATCCATTCCTTGTGTTCTTTAGCCCAAACAAGTCTCTTCTGCTTGTTGCCTGTATTTAGCAGTGGTTTCATAGCAGCTATTTTACCATGAAGGCCTGCTGCACAAAGCCTCCTCTTAACAGTTGTTGTACAGATGTGTCTGCTGCTAGAACTCTGTGTGGTATTGACCTGGTCTCTAATATGAGCTGCTGTTAACCTGCGATTTCTAAGGCTGGTGACTCGGATAAACTTATCCTCAGAAGCAGAGGTGACTCTTGGTCTACCTTTCCTGGGGCGGTCCTCAGGTGAGCCAGTTACTTTGTAGCGCTTGATGGTTTTTGCCACTGCACTTGGGGACACTTTCAAAGTTTTCCCAATTTTTCGGACTGACTGACCTTCATTTCTTAAAGTAATGATGGCCACTCCTTTTTCTTTACTTAGCTGCTTTTTTCTTGCCATGATACAAATTCTAACAGTCTATTCAGTAGGACTATCAGCTGTGTATCCACCAGACTTCTGCTCAACACAACTGATGGTCCCAACACCATTTATAAGGCAAGAAATCCCAGTTATTAAACCTGACAGGGCACACCTGTGAAGTGAAAACCATTCCCGGTGACTACCTCTTGAAGCTCAGCAAGAGAATGTCAAGAGTGTGCAAAGCAGTCATCAAAGCAAAAGGTGGCTACTTTGAAGATCCTAGAATATAAGACATAATTTCAGTTGTTTCACACTTTTTTGTTAAGTACCGTATTTTCCGGCGTATAAGACGACTGGGCGTATAAGACGACCCCCCAACTTTACCAGTTAAAAAATAAAATCTTCTTAAAAGTCGGGGGTCTTCTTATACACCCTATGTCGTCTTATAGGGCCGGTGAATATGTGCCTTTTGGGGGGGGGGAGTGATCCTGATGAGGACGAGGGGGCGTCTCACAGGAAAGTGAGTATCCCCCATTACCTTATCATAGCGCTGCAGCGTGGGGTCTCTGTGCTGGGAGCGGCGGCTGCTGTGCTGTGGCGGCTCCTCTTCTGCAGTGTGGGGCCTCTGGTGCTGTGGGGCGGTGGCGGCGGCGTATCTTCATACAGTCGGGGCTCCTCCGGCATCTCAAAGACTGGAAGCCCCGCCGGCAACTCCATGGGTACAATGCGGTCAGGTGGCCTCCGGGAAAATGGCCGCTGCTCAGATTCAGATCTCGTCCCGAGATCTCGGGAGACGAGATCTGAATCTGAGCAGTGGCCATTTTCCCGGAGGCAGCTCAATAGGTGCGATGCGGTGGCCCGGCCGCTGGGGGCTGCGCATGCTCAGATTCAGATCTCAACGAGATCTGAATCTAAGCAGCGGCCATTTTCCCGGAGGCCAGCGCATTGTACCGATGGAGTTGCCGGCGGGGCTTCCAGGCTGAGATGCCGGAGGAGCCCCGACTGCATGAAGATACGCCGCCGCCGCCGCCACCGCCACCGCACCAGAGGCCCCACACTGCAGAAGAGGAGCCGCCACAGCACAGCAGCCGCCGCCGCTCCCAGCACAGAGACCCCACGCTGCAGCGCTATGATAAGGTAATGGGGGATACTCACTTTCCTGTGAGACGCCCCCTCGTCGTCATCAGGATCACTCCCCCCCCCCCCCACCCACCATATACACCCGGCGTACAAGGCGATTCCCGGCGTACAAGACGACCCCCGACTTTTAAGAAGATTTTCAGGGGTTAAAAAGTCGTCTTGTACGCCGGAAAATACGGTATATAATTCCACATGTTTTATTTCAAAGTTTTGATGCCTTCAGTGTGAATGTACAATTTTCATAGTCATGAAAATACAGAAAAATCTTTAAATGAGAGGGTGTGTCCAAACTGTTGGTCTGTACTGTATATATATATGTATATATATATATATATATATATATATATATATATATATATATATATATACACTATATAATTGTCTAAGGGGCACTTCCGTCTGTCTGTGTCTGTCTTTCTGTCTGTCGCGGATATTCATTGGTCGTGGCCAGGCAGTGGGCGTAGACAAAAGTGCAGGGGAGGCCAGGAAGTATGCAGAGCGAGTCCCCGCTCAATCCGCACAGGCCCGGCCAGAAGCGCTGCAAAGGGGGCGGAGTCGCCATGAGGAGGGCAGAGCCGGAAGCGACCATGGGCGCTGTTGGGCCTACCGCGGCCAAAAGCTGGGGACTAAATTAGCGGCCGCGGGTCGAGGCCAGCCAGTGAGCGGAGACAAAAGGGCAGGGGAGGCCAGGAAGTATGCAGAGCAAGTCCTTGCCCACTCCGTACAGGCCCGGTCAGAAGCGCTGCAAAGGGGGCGGAGTCGGCGTGAGAAAGGCGGAGCCGGCCGGGACCATGGGCGCTGTTGGGCCTACCGTGGCAAAAAAGCCGGGGACTAAATTAGCGGCCGCGGTCAGTGATGACGGCTGTGGTCAGTGATGACGGCCGCGACAGCAGGAAACAGCAGCACATGCGGCGGTGACAGCTGCGGATGGAAGGTGAGTATATACTACGTGGCTGTGCAATATAATCCGTGGGCTGTGCTATATACTACGTGGGATGTGCAATATAGTCTGTGGGCTGTGCAATATACTACGTGGCTGGGCAATATACTACGTGGGATGTGCTACATACTACGTGGGCTCTGCACTATACTCCGTGGCCTGTGCTATATACTACGTGGGCTCTGCAATATACTCCGTGGCCTGTGCTATATACTACGTGGGCTGTGCTACATACTACGTGGGCTCTGCACTATACTCCATGGCCTGTGCTATATACTACATGGGCTCTGCAATATACTCCGTGACCTGTGCTATATAAATGTCACGGGAGACCTTGGTAGGAAAGAGCTAATAACCCGGGCCAATGCGATTTCCCTCAGACTAGGGAAACCCTGACTGTCCCTCTCCCAGAGTTTACACTGATGGTGTCTGGGCCTCCACCCTCGCCTTATTTCCTGTATCAACCCTAGGCTGATACCACCGCCCACCACCCAGTGAACAGACCACACTCCAATACCCACAGTTAGCACAGACAAGGATAACGGAAAAATAAGCACCACGCCACAGTCACTCAGGAATACACTATAAATGCAAAGGGCAAAACAAATACAAATATGGGAAGGAGCAAATAAGACAAAGGGAAATGCACCACCAGCAACGATACTCCAACTACTAGCTCACCACTCCAGACCGAGATAACCACGCATAAGACAGAAGCTATAATCGGCGACGCCCAATGTTCAGGAGAACTATTTAAAGGCAGTGGGCATGGCCTAGCTTCCAATCCCAGCACCAGGTAAATTAACCCCGGACCAGCTAGATAAAATCTAGCCGACGCCAATGAGCACATAGTGGACAAAAGCGGAATTACCGCTGTCTGTCGGACGACCTGGTCTGAACAGCGTCCGACATGACAATACTACATGGGCTGGGCAATATACTACGTGGGCTGTGCTACATACTACGTGGGCTCTGCACTATACTCCGTGGGCTCTGCAATATACTCCGTGGCCTGTGCTATATACTACGTGGGCTGTGCAATATAATACGTCGCTGGGCAATATACTACGTGGCTGTGCAATATACTACGTGGACATGCATATTCTAGAATACCCGATGCGTTAGAATCGGGCCACCATCTAGTATATATATAATCTTTATATTGCAGAGAGATAGATAGAATAGCCGGTAATTCATTTGTCGGCCTCTGTAAAATCACTGCTGGAGCCGACAGGATAGAAGACATGGTTTACATACACTAGATGCAGAATAGTTAGATATGTACTGTATATGTCAGTGATCAATACAATTAGTATAGTGTGTGTGCAAATTAGGAGACATGTATGTAATTAATAAAAGATTATTTTGGGGGGAAAAAATGTTGTGGGCTTCCGAGTAATTTTCCAATCCAGAGAGGGAAAACAAGCGACTGGGGGCCAATGTTTATAGCCTAAGAAGGGGTTAATACCCATGGATCTTAACAGGCTATGAATATGAGCCCGCAGCTGTATTTCTAGTGTTTACTGGCTATTAAAATAGGGTGTCAGGACTCTGAACATTTTTTACCTTTTGTGCATTACTGCCCTTTTCCAACATGGAGTCTTTGGTCTCATGTGCACTTGTCTTCCTGCTATAAAACTCCACCCCAGCCTTCAGTCTGTGCTAGATTATTCTGCTTTGCATCCAGCTCCTGATTACTCCCTGGCCTTGCACCTGCACCTGCTCCTGTGAACCTGTGGGGTTATCCTGCCACTCTGCTCTGAGTTCCTGCTGCATACACCAGTGTTCAGTAATCCTCCTTCATCTGCTGCTCGTGTTACTTCCATCTGCATTTGCTGGACATGTAAGCTGTTTCTGCTCTGCAAAACCTGAGACTATTAACCAGGCCTCCCTGGTTGAGCTAAGATATGATTAAGAATAGTTAATCATATGATTAAGAATAACTGTGCTTCATAGACTTTCTGTTTGTTTGCATCTACCTCTGAAGTTTCCTATTGACTGCTAAGCTGCGTTTATTATTTGCACCAAGTGTTGTGGACTTGAGTTTCTCTCTGCACCTGCTTGAATCACCGTGTGATAATATAAACTTTACCACTTATAAAACTGTGTCCTGTTGTCTTGTTCCACGCAGAGTCTCCTGAATTATCCCCTATAATTATTACAGAGGGTGGCCCCCCAAAAATGACATGGGGTACCCTTATAATTAATTTCCAGAAAAGGCTATGCAGACAGCTGCGGGCTGATATTCATAGCCTAGGAAGGGGCTATGGATATTGATCCCCCCTGGCTACAAACACCAGCTCTCAGCCTCCCCAGAAATGGTGCATTTTTAAGATTTGCCAATTCTGGCACTTAGCCTCTCTTCCAGCTGCCCTGTATCGGTGTTATATGGGGTAATAGTTTGGGGGTTGATGTGACATTTATATTGTAAGGTCACATCAAGCCCAACTTCGTAATGGAGTTGTCAAGAAGACACCTATCCATTGCTAATCCTATAGTTGTTACAGGTTCAATAAAGACGCAGCTAGGATAAAGCCTTTTAATGAAATAAAACACTTAACACAGTTTTTTATCCTTATTATCCAGCTAATGCATACAATGCCCTTGTTCTCCTGTATTAAAAAAAAACAACAACAATATACCATACCTGTCAGTCGTTCTGTCCCATGCAGTAATCCATATCTGGTGAAAATACAGTTTGCAACTAGGAGCGGTGCTGAAATGCGACCGCCATGGCTGCAAACTACTGGTGAATGAATGAGAAGACGCCAGCACAGCTTCAGAGACTAGCGCTGACGTCACTGAGTCTACCCTCCCTGCCGGCCTGAACTGCGATGAACTCTGCAGCGTGGGAAAATGAACTGGCATTTTCCCACGCTCCAGAGTTCAGCGTGGGTCAGGCCGGCAGGGAGGGTAGACTCAGTGACTTCACCGCTAGTCACTGAGGCTGCGCTGGCAGCATCTCCTCATTCCCCAGTAGTTTGCAGCTGGGCCAGTAGCATCTTAGCACCGTCCTGGTTGCAAACTGTATTTTCCCCAGATATGGATTACTGCATGGGACAGAACGACGGACAGGTATGGTATATGGTTGTTTTTTGTTTTTTTTTATTCATTACAGGAGATCGAGGGCGTCTCATGGATTAGCTGAATAATAAAGATGGCAAACTGTGTTTATTGTTTTATTTCATTAAAATACTTTATTCTGGCTGTGTCTTTATTGAACCTCTAACAACTATAGGATTAGTAATGGATAGCTGTCTTATTGACGCCTCTCCATTACTAAGCCGGGCTTGATGTGACCTTACAATTCAAAGGTCACATCAAGCCACCCAACTATTACCCCATACGCCACCGCTACAGGGCAGTGGGAAGAGAGAGGCTACGTGCCATAATTGCCGTAAATCATGCAGCTGCGTCAACAAAAACTAAATCTCTGAGCAGTCACAAATACTCGGAGATCACCCGAGCGTGCTCGGGAAAATCCGAGCAACCAGTATATTCGCTCATCACTATTAACAACCTACAAAAAAAACTTGATGAACTTTCGATAGTAGTTTGCAAACCCCAAGAAGCGTTGCAAACAGTGATGAGAGAGCATACTCGTTGCTCTGGCTTTCCCGAGCACGCTCGAGTGGTCTCCGAGTATTTGTGACTGCACGGAGATTTAGTTTTTGTTGACGCAGCTGCATAATTTATGGCTGCTAGCCAGCCTGAGTACATGTGGGGGTTGCCTGGTTGCTAGGGAATCCCCACATGTAATCAAGCTGTCAAGTAGCTGTAAATCATGCAGCTGCAGCAAGGAAAACTAAATCTCTGAGCAGTCAAAAATACTCGGAGACCACCCGAGCGTGCTCGGGAAAACCCAAGTAATGAGTATACTCGCTCATCACTAGTTGCAAACCCTTCAAGTCACAGGGCTGAACCCAATCACTAATAGCCTGCACCTTCTTGGGATCCATGCAAAACCCCTCATTGGAAACAAACCCAAAAATGATAACTCCTGTACAAAAAAATTAACATTTTTAAAATTTTGAAAAAAGTTGTTTTTTCCTGAGTCTCTGAAGGACAGTACGCAAATAGTGAAAATGGGTTTCACTGTCAGGGGAGTAAACCAAGATGTCAAGGTAAATAACCTATTGTGGGGCTCCCTGTTCTATATGTATGCACTCTGGTATCAGTGGCAAAAAGTCATTTAACCCCTTAAAAACACCAGTTACTTATTCACTTATTTACTTACTGTGAAAATGGGCTGTTTGCCCACTTTGATGCCAGTTCTGATGCCCAAAACCCATTTGGGCCAGGCTGAAGAGACCTGGTTTTGATGTGGGGCTCCCTATTCTATATGTATGCACTGTGGTATCAGTGGCCCAAAAACATTTAACCCCTTAAAAACATCAGTTACTTATTCAAATGTATGAAACTGGGCTGTTTGCCCAATTTGATGCAAATTCTGGTGGCCAGAATCTATTAATCTATGAAGGGACCTGGGTTTGATGCAGGGCATCACTATCTGTGTATTTTAAGTGTCAGATCAGTGGCCCAAACAGATTTAACCCCTTAAAAACATCAGTTACTTATTCACATGTGTGAAAATGGGCTGTTTGCCCACATTGATACCATATGATATCATATGACATATGATACATATGACAGACATTTTTAAAGCTTTTTCGATAGATCAAACTTTTGTGTGCCTGAAGATATTAAGTATATTTTTAATTTCTTCTTTCTTTTATTCTTGAAGGGAGAAAAGGGGACAATTTAGGCTATGTGCCCACGTTGCGGATTTGGCCGCCACGGATCTGCAGCAGTTTTCCATGCGGTTTACAGTACCATGTAAACCTAAGGAAAACCAAATCCGCTGTGCACATGGTGCGGAAAATACCGCGTGGAAACGCTGCGTTGTATTTTCCGCTGCATGTCAATTCTTTGTGCGGATTTCGCAGCGTTTTACACCTGCTCCTCAATAGGAATCTGCAGGTGTCAAGCCGCAGGTGGAATCTGCACAAAAACTGCAGGAAATCTGCGGTAATAGGATTCCCCAGGTCAGTACGAGTACGCATATACGAAACATGTATAAGTTGTTTTTTGTTTAAGTGGTGAAAAAATTCTAAATTTGTTACGAAAAAAATAGCTTATATTGCCATTTTCCAAGACGCGTAACTTTCTCACTCGCTTGGCCTTGATAAAATAATAAAGCTTATATTCTCACCTCCCTGCCGGCGCTGTTCCCCTGGTGTCTGCATTCCCTGATGACGTGTTGTGACGCCAATGCCCAATAAGAGCTGGCGTCACTGTCTGCGCCTTCGGACAAATTGAACATGAAGACGAAATCCAAGATCAGCTTCAGCCCGGACTTCCTCTTCATGTTCGATTTGTCCGAAGGCGCCGAGAGTGACAGCAGCACTGGCGTCTTTGGCGCTGGCATCACATGTCACAACACAGCATGAGAGGTCCTGAGAGAGCGAGTGCAGACACTGCGGGAATGGTGCCGGCACGGGAGACGAATATAGGCTTTATTATTTTATGGGAGCCAAACACTTTGATCAACAAGGGGTTATCCTGGTAGCGGACAACCCCTTTAACTCTCCATCTTATCTGCAGGTAAATAGCATTTTCCAAGATGACAAGTTCCCTTTAACCCCTTCACCCCCAAGGGTGGTTTGCACGTTCATGACCGGGCCAATTTTTACAATTCTGACCACTGTCCCTTTATGAGGTTATAACTCTGGAACGCTTCAATGGATCTTGGCGATTCTGACATTGTTTTCTCGTGACATATTGTACTTCATGATAGTGGTAAAATTTCTTCGATATAACTTGCGTTTATTTGTGAAAAAAACGGATATTTGGCGAAAATTTTGAAAATTTCGCAATTTTCCAACTTTGAATTTTTATGCCCTTAAATCACAGAGATATGTCACACAAGATACTTAATAAGTAACATTTCCCACATGTCTACTTTACATCAGCACAATTTTGGAACCAACATTTTTTTTTGTTAGGGAGTTATAAGGGTTAAAAGTTGACCAGAAATTTCTCATTTTTACAACACCATTTTTTTTTAGGGACAACATCTCATTTGAAGTCATTTTGAGGGGTCTATATGATAGAAAATACCCAAGTGTGACACCATTCTAAAAACTGCACCCCTCAAGGTGCTCAAAACCACATTCAAGAAGTTTATTAACCCTTCAGGTGTTTCACAGGAATTTTTGGAATGTTTAAATAAAAATGAACATTTAACTTTTTTCACACACAATTTATTTCAGCTCCAATTTGTTTTATTTTACCAAGGGTAACAGGAGAAAATGGACCCCAAAAGTTGTTGTACAATTTGTCCTGAGTACGCTGATACCCCATATGTGGGGGTAAACCACTGTTTGGGCGCATGGCAGAGCTCGGAAGGAAAGGAGCGCCATTTGACTTTTCAATGCAAAATTGACTGGAATTGAGATGGGACGCCATGTTGCATTTGGAGAGCCCCTGATGTGCCTAAACATTGAAACCCCCCACAAGTGACACCATTTTGGAAAGTAGACCCCCTAAGGAACTTATCTAGATGTGTGGTCAGCACTTTGACCCCGCGAGTGCTTCACAGAAGTTTATAATGCAGAGCCGTAAAAATAAAAAATCATATTTTTTCACAAAAATGATCTTTTCGCCCCCAATGTTTTATTTTCCCAAGGGTAAGAGAAGAAATTGGACCACAGAAGTTGTTGTGCAATTTGTCCTGAGTGCGACGATACCCCATATGTGGGGGTAAACCACTGTTTGGGCGCATAGCAGAGCTCAGAAGGGAAGGAGCGCTATTTTACTTTTCAATGCAAAATTGACTGGAATTAAGATGGGACGCCATGTTGCGTTTGGAGAGCCCCTGATGTGCCTAAACATTGAAACCCCCCACAAGTGACACCATTTTGGAAAGTAGACCCCTTAAGGAACTTATCTAGATGTGTTGTGAGAACTTTGAACCCCCAAGTGTTTCACTACAGTTTATAACGCAGAGCCGTGAAAATAAAAAATATTTTTTTTTTTTCACAAAAATGATATTTTAGCCCCCAGTTTTGTATTTTCACAAGGGTAACAGGATAAATTGGACCCCAAAAGTTGTTGTCCAATTTCTCCTGAATACGCTGATACCCCATATGTGGGGGGGGAACCACTGTTTGGGCGCATGACAGAGCTCGGAAGGGAAGGAGCGCCATTTGGAATGCAGACTTAAGTGGATTGGTCTGCAGGCGTCACGTTGCATTTGCAGAGCCCCTGATGTACCCAAACAGTACAAACCCCCAACAAGTGACCCCATATTGGAAACTAGACCTCCCAAGGAACTTATCTAGATGTGTTGTGAGAACTTTGAACCCCCAAGTGTTTCACTACAGTTTACAACGCAGCCGTGAAAATAAAAAATATTTTTTTTCCCACAAAAATGATTTTTAGCCCCCCAAATTTTTATTTTCCCAAGGATAACAAGAGAACTTGGACCACAAAAGTTGTTGTCCAATTTGTCCCGAGTACGCTGATACCCCATATGTTGGGGTAAACCCCTGTTTGGGCGCACGGGAGAGCTCGGAAGGGAAGGAGCACTGTTTTACTTTTTCAACGCAGAATTGGCTGGAATTGAGATCGGACGCCATGTTGCGTTTGGAGAGCCCCTGATGTGCCTGAACAGTGGAAACTCCCCAATTCTACCTGAAACCCTAATCCAAACACACCCCTAACCCTAATCCCAACGGTAACACTAACCACACCCCTAACCCTGACACACCCCTAACTCTAATCTAAACCCTAATCCCAACCGTAAATGTAATCCAAACCCTAACCCTAACTTTAGCCCCAACCCTAACCCTATCTTTAGCCCCAACCCTAACCCTAACTTTACCTCCAACCCTAGCCCCAACCCTGTTATGATCCGGTGGCCTTGGAGCTGCATGAGAGACTTTCTCAGGAGTAGGTGGTACCTGTACTGACCGCAAACCCTAAACTAACACCGCAACTAGAAGTAGCCATGGGATGTACCTAACACGTCCTAGACACCTCGACACAGCCGGAGGACTAAATACCCCTATAGATGGAAATGGGAATTCTATCTTGCCTCAGAGCAGAACCCCAAAGGATAGGCAGCCCCCCACAAATATTGACTGTGAGTATAAGAGGAAAAACACACGCAGGCAGAGAAACAGGATTTAGCAAAAGAGGCACTTCTAGCTAAATAGAAAAGGATAGCACAGAATTCTAAGCGGTCAGTATTAAAATCCTAAAAATATCCACAGCAGATAATACAAATATTCCACATCTAACTAAAGACATAGAAAGTACATCTGCATCTCCTGAGAATCCAGCATGACTGAAAAATCCAAACAAAGTCTAAGCTGGACAAAAACACAATGAATTGCACTGAATTGCAAAGCACACTGCATGTGTGCACAAACACAAAAACCCAGACACTTATCTTAGCTGAATTTGCAGCAGGGCATGAGGAGCCAGAGAGAGATGCAATCCCTCCAAGTACAATGGACAACTGGCATGGACTCATGGATCCCGCACACCTAAATACCTAATAGAGCTGCAATCAGCAGAAACACCTGCCTGGATTACAACCCCAAGACAACTGCACTACCACCAACAACCACCGGAGGGAGCCCAAGAGCAGAATTCACAACACAACCCTAGCCCTAACCCTAGCCCTAACTTTAGCCCCAACCCTAACTTTAGCCCCAACCCTAACCCTAACTTTACCTCCAACCCTAGCCCCAACCCTAGCCCTAACCCTAGCCCTAACCCTAGCCCTAACCCTAGCCCTAATGGGAAAATGGAAATAAATACATTTTTTAAAATTTATTATTCTTCCCTAACTAAGGGGGTGATGAAGGGGGTTTGATTTACTTTTATAGCGTTTTTTTGTATCGGATTTTTATGATTGACAGCTGTCACACACTAAAAGATGCTTTTTATAGCAAAAAAGTTTTTGCGTCTCCACATTTTGAGACCTATAATTTTTCCATATTTTGGTCCACAGAGTCATGTGAGGTCTTGTTTTTTTGCGGGACGAGTTGACATTTTTATTGGTAACATTTTCGGACACGTGACAGTTTTTGATCGCTTTTTATTCCTATTTTTGTGAGGCAGAATGACCAAAAACTAGCAATTCATGAATTTCTTTTGGGGGAGGCGTTTATACCATTCCGCGTTTGGTAAAATTGATAAAGCAGTTTTATTCTTCGGGTCAGTACGATTACAGCGATACCTCATTTATATATTTTTTTTATGTTTTGGCGCTTTTATACGATAAAAGCTATTTTATAGAAAAAATAATTATTTTGGCATCGCTTTATTCTGAGGACTATAACTTTTTTATTTTTTGCTTTTGATGCTGTATGGCGGCTCGTTTTTTGCGGGACAAGATGACGTTTTCAGCGGTACCATGGTTGTTTATATCCGTCTTTTTCATCGCGTGTTATTCCACTTTTTGTTTGGCGATATGATAATAAAGCGTTGTTTTTTGGCTCGTTTTTTTTTTTTTTCTTATGGTGTTCACTGAAGGGGTTAACTAGTGGGACAGTTTTATAGGTTGGGTCGTTACGGACGCGGCGATACTAAATATGTGTACTTTTATTGTTTTTCTTTTAGATAAAGAAATGTATTTATGGGAATAATATATATATTTTTTTCTTTATTTAGGAATTTTTTTTTTTATTTTTTTTTACACGTGGAAATTTTTTTTTTTACTTTGTCCCAGGGGGGGACATCACAGATTGCCGATATCACAGTTTGCATAGCACTCTGTGAGATCGGCGATCTCATTATCGCTGCAGGCTTACAGAGCTGCAGCTGCAGCCTGCTCCTGACCCGGAAGTCCTCCCTGCAGGACCCGGATGCAGCCCCGTGGCCATTTTGGATCCGGGGACTGCAGGGAGAAGACGCTCGATACAAGGTGAGTACATTCCCTTGTACCGATCGTCTCAGGGAAGCCCGCAGGGAGCCTCCTCCCTGCGCGATGCTTCCCTGTACCGCCGGTACACTGCGATCATGTTTGATCGCGGTGTGCCGGGGGTTAATGTGCCGGGGGCGGTCCGTGACCGCTCTTGGCACATAGTGCCGGATGTCAGCTGCGTGAGCGCGGCCAATCGCATATGACGTACTATCCCATCGGTGGTCATACGGGCCCACCCCACCTCGACGGAATAGTACGTCAGATGTCAGAAAGGGGTTAATGTTTCTTTTTTTGCTGGACTGTAATTCTGATTAGTACCATGCAAAAATAGTATTTGTTTATAGTGTTCACCATACTGAATAAATAATGTGATACTTTAACATTTTTAGAATATTTGCGTCAATGCAAAATTTGTTCTTTTTTTTTTTTTGGGGGAGTTCTATTTAGGCCAGTCTCACACGTCCAGATATTTCCGATACTGGAAAAAACGGTCCCGGAGCTGTCCGTGTGTCCACGTAGGCCATCCGTGTGCTGTCCGTGTGTCCGTGTTTATCGTCCATGTGCTGTTGATGTACTTGAAACATTTTTTTTTCAATTTTAACCCTATGACTTTAAAAAAAGCACACGGACAGCACACGGACGACATCCGTGTGCGGTACGTGTTTACAAGCACCCATTGACTTTAAAGGGTCAGTGTGATACGTGCGCTCCCACGAACACTGACATGTGTCCGTGTTTTGCACACGGACACACGGTCTGTGAAAACACGCTGACATCTGCAGAGACACATTCATTTTAATGTGTCTACGGGTGTCAGTGTCTCCAGTAAAGGTACCTTCACACTGAGCAACTTTCCAACGAGAACGACAGCGATCAGTGACGTTGCAGCGTCCTGGATAGCGATCTCGTTGTGTTTGACACGCAGCAGCGATCAGGATCCCGATGTGATATCGCTGGTCGGAGCTAGAAGTCCAGAACTTTATTTCGTCGCTGATCACCCGCTGTCATCGCTGGATCGGCGTGTGTGACGCCGATCCAGCGATGTGTTCACTTGTAACCTGGGTAAACATCGGGTTACTAAGCGCAGGGCCGCGCTTAGTAACCCGATATTTACCCTGGTTACCATTGTACAAGTTAAAAAAAAACCAGTACATACTCACATTCTGATGTCTGTCACGTCCCCCGCCGTCCACAGGGTTAAAACTGCTTTCGGCAGGAGTGCTTGCTAATGCTGCGCTGCTGCCGAGAGCTTCCTGCACTGACTGTGTCAGCGCTGGCCGTAAAGCAGAGCACAGCGGTGACGTCACCGCTGTTACTGCCAGCGCTGACACATTCAGTACAGGGAAGCTCTCGGCAGCAGCGCAGCATTAGCAAGCGCTCCTGCTGAAAGCAGTTTTAACCCTGTGGATGCCGGTGGGGGACGTGACAGACATCAGAATGTGAGTATGTAGTATTTTTTTTTTTTTTACTTTTACAATGGTAACCAGGGTAAATATCGGGTTACTAAGCGCGGCCCTGCACTTAGTAACCCGATGTTTACCCTGGTTACCCGGGTGCTGCAGGGGGACTTCGGCATTGTTGAAGACAGTTTCAACGATGCCGAAGTCGTTCCCCTGATCGTTGGTCGCTGGAGAGAGCTGTCTGTGTGACAGCTCCCCAGCCACCACACAACGACATACCAACAATCACGGCCAGGTCGTATCGCTGGTCGTGATCGTTGGTAAATCGTTTAGTGTGAAGGTACCTTAAGGTACCTTCACACTGAACAACTTAACAACGATATCGCTAGCGATCCGTGACGTTGCAGCGTCCTGGATAGCGATATCGTTGTGTTTGACACGCAGCAGCGATCAGGATCCTGCTGTGACATCGTTGGTCAGAGCTAGAAGGCCAGCACCTTATTTTGTCGCTGGATCTCCCGCAGACATCGCTGAATCGGCGTGTGTGACGCCGATTCAGCGATGTCTTCACTGGTAACCAGGGTAAACATTGGGTTACTAAGCGTAGGGCCGCGCTTAGTAACTCGATATTTACCCTTGTTACCAGTGTAAATGTAAAAAAAACCAAACACTACATACTTACATTCCGATGTCTGTCGCGTCCCCCGGCGTTCTGCTTCCCTGCACTGTGTCAGCGCCGGCCGGCCGTAAAGCAGGGCACAGCGGTGACGTCACCGCTCTGCTTTAGGGCCGGCGCTTACAGTGCAGGGAAGCAGAACGCCGGGGGACGCGACAGACATCGGAATGTAAGTATGTAGTGTTTTTTTTTTTTTTACATTTACACTGGCAACCAGGGTAAACATCGGGTTACTAAGCGTGGCCCTGCGCTTAGTAACCCGATGTTTACCCTGGTTACCCGGGGACTTCGGCATCGTTGGTCGCTGGAGAGCTGTCTGTGTGACAGCTCTCCAGCGACCACACAGCAACGCTGCAGCGATCGGCATCGTTGTCTAGATCGCTGCAGCGTCGCTACCTTTAAATGAGGAAACTGTCACCACACGTACCGGAGCCACTGATGTGTGAAACCGGCCTTATGGAAATAGTGAATTATTTTCAATCACCATTCACTTCTCTGTTCTCATTAACCAATCTGGTATTTTATTGAGCACAAAGATGTCAGACGCAGGGGGTCCCGCGGCTGCAGCCACAGCTAATCACCTCCCAAGGACAATAGGGTGATAGATGGCTCCTGGTCTGACCACTTAGATGCTGCAGTGACTACTGACTTGAGCCGTCTGGAGTCGGAGACCTTGGAGCTGCAGATTCCCAATGTTTATTCTCCCCCTTCTCACCTCCTGGTCAATGACAATGACTTCACTCAGATTAAAGGGTTTTTACATTTACAGATCAGACAGATTTTACTTTTTATCTACCAACTGGTAGGAAATATAGTGCCGACACTCCTGGCTTTGTCTTACAAAAACATATGTAAAATTTACTGTAGGTGTGAACTTGGTCTAACATTTTATCAAAGGAAGGTTATGGAGCAAAGAGGAAAGTCAACAAAACAAAGTAGATTCCTTTAACCCCTTCCCGACATGCGCCGTACTAGTACTGCGCTGCCGGCACTGCATTACTGACAGCCGCAGTACTAGTACGGCGCCCCGATCACCGCGGTCTCGCGCTGAGCGCCGCGGTGATCGGGTGCGGGTGTCAGCTGTATATGACAGCTGACACCTCGCAGCAATGCCCACGATCGGCGCTATCGCCGATCGCGGGCATTTAACCCCTCTGATGCCGCTGTCAATAGTGACAGCGGCATAGAGGGGGATCGCGCAGGGACGGGGGCTCCCTGCGCTCTCCCACCGGAGCAACGCGATGAGATCGCGCTGCTCCGGTGACCTGGAAGGAGTCCCCGGATCCAAGATGGCCGCGGGACTCCTTCCGGGTCATGAGATGACCCTGCTTGCCGGCGTCTGCTGAGAATCCTCATAGCAGGCGCCGGCAAGCCTGTGGAACGTGCTTGTCACATCGGTGATCAGACAGAGTGCTGTGCACACTGTCTGATCACCGATCTGTGATGTCCCCTCCTGGGACAAAGTAAAAAAGTTAAAAAAAAAAATTTCCACATGTGTAAAAAAAAAATAAAAAAAAATTCCTAAATAAAGAAAAAAAAAAAAAATCCCATAAATACATTTCTTTATCTAAATAAAAAAAAAAACCACACAATAAAAGTACACATATTTGGTATCGCCGCGTCCGTAACGACCCCACCTATAAAACTATATCACTAGTTAACCCCTTCAGTGAACACCGTAAAAAAAAAAAAAAAAAAAACGAGGCAAAAAACAACGCTTTATTCTCATACCGCCAAACAAAAAGTGGAATAACACGCGATCAAAAAGACGGATATAAATAAGCATGGTACCGCTGAAAACGTCATCTTGTCCCGCAAAAAAAAGCCGCCATACAGCATCATCAGCAGAAAAATAAAAAAGTTATAGCTCTCAGAATAAAGCGATGCAAAAACAATTATTTTTTTATATAAAATAGTTTTTATTGTGTAAAAGCGCCAAAACATAAAAAAAATTACATAAATGAGGTATCGCTGTAATCGTACTGACCCGAAGAATAAAACTGCTTTATCCTTTTTACCAAACGCGGAACGGTATAAACGCCCCCCCCTAAAAGAATTTCAGGAATTGCTGATTTTTGTTCATTCCGCCTCCCAAAAATCGGAATAAAAAGCGATCAAAAAATGTCATGTACCCGAAAATGGTACCAATAAAAACGTCAACTCGTCCCGCAAAAAACAAGATCTCACATGACTCTGTGGGCCAAAATATGGAAAAATTATAGCTCTCAAAATGTGGTGATGCAAAAACTATTTTTTGCAATAAAAAGCGTCTTTTAGTGTGTGACGGCTGCCAATCATAAAAATCCGCTAATAAACCCGCTACAAAAGTAAATCAAATCCCCCTTCATCACCCCCTTAGTTAGGGAAAAATAATACAATTTAAAAAAATATATTTATTTCCATTTTCCCGTTAGGCTACTTTCACACTAGCGTCAGTACGGGGCCGTCGCGCTGCGTCGGCCCGACATACCGACGCATACTGTGCAAGCGCCGCACAACGGGGGCAGCGGATGCTGTTTTTCCACGCATCCGCTGCCCCATTGTGAGGTGCGGGGAGGTGGGGGCGGAGTTCCAGCCGCGCATGCGCGGTCGGAAATGGTGGACCGTCGGCACAAAAAAAGTTACATGTAACGTTTGTTGCTGCCGGCGGTCCGCCACAACACGACGCAACCGTCGCACGACGCTTGCGACGTGTGTCAATATGTCGCTAATGTTAGTCTATGGGGAAAAAACGCATCCTGCAGATGACTTTGCAGGATGCGTTTTTTCGTCAAAACGACGCATTGCGACGTATGCAAAAAAACGCTAGTGTGAAAGTAGCGCTAGGGTTAGGACTAGGGTTAGGGCTAGGGTCTAGGGTTAGGGCTAGGGTTAGGGTTGGGGTTAGGGCTAGGGTTAGGGCTGGGGTTAGGGTTGGGGTTTCAGTTAGAATTGGGGAGTTTTCACTGTTTAGGCACATCAGGGGCTCTCCAAACGCGACATGGCGTCCGATCTCAACGCGTTTGTTTGCGTTAAAAACGCAAGCGTTTTTATAGAAAAAAACCAGAACACACACTGAAAAGTCACCCACCACCATCAAGGTGATAAAGGGATCCAAACCCTAACCCTACCCCTAAACTCACCCCTAACCGTTTAATGAACATTTTCTGACAGTCATAGTGCCACGTATTTCAGTGCCACGTATTTCAGTGCCACGTATTTCAGTGCCACGATATTTCAGTGCCACGATATTTCAGTGCCACTATATTTCAGTGCCACGTCTTTCAGTGCCACGATATTTCAGTGAAATACGTGGCACTGAAATATCGTGGCATTTACGTGAAATACGTGGCACTGAAATATCGTGGCACTTATATACGTGGCACTTATATACGTGGCACTTATATACGTGGCCACTGAAATATCGTGGCACTTATATACGTATATAAACGTATTTCAGTGCCACGTATTTCAGTGCCACGTATTTCAGGTTAGGGGTAGGGTTAGGGTTTTTTGTTTTTTTCTCGTTTTCTTGTGTTTTTCTATAAAAACGCATGCGTCTAAAAAACGCATGCGTTTTACCGCGTTTACATGCATTTTTTCACACATGCGTTTTTAAAAAAAACACATTTAGATAAAAACGCAAGTGTGAAACCAGCCTTACCCTTGGGAAAATAAAAACGTGGGGGCTAAAATATAATTTTCGTGGAAAAAAATATATTTTTTATTTTCGCGGCTTTGCGTTATAAACTGTAGTGAAACACTTGGGGGTTCAAAGTTCTCACAACACATCTAGATAAGTTCCGTGGGGGGTCTAGTTTCCAATATGGGGTCACTTGTGGGGGGTTTCTACTGTTTAGGTACATCACGGGCTCTGCAAATGCAACAAGACACCTGCAGACCAATCCATCTAAGTCTGCATTTCAAACGGCGCTCCTTCCCTTCCGAGCTCTGCCGTGCACACAAACAGTGGTTCCCCCCCACATATGGGGTATCAGCGTACTCAGGACAAATTGGACAACAACTTTTGTTGTCCAATTTCTCCTGTTACCCTTGGGAAAATAAAAACGTGGGGGCTAAAATATAATTTTCGTGGAAACAAAAATATTTTTTATTTTCACGGCTCTGCGTGATAAACTGTAGTGAAACACTTGTTGGTTCAAAGTTCTCACAACACATCTAGATAAGTTCCGTGGGGGGTCTAGTTTCCAATATGGGGTCACTTGTGGGGGGTTTCTACTGCTTAGGTACATCAGGGGCTCTGCAAATGCAACATGACACCTGCAGACCAATCCATCTAAGTCTGCATTTCAAACGGCGCTCCTTCCCTTCCGAGCTCTGCCGTGCGCCCAAACAGTGGTTCCCCCCAATGTATGGGGTATCAGCGTACTCAGGACAAATTGGACAATAACTTTTGTGGTCCAATTTCTCCTGTTACCCTTGGGGAAAAAAAATTGCGGGCTAAAACATAATTTAGTGGAAAGAAAAAATTATTTTTTAATTTTCATAGCGCTACATTCTAAACTTTAGTGAAACAATTGGGGGTTAAAAGTGCTCACCACACATCTAGATAAGTTCCTTAGGGGTTCTTCTTTCCAAAATGGTGTCACTTGTGGGGGTTTCCACTGTCTAGGCACGTCAGGGGCTCTCCAAACACGACATGGGTTCCGATCTCAATTCCAGCCAATTTTGCATTGAAAAGTCAAATGGCGCTCCTTCCCTTCCGAGCTCTGCCATGCGCCCAAACAGTGGTTTATCCCCATATATGAAGTATCAGCGTACTCAGGACAAATTGCACAACAACTTTTGGCGTCCAATTTATCCTGCTACCCTTGGGAAAATAAAAAATTTGGGGCAAAAAGATCATTTTTTGTGAAAATTAATATTAATTTTTTTTTACGGCTCTACATTATAAACTTCTGTGAAGCACTTGGAGGTTCAAAGTGCTCACCACACATCTAGATTAGTTCCTTAGAGGCTCTACTTTCCAAAATGGTGTCACTTGTGGGGGTTTCCACTGTTTAGGCACGTCAGGGGCTCTCCAAACACGACATGGGTTCCGATCTCAATTCCAGACAATTTTGCATTGAAAAGTCAAATGGCGCTCCTTCCCTTCCGAGCTCTGCCATGCGCCCAAACAGTGGTTTATCCCCATATATGAAGTATCAGCGTACTCAGGACAAATTGCACAACAACTTTTGGGGTCCAATTTATCCTGCTACCCTTGGGAAAATAAAAAATTTGGGGCAAAAAGATCATTTTTGTGAAAATTAATATTAATTTTTTTTTACGGCTCTACATTATAAACTTCTGTGAAGCACTTGGAGGTTCAAAGTGCTCACCACACATCTAGATTAGTTCCTTAGAGGGTCTACTTTCCAAAATGGTGTCACTTGTGGGGGTTTCCACTGTTTAGGCACGTCAGGGGCTCTCCAAACACGACATGGGTTCCGATCTCAATTCCAGACAATTTTGCATTGAAAAGTCAAATGGCGCTCCTTCCCTTCCGAGCTCTGCCATGTGCCCAATCAATGGTTTACCCCAACATGTGGGGTATCGGCGTACTCAGGACAAACTGTACAACGACTTTTTTGGTCCAATTTCTCCTGTTACCCTTGGTAAAATAAAACAAATTGGATCTGAAGTAAACATTTTGTGAAAAAAAAGTTAAATGTTCAATTTTTTTTAAACATTCCAAAAATTCCTGTGAAGCACCTGAAAGGTTAATAAACTTTTTTAATGTGGTTTTGAGTACCTTGAGGGGTGCAGTTTTTAGAATGGTGTCACTTTTGGGCATTTTCTGTCATATAGACCCCTCAAAGTCACTTCAAGTGTGAGGTGGTCCGTAAAAAAAATGTTTTTGCAAATTTTGTTGCAAAAATGAGAAATCACTTTTCAACTTTTAACCCTTATAACTCCCTAACAAAAAAAAATTATGTTTCCAAAATTGTGCTGATGTAAAGCAGACATGTGGGAAACGTTGTTTATTAACTATATTATGTGATATAACTCTCTAATTTAAGGGCATAAAAACTAAAAATTTGAAAATTGCAAAATTTTCATAATTTTTGACAAATTTCTGTTTTTTTCACAAATAAATGCAAGTCATATCGAAGAAGTTTTACCACTATCATAAAGTACAATATGTCACGAGAAAACAATCTCAGAATCACCAAGATCCGTTGAAGCGTTTCAGAGTTATGACCTCATAAAGTGACAGTGGTCAGAATTGTAAAAATTGGCCGTGTCACTTAGGTGAAAACAGGCTTCGGGGTGAAGGGGTTAAAATGTGATGTGCCAAAAAGAGTCAAAATGTGATAAAAACACAACAACAAAAAAAAAATGACTGAGGGCGTGTTCACATCGTGGATTTTTCTGCATCAAAACCGAGAAGTGCACATAATACTGTACAACATGCCTTTTATATCCATTTTTTTTTTCATTCACTTGAATAGTACTGAATTGAAAAAGACAAACAAAAAAACACTGATTGTTAAAATACTCACAAAAAAAAGCAGCATAAGATTTCAAAAATCTAATTCGTTTTTCTGGCACTGTAAAACGCAGTGTATTTTACCTACAAAACATGCTGTGGAAAATATGCAGCAAAAACTCTGCAGTTATGCAAAAAATAAACAACGAACACAAGTAACGTAAATCAGCTAGTTGGTACAGAAATGTAGTTTTTTTTTTTTTTTTTTTTTTTACTGAATCATATTTATTAAAACTTTTTCAGGTTAGACAGATAAACATAACAATTCCGCAAACAGAGCAGAGTAGATTAATAATACAATAAGAAAACAGACATACCAACGCAAGGGAGGGGGGGGGGGAAATGGAGTAGGCACACATAGGTATACAACTGTAGATTATTTAGATCAAAGGTCTAAACATAAACTAACCTACTAAAATACAGGTTCCTGAAAGTCAAAGCGACATTTAAACTAGACAGCTAGGCACAGAGCAAGATTTTTCACGGGCCGGGAGTATCAGATCCCGGATCACAGTAGGACAAGCGTCTTCACGATGGGATAAAGGAAAAATGGCTATCAAGCCACGGCTTCCAGATCTGAGACTTTTTTGATTTTGATGACGCAGATAACACCAGTGCCCGTCCGTATTGGCAATGAAGGTTCATCCTATCAATCACAGATTGTACGGTCGGTGCGCTAGTCACTCTCCATTTGGAAGCCACTGCCAGTCTAGCGGCTATAAACAAATGTGAGAACACACCTCTCAGCCCATGTGGGATCTCATCCAAGCCAATATGCAATAAAACCATACTAGGTCGCAGGGCCACCCGAATCCCAGTCACCTCCGCTATAGTCACCTCCGCTATCACGTCCTCTAAACTAACCCAAAGATTTAGTAATGTCGGACACGACCACCACATATGGCTAAGCGTCCCCAACATACCGCAGCCTCTCCAGCACAATGGGGAGCATTGAGGGCCAAAATGGGCAACTTTAACTGGGTAATAGTACCAGCGTAAGTGGACTTTTTAAATTATTCCAGATGGTTTACACATGAGGATACTCTCCGAACCTCTAACACCGCTTCCCGCCACCCATCAGGCGCTAGGGTGACCTGCAAGTCATCCTCCCACTGGCTCATGAATTGCAACTTAACCTCTGAGTCAGGATCATTCAGGGCTCTATACAAAATAGATACATTGCGAGTACTAGGCCCAGGCACCAAGAAAAGACCATTTACTGTACGAACTAGGTTGGTATTAAAAAAGGGCGTCAGTTTAGTGTGCATAAGATGTCTTAATTGTAAAAACTGATAAAATCTATGCCGAATATCAGGGTGTTTCGCAACTAGGCGATCACACGGTTTAATCATTGTGTCATCAAGCAGCTGATGAAGTGATTTTACACCAGCCAGTACCCATGGCTGTAAATCTATACAGTATATGGAATATGGAATTCTAGCGCCTTCAGTGACACTTCAGTTAATGGAATTTTAATAAGAGACGGGACTGTCTGTCTCCAAAAATGCAGTGCAGTAGACATGGTCGGTAGAGGGAGATTACCTGTCCGCGGCCCCAGAGCTTCAACCTCCAGCATGAATCGGGTGGAGCCTCTAGTTGCATAGAAATTTTCAATTTGCAACCATCTATAATCCTTATCAAGCTGCCACCAGTCCCGCAACCCTGCCACCACCGAGGCCTTATAGTACGCCATCAAATTTGGTAATCCCATTCCCCACAACTCATAAGGGTAGTACATAAGGGATTTAACCACTCTAGGAGTTTTGTGGGCCCATATGTATCTATTTGTTAAGCGTTGAAAGTTTGTTATAATTTTGCTTGGAACCCTCAAAGGGAGACATCTAAAATAATATAATATCTTGGGGAGAATTTTCATTTTGAAAATGTTGATTCTGGCCACCCAGGATGTCATAAACATATGCAAGGTGTCTAACTCAGACTTAATCTCTCTGAATAGAGCAGAATAATTCACCTCTATAATATGTTGAGAACATGTAAGCTTTATACCAAGGAAAGGGATACCCTGATCAGTCCAACGAAAGGGAAACTTATTCTCTAATTCAGTCCTGACGACCAAAGGGACCGCGACAGGGAATACCAAAGATTTGGATGCGTTCAGTTTGTAATAGGATACTGACGCAAAATCCTTTAGTTCAGCCATGACTGCCGAGAACGACCGCTCCAGATCCACACATGTTATGATAACGTCATCCGCGTATAGACCAATCTTATGAGCAGCCGGGCCCACCATCAGGCCTGAAATATCCGAGTTAAAACGGATTTTCTCCGCCAATGGCTCCATGCATAATGCAAATATAATGGGGGATAATGGACATCCCTGCTGCGTCCCATTGGTGATCAGAAAGGGGGCAGATACTACTCCAGAGGCGAGAACTCTGGCAGATGGAGTGGAATATACGGCCGAGATCGCTGATAGGATGGGGCCCTCCAAACCGAACTTCCGAAGAACACTTCCCAAATATCCCCAACTATCAAAAGCCTTCTCAGCATCCAAGGACAGAAAGGCACTGGGAAGGCACGACAGTTCCGCCACCCTGATGAGATTCAACATTCGGCGGGAACCATCCTTAGTTTCCCGGCCAGCCACAAAACCGACCTGGTCAGGAGAGACAAGACTACTGTTAGTAGTGTGTATGTGCAAAATTTGGGCGCTGTAGCTGCTAAAATAAAGGGTTAAATCGCGGAAAAAATTGGCGTGGGCTCCCGCGCAATTTTCTCCGCCAGAGTGGTAAAGCCAGTGACTGAGGGCAGATATTAATAGCCAGGAGAGGGTCCATGGTTATTGGCCCCCCGTGGCTAAAAACATCTGCCCCCAGCCACCCCAGAAAAGGCACATCTGGAAGATGCGCCTATTCTGGCACTTGGCCACTCTCTTCCCACTCCCGTGTAGCGGTGGGATATGGGGTAATGAAGGGTTAATGTCACCTTGCTATTGTAAGGTGACATTAAGCCAGATTAATAATGGAGAGGCGTCAATTATGACACCTATCCATTATTAATCCAATTGTCTGAAAGGGTTAAAAAACACACACACACATTATTAAAAATTATTTTAATGAAATAAACAAACAGGTTGTTTTATTATTTTATTGTTCTCTCAATCCAGCTGCAGACCCTCGCTTGGTAAAATAATAAACCCACAAGATACATACCTTCAGATGAACTGTCACGTCCCACGAGGTAATCCATCTGAAGGGGTTAATTATTTTACAGCCAGGAGCTGCGCTAAAGCACTCGCTCGTGTCTGTAATCCCCGGGTAATGAAAGGAAAGCTGGGTGATCTGTACTTACATTGAGTCGCGGTGAGGCGCCCTCTGGTGGATGAACTCATATGAACTCGAGCATGGGAACTTTTCCAAGGCTCCAGTTCATGAGAACATCCACCAGAGGGCGCCTCACCGCAACTCAATGTAAGTACAGATCACTCAGATTTCCTTTCATTACCCGGGGATTACAGACACGAGCGAGCGCTTTAGCACTGCTCCTGCCTGTAAAATAATTAACCCCTTCAGATGGATTACCTCGTTGGACGTGACAGTTCATCTGAAGGTATGTATCTTGTGGGTTTATTATTTTGCCAAGCGAGGGTCTGCAGCTGGATTGAGAGAACAATAAAATAATAAAACAACCTGTTTGTTTATTTCATTAAAATAATTTTTAATAATGTGTATGTGTGTTTTTTAACCCTTTCAGACAATTGGATTAATAATGGATAGGTGTCATAATTGACGCCTCTCCATTATTAATCTGGCTTAATGTCACCTTACAATAGCAAGGTGGCATTAACCCTTCATTACCCCATATCCCACCGCTACAGGGAGTGGGAAGAGAGTGGCCAAGTGCCAGAATAGGCGCATCTTCCAGATGTGCCTTTTCTGGGGTGGCTGGGGGCAGATGTTTGCAGCCGGGGGGGGGGGGGGGGGGGGGCAATAACCACGGACCCTCTCTAGGCTATTAATATCTGCCCTCAGTCACTGGCTTTACCACTTTAACCCTTCATTTTACAAGCTACAGCGCCCAAATTTTGCACATACCCACTACTAACATTAGTAGTGTGGAATATGCAAAAAAAAAGGGGGATATGAGATGGTTTACTGTATGAAAACCATGTCTCATATCCTGTCGGGTTTAGGCAGGAGAAATGAAAAGCCGGCAATTGAATTACCGGCTTTTCACTAACACTGCTGCGTATTTCTCGCAAGTCACACTGCTGGTCCGTGTGGAATCTGTATTTTACTCGCCCCCATAGACTTTCATTGGCGTTTTTTTTGCGCTATACGGTTACAAATGCAGCATGCTGCGATTTTCTACGGCCGTACAAGACTGTATATTACAGATGCGTAATATACGGCTGATAGGAGCAGCCCCATAGAGAATAATTGGGCCGTGTGTAATGCGATTTTTACGGACGTATTTTCGGCGCTCATTCGTCTGTAAAACTCGCTAGTGTGAGGCCGGCCTTATGCTGCCTCTCTAGTCTGCATGCAGACCACGCCCCCCCAGAAATGTAGTTGAAGAACTGCAGCATCAATACCTAACCAAATATTTATCGTGGGAACATACATTAACAAAATTAACTGAAAAAAAAAAAAAAGTTAACAAAAGCATGAATAATAAGGCTACGCTCCCACAACGAGATGAGTTTTTGACACTGCATATTTTTCATAAAATGTGAGTAACCTATTTTATTGAATGGATGAAAAAATGGTGAAGAAAATCTGCGACATCAAAAACTCACCAAAATTTCATTGTGGAAATAACATAGACAATTGCCTTTACGATACGAGATGTGCAGCATCTGAAACAAGGGATACTGGACTTCTGTGCTAGCATTTCTTCTGCGGTGTTGCTATCAGTGTGTCAAGAGTTGGAGAAGAGGGTTGCATTGACAATCCAACACAATGGGCAGCACTTTGATCACATTTTATAAGTGGTCATAAACTTGTAAATAACTCATGAAAGAATAAAGGTTTGTTAAAACCAAGCACGTTATTGCTTTTCTTGTGAAATTCTCAATAAGTTTGATGTGTCACATGACGCTCTTCCCATTGAAAAAATTAAGATGGATCCAAAATGGCCAACTACAAAATGGTCGCCATCCAACTTGAAAAGTTTTCCTCCTCCCATATACTAATGTGCCACACATAGGAAGTTGATATCACCAACCATTCCCATTTTATGTAGGTGTATCCATATAAATGGCCCGCCCTGTAGTTAGTGCTGTTCCCTGATGCCGGGTGCTGAATGCAACTCTCATCATTGTCGTCTGGTCTCCCTACGATTAGTGAGTCCAGACGACGCTGATGAGACTTATAGTCAGCACCAGCCGTCTGTCTATCGTGTGTATTAAATAATTAAATGAGAAAACGGGTGTGGTGTCCCCCATGATGTTCCTAAACAGCTGGTGCACGGTGTTAATATTCTGGGAAGGAGTCAATATCCAAAAAGGTTCCTGCTCATGTCCCACGATGATCCCCAACTGCGCTACATCCAGATGGTGTGGTGAGCGGTGACATAGGTGATGCGACCGCTCACTGCGCCAGCCGACACAATGAGCGGAGCGTGAGAACGCGGCTGCATGTGACCGACGGTGAAGTCATTAAGGATGCCGCCAGTCACAGGCAACAGTTCTCAGCGATCGCATTGTTCCCACAATGAGTTGTTGATGTTGCAGATTTCCTGCAGCCATTAAGTAAAATAGGTTACTTGCATTTTTTTTCTAAAATACACAGTGTAAAAAAAACTCAGTAAAAAATAAGTATAAAAGGAAACTGGTCAGGGCTTGTTCACAAGCAGCGTTTTTTTTGCTGAGCTTTTTTTCCATGTGTTTTTAAGCATAATAATCACAGTATTTCAAAGTAGCGGTAACTGCCAAACACATTTCTAATCTCATTCAGACGGTGCTTTTTTCCCCCCTCTGGCGTGTGACCAATGTTTTTTTTTTTTTTTCCCGCAGCATATTAATTCTTTCAACATTTTTTTTACTCAAATTATGTATTAAAAAAACACAAAAAAACATGCAAAATATACTGGTCTTTTTTTTTTCTGCCAGCACACTGCAAAAAAAGCTCTAAAAAAAAAACACTCCAAAAAACAACCACTGTGTAAACATACCATTAAGGCCAGTCCCACACGTCCAGATAATTCCGGTACTGGAAAAATCGGTACCGGAGTTGTCCATGTGCTCACATGGCACACGTGCGGCAGCCATGTGCCGCCCGTGTGCCGACTGGGTACCACACGGACCGTGCAGGAGACAGCGCTAGAGTTAAGCGCTGTCCCCTGCTTTGGGTGCTGAAGCCGCCATTCATTTCTTCTCCCCAGCAGCGTTCGCTGGAGAGAAGGAATTAAAAATCCTTTTTTTTTGTATTAAAATAATGTTCCCGGTAACCAACCCCCTCCCACCCCCTGTGCGCCCGCCCGCTGGAAAGAAAATACTCACCCAGCTCCCTCGATGCTTCCTCTCAGTGCCGCAGCTCATCTTGTATGAGCGGTCACGTGGTGCCGCTCATTACAGTGATGAATATGCGGCTCCACCCCTATGGGAGGTGGAGCCGCATATTCATCACTGCAATGAGCGGCACCACGTGTCCGCTCATACAGGACGAGCTGCGACGCTGAGAGGACGCATCGAGGGAGCTATTTTCTTTCCAGCGGGCGGGCGCACAGGGGGTGGGAGGGGGTTGGTTACCGGGAACATTATTTTAACAACAAAAAAAAAAAGATTTTTCATTCCTTCTCTTCAGCGAACGCTGCTGGAGAGAAGAAATGAATGGCAGCTTCAGCACCACAAGCTGGGGGGACAGCGCTTACTGTAGCGCTGTCTCCTGCACGGCACACGGACAGCATCCGTGTGCGGTACGTGTTTTACACGGACCCACTGACTTTAATGGGTCCGTGTGATCCGTGCGCTCCCACGAACACTGACATGTCTCCGTGTTTTTCAAACGGTCCGTGAAAACACGCTGACATGTGCAGAGACACGTTGATTTTAATGTTTCTACGTGAGTCAGTGTCTCCAGTACGTGAGGAAACTGACCACACGTACCGGAGCCACTGACGTGTGAAACCGGCCTAAAAGGGCAAAGGCTGCATTCACACGTCCGTGAGTACAGATCACAATGCATGGAAGCGGTCACAGGTCTTCTAGCTCAAATTGGACACCTTCACTTATGCCAATGAGACTGTTGAATGAGGCTGTGTGCACACGGCGCGGATTTGCCTGTGGATTCGCAGCAGTTTTCCATCAGGTTTACAGTACCATTTAAACCTATGGAAAAGCAAATCCGCAATGCCCATGGTGCGGAAAATACAGCGCCGAAATGCTGCGTTGTATTTTCCGCAGCATGTCAATTCTTTGTGCGGATTCCACAGCGTTTTACACCTGCTCATCAATAGGAATTCGCAGGTGTAAAACCGCAGGTGGAATCCGCACAAAAACCACACAAAAACCACGGTAAATCCGTGGCAAATCAGCGGGTAATCCGCAGTGCAGTTTACCTGTGGAGTTTGCAAAAACGGTGCAGAAAAATCCACACGTGAATCCGCAACTTGGGCACATAGCATTAAGGTCAGGAGACACGCGGCACCTCTGTGCATCGGTCCACAAAACACAGATGTGTGAATGCGGCCTAAAGATGGAGCTACACAGCCAATTTGGCTACGACACCGGTTGTGTGACAAAACATTACTGCGTGCTGCTACATTGAAGAGCAGAGCAAGTGAACGGGGTTAAAAAGTACCACCTCCGGCAAGGCACCACCACATCACCGCCTCCAGCAAGGCACCACCACCTCCAACAAGGCACCACCACATCACCGCCTCCAGCAAGGCACCACCACCTCCAACAAGGCACCACCACATCACCGCCTCCAGCAAGGCACCACCACCTCCAACAAGGCACCACCACATCACCGCCTCCAGCAAGGCACCACCACCTCCAACAAGGCACCACCACATCACCGCCTCCAGCAAGGCACCACCACCTCCAACAAGGCACCACCACATCACCGCCTCCAGCAAGGTACCACCACATCACCGCCTCCAGCAAGGTACCACCACATCACCGCCTCCAGCAAGGCACCACCACCTCCAACAAGGCACCACCACATCACCGCCTCCAGCAAGGCACCACCACCTCCAACAAGGCACCACCACATCACCGCCTCCAGCAAGGCACCACCACCTCCAACAAGGCACCACCACATCACCACCTCCAACAAGGCACCACCACATCACCGCCTCCAGCAAGGTACCACCACATCACCGCCTCCAGCAAGGCACCGCCATGAGGATTTTGAGGGTATGTGCCTACGTTGAGGATTGGTGTGCGGATTTTTCCGCCCTGCGTTTTACCTGCGGATTTGCTGTGGTTTTTGTGCGGATTTCACACCTCTGGATTCCTATTATGGAACAGGTGTAAACCACTGCAGAATCCGCACAAAGAATTGACATGCTGCGGAAAATAAACCGCAGCATTTCCGCGCGGTATTTTCCCGCAGCATGTGCACGGCGGATTTGGTTTTTCATAGATTTACATGGTACTGTAAACGCAGGGAAAACTGCTGCGAATCCGCCGCGTCAAATCCGCACCGTGTGCACATAGCCTGAAGCTGATCTGTTCCAAAAATCCAAGTGAAAAAAACTGTGGAGATTGAAGTGCAGTCGATGGGCACAGATCTGATTTTTGATTACACCTTCCTGGGTTTATTAATCCCTTAAAGGGGTTTTCCATTAGTGTTCAACTCTTTTAAAGTGCCTTATTAAAAAAAAATTGTATAAATTAATGAGCCCCACAATAAATCAGCCGCGTCGAGTAGCGTTGGCGACGCTGTACCCATCTCAGAGGCCAGAGTCGCCATAACTGGGACTAGCGGTGACGCTCCGGAGCGCGAATAGCGCAGGATTGGAATTTTTGGGCAAAATTTTGGTATAATTTAAGAAAAAATGCCTTTAGATGAGAAATGGGAGCCAAATTCTTCAAGTTTCACCTCAGGAAAACAGCGATCGCTGTTCCCTTACATGATATACACACACGGCCGTCTCATAGGAGACAATACACCTGTTATGTAAAAATATATATATATATATATATATATATATATATATATATATATATATATATATATATATATATATATATAAATACTTTATTCAACACACACAAAAAAAAAAATTAAGACCCCAGAGATATATCCGCCATCATTGATCCCCCCCATCACCTCAGCGCTGCAACAAGAGCGGCCGCGTTATCTGCACCACGTGACACAAGTCCATCACTCGGGGGGGGGCGGAAAGACGCCATGTGATTGGCTGAGGCTATTGGCGCCTTTTCTCTGAGTCTATGCTGCGAGCGAGTCCGGAGATGTGTCGGCTGCTGCTGTGGGAAGGCGTGTGTGTCGTGAGTGAGAGCCGGCGCCGCCCGCGAGGTCCCTGTGTGCCGCCTCACCCGCTGCGGAGGAGCCGCCTCGTCAGGGTTACGGTCAGTGTGAGTCACGCCGTCAGTAGGGTATCGTGATAGAACATGGCGGCCTCGGCCGGTACAGGTGCGCGGCTGGGTGATGGCGACCTGATGGAATAGTCGCCGTATTTGTGGTGGACGCTGTTCCCCTCTATAGGTGTGACGTCACTGGACAGGTAGCTTGGTCCTTGTGAGTTTGCTGTGATCGGTGGCAGCGGTCAGTTTGTATTTAAATTTGTATTAACCCTTTTTTGCTGATGCCTCCGTTTTTATTTATTTATTTTTTTTACTCCTTTTCTTCCAAGATCCGTATGTTCTTTTTATTTTTCCCTCCACGTGGCCGTGTTGGGGCTTGTGTTTTTCTTGCTGGACGAGTTGTAGCTTTACTTACCATACTTCATTTATCTACTAAAAAAAAGTTAATATTCGAGGTGAAATGGTAAAAAAATAAGTAATTCCATCATTGCGTTGTCTTTTTTTTCTGTTCATTGTGCATTAACCCCTTCCCAACCCATGACGCCACGTAGGCGTCATGAAAGTCGGTGCCAATCCGACCCATGACGCCTATGTGGCGTCATGGAATGATCGCGTCCCTGCAGATCGGGTGAAAGGGTTAACTCCAATTTCACCCGATCTGCAGGGAGAGGGGGAGTTGTCCCCACGTGGCTACGATCGCTCTGGCTGTTGCACTTTCAACAGCCAATCAGAGCAATTTGCAATATTTCACCTATGAAAATGGTGAAATATTGCAATCCAGCCATGGCCTATGCTGCAATATCATCAGCGATGGCTGGAAATCCAGATCTGCCCCCCCCCCCCCCACCGCCCCCGATCTCCTCCCCAGTCCTCCGTTCTGTCCCGTACTCCCCTCCGTCCGCCTGTCTGCTCCCCCATCCTCCTGTCCGCTCCCCCGTCCTCCTGTCCGCTCCCCCCCGTGCTCCGATCCACCCCCCCACTACCCCCTCATACTTACCGATCCTCCCGGTGTCCGTCCGTCTTCTCCCTGGGTGCCGCCATCTTCCAAAATGGTGGGCGACAACTATTGGGGTCCAATTTCTCCTTTTACCCTTGTGAAAATAAAAAATTGCTTGCTAAAACATCATTTTTGACGAAAGAAAAATGATTTTTTATTTTCATGGCTCTGCGTTGTAAACTTCTGTGAAGCACTTGGGGGTTCAAAGTGCTCACTACACATCTAGATTAGTTCCTTGGGGGGTCTAGTTAACAAAATGGGGTCACTTGTGGGGGGTTTCTACTGTTTAGGCACATCAGGGTTTCTCCTTTTACCCTTGGGAAAATAAAAAAAATTGTTGCTAAAAGATCATTTTTGTGACTAAAAAGTTAAATGTTCATTTTTTCCTTCCATGTTGCTTCTGCTGCTGTGAAACACCTGAAGGGTTAATAAACTTAAATGTGGTTTTGAGCACCTTGAGGGGTGCAGTTTTTAGAATGGTGTCACTTTTGGGTATTTTCAGCCATACAGACCCCTCAAACTGACTTCAAATGTGAGGTGGTCCCTAAAAAAATGGTTTTGTAAATTTTGTTGTAAAAATGAGAAATCACTGGTCAAATTTTAACCCTTATAACTTCCTAGCAAAAAAAAAATTGTTTCCAAAATTGTGCTGATGTAAAGTAGACATGTGGGAAATGGTATTTATTAACTAGAAGATAATGCAAAAGAATACACCAGCGCTGCCTACCAGAGTCACTGAGCCGCAGGAACCAAGACAGAACAGGGGCTTAAACTGTCTGAGAGAAGATACAATATAAAGAAAAACTGGGTCCGCGCTACAGTGCTGCAAACAACTAGAAATATGCACTAAATAATCCGCTTAGATAATGCACGGTAGATTAAACAACAGAGGGATAATTGCTATAATGCCCAGGGTGAAGAAGGACGCCGCTCCTTCGAAACACGTCGGTTTGATTCCTGTGGCACCCCGTACTTTCCCGAAGCTCAGTGACGTCACACGCTGAGCCTTGTGCCAGCGAGCTCCTCCCTCGGTTCCCGCTCGTATCCAGGGACGCTACTGGCCGGAGTTGTCCCTGGCTCTGCGTAGCTCTTCCACAAGGCACGTTGCTCGTTCGTCCATCTGCCCGCACATCAGCCCGACGGACACCACCTTCTACTGGACCCTCATCTAACATCATTTACCGGGTACTGGATTATAACGGTTAGTGCAGCATTTTCTCACTGGCTCTCCAGGTATATCTCTGATGCCGGCTCAGGTCGCAGCTCTGTCCAGTGGGTCGTGTTATTTGTACATACCTGGTGTCCTGTGCATTACTGGGCATTATAGCAATTATCCCTCTGTTGTTTAATCTACCGTGCATTATCTAAGCGGATTATTTAGTGCATATTTCTAGTTGTTTGCAGCACTGTAGCGCGGACCCAGTTTTTCTTTATATTGTATTTATTAACTATTTTGTGTCCCATAACTCTTTGATTTAACAGAACAAAAATTCAAAATGTGAAAATTTCAAAATTTTCGCCAAATTTCCATTTTTTTCACAAATAAACTCAGAAATTATCGACCTAAATTTACGACTAACATGAAGCCAAATATGTCACGAAAAAACAATCTCAGAACCGCTAGGATCCGTTGAAGCGTTCCTGAGTTATTACCTCATAAAGGGACACTGGTCAGAATTGCAAAAAACGGCCAGGTCATTAAGGTCAAAATAGGCTGGGTCATGAAGGGGTTAAAAAATGAGCAGGTAACTTTCTCCAAGTCCAAGATTACAGCAATGCAAAACTCTTACTGGTTTATGTAGTATTGTAAAGGGAAAGTCTTTTACCTGCATATATGGGGTTAATCTGCAGGTTAATGACCCCCCCGCCACTGATGGGAGAAAGTTAACCCCTTCACCACCTTGTAACTTTTCGTTTTAAGTCCCCCCTTCTTCCCAGAGCCGCAATTTTTATTTTTGCATCAATATAGCGGTATCGGGGCTCATTATTTTGCGGCACGCGTTGCGTTACCATCTATTGTAGTGGAAAATGACATTTCACAATTTTTTATTTTTCTATTTTCTATTTTCACTGTACGGTAAAACTGACCTGCCATTACGATTCTCCAGGTCATTGAGTACGCAGATACCAAACACTCAAGGCTATGTGCACATGTTGTAGTTTTTTTGCTATAAAAACACATACATTATGCATCCCATCATTTAGAATGCATTCCGCAATTTTTGTGCACATGATGCTTTTTTTTTCCGCGAAAAAAAAAAAAACCGCATCGCGGTAAACGCAGCATGTTCATTAATTTTGCGGGGTTTTTTTCGCTGCTTTTCCCGCTATTTAATGCATTGGGAAGCTCCGGAAAAAAAGCGTCAAAAACGCAAGCAGATTTCTTGCAGAAAATGTCTGGCTTTGCTCACGAAATTTCTGCAAGAAATTCTGAACGTGCGCACATAGCCTAAAGGTTCTTTATTTAAATTTAAAAAAAAAAAAAAAAAAAATTACATAGTTTGTATGGAAAAATGATGCCATTTTCAGAGATTCGTAGCGTTTTTTTTTTTTTTTTTGTGATCTGGGGCTGGGTGAGGGCTCAGTTGTGTGCTGAGCTGATGTTATCATTTGAATCGCCTCTTATTGTATTTTATTGCGATGTAGTCAAGACCCCCCCAAAAAAATTCTGCCATTAACCCCTTCCCGACCCATGACGCCACGTAGGCGTCATGAAAACCTGTGCTAATCCGACCCATGACGCCTATGTGGCGTCATGGAATGATCGCGTCCCTGCAGATCGGGTGAAAGGGTTAACTCCAATTTCACCCGATCTGCAGGGACAGGGGGAGTGGTACTTCAGCCCAGGGGGGGTGGCTTCACCCCCCCGTGGCTACGATCGCTCTGATTGGCTGTTTCACTTTCAACAGCCAATCAGAGCGATTTGTAATATTTCACCTAAAAAACTGGTGAAATATTACAATCCAACCATGGCCGATGCTGCAATATCATCGGCCATGGCTGGAAACACTAATGTGACCCCTCCCCACCCCACCGATCGCCCCCCCCAAGCCACCGATCTGTGGTCCGCTCCCCTCCATCTTGTGCTCCGCTCCCCCGTCCTCCTGTCCACTCCCCCATGCTCCTATGCCACCCCCCGTGCTCCGACGCCCCCCCGTGCCCCGATCTCCACCCCCTTATACTTACCGAGGCTCCCGGTGTCCATCCGTCTTCTCCATGGGCGCCGCCATCTTCCAAAATGGCGGGCGCATGCGCAGTGCGCCCGCCGAATCTGCCTGCCGGCAGATTCGTTCCAGGTATGGTTTGATCACTGTGATAGGTTTTATCACAGTGATCAATCACAGTGATCAAAATAAAAAAAAATAGTAAATGACCCCCCCTCCTTTATCACCCCCATAGGTAGGGACAATAATAAAAAAAAAAATATATATTTTTTTTCTTTTTCCACTAGGGTTAGGGTTAGAACTAGGGGTAGGGTTAGGGGTGGGGTAGGGTTAGGGCATGTGCACACAGTGCAGATTGGCCGCGGATCCGCAGCGGATTGGCCGCTGCGAATTCGTAGCAGTTTTCCATCAGGTTTACAGTACCATGTACACCTATGGAAAACCAAATCCGCTGTGCCCATGGTGCGGAAAATTCCGTGCGGAAACTCTGCGTTGTATTTTCCGCAGCATGTCAATTCTTTGTGCGGATTCCGCAGCGTTTTACACCTGTTCCTCAATAGGAATCCGCAGGTGAAATCCGCACAAAAAACACTGGAAATCCGCTGTAAATCCGCAGGTAAAACGCAGTGCCTTTTACCTGCAGATTTTTCAAAAATCGTGCGGAAAAATCTCACACGAATCCGCAACGTGGGCACATAGCCTTAGGGTTAGGGTTGGAATTAGAGTTAGGGTTGGAATCAGGGCTAGGGTTGGAAATAGGGTTAAGATTAGGCTTGTGGTTAGGGTTATGGATAGGGTTAGGGGTGTGTTGGGGTTAGAGTTGTGGTTAGGGTTGGGATTAGGGTTAGGATTAGGGTTAGGGTTGGGATTAGGGTTACGGGTGTGTTGGGGTTAGGGTTGTGGTTAGGGGTGTGTTGGGGTTAGGGTTGTGATTAGGGTTATGGCTACAGTTGGGATTAGGGTTACGGGTGTGTTGGGGTTAGTGTTGAAGTTAGAATTGAGGGGTTTCCACTGTTTAGGCACATCAGAGGTCTCCAAACGCAACATGGCACCACCATTGATTCCAGCCAATCTTGCGTTCAAAAAGTCAAATGGTGCTCCCTCCCTTCCAAGCCCCGACGTGCGCCCAAACAGTGGTTTACCCCCACATATGGGGTACCAGCGTACTCAGGACAAACTGGGCAACAACTGTTGGGGTCCAATTTCCCCTGTTACCCTTGCAAAAATAAAAAATTACTTGCTAAAACATAATTTTTGAGGAAAGAACAATTACCGTATATACTCGAGTATAAGCCGAGATTTTCAGCCCAAATTTTTGGGCTGAAAGTGCCCCTCTCGGCTTATACTCGAGTCATGATCGGTGGTGGGGTCGGCGGGTGAGGACTGTCATATACGCACCTAGTCCCGGCGCTCCTGGCGCTCCCCCTGCCCGTCCCACGGTCTTCGGTGCCGCAGCCTCTTCCCCTGTTCAGCGGTCACGTGGGACCGCTCATTAGAGAAATGAATATGGACTCCACTCCCATAGGGGCGGAGCCGCATAATTCATTCCTCTAATGACGGTGCCGGTGACCGCTGATAGAGGAAGAGGCTGCGGCACCGAAGACCAGCTGTCCGGGGGAAGGAGCGGGACGTCGGGAGCAGGTAAGTATCGCATATTCACCTGTCCTCGTTCCACACGCCGGGCGTCGCTCCATCTTCCCGGCGTCTCTCCGCACTGACTGTGCAGGTCAGAGGGCGCGATGACGCATATAGTGTGCGCGCCGCCCTCTGCCTGATCAGTCAGTGCAGAGAGAAGCCGGGACGGGACGCCGAGGAGCTGCAAGCAAGAGAGGTGAGTATGTGTTTTTTTTTTTTTTTGCAGCAGCATTGTATATATGGCACAGATTAATGTGGAGCATCTATGGGGCAACGGTGCAGAGCATTGTATATATGGCACAGATTAATGTGGAGCATCTATGGGGCAACGGTGCAGAGCACTGTATATATGGCACAGAGTTATGTGGAGCATCTATGGGGCAACGGTGCAGAGCATTGTATATATGGCACAGATTAATGTGGAGCATCTATACGGCAACGGTGCAGAGCATTGTATATATGGCACAGATTAATGTGGAGCATCTATGGGACAACGGTGCAGAGCATTGTATATATGGCACAGATTAATGTGGAGCATCTATGGGACAACGGTGCAGAGCATTGTATATATGGCACAGATTAATGTGGAGCATCTATGGGACAACGGTGCAGAGCATTGTATATATGGCACATATTAATGTGGAGCATCTATGGGGCAACGGTGCAGAGCATTATATATGGCACAGCTTTATGTGGAGCATCTATGGGGCCATAATGAACAGTGCAGAGCATTATATATGGCACAGCTTTATGTGGAGCATCTATGGGGCCATAATGAACTGTGCAGAGCATTATATATGGCACAGCTTTATGTGGAGCATCTATGGGGCCATAATGAATGGTGCAGAGCATTATATATGGCACAGCTTTATGTGGAGCATCTATGGGGCCATAATGAACGGTATGGAGCATCTATTTTTAATTTTGAAATTCACTGGTACCTGCTGCATTTTCCACCCTAGCCTTATACTCGAGTCAATAAGTTTTCCCAGTTTTTTGTGGCAAAATTAGGGGGGGTTGGCTTATACTCGGGTCGGCTTATACTCGAGTATATACGGTATTTTTTATTTTCACGGCTCTGGGTTATAAACTTCTGTGAAGCACTTGGGGGTTGAACGTGCTCACCACACATCTAGATAAGTTCCTTGGGGCGTCTAGTTTCCAAAATGGGGTCACTTGTGGGGTGTTTCTACTGTTTAGGCACATCAGGGGCTCTGCAAATGCAACATGATGCCCGCAGACCATTCCATCAAAGTCTGCATTTCAAATGTCACTACTTCCCTTCGGAGCCCTGACGTGCGCCCAAACAGTGGTTTACCCCCACATATGGGGTTCCAGCGTACTCACAACAAACTGGGCAACAAATATTGGGGTCCAGTTTCTCCTGTTACCCTTGTGAAAATAAACAATTGCTTGCTAAAACATCTTTTTCCATTACGTCCCTCAGGACAGCACAATGGAGGATGTCCTTCCTTTGACCTATAGCGGGAAAGGACCCTCCCACCTCCACCCTCCAGTGTTTTTCCTGTCCCTACAGGGGACGGTTGTATGAGAGGTTGCTCCTAGAGCGAAGATAACTTGTGGATTCTCTCACCCCTGTCAAGTGGACCATGGCCGACTCCTCTTTGAGAGGTTCCTCAGCCAACAGTCAGCCTGTGCAATGGGCTCAGGGGGATCGTGCGGCTGGTCCAATCCTTCCCCCTGTCAAGTAGCCCAGGGTGGAAACTCCCCAGTGGGGAGTCCCTCAGCCCCAGAGACCAGTCGAGCGGACGGGCTCCTGGGTAGAGCCGCTTCCTCCCGGTGGGGGGCTCTCGGCTCAGACGCCAACCGGCAAAACACCTCTATGTCCGAAAGTCGTGTGGTGGAGAAGGCCGTGGCGCTTACAGTGATGCCAGAGAGGAGCGCCGGCACATAGGTTTGGCGTGCATTCCACGATGGAACACGGAAGGGGGCACAGGAGAAGAGTAATGGGGACGCCGCTTCCTTCCACGGTAGGCTTTCTGCGTTACCAGCTCCCCCTGTCTTCTAGCAGGTATGGAGCCAGCACAGGTGAGTGCATGGTTTAAATGTTGCATCGATGGCCTGGGCCTCTGGGCTGACTCTAGTCTCAGGCCTTTGTGTCAAAGCTGTACCTGGAACCCATTTGCAGCTAGGCTTGGACCTCTAGGCTATGGTATGGCCATATGTCCAGGCTACATCTCATGACTGGACTTCAGTTAGTTGCAGGTTTTGTCTGCACAGAGCCTTATGATTGGGCTTCAGAGTGGTTTTTTTTTTTTTTTTTGGAAGCATGCTTTCCATTTTTTGGTTCAATAAACAAGTGTTTCACTTTTCTTTGCAACTTAACTACTCCATCCGTAGGAGGACACAAGGTGTTTATTCAGCACATTGTTTTCATGAAGTCTGCCCTCCAGCTGCGGCTCATTAATTAGCTCCTTCGGGTGGAGTCAGCCTGACAAATGAGAGGTACTGTTCAGAGTGGAGATTTATCTGGACCTCTGATAGATTGCTCTTTTGCTTAAAAGTGTAGGCCTGGTCTCTTGTTTGGCACCTTCAAGCATGGCCTAGTCTTTCTGTGCATCATATCAAGTGCCTCCGTGCATAATACTGCATCATACTGCTTTTATGCATCATATGGAGGGTCTCTGTGCATGATACTGAATCATAGTACATCTATGCAACATATTGAGTGCCTCTGGGTTATCATACGGCATCATATTGCTTTATAGTTCCTGTATGCATCATAGCGCTTCATAGTTACTTCGTGTATCATATTGCATCATATTGCTTCATGGTTCCTTTATGCATCAGAGTGCTTCATATTGCCTTTCTGCATCATATATTGCATCTCTGTTCCTATACGCATCATAGCGCTTCATATTACCTTTGAGCATTATATTACAGCATATTGCTTCATGGTTCCTATACGCATCATAGCGCTTCATATTGCCTTTGTGCATTAGATTACAGCATATTGCTTCATGGTTCCTATTCGCATCATAGCGCTTCATATTGCCTTTGTGCATTAGATTACAGCATATTGCTTCATGGTTCCTATACGCATCATAGCGCTTCATATTACCTTTGAGCATTATATTACAGCATATTGCTTCATGGTTCCTATACGCATCATAGCGCTTCATATTGCCTTTGTGCATTAGATTACAGCATATTGCTTCATGTTTCCTTTATGCATCATAGCGCTTCATAGTGACTTTGTGTATTATATTACAGCATATTGCTTCATTGTTCCTATATGCACCATAGTGCTTCATATTGCCTTTGTGCATTATATTACAGCATATTGCTTCATTGTTCCTATATGCACCATTGTGCTTTATAGTTACTTCATGCATCATATTGCTTCATAGTTCCTATATGCATTATAGTGCTTCATTGTTCCTATATGCACCATAGCGCTTCATAGTTACTTCATGCATCATACTGCTTCATTATTCCTATATGCATCATATTGCTTCATTGTTCGTGTATGCATCATAGTGCTTCAGATTGCCTATGTGCATCATATTTCTTCATAGTTGCTATATGCATTATAGCGCTTCATAGTGACTTTGCATCATATTGCATCGTATTGAATCAGATTACTTAATAGTGCCTTTGGACATCATATTGCATTATATTGCTTCATAGTTCCTATATGCATCATTTTGCATCATAGGGTTTTGGTGCCCTGTGCCTCAGGGGGTATCATTAGTGTGTCAGGCTTGGTGCTTTTTTCGCCTCTGGCGGTGAACCACTGTGTTAGACCTTCTGTCTTGTGCCTTGTGTGGCTGCACATTGTATCATCGGCCTACCACTTCACATTTTGTCTTGGGCCGCAACTCTGGATATAGAGTCCTTGTGTTTTTGGACCCAGATCCAGCTTCTGTTACTTCATTCTTTATACCAGGGCTTAGTCAAGCAAACAAATATGCTTGAATTGTCTTAGTAGAATTTGCATTTCTTCTGTTTGGAACAGATCTGTCAGGTAGATTCTACCTTGAGTGCTAAAGGCAAGTCTATTACATAATTAGCTTTATAAGATGACATATGTCATTTTGGTACATCCTATAATCCTATAAAAGGACATACTACTGTCCTGGGAATGGGAAAAATCCCACGAGTTGAAAGGAAGGATTCCTTCCTCCTTGGAATGATTTGCCCTAAAATATTAGGACCATCTACAATTTGCAGAGTTTTGGGCACTCCCTCAAAACACATTTGTTCAGAGCGGCCTATCACGTTCCCTAATCAGTCATTTTGTGTTTGTGTGTGTGTGTGTGTAGCCCATTCACTATCTCCATCTATCCCCCACCCCCTAAAGATGGCTGTGCCATCATTGTTATACAACATTGTTAATACTTGTACATTGTATCTTCCCCGCCTCATTGTAGATTGAACTCTCACGAGCAGGGTCGTTTTATTTTGCTTTAATTATTATATGGTGGTTACTTATGACTGTTGCGTTTGAAACTGTCAAACTGTAAAGCGCTGCGGAATATGTTGACTTTATATAAAGTTTATTGTTGTTATTATTGATCCTTCCCAAACTCTACATTCGGCAATCAGACAGATTCTTGTCCCATAAGTCTGTTGCGTTTTGTTTACCAGGGACATCAGCACGGCCTTCTGTACCTTGTGATGAAGTAGCAGCACTGTGCCGTGTGGCAGAGGATCTCATACTCGCGGCTCTTACAGCAGTCACGGCTCCTAAGATAAATGAAACTGGATCCAGGGCTCTTACTGTTAAGACCCCATAGTCTCACTCCTCACAGTAGATAATCTCCCTCCGTAATGGGGAAGAGACCTACTTTTTCTGTAGCCATGGAATATGGTTACTCCCACAATGGCAGTCTGGGTGTATAAAGATCCCTGAGAAGATTGCCTCTTGGGATATGTATGAGCGTAATATGCATATATGGACAAATAGGTTGACATTCTTATAATGTCTGGACTAATGACTCGAATAAATGCAGTTCCGAATAATTTCAAGTGTCGGAAGATTTTTAATAGCACCACCACATTTATTGATTCAGAGTCCGGACTCCCTGTGTCTAACATCAAGGCAAACAGGAGTGATGATCCACGTTTCTCTTTCAGCGCTTCTAATAGAAGCCCAGCATTGGTAATGGCAGGAGATATTACCTGCCGGATGGTGTATCCCTTAGTTTCAATAATATCCAACCCTTACTTGGGATTAGACATTTAAGGATTTAGAATAGACGTGATCTCCTGGATGAGTAATGTGCGTACATCCCAATGCTCTGCCATTATCCATGTACTAACTGTTATTGGTTTGATCTTTCCCAGTCCAGGGCCTCTGTCCTGCAGGTCTCCTTGTAGTACGGTAAGTTGGTCGGTAACCAAGACTTAACCTGAGCCCAGAAGTTCCGATGAAGGAACAGTCCTGTTATAAGCACATGCAGCTTATTATTGGTCGGTACAGTCCTCATTGTGTGGTGGCTGTGACTTTCACCATATTTTGCTGGGCAGTAAGGTTCTCTAACCATATTCTGGGGCGGTGATGTCTATAAGTATCTATCACAATAAATAACTTGCTGTGGTTCATTATTGGTATTGGAGTACAATGGGTGAATTTCCCTCTCTGTTTCTGATGCTTATTTCGTTTACCACATTCATACTGAAATTGGCCATTATAGATGTATATCAGACACTCACTATGGTGATTTTCTTTGCGGATCTCTTTAGATATCTATGGTTTTTCTGATCTTTCATATCATTTATACATCTAGTCTGGTTTTAGCCTGGGACTTTGATTCCTGGGCTTCTGTACCCACCCTGGGAGAGTTTCTTTGGTATTCTCCATTGTGCTGTCCTGAGGGATGTAATGGAAAAAAAGAATTAGACCTACCGGTAATTCGGTTTCGGGTCATTCCATATCAAGTGATCCAAATATGAATATTTTTTTTACCTGACGTCTTTAGATTTTTTTTATTTTTTGTTTTTTTGAAGTACAACTTTAGTTAATTACAAATTAAAAGTTTAGAATTTTTTCCTTCATCAGTTAATTTTTTACAGATTTTTAAAGTTTTAAAAAAGCGCAGATTTTGGCCTGGTATGGCTTTACATTTTTTATCATATCTCGGGCTAGAATTAAGATATAGAGGTGGGAGAGGCAGCATTTTTCTCAGAACGGTACCGGCTTTCATTTGATATGTCACAAGACTATGTTTCTTTATATTTTGTTTTGGTGAAATCAAATTAAACATTTTGATGCGCAATTCTGAAAAAAACGTATGTTTTAAAATTGTGAAAACATGCATGTGTGTTACTTGTGTCCTTATTTATATTTGTACAGGGATTCAACTTGGGACCTATCACATTTGTATTTTTTTTTAAGCCTTGAATCATCTGATTTTATGTTTGTGTGAGTTTCTTCCCTTTTTCTTTTCAAATTACAACTTATTGCATTCAACATTTATATGTAACAATAAAGAAACACAAAAAACAAATACCAAAGTGCCAGAATAAATACATCTTAATCATCATAACACAACTTGCTCAGCATTTTCAACCTGAATGCATTGAACAAGCCAAAAGAAAGAACATGATCACATCCTCAAGTGTGGTTTTCTAAATACAGTCTCGGCCTATTTTATATGTTAAAAACAAGATTAAAAGAACCAATATTTTTACCACCTATTTATACATGGAACAATTTTTTTTCTACTATATCACTAAACATGTAATTTCTGAAGTGTTTAAGAAGAATAGTCCAGTAGTTAAATCCTCGTACTATAAAATATGAACTAATCAAACAATTAATAGTAGGTTTTTACACTGGCCTGTTATCATCAATGTGTCCCTTTTAGTGGGTGAAATGTCATCTTGCCCATAAGCGCTCACTAGCAATGGCCGTTTCCATCTGTGTCAGAGTATGTGCAGCTGTCATGGTGCTCGGCTTCACCTGAATTAATACCTGATTTGTGTAACTTTTACAATGTCTGGTTTTCTTGGATACACAAAGGACGATGCTGGACCAGAAGGTGCAGAAAAGTCACTTCTACGTCTTCATTTTCACAATCTTTGGAGAGTCCAGTAGCCGTCAGCGCCGATCATATTCACAGGTCACATCACCAGTTCTGTCATCCATTGCCGATCTTGTGCCGCCTTCTACCACGTCATGGACCTCTCTGTCTATTTCTACTACATGTGATGACAGTCCGGTATTGCTGAGTCCCTGTGATGGGTTCTGCTTCCTGTAACCGATGTTCTCACAAACTCTCCTCCTCTTCGTAGTCCTGGTTTGTACAATACATGAACTGGATGTTAAGAATATTTTTCTCCCTCCATTTGAGGAGTTTCCTGGGTGATAAGATTTGGTGTGAATACGGCCTCTGGAGGCCCGAGCTGCTGGCCTGTCATCTGCTCTGCAGTCACCGTCTACCCCTGTTCAATCTCAGGTTGGGCCCTAACAAAGCTTCTCCTCTGTCCTCTCCTGCTTCTAACTCTAACATAGTAAAATAATACAGTAATATCTAACAATCATGGATTATTTGGTAAATCTAGACCCCACACTGTTAGACCACAGGCTGAACAGATCTGAGATCAAGATTTTTGAACTGACACTGTAATAGTTTTATTTTTTAAAATATGATCCCATTACGATCCCAGCTTGTATTTTGGTGCAGAAGTGGCTAGGAGCATAACAGGCAAATGTGCAGTTTTTGAAATTTTTAAATTAAACGTTTTTTTCGGAAATGCGTTTTAAAGTTTTGCGCTTGCGTTCGCATAGGTAAAATATTATTAAAGATACTCTTGTGACCTATCTGGTGAAGGCCTGTACAGTTCTGAGTAGAATGGTGTTTATTTTGTTTCTCTATCTCTTTTCTAGCCTGAGTTATGGGGAGAAATGTAAAGGCAGGCAACACCGAAATTCGCACTTTTTCCGAACTTTGAAAATCAATAAAAAATAAAAAAAAAAATCTAGAATTTTTTTTTCTTCACATTTTGCATTCTCTGACACACTATTACCAAATAACAAAATCTCAAAAGAATTAAAAATATAGTGGTAAAAATCATTGGTTCACTTGACATGGAATGACCCTTTCCAGGTAGTCCCTCAGGACAGCACCCTTAGTTCCCTCCCTTATGTTTCTCTTTTTAGGCTTGTACGGGATTAATCTACCGGCAGATCGTTCGTCCTTTGGGTCACAATGGCTCAAAATTAAGATGAAGCCGTTAAATGGATTATAACACACGTGTTTGTAAGGGCATGTTTAGACCATTTATTTCCATCCTTCTGTGGTACTTTGAAAAAACACTGGAGGGTGGAGGTGGGAGGGTCCTTTTAACCTCTCTATGATCCTGTCCCGCTATAGGTCAAAGGAAGGACATCCTCCATTGTGCTGTCCTGAGGGACTACCTGGAAACTGAATTACCGGTAGGTCTAATTCCCTTTTTTGAGGAAAGAAAAATGATTTTTTTTATTTTCACGGCTCTGCGTTGTAAACTTCTGTGAAGCACTTGGGGGTTGAACGTGCTCACCACACATCTAGATAAGTTCCTTGGGGGGATCTAGTTTCCAAAATGGGGTCACTTGTGGGGGGTTTCTACTGTTTAGGCACATCAGGGGCTCTGCAAACGTAACATGATGCCCGCAGACCATTCCATCAAAGTCTGCATTCCAAAACGTCACTACTTCCCTTCCGAGCCCCGGCATGTGCCCAAACAGTGGTTTACCCCCACATATGGGGTATCAGCGTACTCAGGAGAAACTGGTCAACAACTTTTGGGGTCAAATTTCTCCTGTTACCCTTGGGAAAATTAAAAAATTCTGGGCTAAAAAAATATTTTTGAGGAAAGGAAACACATTTATCATTTTCACGGCTCTGCGTTATAAACTTCTGTGAAGCACTTGGGGGTTCAAAGTGCTCACCACACATCTAGATAAGTTCCCTTGGGGGTCTAGTTTCCAAAATGGGGTCACTTGTGGGGAGTTCCTACTGTTTAGGCACATCAGGGGCTCTGCAAATGCAACCTGACGCTCGCAGAGCATTCCATCAAAGTCTGCATTTCAAAACGTCACTACTTCCCTTCCGAACCCCGACGTGTGCCAAAACAGTGATTTACCCCCACATATGGGGTATCAGCGTACTCAGGAGAAACTGGACAACAACTTTTGGGGTCAAATTTCTCCTGTTACCCTTGGGAAAATAAAAAATTGTGGGCTAAAAAATCATTTTTGAGAAAAGAAAAATTATTTTTTATTTTCATGGCTCTGCGTTATAAACTTCTGTGAAGCACTTGGGGGTTCAAAGTGCTCACCACACATCTAGATTAGTTCCTTGGGAGGTCTAGTTTCCAAAATGGGGTCACTTGTGGGTGAGCTCCAATGTTTAGGCACACAGGGGCTCTCCAAACGCGACATGGTGTCCGCTAATGATTGGAGCTAATAATATAGTGGCCCCCCTTCTATCATTGCAAGGTCAGCTGTACTGGCATTTAGCCGATACAGCTGAACGTGTTGATGAGGGAAGGAGCGCTGTACTACGATCCTTCCCCCATCATCCCCTTGTCAGCGTCTGATGTCACCTCCTGGCATCCACTGTCAGGAGATGAGCGGGAGCTCAGGGCACCGCTGGAACAAGAAGGAAGAGAGGTGATCAGAGGCATAGCTAGGGTTTTTAAGCTTCTGAGTGGGCCCCTAACCAGGTAACCTTGATTACAACTCGGTGACGCCCCCTAATAGTGGAGGAGAACCTCAGCAGATGACCGTGCTGTTACTGAAGATAATCTCTATATAAAGACAAAGATGGATATTACCGCCATATGGTCAGTGGTAGATACCAGCCCTGCAGAACATGTAAGAGATCACAGCACAGTTACAGATAATGTCTTACCGCTGACGTTCTTTCTGATGAAGCCGTTCACTTTTCCCGTCTTTTCCATCTGGCCCAGACCGACATGACAACTTCTTCCAGCCACGACTCGGCAGCAGAGATTGCAACAAAGACACATTTCACTTCTCATATTCCAGCCATCACCATCCAATCCCAACCTGCACAAACTCCTCATTCTGCCGATACCCCAATGCTGAGCCTCTGCTGCCGTAAGTGTCCCTAGTACTGCACCTTCTGTGTGGTTCTCTGTGCCCTCTAAATTCTAAAGCACCCCTCTATAATATAGTACTGCCGGAAACAAGTGCCCTAGAAAACTGCCTATATTTTGCCCCTAGAAAGTTTTATTGACCTCTGTGCCCCTTTGACAGTCACAGTAACCTGAGTTCCCCTATAACAATAAGTGCCCACTTTACATTTAATAAAGTCCAGAGTCTCCCCCGTTCAGCTTCCCTATACACAGTATGATGCTCTCTTATACACAGTATAATGCCCCTTCACTGTATAGTACCACCCACACAGTACACTGACCCCTTAGTTGCCCCCAAACTCTTTGATGGCTCCAACACTGTATGATGGCCCCTTCACTGTAATCCCCACACTGTACAATGGCCCCATAGTGTCCATATAGTATAATGCACCAGATCGTCCTAAATATAGTAAAATGCACTCCCCATAGGCCTACTCTATAGCACAAGACAGCACCCCATAGGCAGACCCCGTAGTATAAGGCAGCACCTACATAGGCAGATTCTGCAGTATAAGGCAGCACTCCCATAGGCAGATTTTGTAGTATAAGGCAGCACCTCCATATGTAGATCCTGTAGTATAAGACAGCACCCCCATAGGCAGATGTAGTATAAGGCAGCACCCCCATAGGCAGTTCCTCTAGTATAAGGCAGCACCCCCATAGGCAGACCCTGTACTATAACTGAGCACCCCATAAGCAGTTTGTGTAGTATAACGCAGCACCTCCATAGGTAGATCCTGTAGTATAAGACAGCACCCCCATAGGCAGATTCTGTAGTGTAAGGCTGACCTTGTGATGACAGGTTGGGGGCCCACTGCTGGCAGCGGGGCCCCCTGCCTGCTCAGGGGCCCCATAGCGGACAGCGACAGAGCAGGGAAATCTGCTCTGCTGCAGAACGTAATTGTATCGGCGCGCTGTGCACACCAATACAGTTACAGTAGCGTAGGTCCGGGTGGGCCCCCTCAGAGAACGGGGCCCTGGGCGACCGCCCCCTCTGCCCTCTGGTAGCTACGCTTCTGGCTGCAAGCCATAATCCTTAACTGTAACAGATTTCTATTGAAGCTCATCAAGAGAATGCCAAGAGTGTGCAATGCAGTCTATGCTATGCAATGTCAATGCAGTCCAAACTTTCTCCTCTCCAATCCATCTTGAATGCTGCAGCCAGAGTCATATTTCTGTCCAGCCGCTTCACCGATGCCTCCATCTTGTGCCAGTCATTACACTGGCTACCCATTCGCTACAGGGTCCAGTATAAACTCATCTCTCTCGCCCACAAAGCCCTCCACGTTCTGCACCGTCTTATATCTCCTCTCTCATCTCTGTCTATCGCCCTACACGTGCCCTCCGTTTTACAAACGACCTAAGACTTAAGGTACCGTCACATTAAGCGACGCTGCAGCGATAGCGACAACGATGCCGATCGCTGCAGCGTCGCTGTTTGATCGCTGGAGAGCTGTCACACAGACCGCTCTCCAGCGACCAACGATGCCGAGGTCCCCGGGTAACCAGGGTAAACATCGGGTTGCTAAGCGCAGGGCCGCGCTTAGTAACCCGATGTTTACCCTGGTTACCAGCGTAAAAGTAAAAAAAACAAACAGTACATGCTCACCTGCGCGTCCCCCAGCGTCTGCTTCCTGACACTGACTGAGCTCCGGCCCTAACAGCACAGCGGTGACGTCACCGCTGTGCTTTCACTTTCACTTTAGGGCCGGATCTCAGTCAGAGCAGGAAGCAGACGCTGGGGGACGCGCAGGTGAGCATGTACTGTTTGTTTTTTTTACTTTTACGCTGGTAACCAGGGTAAACATCGGGTTACTAAGCGCGGCCCTGCGCTTAGTAACCCGATGTTTACCCTGGTTACCAGTGTAAAACATCGCTGGTATCGTTGCTTTTGGTGTCAAACACAACGATACACGGCGATCGGACGACCAAATAAAGTTCTGGACTTTATTCAGCGACCAGCGACATCACAGCAGGATCCTGATCGCTGCTGCGTGTCAAACTAAACGATAGTCACGGATCGCTAGCGATATCGTTTAGTGTGACGGTACCTTAACATCCCCTGTAATCCGAACCTCACACCTCCGTCTCCAAGACTTCTCTCGTGCTGTGCCAGCTCTCTGGAATGCACTTCCCCGGACGATCAGGCTGATACCTAGCCCCGACCTATTCTAGCGCGCTCTACAAACCCATCTCTTCAAACAAGCCTACCACATCAACTACTCAGTAAACTAACTTTGCCCTGTTCCCTCTCTCCAAATATTACTCTGAATCTGCCCCCTACTATTCATCTGTCTCCACACCCTCCATGCACACGATAACTGCACTGGATACTGGACTATTGCACTTAAACACACGGCTGATGACCGGATCATGCAGCTTTGTATGAAAATCCCTATGTATTATAATTGCCAGACCTGAAATAACGAGCACTTTTCACCTATTGTGTCCCCCCATTTCCTTGTAGATTGTAAGCTTGCGAGCAGGGACCTCACCCCTAATGTCACTGTTTAAATTGTCTTAACTCGTACTGAATTTATTGTTTGTACTTGTCCCCGCTTAATTGTAAAGTGCTGAGGAATATGTTGGCGCTATATAAAGATTATTATTATTAATGCAGTCGTCAAAACAAGAGGTGGCTACATTGAAGATCCTAGAATATAAGACATATTTTCAGTTGTTTCACACTTTTTTGTTAAGTATATAATTCCACATGTGTTAATTCATAGTTTTGATGCCTTCAGTGTGACTGTACAATTTTCATAGTCATGAAAATACAGAAAAATCTTTAAAAGAGAAGGTGTGTCCAAACTTTTGGTCTGTACTGTATGTCACACAAAATACTTAATAAGTAACATTTCCCACATGTCTACTTTACATCAGCACAATTTTGGAACCAACATTTTTTTGTTAGGGAGTTATAAGGGTTAAAAGTTGACCAGCAATTTCTCAAGTTTTACAACACCTTTTTTTTAGGGACCACATCACATTTGAAGTCACTTTGAGGGGTCTATATGATAGAAAATACCCAAGTGTGACACCATTCTAAAAACTGCACATCTCAAGGTGCTCAAAACCGCATTCAAGAAGTTTATTAACCCTTCAGGTGTTTCACATGAATTTTTGGATTGTTTAAAAAAAAATGAACACTTTTTCACAAAAAATTTACTTTAGCTCCAATTTGTTTTATTTTACCAAGGGTAACAGGAGAAAATGGACCCCAAAAGTTGTTGTACAATTTGTCCTGAGTACGCTGATACCCCATATTTGGGGGTAAACCACTGTTTGGGCACATGGCAGAGCTCAGAAGGGAAGGAGCACCATTTGACTTTTCAAAAATTGACTGAAATTGAGATGGGACGCCATGTCGCGTTTGGAGAACACCTGATGTGCCTAAACATTGAAATCCCCCACAAGTGACACCATTTTGGAAAGTAGACCCCCTAAGGAACTTATCTAGATGTGTGGTGAGGACTTTGACAGACCAAATGCTTCCCAGAAGTTTATAATGTAGAGTCGTAAAAATAAATCATATTTTCCCTTCCCCCATGACGGCACACCTGAGAGAGGGGATCGCCCAGCCAGGACAGGAAACCCTACTGAAAATAAGGGAGTTGGAAGTTTCGCCCCCAGCAGTTCGCCCCCAGCAGTTCGCCCCCAGGTACACTTCGCCCCCGAACATTTCGCCCCCAGCAGTTCGCCCCCAGCAGTTCGCCCCCAGGTACACTTCGCCCCCGAACATTTCGCCCCCAGCACTTCGCCCCCGGACGTTTCGCCCCCAACAATTTGCTCCTGGATCTTTCGCATCCGGGAAAGACCTGTCTGAACTGAACATTGGCAGGTTTGCTTATCACTAATAATACACCATATGAGTCTAAGATATATAATTCTGATCAAATTAGTTTTTTTATTTTAAAACTTTGTTTTCTAGATGAGTAATTTTACAAACAGACAGGAAAATAGTAGGATTTCATTGGTTACTAAGGAGGTCGTGCCCCCTTGGTAGCAGAACGGATCCTGGCTCCCTATGATACATTCAGGGTTGCTTGTTCACAGCCCTATGCAAAGCTCCCCTTCACCCTCCGCTCATGTGCTCTGTCCTGGACAAGAGGAGGGCTCCCCCTGCCTGTGTAAAGCCATTACAGGATGGAACACATAGGGGGGCTTTGCAGAGGGCTGTAAACCAGCAGCCCTTTATACATCATAGGGAACATATTGCTAGTTGCATGCTCCTGTGCAGCCACACCCTCTAGAATCCATCCACAAGTACTGCTACTAAGGAGAAACAACCTCCTTAGCAACCACTGAAATCCTGCAGCACATGGAGCTTTAACTTGGATGAGACTTTTCACACAGAAGTGAAGCTGCTGGAAGGTCTCCTTTGGAAATTAATATCATGGGCACAGGTACTATAACATAACATTTTTTGTAGAGTTATGCTTTAACTGTATGTATCAAAACTGTTTAAACAAGAAACATAAAAAGGTATAGAGGGGAAGGATTAGAGAAAAAGAGAAAATACAAATTACAGGTTATAATGCTTGAATTATTTTACAGCTAAGAACACTGCTCTCAAAACATACAATATGTGACCATGAACTAAAATTCAAAGCTGTAGGCAATGCCTCTCAGATAATCCATCAAGCTTCTATTATTGAAATCTTGCACGATACGTTTAACCCTTGCTGAAATTGCAGCATACTTTTTGTTTCTTGCAGCGATGGGATTTCCTGCCATTATCTGAATTATTTCAAAACTATGGAGCTCTTGCTGATGTTTCAGACAGTTAACCCCTTCCCGACATTTGACGTACTATCCCGTCGAGGTGGGGTGGGCCCGTATGACCGCCGACGGGATAGTACGTCATAGCCGATCGGCTGCGCTCACGGGGGGAGCGCGGCCGATCGCGGCCGGGTGTCGGCTGCATATCGCAGCTGACATCCGGCACTATGTGCCAGGAGCGGTCACGGACCGCCCCCGGCACATTAACCCCCGGCACACCGCGATCAAACATGATCGCGATGTGCCGGCGATGCAGGGAAGCATCGCGCAGGGAGGGGGCTCCCTGCGGGCTTCCCTGAGCCCCCCGCAGCAACGCGATGTGATCGCGTTGCTGCGAGGGTCTTACCTCCCTCCCTGCCTGCTCCAGACCCGGATCCAAGATGGCCGCGGATCCGGGTCCTGCAGGGAGGGAGGTGGCTTCACAGACGCCTGCTCAGAGCAGGCACTGTGAAGCAGCCTGTACTTCTTGCAGATCGGTGATCTGTCAGAGTGCTATGCAAACTGGCAGATCACCGATCTGTATTGTCCCCCCCTGGGGCAAAGTAAAAAAGTAAAAAAAAAAATTTCCAAATGTGTAAAAAAAAAATAAAAAAAAATATTCCAAAATAATGAAAAAAATATATATATATTATTCCCATAAATACATTTCTTTATCTAAATTAAAAAAAAAAAACAATAAAAGTACACATATTTAGTATCGCCACGTCCGTAACGACCCAACCTATAAAACTGCCACACTAGTTAACCCCTTCAGTAAACACCGTAAGAAAAAAAAAAAAAAACGAGGCAAAAAACAACGCTTTATTACCATACCGCCGAACAAAAAGTGGAATAACACGCGATCAAAAAGACTGATATAGATATCCATGGTACCGCTGAAAACGTCATCTTGTCCCGCAAAAAACAAGCTGCCATACAGCATCATCAGCAAAAAAATAAAAAAGTTATAGTCCTGAGAATAAAGCGATACCAAAATAATTATTTTTTCTATAAAATAGTTTTTATCGTATAAAAGCGCCAAAACATAAAAAAAATGATATAAATGAGATATCGCTGTAATCGTACTGACCCGAAGAATAAAACTGCTTTATCAATTTTAACAAACCCGGAACGGTATAAACGCCTCTCCCAAAAGAAATTCATGAATAGCAGGTTTTTGGTCATTCTGCCTCACAAAAATCGGAATAAAAAGCGATCAAAAACGGTCACGTGTCCGAAAATGTTACCAATAAAAACGTCAACTCGTCCCGCAAAAAACAAGACCTCACATGACTCTGTGGAGCAAATGTGGAAAAATTATAGGTCTCAAAATGTGGAGACGCAAAAACTTTTTTGCTATAAAAAGCGTCGCTGGTTTCACACTTCCGTTTTTGTCTGCAGCGTTTTTTGCACAAAAAACGCATGCGTTTTTTCCCTATATTTAACATTGAAAACGCATGCGGTTTTTTTGTACGCGTTTGGTCGCGTTTTCAAACGCATGCGGTTTTTTTCTGCATGCGTTCATTTTCAGAAATACAACCTGCAGTATTTTCTTGCGTTTTTAAGCACATGCGTTTGTTTGCGTTAAAAACGCATGCATTTTTATCGAAAAAAACAGAAAACACACTGAAAAGCCACCCACCACCATCAAGGTGATAAAGGGATCCAAACCCTAACCCTAACTCTACCCCTAACCTCACCCCTAACCGTTTAATGAACATTTTCTGACAGTCATAGTGCCACGTATTTCAGTGCCACGTATTTCAGTGCCACGTATTTCAGTGCCACGTATTTCAGTGCCACGTATTTCAGTGCCATGTATTTCAGTGCCACGTATCACGTGTTTCAGTGCCACGTGTTTCAGTGCCACGTATTTCAGTGCCACGTATCACGTATTTCAGTGCCACATATTTTAGTACCACGTATTTCAGTGCCACGTATTTCAGTGCCACGTATTTCAGTGCCACGTATTTCAGTGCCACGTATTTCAGTGCCACGTATCACGTATTTCAGTGCCACGTATTTAAGTGCCACGTATCACATATTTCAGTGCCACATATTTCAGTGCCACGTATTTCAGTGCCACGTATTTCAGTGCCACGTATTTCAGTGCCACGTATTTCAGTGCCACGTATTTCAGTGCCACGTATCACATATTTCAGTGCCACGTATTTCAGTGCCACGTATTTCAGTGCCACGTATTTCAGTGCCACATATCACACATTTCAGTGCCACGTATTTCAGTGCCACGTATTTCAGTGCCACGTATTTCAGTGCCACATATTTCAGTGCCACGTATTTCAGTGCCACGTATTTCAGTGCCACGTATCACGTATTTCAGTGCCACGTATTTCAGTGCCACGTATTTCAGTGCCACATATTTCAGTGCCACGTATTTCAGTGCCACGTATTTCAGTGCCACATATCACATATTTCAGTGCCACTTATTTAAGTGCCACGTATTTCAGTGCCACGTATTTCAGTGTCACGTATTTCAGTGCCACGTATTTCAGTGCCACGTATTTCAGTGCCACGTATTTCAGTGCCACGTATTTCAGTGCCACGTATTTCAGTGCCACGTATTTCAGTGCCACGTATTTCAGTGCCACGTATTTCAGTGCCACGTATTTCAGTGCCACGTATTTCAGTGCCACGTATTACGTATTTCAGTGCCACGTATTTCAGTGCCACGTATTTCAGTCACGTTTAGGGTTAGGGTTAGGGGTAGGGTTAGGGGTAGGGTTAGGGGTAGGGCTAGGGTTGGAGGTAAAGTTAGGGTTGGGGCTAAAGTTAGGGTTAGGGTTTGGATTACATTTACGTTTGGATTAGGGTTGGGATTAGAATTATGGGTGTGTCAGGGCTAGGGGTGTGGTTAGGGTTACCGTTGGGATTAGGGTTAGGGGTGTGTTTGGGTTAGGGTTTCAGGTAGAATTGGGGGGTTTCCACTGTCCAGGCACATCAGGGGCTCTACAAGCGCGACATGGCGTCCAATCTCAATTCCAGCCAATTCTGCGTTGAAAAAGTAAAACAGTGCTCCTTCCCTTCCGAGCTCTCCCGTGCGCCCAAAAAGGGGTTTACCCCAACATATGTGTTATCAGCGTACTCGGGACAAATTGAACAACAACTTCTGGGGTCCAAGTTCTCTTGTTATCCTTAGGAAAATAAAAATTTGGGGGGCTAAAAATCATTTTTGTGGGAAAAAAAAGATGTTTTATTTTCACGGCTCTGCATTATAAACTGTAGTGAAACACTTGGGGGTTCAAAGTTCTCACAACACATCTAGATAAGTTCCTTGGGAGGTCTAGTTTCCAATATGGGGTCACTTGTGGGGGGTTTGTACTGTTTGGGTACATCAGGGGCTCTGCAAATGCAACGTGACGCCTGCAGACCAATCCATTTAAGGCTGCATTCCAAATGGCGCTCCTTCCCTTCCGAGCTCTGTCATGCGCCCAAACAGTGGTTCCCCCCGACATATGGGGTATCAGCGTACTCAGGACAAATTGGACAACAACTTTTGGGGTCTAATTTATCCTGTTACCCTTGTGAAAATACAAAACTGGGGGCTAAAAAATCATTTTTGAGAAAAAAAAAAAAAATTATTTTCACGGCTCTGCGTTATAATCTGTAGTGAAACACTTGGGGGTTCAAAGCTCTCAAAACACATCTAGATAAGTTCCTTAGGGGGTCTACTTTCCAAAATGGTGTCACTTGTAGGGAGTTTCAATGTTTAGGCACATCAGGGGCTCTCCAAACGCAACATGGCGTCCCATCTCAATTCCAGTCAATTTTGCATTGAAAAGTCAAATGGCGCTCCTTCCCTTCCAAGCTCTGCCATGCGCCCAAACAATGGTTTACACCCACATATGGGGTATCAGCGTACTCAGGACAAATTGCACAACATTTTTTGGGGTCCAATTTCTTCTCTTACCCTTGGGAAAATAAAAAATTGGGGGCGAAAAGATCATTTTTGTGAAAAAATATGATTTTTTATTTTTACGGCTCTGCATTATAAACTTCTGTGAAGCACTTGGTGGGTCAAAGTGCTCACCACACATCTAGATAAGTTCCTTAGGGGGTCTACTTTCCAAAATGGTGTCACTTGTAGGGAGTTTCAATGTTTAGGCACATCAGGGGCTCTCCAAACGCAACATGGCGTCCCATCTCAATTCCAGTCAATTTTGCATTGAAAAGTCAAATGGCGCTCCTTCCCTTCCAAGCTCTGCCATGCGCCCAAACAATGGTTTACACCCACATATGGGGTATTAGCGTACTCAGGACAAATTGCACAACATTTTTTGGGGTCCAATTTCTTCTCTTACCCTTGGGAAAATAAAAAATTGGGGGCGAAAAGATCATTTTTGTGAAAAAATATGATTTTTTATTTTTACGGCTCTGCATTATAAACTTCTGTGAAGCACTTGGTGGGTCAAAGTGCTCACCACACATCTAGATAAGTTCCTTAGGGGGTCTACTTTCCAAAATGGTGTCACTTGTAGGGAGTTTCAATGTTTAGGCACATCAGGGGCTCTCCAAACGCAACATGGCGTCCCATCTCAATTCCAGTCAATTTTGCATTGAAAAGTCAAATGGCGCTCCTTCCCTTCCAAGCTCTGCCATGCGCCCAAACAATGGTTTACACCCACATATGGGGTATCAGCGTACTCAGGACAAATTGCACAACATTTTTTGGGGTCCAATTTCTTCTCTTACCCTTGGGAAAATAAAAAATTGGGGGCGAAAAGATCATTTTTGTGAAAAAATATGATTTTTTATTTTTACGGCTCTGCATTATAAACTTCTGTGAAGCACTTGGTGGGTCAAAGTGCTCACCACACATCTAGATAAGTTCCTTAGGGGGTCTACTTTCCAAAATGGTGTCACTTGTAGGGAGTTTCAATGTTTAGGCACATCAGGGGCTCTCCAAACGCAACATGGCGTCCCATCTCAATTCCAGTCAATTTTGCATTGAAAAGTCAAATGGCGCTCCTTCCCTTCCAAGCTCTGCCATGCGCCTAAACAATGGTTTACACCCACATATGGGGTATCATCGTACTCAGGACAAATTGTACAACAACTTTGGGGGTCCATTTTCTCCTGTTACCCTTGGTAAAATAAAACAAATTGGAGCTGAAATAAATTTTGTGTGAAAAAAAGTTAAATGTTCATTTTTATTTAAACATTCCAAAAATTCCTGTGAAACACCTGAAGGGTTAATAAACTTCTTGAATGTGGTTTTGAGCACCTTGAGGGGTGCAGTTTTTAGAATGGTGTCACACTTGGGTATTTTCTATCATATAGACCCCTCAAAATGACTTCAAATGAGATGTGGTCCCTAAAAAAAAATGGTGTTGTAAAAATGAGAAATTGCTGGTCAACTTTTAACCCTTATAACTCCGTCACAAAAAAAAATTTTGGTTCCAAAATTCTACTGATGTAAAGTAGACATGTGGGAAATGTTACTTATTAAGTATTTTGCGTGACATATGTCTGTGATTTAAGGGCACAAAAATTCAAAGTTGGAAAATTGCAAAATTTTCAAAATTTTCGCCAAATTTCCATTTTTTTCACAAACGCAAGTTATATCGAATAAATTTTACCTTTAACATGAAGTACAATATGTCACGAGAAAACAATGTCAGAATCGCCAAGATCCGTCAAAGCGTTCCAGAGTTATAGCCTCATAAAGGGACAGTGGTCAGAATTGTAAAAATTGGCCCGGTCATTAACGTGCAAACCACCCTTGGGGGTGAAGGGGTTAATGAACCGGTATATATTTTGGAAAAGAGTACCACATGTTTCTCGAAAGCTACGGTGCCATCCTTCGACATCATTATTTGTTCGCTGTTGATCATTCAATGTTCGCTCATACACATTCCAGAATTGAATTGGAAACAAAGGTGCTTGACGTCCTCTGCGATTCATTCGACCGATATAGCTGTCTTCAAAATAGTTAGCAATAGGTATTGCTTCTTGTGGAAAGTCAGGATCTTCCACCAACTCTTCAAATGATTGCACAACATTCTGTGGTGGTAGAAAGGCCAGGGCAGGTATCATGCGTATCCAACGGGCAAATTCATGGTCACCTTGGTATTGCATCTTGAGTCCTTCATTTTGAGCTTTACGCCAAACCGACTGTGATAGGTGGAAAAAGCCACCAGTCTTCACAAGGTTGGGGAACTCACTTTCAAATGCCTGTATTGCAGCTAGTTCAAAATCCAACATCAGGTTGTCTGGCTGCAGTCCAGGCTGCAAGTTCTTCAGCTCTTGCAGCAACCTCTGGTATGTAGAACGGCTCTTGTCTGTCAGCACGGTGTACACTAGCGGAACAACAAGGCCGCTGTGGACTACATGGATTGTGTAAAGTTGCCTAAACAAGGCTGGTGTAGTGAAAAACATGCAATCAGCAAACCACTCTTTACTTTGTGCCAGTAGATGGAGATTGTCTCTTGTTCCAAATATCAACATACGGCTGTGTCCATTTCCTAATTTAAAATGAAAGTATTAGTAGAGGAAATAACAGAAAAAGTGTAACAAGCAGCAGAGAATTTTGGGATAAATTCACAAAAAAAAATATCCTAATCAGAAGCCTCTGTTCATATCTCACATTAAAAACTCACATTTTTCTCCAGATTTTCGGATTTCATAATAAAAAAAAGAAGCAAAATCTAGTGTGAAGGGGCCAACCAATAGTTTTTTACAACATATATTGTCCCAGTGGAAAATGATATATTTTTGTTTAAAATTAAAATTACTTCCAAACTTGAAATAGGTCACATTTTTAGGGTACCTTTAGACCCTTCAACTAGACGGCCGTTTAGCACGGCCGATCGCCGCCATGCTGAACAGCTGTCTAGTTGACAGCCGCATCCAGACGCGGCGTGCGGCTAGACGTCTGAATGAACGACTGGGAGGGCCGCCCGCCTGAATGAGGTGTTCCATTCAAGCGGATGGGCGTGCTAGTCGTCGGGTGGGCAGGGCGGACGTTCGTGACTATGCTGTCTCAGAGAGGATTGTGCAGGATGCAAAAAACGCCAGTAAAATCACCAGTGTGCTTTTGGCCTAAGGCATAACTGAATGGTCCATTAATTAAGCTGGGGTCATATGCAGCATTAATGTGTAAATCCCATCCACATGCTGATGAAAAAATTTTGTTTACAAAAAAAAAACATGCAGTGCAGCATGTCAATGTATGCTGCCATTATACAAAGAAAATTCCAGCCATTCAGATAAGAGGCTGAAATCCTGCACCTAAATCCATAGTTAAGTGAAGATTTTGATACAAAATTAGGGTACCACAATAGTGGCCACAATTGCAGGCACAAATAAATTCCTGTGGGATCTGCAGTTGCTACCGCAATTACAGCCGCTGCGGAGATGCCGCTCCGCAATCCCCTTCCATCAGTGGGCACGAGGCCTCAGGCTTTATCCAGACAAGCTGGATTTACAGGCGTATTCCGTGCTGTGTTTCCTGAATGAAACCCGCCCTTTCATGTCTATGGTGCGGGTTACGGGCAGATTCCGGCTGGGGCCAGAAAACGCCCCACCGGAAAATAGCTTCAAAGCTATTTTCCGGCGGATCCCGTGCTTAACTTGCCCATTCAAGGGAATGGGCAAGAGAGAAACCTCCTGAAAAATGCCTGCAAACCACTGGAAAAACGCTCGGTTTAGGCAATAGCAAGGCATGGCCACGCCCATAGCAGAGCTTGGCCACGTCCCCTATTTGCAGAAGCGTTTTGCCAAAGCGCTTAAAAAGTGCTTGCAAGTAGCAGGCAAAATGCCTCTGCAAATCATGGCGTATCTCACCTGAGCTCCGGAGTTCAGCCCGACCTGTCCACGGATCTGCAGGACTGAACTACGAGAGCCGAGGAATCAGCCGGCGATGGCAGTTCAGCCCGTGCATGCCCCAGACAGGCGAGGCTGAACTCCGGGGCAGCATCCAGGACAGGTATGGCCAGTACAATGCTGCATATTTGGAATTAGTGCTGGCCGATCCGATCACTGAAGATCGTAATTTATTACGATTTTCAGGCTGATCGTTATTATGGTGCTTGAACCTCCTAGGTTCAAGCAACATATTGTAATCCGATTTCTTATATTTTATTATTATTATTATGGTGCTTGAACCTCCTAGGTTCAAGCAACATATTGTAATCCGATTTCTTATATTTATGGTGCTTGAACCTCCTAGGTTCAAGCAACATATTGTAATCCGATTTCTTATATTTTATTATTCTTCTCCGCGTTTTCCGCAATTAATGCGGCCCGAACCGCTCGGCGCAGAGACCCCGTTCAGGCGGCGTTTCGAAGGCCTCGGGGACAGGTGTGCTATGACTTTTATAGTCGATCCGATATGTAGATTTTATTTAAATCGCATTTTTTTTTAAAAAAAAATTCCCATAGGAAATAATGGCGAACTTTCCATTACCCTCAACTTGACCTTCCAAAGATGGCAGCTATGCAAATGTACGGTGTCCATTTTAGGACATGATCATTTATCAAAGTCAAACATCAGAATAAAGTGACTATGACACCCTCCCGTCCCGTGTGTGAAAAGTAAGTGCCCCCCGGCCCCGTGTGCAAAAGTAAGTGCGCCCCCGGCCCCGTGTGCAAAAGTAAGTGCGCCCCCGGCCCCGTGTGCAAAAGTAAGTGCGCCCCCGACCCCGTGTGCAAAAGTAAGTGCGCCCCCGGCCCCGTGTGCAAAAATAAGTGCGCCCCCGGCCCCGTGTGTGAAAAGTAAGTGCGCCCCCGGCCCCGTGTGTGAAAAGTAAGTGCCCCCCCCCGGCCCCGTGTGTGAAAAGTAAGTGCCCCCCCGGCCCCGTGTGTGAAAAGTAAATGCCCCCGGCCCCGTGTGTGAAAAGTAAGTGCCCCCCGGCCCCGTGTGTGAAAAGTAAGTGCCCCCCGGCCCCGTGTGTGAAAAGTAAGTGCCCCCCGGCCCCGTGTGTGAAAAGTAAGTGCCCCCCGGCCCCGTGTGTGAAAAGTAAGCGACCCACAACTCTGACCTGTATATAGGAGTCTGTATATAGGGGAATGTCTGTATATAAGAGTGGTGTCTGTATTTAGAGGGATGTCTGTATATAGGAGTGGTGTCTGTATATAGGGGGATGTCTGTATATAGGAGTGGTGTCTGTATATAGGGGATCATCTGTATATAGGAGTGGTGTCTGTATAAAGAGGGATGTCTGTATATAGGAGTGGTGTCTGTATATAGAGGGATGTCTGTATATAGGAGTGATGTCTGTATAGAGGGGGATGAATGTATATAGGAGTGGTGTCTGTATATAGAGGGATGTCTGTATATAGGAGTGGTGTCTGTGTATAGAGGGATGTCTGTATATAAGAGTGGTGTCTGTATATAGGGGGATGTCTGTATATAGGAGTGGTGTCTGTACATAGAGGGATATCTGTATAAAGGAGAGATGTCTGTATATAGAGGGATGTCTGTATATAGGAGTGGTGTCTGTATATAGAGGGATGTCTGTATATAGGAGAGATGTCTGTATATAGAGGGATGTCTGTATATAGGAGTGGTGTCTGTACATAGAGGGATGTCTGTATATAGGAGTGGTGTCTGTATATAGAGGGATGTCTGCATATAGTAGTGGTGTCTGTATACAGAGGGATGTCTGTATATAGGAGTGGTGTCTGTATATAGAGGGATGTCTGTATATAAGAGTGGTATCTGTATATAGGGGGATGTCTGTATATAGGAGTGGTGTCTGTATATAGAGGGATGTCTGTATATAGGAGTGGTGTCTGTATATAGAGGGATGTCTGTATATAGGAGTGGTGTCTGTATACAGAGGGATGTCTGTATATAGTAATGGTGTCTGTATATAGGAGTGGTGTCTGTATATAGAGGGATGTCTGTATATAGGATTGGTGTCTGTATATAGAGGGATGTCTGTATATAGGAGTGGTGTCTGTATATAGGGGGATGTCTGTATATAGGAGTGGTGTCTGTATATAGAGGGATGTCTGTATATAGGAGTGGTGTCTGTATACAGAGGGATGTCTGTATATAGGAGTGGTGTCTGTATACAGAGGGATGTCTGTATATAGGAGTGGTGTCTGTATACAGAGGGATGTCTGTATATAGGAGTGGTGTCTGTACATAGAGGGATGTCTGTGTATAGGAGTGGTGTCTGTATATAGGGGGATGTCTGTATATAGGAGTGGTGTCTGTATACAGAGGGATGTCTGTATATAGGAGTGGTGTCTGTACATAGGGGGATGTCTGTATATAGGGGGATGTCTGTATATAAGAGTGGTGTCTGTATATAGTGGGATGTCTGTATATAGCAGTGGTGTCTGTATACAGAGGGATGTCTGTATATAGGAGTGGTGTCTGTATATAGAGGGATGTCTGTATATAGGAGAGATGTCTGTATATAGAGGGATGTCTGTATATAGGAGTGGTGTCTGTATATAGAGGGATGTCTGTATATAGTAGTGGTGTCTGTATACAGAGGGATGTCTGTATATAGAGGGATGTCTGTATATAAGAGTGGTGTCTGTATATAGGGGGATGTCTGTATATAGGAGTGGTGTCTGTATATAGAGGGATGTCTGTATATAGGAGTGGTGTCTGTATATAGAGGGATGTCTGTATATAGGAGTGGTGTCTGTATACAGAGGGATGTCTGTATATAGGAGAGGTGTCTGTATATAGGGGGATGTCTGTATATAGGAGTGTTGTCTGTATATAGGGGGATGTCTGTATATAGGAGTGGTGTCTGTATATAGAGGGATGTCTGTATATAGGAGAGATGTCTGTATATACAGGGATGTCTGTATATAGGAGTGGTGTCTGTATATAGAGGGATGTCTGTATATAGGAGTGTTGTCTGTATATAGAGGGATGTCTGTATATAGGAGTGGTGTCTGTATACAGAGGGATGTCTGTATATAGGAGTGGTGTCTGTATATAGAGGGATGTCTGTATATAGGAGTGGTGTCTGTATATAGAGGGATGTCTGTATATAGGAGTGGTGTCTGTATATAGAGGGATGTCTGTATATAGGAGTGGTGTCTGTATACAGAGGGATGTCTGTATATAGGAGTGGTGTCTGTATATAGAGGGATGTCTGTATATAGGAGTGGTGTCTGTATATAGGGGGATGTCTGTATATAGGAGTGGTGTCTGTATATAGAGAAATGTCTGTATATAGGAGTGGTGTCTGTATATAGAGGGATGTCTGTATATAGGAGTGGTGTCTGTATACAGAGGGATGTCTGTATATAGGAGTGGTGTCTGTATATAGGGGATGTCTGTATATAGGAGTGGTGTCTGTATATAGGGGGATGTCTGTATATAGGAGTGGTGTCTGTATATAGAGGGATGTCTCTATATATGAGAGATGTCTGTATATACAGGGATGTCTGTATATAGGAGTGGTGTCTGTATATAGAGGGATGTCTGTATATAGGAGTGGTGTCTGTATATAGAGGATGTCTGTATATAGGAGTGGTGTCTGTATATAGAGGGATGTCTGTATATAGGAGTGGTGTCTGTATACAGAGGGATGTCTGTATATAGGAGTGGTGTCTGTATACAGAGGGATGTCTGTATATAGGAGTGGTGTCTGTATATAGAGGAATGTCCGTATATAGGAGAGATGTCTGTATATAGGGGGATGTCTGTATATAGGAGTGGTGTCTGTATATAGGAGAGGTGCCTGCATATACGAGTGGTGTCTGTATATAGGAGTGGTGTCTGTATATAGAGGGATGTCTGTATACAGAAGTGGTGTCTGTATATAGGGGGATGTCTGTATATAGGAGGGGTGTCTGTATATAGGGGGATGTCTGTATATAGGAGAGATGTCTGTATAAGGGAGAGATGTCTGTATATAGGAGAGATGTCTGTATATAGGAGTGGTGTCTGTATATAGGGGATGTCTGTATATAGTGGGATGTCTGTATATAGGAGTGGTGTCTGTATATAGAAGGATGTCTGTATATTGTAGTGGTGTCTGTATATAGGGGTATGTCTGTATATAGGAGTGGTGTCTGTATATAGAGGGATGTCTGTATATAGGAGTGGTGTCTGTATATAGAGGGATGTCTGTATATGGTAGTGGTGTCTGTATATAGAGGGATGTCAGTATGTAGGAGTTGTGTCTGTATATAGGCGTGTTGTCTGTATATAGGAGTAATGTCTGTATATAAGAGGATGTGGCCAAAGTGGCTACCGAGAGGCTGTGTGCTCCAAAGTGGCTACCTAGGATTCCTGCATGCCAAAATGGCTACCAAGGGGCCAAAGCTGCTAACAAGGGGCCCCGCACATCAAAGTGGCTACCAAGGGGCCAAAGTGGATACCCAGGGGCAGAGCCCTGCATGCCAGAATGCTCCTGAGGTTCATTGGCAGCTGGCAGCGCTTTTCAAGCACCATGTATTTCCTTCAGGAAATGCCCATCTAGTTTATTATTCTTCTTCTTCTCCGCGTTTTCTGCAATTAATGCGGCCCGAACCGCTCGGCGCAGAGACCCCGTTCAGGCGGCGTTTCGAAGGCCTCGGTGGGGACAGGTGTGCTATGACTTTTATAGTCGATCCGATATGTAGATTTTATTTAAATCGCATTTAAAAAAAAAAAAATTCCCATAGGAAATAATGGCGAACTTTCCATTACCCCGAACTTGACCTTCCAAAGATGGCAGCTATGCAAATGTACGGTGTCCATTTTAGGACATGATCATTTATCAAAGTCAAACATCAGAATAAAGTGACTATGACACCCTCTCGTCCCGTGTGTGAAAAGTAAGTGCCCCCCGGCCCCGTGTGTGAAAAGTAAGTGCCCCCCGGCCCCGTGTGTGAAAAGTAAGTGCCCCCCCGGCCCCGTGTGTGAAAAGTAAGTTCCCCCCCGGCCCCGTGTGTGAAAAGTAAGTGCCCCCCCGGCCCCGTGTGTGAAAAGTAAGTGCCCCCCGGCCCCGTGTGTGAAAAGTAAGTGCCCCCCGGCCCCGTGTGTGAAAAGTAAGTGCCCCCCGGCCCCGTGTGTGAAAAGTAAGTGCCCCCCGGCCCCGTGTGTCAAAAGTAAGTGCCCCCCCCCGGCCCCGTGTGTGAAAAGTAAGTGCCCCCCCGGCCCCGTGTGTGAAAAGTAAGTGCCCCCCCGGCCCCGTGTGTGAAAAGTAAGTGCCCTCCCGGCCCCGTGTGCAAAAGTAAGTGCGCCCCCGGCCCCGTGTGCAAAAGTAAGTGCGCCCCCGGCCCCGTGTGCAAAAGTAAGTGCGCCCCCGGCCCCGTGTGCAAAAGTAAGTGCGCCCCCGGCCCCGTGTGCAAAAGTAAGTGCGCCCCCGGCCCCGTGTGCAAAAGTAAGTGCGCCCCCGGCCCCGTGTGTGAAAAGTAAGTGCCCCCCGGCCCCGTGTGTCAAAAGTAAGTGCCCCCCCCCGGCCCCGTGTGTGAAAAGTAAGTGCCCCCCCGGCCCCGTGTGTGAAAAGTAAGTGCCCCCCCGGCCCCGTGTGTGAAAAGTAAGTGCCCTCCCGGCCCCGTGTGCAAAAGTAAGTGCGCCCCCGGCCCCGTGTGCAAAAGTAAGTGCGCCCCCGGCCCCGTGTGCAAAAGTAAGTGCGCCCCCGGCCCCGTGTGCAAAAGTAAGTGCGCCCCCGGCCCCGTGTGCAAAAGTAAGTGCGCCCCCGGCCCCGTGTGCAAAAGTAAGTGCGCCCCCGGCCCCGTGTGCAAAAGTAAGTGCGCCCCCGGCCCCGTGTGCAAAAGTAAGTGCGCCCCCGGCCCCGTGTGCAAAAGTAAGTGCGCCCCCGGCCCCGTGTGCAAAAGTAAGTGCGCCCCCGGCCCCGTGTGCAAAAGTAAGTGCGCCCCCGGCCCCGTGTGCAAAAGTAAGTGCGCCCCCGGCCCCGTGTGCAAAAGTAAGTGCGCCCCCGGCCCCGTGTGCAAAAGTAAGTGCGCCCCCGGCCCCGTGTGCAAAAGTAAGTGCGCCCCCGGCCCCGTGTGTGAAAAGTAAGTGCCCCCCCCGGCCCCGTGTGTGAAAAGTAAGTGCCCCCCCCGGCCCCGTGTGTGAAAAGTAAGTGCCCCCCCGGCCCCGTGTGTGAAAAGTAAATGCCCCCGGCCCTGTGTGTGAAAAGTAAGTGCCCCCCGGCCCCGTGTGTGAAAAGTAAGTGCCCCCCGGCCCCGTGTGTGAAAAGTAAGTGCCCCCCGGCCCCGTGTGTGAAAAGTAAGTTCCGCCCCGTGTGTAAAAAGTAAGTGCCCCCCGGCCCCGTGTGTGAAAAGTAAGTGCCCCCCGGCCCCGTGTGTGAAAAGTAAGTGCCCCCCGGCCCTGTGTGTGAAAAGTAAGTGACCCACAACTCTGACCTCTATATAGGAGTCTGTATATAGGGGGATGTCTGTATATAGGAGTGGTGTCTGTATTTAGAGAGATGTCTGTATATAGGAGTGGTGTCTGTATACAGGGGAATGTCTGTATATAGGAGTGGTGTCTGTATATAGGGGATTGTCTGTATATAGGAGTGGTGTCTGTATATAGAGGGATGTCTGTATATAGGAGTGGTGTCTGTATATAGAGGGATGTCTGTATATAGGAGTGATGTCTGTATATAGGGGGATGTCTGTATATAGGAGTGGTGTCTGTATATAGAGGGATGTCTGTATATAAGAGTGGTGTCTGTATATAGAGGGATGTCTGTATATAGGAGAGGTGTCTGTATATAGAGGGATGTCTGTATATAGGAGTGGTGTCTGTATATAGAGGGATGTCTGTATATAAGAGTGGTGTCTGTATATAGGGGGATGTCTGTATATAGGAGTGGTGTCTGTATATAGAGGGATATCTGTATAAAGGAGAGATGTCTGTATATAGAGGGATGTCTGTATATAGGAGTGGTGTCTGTAAATAGAGGGATGTCTGTATATAGGAGAGATGTCTGTATATAGAGGGATGTCTGTATATAGGAGTGGTGTCTGTATATAGAGGGATGTCTGTATAAAGGAGTGGTGTCTGTATACAGAGGGATGTCTGTATATAGGAATGGTGTCTGTATATAGAGGGATGTCTGTATATAGGAGTGGTGTCTGTATATAGGGGGATGTCTGTATATAGGAGTGGTGTCTGTATACAGAGGGATGTCTGTATATAGGAGTGGTGTCTGTATATAGGAGGATGTCTGTATATAGCAGTGGTGTCTGTATATAGAGGGATGTCTGTATATAGGAGTGGTGTCTGTATATAGAGGGATGTCTGTATATAGGAGTGGTGTCTGTATATAGGGGGATGTCTGAATATAGGAGAGATGTCTGTGTATATATAGGGATGTCTGTGTATAGGAGTGGTGTCTGTATATAGGGGGATATCTGTATATAGGAGTGGTGTCTGTATATAGAGGGATGTCTGTATATAAGAGTGGTGTCTGTATATAGGGGGATGTCTGTATATAGGAGTGGTGTCTGTATATAGAGGGATATCTGTATAAAGGAGAGATGTCTGTATATAGAGGGATGTCTGTATATAGGAGTGGTGTCTGTAAATAGAGGGATGTCTGTATATAGGAGAGATGTCTGTATATAGAGGGATGTCTGTATATAGGAGTGGTGTCTGTATATAGAGGGATGTCTGTATAAAGGAGTGGTGTCTGTATACAGAGGGATGTCTGTATATAGGAATGGTGTCTGTATATAGAGGGATGTCTGTATATAGGAGTGGTGTCTGTATATAGGGGGATGTCTGTATATAGGAGTGGTGTCTGTATACAGAGGGATGTCTGTATATAGGAGTGGTGTCTGTATATAGGAGGATGTCTGTATATAGCAGTGGTGTCTGTATATAGAGGGATGTCTGTATATAGGAGTGGTGTCTGTATATAGAGGGATGTCTGTATATAGGAGTGGTGTCTGTATATAGGGGGATGTCTGAATATAGGAGAGATGTCTGTGTATATATAGGGATGTCTGTGTATAGGAGTGGTGTCTGTATATAGGGGGATATCTGTATATAGGAGTGGTGTCTGTATATAGGGGGATTTCTGTATATAGGAGTGGTGTCTGTATATAGAGGGATGTCTGTATATAGGAGTGGTGTCTGTATATAGAGGGATGTCTGTATATAGGAGTGGTGTCTGTATATAGAGGGATGTCTGTATATAGGAGTGGTGTCTATATAGGGGGATGTCTGTATATAGGAGTGGTGTCTGTATGTAGGGGGATGTCTGCATATAGGAGTGGTGTCTGTATATAGACAGTGGCGCCGCCCGCCAAATCGGACCCAGAGTGGCGCCGCCCGCCAAATCGGACCCAGAGTGGTGCCGCCCGCCAAATCGGACCCAGAGTGGCGCCGCCCGCCAAATCGGACCCAGAGTGGCGCCGCCCGCCAAATCGGACCCAGAGTGGCGCCGCCCGCCAAATCGGACCCAGAGTGGCGCCGCCCGCCAAATCGGACCCAGAGTGGCGCCGCCCGCCAAATCGGACCCAGAGTGGCGCCGCCCACCAAATCGGACCCAGAGTGGCGCCGCCCGCCAAATCGGACCCAGAGTGGCCCGGCCCACCAAATCGGCCCCTGGGGGGCCCGGCCCACCAAATTGGCCCCTGGGGGGCCCCGCCCACCAAATCGGACCCAGAGTGACCCAGGCCACCAAATCGGACCCAGAGTGACCCGGGCCACCAAATCGGACCCAGAGTGACCCAGGCCACCAAATCAGACCCAGAGTGACCCGGGCCACCAAATCGGACCCAGAGTGACCCGGGCCACCAAATCGGACCCAGAGTGACCCGGGCCACCAAATCGGACCCAGAGTGACCCGGGCCACCAAATCGGACCCAGAGTGACCCGGCCCACCAAATCGGACCCAGAGTGACCCGGCCCACCAAATCGGACCCAGAGTGACCCGGCCCACCAAATCGGACCCAGAGTGACCCGGCCCACCAAATCGGACCCAGAGTGACCCGGCCCACCAAATCGGACCCAGAGTGACCCGGCCCACCAAATCGGACCCAGAGTGGCCTCAACCCTGAGGGGCTAAAACTACCAAACCAGCGCCTGAGGGGCACCCAAGTGTGAAAGTCTTGCAGGGGCAGCCCGGGCACCATTCCAAAGCACTATCTGTAGTTCCTTCAGGAAATACCCATCTAGTTTATTATTATGGTGCTTGAACCTCCTAGGTTCAAGCAACATATTGTAATCCGATTTCTTATATTTTATTATTATTATTATGGTGCTTGAACCTCCTAGGTTCAAGCAACATATTGTAATCCGATTTCTTATATTTTATTCTTCTTCTTCTCCGCGTTTTCCGCAATTAATGCGGCCCGAACCGCTCGGCGCAGAGACCCCGTTCAGGCGGCGTTTCGAAGGCCTCGGTGGGGACAGGTGTGCTATGACTTTTATAGTCGATCCGATATGTAGATTTTATTTAAATCGCATTTTAAAAAAAAAAATTCCCATAGGAAATAATGGCGAACTTTCCATTACCTCCAACTTTACCTTCCAAAGATGGCAGCTATGCAAATGTACGGTGTCCATTTTAGGACATGATCATTTATCAAAGTCAAACATCAGAATAAAGTGACTATGACACCCTCTCGTCCCGTGTGTGAAAAGTAAGTGCCCCCCCGGCCCCGTGTGTGAAAAGTAAGTGCCCCCCGGCCCCGTGTGTGAAAAGTAAGTGCCCCCCCGGCCCCGTGTGTGAAAAGTAAGTTCCCCCCCGGCCCTGTGTGTGAAAAGTAAGTGCCCCCCGGCCCCGTGTGTGAAAAGTAAGTGCCCCCCCGGCCCCGTGTGTGAAAAGTAAGTGCCCCCCGGCCCCGTGTGTGAAAAGTAAGTGCCCCCCCGGCCCCGTGTGTGAAAAGTAAGTGTGCCCCCCGCCCCGTGTGCGAAAAGTAAGTGCGCCCCCGGCCCTGTGTGCAAAAGTAAGTGCGCCCCCGGCCCCGTGTGCAAAAGTAAGTGCGCCCCCGGCCCCGTGTGCAAAAGTAAGTGCTCCCCCGGCCCCGTGTGCAAAAGTAAGTGCGCCCCCGGCCCCGTGTGCAAAAGTAAGTGCGCCCCCGGCCCCGTGTGCAAAAGTAAGTGCGCCCCCGGCCCCGTGTGCAAAAGTAAGTGCGCCCCCGGCCCCGTGTGCAAAAGTAAGTGCGCCCCCGGCCCCGTGTGCAAAAGTAAGTGCTCCCCCTGCCCCGTGTGCAAAAGTAAGTGCTCCCCCGGCCCCGTGTGCAAAAGTAAGTGCGCCCCCGGCCCCGTGTGCAAAAGTAAGTGCGCCCCCGGCCCCGTGTGTGAAAAGTAAGTGCCCCCCCGGCCCCGTGTGTGAAAAGTAAGTGCGCCCCCCGCCCCGTGTGCGAAAAGTAAGTGCGCCCCCGGCCCCGTGTGCAAAAGTAAGTGCGCCCCCGGCCCCGTGTGCAAAAGTAAGTGCGCCCCCAGCCCCGTGTGCAAAAGTAAGTGCTCCCCCGGCCCCGTGTGCAAAAGTAAGTGCTCCCCCGGCCCCGTGTGCAAAAGTAAGTGCGCCCCCGGCCCCGTGTGCAAAAGTAAGTGCGCCCCCGGCCCCGTGTGCAAAAGTAAGTCCGCCCCTGGCCCCGTGTGCAAAAGTAAGTGCGCCCCCGGCCCCGTGTGCAAAAGTAAGTGCGCCCCCGGCCCCGTGTGCAAAAGTAAGTGCGCCCCCGGCCCCGTGTGCAAAAGTAAGTGCGCCCCCGGCCCCGTGTGCAAAAGTAAGTGCGCCCCCGGCCCCGTGTGCAAAAGTAAGTGCGCCCCCGGCCCCGTGTGCAAAAGTAAGTGCGCCCCCGGCCCCGTGTGCAAAAGTAAGTGCGCCCCCGGCCCCGTGTGCAAAAGTAAGTGCGCCCCCGGCCCCGTGTGCAAAAGTAAGTGCGCCCCCGGCCCCGTGTGCAAAAGTAAGTGCGCCCCCGGCCCCGTGTGCAAAAGTAAGTGCGCCCCCGGCCCCGTGTGCAAAAGTAAGTGCGCCCCCGGCCCCGTGTGCAAAAGTAAGTGCGCCCCCGGCCCCGTGTGCAAAAGTAAGTGCGCCCCCGGCCCCGTGTGCAAAAGTAAGTGCGCCCCCGGCCCCGTGTGCAAAAGTAAGTGCGCCCCCGGCCCCGTGTGCAAAAGTAAGTGCGCCCCCGGCCCCGTGTGCAAAAGTAAGTGCGCCCCCGTCCCGGGTGTGGAAAAGTAAGTGCGCCCCGGTCCCGGGTGTGGAAAAGTAAGTGCTCCCCTGGTCCCGGGTGTGGAAAAGTAAGTGGCCCCCCTGGTCCCGTGTGTGAAAAGTGCTGCTGTAAAGCTGGCAGCGCTGTTCAAGCACCATGTATTTCCTTCAGGAAATGCCCATCTAGTTATTATGGTGCTTGAACCTCCTAGGTTCAAGCAACATATTGTAATCCGATTTCTTATATTTTCTTATTATTATTATTATTCTTCTCCGCGTTTTCCGCAATTAATGCGGCCCGAACCGCTCGGCGCAGAGACCCCGTTCAGGCGGCGTTTCGAAGCCCTCGGTGGGGACAGGTGTGCTATGACTTTTATAGTCGATCCGATATGTAGATTTTATTTAAATCGCATTTAAAAAAAAAAAATTCCCATAGGAAATAATGGCGAACTTTCCATTACCCCAAACTTGACCTTCCAAAGATGGCAGCTATGCAAATGTACGGTATCCATTTTAGGACATGATCATTTATCACACGGCCCCGTGTGCAAAAGTAAGTGCGCCCCGGGCCCGTGTGCAAAAGTAAGTGCGCCCCCGGCCCCGTGTGCAAAAGTAAGTGCGCCCCCGGCCCCGTGTGCAAAAGTAAGTGCGCCCCCGGCCCCGTGTGCAAAAGTAAGTGCGCCCCCGGCCCCGTGTGCAAAAGTAAGTGCGCCCCCGGCCCCGTGTGCAAAAGTAAGTGCGCCCCCGGCCCCAAAAGTAAGTGCGCCCCCGGCCCCGTGTGCAAAAGTAAGTGCGCCCCCGGCCCCGTGTGCAAAATTAAGAGCGCCCCCGGCCCCGTGGGCAAAAGTAAGTGCGCCCCCGGCCCCGTGTGCAAAAGTAAGTGCGCCCCCGGCCCCGTGTGCAAAAGTAAGTGCGCCCCCGGCCCCGTGTGCAAAAGTAAGTGCGCCCCCGGCCCCGTGTGCAAAAGTAAGTGCGCCCCCGGCCCCGTGTGCAAAAGTAAGTGCGCCCCCTGCCCCGTGTGCAACAGTAAGTGCGCCCCCGGCCCCGTGTGCAAAAGTAAGTGCGCCCCCGGCCCCGTGTGCAAAAGTAAGCGCGCCCCCGGCCCCGTGTGCAAAAGTAAGCGCGCCCCCGGCCCCGTGTGCAAAAGTAATGGCGCCCCCGGCCCCGTGTGCAAAAGTAATGGCGCCCCCGGCCCCGTGTGCAAAAGTAATGGCGCCCCCGGCCCCGTGTGCAAAAGTAATGGCGGCCCCGTGTGCAAAAGTAATGGCGCCCCCGGCCCCGTGTGCAAAAGTAAGTGCGCCCCCGGCCCCGTGTGCAAAAGTAATGGCGCCCCCGGCCCCGTGTGCAAAAGTAATGGCGCCCCCGGCCCCGTGTGCAAAAGTAATGGCGCCCCCGGCCCTGTGTGCAAAAGTAATGGCGCCCCCGGCCCCGTGTGCAAAAGTAATGGCGCCCCCGGCCCCGTGTGCAAAAGTAATGGCGCCCCCGGCCCCGTGTGCAAAAGTAATGGCGCCCCCGGCCCCGTGTGCAAAAGTAATGGCGCCCCCGGCCCCGTGTGCAAAAGTAATGGCGCCCCCGGCCCCGTGTGCAAAAGTAATGGCGCCCCCGGCCCCGTGTGCAAAAGTAATGGCGCCCCGGGCCCCGTGTGCAAAAGTAATGGCGCCCCGGGCCCCGTGTGCAAAAGTAATGGCGCCGCGGGCCCCGTGTGCAAAAGTAATGGCGCCCCCGGCCCCGTGTGCAAAAGTAATTGCGCCCCCGGCCCCGTGTGCAAAAGTAAGCGCGCCCCCGACCCCGTGTGCAAAAGTAAGCGCGCCCCCGGCCCCGTGTGCAAAAGTAAGCGCGCCCTTGTCCCCGTGTGCAAAAGTAAGCGCGCCCCCGGCCCCGTGTGCAAAAGTAAGCGCGCCCCCGGCCCCGTGTGCAAAAGTAAGCGCCCCCCGTTCCCGTGTGCAAAAGTAATGGCGCCCCCGGCCCCGTGTGCAAAAGTAATGGCGGCCCCGTGTGCAAAAGTAATGGCGCCCCCGGCCCCGTGTGCAAAAGTAATGGCGCCCCCGGCCCCGTGTGCAAAAGTAATGGCGCCCCCGGCCCCGTGTGCAAAAGTAATGGCGCCCCCGTCCCCGTGTGCAAAAGTAATGGCGCCCCCGTCCCCGTGTGCAAAAGTAATGGCGCCCCCGGCCCCGTGTGCAAAAGTAATGGCGCCCCCGGCCCCGTGTGCAAAAGTAATGGCGCCCCCGGGCCCGTGTGCAAAAGTAATGGCGCCCCCGGCCCCGTGTGCAAAAGTAATGGCGCCCCCGGCCCCGTGTGCAAAAGTAATGGCGCCCCCGGCCCCGTGTGCAAAAGTAATGGCGCCCCCGGCCCCGTGTGCAAAAGTAATGGCGCCCCCGGCCCCGTGTGCAAAAGTAATGGCGCCCCCGGCCCCGTGTGCAAAAGTAATGGCGCCCCCGGCCCCGTGTGCAAAAGTAATGGCGCCCCCGGTCCCGTGTGCAAAAGTAATGGCGCCCCCGGCCCCGTGTGCAAAAGTAATGGCGCCCCCGGCCCCGTGTGCAAAAGTAATGGCGCCCCCGGCCCCGTGTGCAAAAGTAATGGCGCCCCCGGCCCCGTGTGCAAAAGTAATGGCGCCCCCGGCCCCGTGTGCAAAAGTAATGGCGCCCCCGGCCCCGTGTGCAAAAGTAATGGCGCCCCCGGCCCCGTGTGCAAAAGTAATGGCGCCCCCGGCCCCGTGTGCAAAGGTAAGCGCGCCCCCGGCCCCGTGTGCAAAAGTAAGCGCGCCCTTGGCCCCGTGTGCAAAAGTAAGCGCGCCCTTGGCCCCGTGTGCAAAAGTAATGGCGCCCCCGGTCCCGTGTGCAAAAGTAATGGCGCCCCCGGTCCCGTGTGCAAAAGTAATGGCGCCCCCGGTCCCGTGTGCAAAAGTAATGGCGCCCCCGGTCCCGTGTGCAAAAGTAATGGCGCCCCCGGTCCCGTGTGCAAAAGTAATGGCGCCCCCGGTCCCGTGTGCAAAAGTAATGGCGCCCCGGGCCCCGTGTGCAAAAGTGATGGCGCCCCCGGCCCCGTGTGCAAAAGTAATGGCGCCCCCGGGCCCCGTGTGCAAAAGTGATGGCGCCCCCGGCCCCGTGTGCAAAAGTGATGGCGCCCCCGGTCCCGTGTGCAAAAATAATGGCGCCCCCGGCCCCGTGTGCAAAAATAATGGCGCCCCCGGCCCCGTGTGCAAAAGTAATGGCGCCCTTGGCCCCGTGTGCAAAAGTAAGCGCGCCCCCGGCCCTGTGTGCAAAAGTAAGTGCTCCCCTGGACCCGGGTGTGGAAAAGTAAGTGGCCCCCCTGGTCCGGTGTGTGAAAAGTGCTGCTGTAAAGCTGGCAGCGCTGTTCAAGCACCATGTATTTCCTTCAGGAAATGCCCATCTAGTTATGGTGCTTGAACCCTCCTAGGTTCAAGCAACATATTGTAATCCGATTTCTTATATTTTATTATTATTATTATTATTATTATTATTATTCTTCTTCTTCTCCGCGTTTTCCGCAATTAATGCGGCCCGAACCGCTCGGCGCAGAGACCCCGTTCAGGCGGCGTTTCGAAGCCCTCGGTGGGGACAGGTGTGCTATGACTTTTATAGTCGATCCGATATGTAGATTTTATTTAAATCGCATTTAAAAAAAAAAATTTCCCATAGGAAATAATGGCGAACTTTCCATTACCCCAAACTTGACCTTCCAAAGATGGCAGCTATGCAAATGTACGGTATCCATTTTAGGACATGATCATTTTATCACACGGCCCCGTGTGCAAAAGTAAGTGCGCCCCCGGCCCCGTGTGCAAAAGTAAGTGCGCCCCCGGCCCCGTGTGCAAAAGTAAGTGCGCCCCCGGCCCCGTGTGCAAAAGTAAGTGCGCCCCCGGCCCCGTGTGCAAAAGTAAGTGCGCCCCCGGCCCCGTGTGCAAAAGTAAGTGCGCCCCCGGCCCCGTGTGCAAAAGTAAGTGCGCCCCCGGCCCCGTGTGCAAAAGTAATGGCGCCCCCGGCCCCGTGTGCAAAAGTAATGGCGCCCCCGGCCCCGTGTGCAAAAGTAATGGCGCCCCCGGCCCCGTGTGCAAAAGTAATGGCGCCCCCGGCCCCGTGTGCAAAAGTAATGGCGCCCCCGGCCCCGTGTGCAAAAGTAATGGCGCCCCCGGCCCCGTGTGCAAAAGTAATGGCGCCCCCGGCCCCGTGTGCAAAAGTAATGGCGCCCCCGGCCCCGTGTGCAAAAGTAATGGCGCCCCCGGCCCCGTGTGCAAAAGTAATGGCGCCCCCGGCCCCGTGTGCAAAAGTAATGGCGCCCCCGGCCCCGTGTGCAAAAGTAATGGCGCCCCCGGCCCCGTGTGCAAAAGTAATGGCGCCCCCGGCCCCGTGTGCAAAAGTAATGGCGCCCCCGGCCCCGTGTGCAAAAGTAAGCGCGCCCCCGGCCCCGTGTGCAAAAGTAAGCGCGCCCCCGGCCCCGTGTGCAAAAGTAAGCGCGCCCCCGGCCCCGTGTGCAAAAGTAAGCGCGCCCCCGGCCCCGTGTGCAAAAGTAAGCGCGCCCCCGGCCCCGTGTGCAAAAGTAAGTGCGCCCCCGGCCCCGTGTGCAAAAGTAATGGCGCCCCCGGCCCCGTGTGCAAAAGTAATGGCGCCCCCGGCCCCGTGTGCAAAAGTAATGGCGCCCCCGGCCCCGTGTGCAAAAGTAATGGCGCCCCCGGCCCCGTGTGCAAAAGTAATGGCGCCCCCGGCCCCGTGTGCAAAAGTAATGGCGCCCCCGGCCCCGTGTGCAAAAGTAATGGCGCCCCCGGCCCCGTGTGCAAAAGTAATGGCGCCCCCGGCCCCGTGTGCAAAAGTAATGGCGCCCCCGGCCCCGTGTGCAAAAGTAATGGCGCCCCCGGCCCCGTGTGCAAAAGTAATGGCGCCCCCGGCCCCGTGTGCAAAAGTAATGGCGCCCCCGGCCCCGTGTGCAAAAGTAATGGCGCCCCCGGCCCCGTGTGCAAAAGTAATGGCGCCCCCGGCTCCGTGTGCAAAAGTAAGCGCGCCCCCGGCCCCGTGTGCAAAAGTAAGCGCGCCCCCGGCCCCGTGTGCAAAAGTAAGCGCGCCCCCGGCCCCGTGTGCAAAAGTAAGCGCGCCCCCGGCCCCGTGTGCAAAAGTAAGCGCGCCCCCGGCCCCGTGTGCAAAAGTAAGCGCGCCCCCGGCCCCGTGTGCAAAAGTAAGCGCGCCCCCGGCCCCGTGTGCAAAAGTAAGCGCGCCCCCGGCCCCGTGTGCAAAAGTAAGCGCGCCCCCGGCCCCGTGTGCAAAAGTAAGCGCGCCCCCGGCCCCGTGTGCAAAAGTAAGCGCGCCCCCGGCCCCGTGTGCAAAAGTAAGCGCGCCCCCGGCCCCGTGTGCAAAAGTAAGCGCGCCCCCGGCCCCGTGTGCAAAAGTAAGCGCGCCCCCGGCCCCGTGTGCAAAAGTAAGCGCGCCCCCGGCCCCGTGTGCAAAAGTAAGCGCGCCCCCGGCCCCGTGTGCAAAAGTAAGCGCGCCCCCGGCCCCGTGTGCAAAAGTAAGCGCGCCCCCGTCCCCGTGTGCAAAAGTAATGGCGCCCCCGGCCTCGTGTGCAAAAGTAATGGCGCCCCCGGCCCCGTGTGCAAAAGTAATGGCGCCCCCGGCCCCGTGTGCAAAAATAATGGCGCCCCCGGCCCCGTGTGCAAAAATAATGGCGCCCCCGGCCCCGTGTGCAAAAATAATGGCGCCCCCGGCCCCGTGTGCAAAAGTAATGGCGCCCTTGGCCCCGTGTACAAAAGTAAGCGCGCCCCCGGCCCCGTGTGCAAAAGTAAGCGCGCCCCCGGCCCCGTGTGCAAAAGTAAGCGCGCCCCGGTCCCGGGTGTGCAAAAGTAAGTGCTCCCCTGGACCCAGGTGTGGAAAAGTAAGTGGCCCCCCTGGTCCGGTGTGTGAAAAGTGCTGCTGTAAAGCTGGCAGCGCTGTTCAAGCACCATGTATTTCCTTCAGGAAATGCCCATCTAGTTATGGTGCTTGAACCCTCCTAGGTTCAAGCAACATATTGTAATCCGATTTCTTATATTTTATTATTATTATTATTATTATTCTTCTTCTTCTCCGCGTTTTCCGCAATTAATGCGGCCCGAACCGCTCGGCGCAGAGACCCCGTTCAGGCGGCGTTTCGAAGCCCTCGGTGGGGACAGGTGTGCTATGACTTTTATAGTCGATCCGATATGTAGATTTTATTTAAATCGCATTTAAAAAAAAAAATTTCCCATAGGAAATAATGGCGAACTTTCCATTACCCCAAACTTGACCTTCCAAAGATGGCAGCTATGCAAATGTACGGTATCCATTTTAGGACATGATCATTTTATCACACGGCCCCGTGTGCAAAAGTAAGTGCGCCCCCGGCCCCGTGTGCAAAAGTAAGTGCGCCCCCGGCCCCGTGTGCAAAAGTAAGTGCGCCCCCGGCCCCGTGTGCAAAAGTAAGTGCGCCCCCGGCCCCGTGTGCAAAAGTAAGTGCGCCCCCGGCCCCGTGTGCAAAAGTAAGTGCGCCCCCGGCCCCGTGTGCAAAAGTAATGGCGCCCCCGGCCCCGTGTGCAAAAGTAATGGCGCCCCCGGCCCCGTGTGCAAAAGTAATGGTGCCCCCGGCCCCGTGTGCAAAAGTAATGGCGCCCCCGGCCCCGTGTGCAAAAGTAATGGCGCCCCCGGCCCCGTGTGCAAAAGTAATGGCGCCCCCGGCCCCGTGTGCAAAAGTAATGGCGCCCCCGGCCCCGTGTGCAAAAGTAATGGCGCCCCCGGCCCCGTGTGCAAAAGTAATGGCGCCCCCGGCCCCGTGTGCAAAAGTAATGGCGCCCCCGGCCCCGTGTGCAAAAGTAATGGCGCCCCCGGCTCCGTGTGCAAAAGTAAGCGCGCCCCCGGCCCCGTGTGCAAAAGTAAGCGCGCCCCCGGCCCCGTGTGCAAAAGTAAGCGCGCCCCCGGCCCCGTGTGCAAAAGTAAGCGCGCCCCCGGCCCCGTGTGCAAAAGTAAGCGCGCCCCCGGCCCCGTGTGCAAAAGTAAGCGCGCCCCCGGCCCCGTGTGCAAAAGTAAGCGCGCCCCCGGCCCCGTGTGCAAAAGTAAGCGCGCCCCCGGCCCCGTGTGCAAAAGTAAGCGCGCCCCCGGCCCCGTGTGCAAAAGTAAGCGCGCCCCCGGCCCCGTGTGCAAAAGTAAGCACGCCCCCGGCCCCGTGTGCAAAAGTAAGCGCGCCCCCGGCCCCGTGTGCAAAAGTAAGCGCGCCCCCGGCCCCGTGTGCAAAAGTAAGCGCGCCCCCGGCCCCGTGTGCAAAAGTAAGCGCGCCCCCGGCCCCGTGTGCAAAAGTAAGCGCGCCCCCGTCCCCGTGTGCAAAAGTAATGGCGCCCCCGGCCTCGTGTGCAAAAGTAATGGCGCCCCCGGCCCCGTGTGCAAAAGTAATGGCGCCCCCGGCCCCGTGTGCAAAAATAATGGCGCCCCCGGCCCCGTGTGCAAAAATAATGGCGCCCCCGGCCCCGTGTGCAAAAATAATGGCGCCCCCGGCCCCGTGTGCAAAAGTAATGGCGCCCTTGGCCCCGTGTACAAAAGTAAGCGCGCCCCCGGCCCCGTGTGCAAAAGTAAGCGCGCCCCCGGCCCCGTGTGCAAAAGTAAGCGCGCCCCGGTCCCGGGTGTGCAAAAGTAAGTGCTCCCCTGGACCCAGGTGTGGAAAAGTAAGTGGCCCCCCTGGTCCGGTGTGTGAAAAGTGCTGCTGTAAAGCTGGCAGCGCTGTTCAAGCACCATGTATTTCCTTCAGGAAATGCCCATCTAGTTATTATTCTTCTTCTTCTCCGCGTTTTCCGCAATTAATGCGGCCCGAACCGCTCGGCGCAGAGACCCCGTTCAGGCGGCGTTTCGAAGCCCTCGGTGGGGACAGGTGTGCTATGACTTTTATAGTCGATCCGATATGTAGATTTTATTTAAATCGCATTTAAAAAAAAAAATTTCCCATAGGAAATAATGGCGAACTTTCCATTACCCCAAACTTGACCTTCCAAAGATGGCAGCTATGCAAATGTACGGTATCCATTTTAGGACATGATCATTTATCACACGGCCCCGTGTGCAAAAGTAAGTGCGCCCCGGGCCCGTGTGCAAAAGTAAGTGCGCCCCCGGCCCCGTGTGCAAAAGTAAGTGCGCCCCCGGCCCCGTGTGCAAAAGTAAGTGCGCCCCCGGCCCCGTGTGCAAAAGTAAGTGCGCCCCCGGCCCCGTGTGCAAAAGTAAGTGCGCCCCCGGCCCCGGGTGCAAAAGTAAGTGCGCCCCCGGCCCCGTGTGCAAAAGTAAGTGCGCCCCCGGCCCCGTGTGCAAAAGTAAGTGCGCCCCCGGCCCCGTGTGCAAAAGTAAGTGCGCCCCCGGCCCCGTGTGCAAAAATAAGTGCGCCCCCGGCCCCGTGTGCAAAAGTAAGTGCGCCCCCGGCCCCGTGTGCAAAAGTAAGTGCGCCCCCGGCCCCGTGTGCAAAAGTAAGTGCGCCCCCGGCCCCGTGTGCAAAAGTAAGTGCGCCCCCGGCCCCGTGTGCAAAAGTAAGTGCGCCCCCGGCCCCGTGTGCAAAAGTAAGTGCGCCCCCGGCCCCGTGTGCAAAAGTAAGTGCGCCCCCGGCCCCGTGTGCAAAAGTAAGTGCGCCCCCGGCCCCGTGTGCAAAAGTAAGTGCGCCCCCGGCCCCGTGTGCAAAAGTAAGTGCGCCCCCGGCCCCGTGTGCAAAAGTAAGTGCGCCCCCGGCCCCGTGTGCAAAAGTAAGTGCGCCCCCGGCCCCGTGTGCAAAAGTAAGTGCGCCCCCGGCCCCGTGTGCAAAAGTAAGTGCGCCCCCGGCCCCGTGTGCAAAAGTAAGTGCGCCCCCGGCCCCGTGTGCAAAAGTAAGTGCGCCCCCGGCCCCGTGTGCAAAAGTAAGTGCGCCCCCGGCCCCGTGTGCAAAAGTAAGTGCGCCCCCGGCCCCGTGTGCAAAAGTAAGTGCGCCCCCGGCCCCGTGTGCAAAAGTAAGTGCGCCCCCGGCCCCGTGTGCAAAAGTAAGTGCGCCCCCGGCCCCGTGTGCAAAAGTAAGTGCGCCCCCGGTCCCGTGTGCAAAAGTAAGTGCGCCCCCGGCCCCGTGTGCAAAAGTAAGTGCGCCCCCGGCCCCGTGTGCAAAAGTAAGTGCGCCCCCGGCCCCGTGTGCAAAAGTAAGTGCGCCCCCGGCCCCGTGTGCAAAAGTAAGTGCGCCCCCGGCCCCGTGTGTGAAAAGTAAGTGCCCCCTTGGCCCCGTGTGTGAAAAGTAAGTGCCCCCCGGCCCCGTGTGTGAAAAGTAAGTGCCCCCCGGCCCCGTGTGTGAAAAGTAAGTGCCCCCCGGCCCCGTGTGTGAAAAGTAAGTGACCCACAACTCTGACCTGTATATAGGAGTCTGTATATAGGGGGATGTCTGTATATAGGAGTGGTGTCTGTATTTAGAGGGATGTCTGTATATAGGAGTGGTGTCTGTATATAGGGGGATGTCTGTATATAGGAGTGGTGTCTGTATATAGGGGATTGTCTGTATATAGGAGTGGTGTCTGTATATAGAGGGATGTCTGTATATAGGAGTGGTGTCTGTATATAGAGGGATGTCTGTATATAGGAGTGATGTCTGTATATAGGGGGATGTCTGTATATAGGAGTGGTGTCTGTATATAAGAGTGGTGTCTGTATATAGAGGGATGTCTGTATATAGGAGTGGTGTCTGTATATAGAGGGATGTCTGTATATAGGAGTGGTGTCTGTATATAGAGGGATGTCTGTATATAAGAGTGGTGTCTGTATATAGGGGGATGTCTGTATATAGGAGTGGTGTCTGTATATAGAGGGATATCTGTATAAAGGAGAGATGTCTGTATATAGAGGGATGTCTGTATATAGGAGTGGTGTCTGTACATAGAGGGATGTCTGTATATAGGAGTGGTGTCTGTATATAGAGGGATGTCTGTATATAGGAGTGGTGTCTGTATACAGAGGGATGTCTGTATATAGGAGTGGTGTCTGTATACAGAGGGATGTCTGTATATAAGAGTGGTGTCTGTATATAGGGGGATGTCTGTATATAGGAGTGGTGTCTGTATATAGAGGGATGTCTGTATATAGGAGTGGTGTCTGTATATAGAGGGATGTCTGCATATAGGAGTGGTGTCTGTATATAGGGGGATGTCTGCATATAGGAGTGGTGTCTGTATATAGGGGGATGTCTGTATATAGGAGTGGTGTCTGTATATAGGGGGATGTCTGTATATAGGAGTGGTGTCTGTATATAGGGGGATGTCTGTATATAGGAGTGGTGTCTGTATATAGGGGGATATCTGTATATAGGAGTGGTGTCTGTATATAGAGGGATGTCTCTATATAGGAGAGATGTCTGTATATACAGGGATGTCTGTATATAGGAGTGGTGTCTGTATATAGAGGGTTGTCTGTATATTGGAGTGGTGTCTGTATATAGAGGGATGTCTGTATATAGGAGTGGTGTCTGTATACAGAGGGATGTCTGTATATAGGAGTGGTGTCTGTATATTGGGGGATGTCTGTATATAGGAGTGGTGTCTGTGTATAGGGGGATATCTGTATATAGGAGTGGTGTCTGTATATAGAGGGATGTCTGTATATAGGAGTGGTGTCTGTATATAGAGGGATGTCTGTATATAGGAGTGGTGTCTGTATATAGAGGGATGTCTGTATATAGGAGTGGTGTCTGTATATAGAGGGATGTCTGTATATAGGAGTGGTGTCTGTATATAGAGGGATGTCTGTTTATAGGAGTGGTGTCTGTATATAGAGGGATGTCTGTATATAGGGGGATGTCTGTATATAGGAGTGGTGTCTGTATATAGAGGGATGTCTGTATATAGGAGAGATGTCTGTATATAGAGGGATGTCAGTATATAGGAGTGGTGTCTGTATATAGAGGGATGTCTGTATATAGGAGTGGTGTCTGTATATAGAGGTATGTCTGTATATAGGAGAGATGTCTGTATATAGAGGGATGTCTGTATATAGGAGTTCTGTCTGTATACAGAGGGATGTCTGTATATAGGAGTGGTGTCTCTATATAGGGGGATGTCTGAATATAGGAGATATGTCTGTATATAGAGTGATGTCTGTATATAGGAGTGGTGTCTGTATATAGAGGGATGTCTGTATATAGGAGTGGTGTCTGTATATAGAGGGATGTCTGTATATTGAAGTGGTGTCTGTATACAGAGGGATGTCTGTATATAGGAGTGGTGTCTGTATACAGGGGGATGTCTGTATATAGGAGTGGTGTCTGTATATAGGGGGATGTCTGTATATAGGAGTGGTGTCTGTATATAGAGGGATGTCTGTATGTAGGAGTGGTGTCTGTATATAGAGGGATGTCTGTTTATAGGAGTGGTGTATGTATATAGAGGGATGTCTGTATATAGGAGTGGTGTCTGTATATAGAGGGATGTCTGTATATAGGAGTGGTGTCTGTATATAGGGGAATGTCTGTATATAGGAGAGATGTCTGTATATAGAGGGATGTCTGTATATAGGAGTGGTGTCTGTATATAGAGGGATGTCTGTATATAGGAGTGGTGTCTGTATATAGGAGAGATGTCTGTATATAGAGGGATGTCTGTATATAGGAGTGGTGTCTGTATATAGAGGGATGTCTGTATATAGGAGTGGTGTCTGTATATAGGGGGATGTCTGTATATAGGAGTGGTGTCTGTATATAGAGGGATGTCTGTATATAGGAGTGGTGTCTGTATATAGGGGGATGTCTGTATATAGGAGTGGTGTCTGTATATAGAGGGATGTCTGTATATAGGAGAGATGTCTGTATATAGAGGGATGTCTGTATATAGGAGTGGTGTCTGTATATAGAGGGATGTCTGTATATAGGAGAGATGTCTGTATATAGAGGGATGTCTGTATATCGGAGTGGTGTCTGTATATAGAGGGATGTCTGTATATAAGAGTGGTGTCTGTATATAGGGGGATGTCTGTATATAGGAGTGGTGTCTGTATATAGAGGGATGTCTGTATATAGGAGAGGTGCCTGCATATAGGAGTGGTGTCTGTATATAGGAGTGGTGTCTGTATACAGAGGGATGTCTGTATATAGGAGTGGTGTCTGTATATAGGAGTAATGTCTGTATATAAGAGGATGTGGCCAAAGTGGCTACCAAGGATTCCTGCATGCCAAAATGGCTACCAAGGGGCCAATGTTGCTAACAAGGGCCCCCGCACATCAAAGTGGCTACCAAGGGGCCAAATTGGATACCCAGGGGCAGGGCCCTGCATGCCAGACTTGCTCCTGAGGTTCATTGGCAGCTGGCAGCGCTGTTCAAGCACCATGTATTTCCTTCAGGAAATGCCCATCTAGTTATTATTCTTCTCCGCGTTTTCCGCAATTAATGCGGCCCGAACCGCTCGGCGCAGAGACCCCGTTCAGGCGGTGTTTCGAAGGCCTCGGTGGGGACAGGTGTGCTATGACTTTTATAGTCGATCCGATATGTAGATTTTATTTAAATCGCATTTAAAAAAAAAAATTTCCCATAGGAAATAATGGCGAACTTTCCATTACCCCCAACTTGACCTTCCAAAGATGGCAGCTATGCAAATGTACGGTGTCCATTTTAGGACATGATCATTTATCAAAGTCAAACATCAGAATAAAGTGACTATGACACCCTCTCGTCCCGTGTGTGAAAAGTAAGTGCACCCCCAGACCCGTGTGTGAAAAGTAAGTGCACCCCCGGTCCCCTGTGTGAAAAGTAAGTGCCCCCCGGCCCCGTGTGTGAAAAGTAAGTGCCCCCCCGGCCCCGTGTGTGAAAAGTAAGTGCCCCCCGGCCCCGTGTGTGAAAAGTAAGTGCCCCCCGGCCCCGTGTGTGAAAAGTAAGTGCCCCCTGGCCCCGTGTGTGAAAAGTAAGTGCACCCCTGATCCCCTGTGTGAAAAGTAAGTGGCCCCCCCGGCCCCGTGTGTGAAAAGTAAGTGCACCCCCGGTCCCGTGTGTGAAAAGTAAGTGCACCCCCGGTCCCGTGTGTGAAAAATAAGTGCACCCCCGGTCCCCTGTGTGAAAAGTAAGTGCACCCCCGGTCCCCTGTGTGAAAAGTAAGTGCACCCCCATCCTGTGTGTGATAAGTAATGGGGGGATGTCTGTATATAGGGGGATGTCTGTATATAAGAAGGATATCTGTATATAGGGGGGATGTCTGTATATAAGGAAGATGTCTGTATATAAGGGGGATGTCTGTATATAAAGTGATGTCTGTGTATAAGGGGGATGTCTGTATATAGGGGGATGTCTGTATATAAGGGGGATGTCTGTATATAGGGGGATGTCTGTATATAAGGGGGATGTCTGTATATAGAGGGATGTCTGTAAATAAGGGGGATGTCTGTATATAAGGGGATGTCTGTATATAGGGGATGTCTATAAATATGGGGGAAGTCTGTATATGAGGGGGATGTCTGTATATGAGGGGGATGTCTGTATATGAGGGGGATGTCTGTATATAAGGGGGATATCTGTAAATAGGAGGATGTCTGTATATAAGGGGGATGTCTGTATATAGTGGGGATGTCTGTATATAGGGGGATGTCTGTATATAAGGGGGGTGTCTGTATATAGGGGGATGTCTGTATATAAGGGGGATGTCTGTATATAGGGGGATGTCTGTATATAGGGGGATGTCTATAAATAGGAGGATGTCTGTATATGAGGGGGATGTCTGTATATAGGGGATGTCTGTAAATAAGGGGGATGTCTGTATATGAGGGGGATGTCTGCATATAAGGGAAATGTCTGTATATAGGGGGATGTCTGTATATAAAGGGGATGTCTGTATATAAGAGGGATGTCTGTATATAGAGGGATGTCTGTATATAGAGGGATGTCTGTATATAAGGGGGATGTCTGTATATAGGGGGATGTCTATAAATATGGGGGATGTCTGTATATGAGGGGGATGTCTGTATATAGGGAATGTCTGTAAATAAGGGGGTGTCTGTATATAAGGGGGATGTCTGTATATAGGAGATGTCTGTATATAGGAGATGTCTGTATATAGGGGGATATATGTATATAGGGGGGATGTCTGTATATAAGGGGATGTCTGTATATAAGGGAGATGTCTGTATATAAGGGGGATGTCTGTATATAGAGGGATGTCTATATAAGGGGGACGTCTGTATATAAGGGGGATGTCTGTATATAAGGGAGATGATTGTATATAAGGGGATGTCTATATATAAGGGAGATGTCTGTATATAGGGGGATGTCTGTATATAAGGGGGAGGTCTGTATATAGGGGGAGGTCTGTATATAAGGGGGATGTCTATATATGAGGGAGATGACTGTATATAAGGGGATGTCTATATATAAGGGAGATGTCTGTATATAGGGGGATGTCTGTATATAAGGGGGATGTCTGTATATAAGGGGGATGTCTGAATATAAGGGGGATGTCTGAATATAAGGGGATATCTGTATATATGAGTGGTGTTTGTATATAGGGGGATGTGGCCAAAGTGGCTACCGAGAAGCTGTGTGCGCCAAAGTGGCTACCAAGGATTCCTGCATGCCAGAAATGCTCCTGAGGTGCATTGGCAGCTGGCAGCGCTGTTCAAGCACCATGTATTTCCTTCAGGAAATGCCCATCTAGTTATTATTATTATTCTTCTCCGCGTTTTCCGCAATTAATGCGGCCCGAACCGCTCGGCGCAGAGACCCCGTTCAGGCGGCGTTTCGAAGGCCTCGGTGGGGACAGGTGTGCTATGACTTTTATAGTCGATCCGATATGTAGATTTTATTTAAATCGCATTTTTTTAAAAAAAATTTCCCATAGGAAATAATGGCGAACTTTCCATTACCTCCAACTTGACCTTCCAAAGATGGCAGCTATGCAAATGTATGGTGTCCATTTTAGGACATGATCATTTATCAAAGTCAAACATCAGAATAAAGTGACTATGACACCCTCTCGTCCCGTGTGTGAAAAGAAAGTGCCCCCCCGGCCCCGTGAGTGAAAAGTAAGTGCCCCCCGGCCCCGTGTGCAAAAGTAAGTGCCCCCCGGCCCCGTGTGCAAAAGTAAGTGCGCCCCGGCCCCGTGTGCCAAAGTAAGTGCGCCCCCGGCCCCGTGTGCCAAAGTAAGTGCGCCCCCGGCCCCGTGTGCCAAAGTAAGTGCGCCCCCGGCCCCGTGTGCCAAAGTAAGTGCGCCCCCGGCCCCGTGTGCAAAAGTAAGTGCGCCCCCGTGTGCAAAAGTACGTGCGCCCCCAGCCCCGTGTGCAAAAGTAAGTGGCCCCCCTGGTCCCGTGTGTGAAAAGTGCTGCTGTAAAGCTGGCAGCGCTGTTCAAGCACCATGTATTTCCTTCAGGAAATGCCCATCTAGTTTTAAATTACGATCCGATTTGTAGCCAGATCATGATGATGATCAGAATTAGAAATCGGAATCCTCCATAATCTGAAAACACTGTCCGGGCATACACTGGACTGTTGCTAAGTGGTCCCAAGTACTTTTTTCTGATGAAAGCAAATTTTGCATGTCATTCGGAAATCAAGGTGCCAGAGTCTGGAGGAAGACTGGGGAGAAGGAAATGCCAAAATGCCTGAAGTCCAGTGTCAAGTACCCACAGTCAGTGATGGTGTGGGGTGCCATGTCAGCTGCTGGTGTTGGTCCACTGTGTTTCATCAAGGGCAGGGTCAATGCAGCTAGCTATCAGGAGATTTTGGAGCACTTCATGCTTCCATCGGCTGAAATGCTTTATGGAGATGAAGATTTCATTTTTCAGCGCGACCTGGCACCTGCTCACAGTGCCAAAACCACTGGTAAATGGTTTACTGACCATGGTATTACTGTGCTCAATTGGCCTGCCAACTCTCCTGACCTGAACCCCATAGAGAATCTGTGGGATATTGTGAAGAGAAAGTTGAGAGACGCAAGACCCAACACTCTGGATGAGCTTAAGGCCGCTATTGAAGCATCCTGGGCCTCCATAACATCTCAGCAGTGTCACAGGCTGATTGCCTCCATGCCACGCCACATTGAAGCAGTCATTTCTGCCAAAGGATTCCCGACCAAGTATTGAGTGCATAACTGAACATTATTATTTGATGGTTTTTTTGTTTGTTATTAAAAAACACTTTTATTTGATTGGACGGTTGAAATATGCTAATTTATTGAGACAGGTTTTTTGGGTTTTCAGGAGTTGTAGGCCAAAATCATCAGTATTAAAACAATAAAAGACCTGACAAATTTCAGTTGGTGGATAATGAATCTATAATATATGAAAGTTTAATTGTAATCATTACATTATGGTAAATAATGAAATTTAACACTATATGCTAATTTTTTGAGAAGGACATGTACATACATACATACATACATACATACATACACATACACTGTACGGGCGTACAGCATGTGTGCATATTTAGCTTTAGTACTTGACACCAGGCTGCGCTGTTAAAAAATAAACAAACCCAGTTACTCACCTCTTCAGTGTCCAGTACTGGCTCCGGCTCCTAGCCCAGCAGTGCAGGGAATCCCAAAATCCGGGCGGCGCATCGCCGCCTCTGTGCCTGCCGTACTATAACTACAATGGAGAGTGATCCCAGGACCGCTCACTAGACGGTCCTGGGAAAGCACCACATCACGTCACAGAACAGCCCGGCACATGTGCAGAGGTGGTGATGCACAACCCAGAATGCATAGCGTTGGGATTTCGGAATTCCCTGCACCAGCTGAGACAGCGCTGGACACCGGAGAGAGTAGAATAACTGGGTTTGTTTATTTTTTAACAGCGCAGCTTGGAGCCATTATACAGTACAGACCAAAAGTTTGGACACACCTTCTCATTTAAAGATTTTTCTGTATTTTCATGACTATGAAAATTGTACAATCACACTGAAGGCATCAAAACTATGAATTAACACATGTGGAATTATATACTTAACAAAAAAAGTGTGAAACAACTGAAAATATGTCTTATATTCTAGGTTCTTCAAAGTAGCCACCTCTTGCTTTGATGACTGCTTTGTACACTCCTGGCATTCTCTTGATGAGCTTCAAGAGATCGTCACCGGGAATGGCCTTCCAATAATCTTGAAGGAGTTCCCAGAGATGCTTAGCACTTGTTGGCCCTTTTGCCTTCACTCTGCGGTCCAGCTAACCCCAAACCATCTCAATTGGGTTCAGGTCTAGCGACTGTGGAGGCCAGGTCATCTGGCATAGCACCCCATCACTCTCCTTCTTGGTCAAATAGCCCTTACACAGCCTGGAGGTGTGTTTGGGGTCATTGTCCTGTTGAAAAATAAATGATGGTCCAACTAAACGCAAACCGGATGGAATAGCATGCCGCTGCAAGATGCTGTGGTAGCCATCCTGGTTCAGTATGCCATCAATTTTGAATAAATCCCCAACAGTGTCACCAGCAAAGCACCCCCACACCATCACACCTCCTCCTCCATGCTTCACGGTGGGAACCAGGCATGTAGAGTCCATCCGTTCACCTTTTCTGCGTCGCACAAAGACACGGTGGTTAGAACCAAAGATCTCAAATTTTGACTCATCAGACCAAAGCACAGATTTCCACTGGTCTAATGTCCATTCCTTGTGTTCTTTAGCCAAAACAAGTGTCTTCTGCTTGTTGCCTGTCCTTAGAAGTGGTTTCCTAGCAGCTATTTTACCATGAAGGCCTGCTGCACAAAGTCTCCTCTTAACAGTTGTTGTAGAGATGTGTCTGCTGCTAGAACTGTGTGTGGCATTGACCTGGTCTCTAATCTGAGCTGCTGTTAACCTGCGATTTCTGAGGCTGGTGACTCGGATAAACGTATCCTCAGAAGCAGAGGTGACTCTTGGTCTTCCTTTCCTGGGGCGGTCCTCATGTGAGCCAGTTTCTTTGTAGCACTTGATGGTCTTTGCAACTGCACTTGGGGACACTTTCAAAATGTTCACAATTTTTTGGACTGACTGCCCTTCATTTCTTAAAGTAATGATGGCCACTCGTTTTTCTTTACTTAGCTGCTTTTTTTCTTGCCATAATACAAATTCTAACAGTCTATTCAGTAGGACTATCAGCTGTGTATCCACCAGACTTCTGCACAACACAACTAATGGTCCCAACATCATTTATAAGGCAATAAATTCCACTTATTAAACCTGACAGGGCACACTCGTGAAGTGAAAACCATTCCCGTGACTACCTCATGAAGCTCATCAAGAGAATGCCAAGAGTGTGCAAAGCAGTCATCAAAGCAAAGAACCTAGAATATAAGACATAATTTCAGTTGTTTCACACTTTTTTGTTAAGTATATAATTAAACATGTGTTAATTCATAGTTTTGATGCCTTCAGTGTGAATGGACAAATTTCATAGTCATGAAAATACAGAAAAATCTTTAAATGAGAAGGTGTGTCCAAACTTTTGGTCTGTACTGTATATATGCAAGAAAGCTGGAAGAAGAGTGGCTCAACTGAGATTGTTGCTGAGTAGGGTTGAGCGAAACGGGTCGGCCATTTTCAGAAGTCGCCGACTTTTGGCAAAGTCGGGTTTAATGAAACCCGACCCGACCCCTGTGTGGGGTCGGCCATGAGGTCGGCGATCTTCTGAATCTGGTATCGGAATTCCGATACCGAGTTCCGATATGTAAAATAAAGAATTAAAATAAAAAATATTGATATACTCACCTCTCCGACGCAGCCTGGACATCGCCGCTGGTAACCGGCATCTTCCGTTCCTAAGAATGGCGCTTGAAAGACCTTTCGATGACGTCACGGCTTGTGATTGGTCGCGGCCGCCCACGTGACCGCTCAGCGAGCAATCACAAGCCGTGACGTAATTTTCAGGTCCTAAATTCCTCATTCTAGGAATTTAGGACATGAGAATTACGTCACGGCTTGTGATTGGTCGCTGAGCGGTCACGTGGGCCTCCGCGACCAATTACAAGCCGTGACGTTATCGAAAGGTCCTTTACACGCTCATTCTTAAGAAGGAAGGCTGCCGGAAAGAAGCAGGGCGCGTCCGAGGGTGAGTATATACCTAATAGGAATATACTCACCCTCGGCTTCTTTCCGGCAGCCTTCCTTCTTAAGAATGAGCGCGTGAAGGACCTTTCGATGACGTCACGGCTTGTGATTGGTCGCGGCGGCCCACCTGACCGCTCAGCGACCAATCACAAGCCGTGACGTAATTCTCATGTCCTAAATTCCTAGAATGAGGAATTTAGGACCTGAAAATTACGTCACGGCTTGTGATTGGTCGCTGAGCGGTCACGTGGGCCGCCGCGACCAATCACAAGCCGTGACGTCATCGAAAGGTCTTTCAAGCGCCATGCTTAGGAGCGGAAGATGCCGGTTACCAGCGGCGATGTCCAGGCTGCGTCGGAGAGGTGAGTATATCAATATTTTTTATTTTAATTCTTTATTTTACACTTAAATATGGATCCCAGGGCCTGAAGGAGAGTTTCCTCTCCTTCAGACCCTGGGAACCATAGTATCCCATTGCACTGCATTGGGTTTTGTGTTTCGGCCGACCCCGACTTTTTTATAGGATCGGCCGATTTCACTCGACCCGACTTTTGAGAAAGTCGGGTTTCGTGAAACCCGACCCGATCCTATAAAAATAAGTCGCTCAACCCTATTGCTGAGGACTCAGTGTGCTGCTAGAGCAGGGGTTGGCTTCCGCCCATACTTAAAGGGGTTGTCCACTACTTTCAATTAACCCCCCAATGTACCCCCCCGGGGCCCCTAATGAATTGTGCCATTACCTTCTGTTGACGTTTTCGCCTGTGAGCGGCGCTATTCCTCCTGCTGAGTCCGGGTCACATGACCCCCAGACTGCAGCCGCCGCTCATTTCCGCTGACGTCACGTCAATTTCCAGGCTCTGAAAATTGACGTGACGTCAGCAGCAGGCGTGACCAGCCCCCACAGTCAGCAGTCACTCAGCAAGAGTGACTGGGCTGTGGGCGGTGCTGGGGGCTGCCTGCAGGGCTGTCCTGGGGGCGGGCGGGGCTGTGTGTGCTCACTGCTCAGTGCTGGGATCATGATGTGTGGCTGGGCTGTGCTTCGGTCGACGGGGGTTTGCCGGTGCTTGTGCCCGCCGGTGCTTGTGCCCGCCGGCGCTGTGCGTGTGTGTGCCGGCGCTGTGCGTGTGTGTGCCGGCGCTGTGTGTGCGTGTGCCGACGTTGTGCGTGTGCAGGCGCAGTGCGTGTGTGCCGGCGCTGTGTGTGCGTGTGTGCCGGCGCTGTGTGTGCGTGTGTGCCGGCGCTGTGTGTGCGTGTGTGCCGGCGCTGTGTGTGCGTGTGTGCCGGAGCTGTGTGTGTGCGTGTGCCGACGCTGTGCGTGCGTGTGCGTGTGTGTGTGTGTGCGCCCACGCTGTGTGTGTGTGTGCCGACGCTGTGTGTGTGTGTGTGTGTGCCGACGCTGTGCGTGTGTGTGTGCCGACGCTGTGCGTGTGTGTGTGCCGACGCTGTGCGTGTGTGTGTGCCGACGCTGTGCGTGTGTGCCGACGCTGTGCGTGTGTGCCGACGCCGTGCGTGTGCCGACGCTGTGCGTGTGTGTGTGCCGACGCTGTGCGTGTGTGTGTGCCGACGCTGTGCGTGTGTGTGTGCCGACGCTGTGCGTGTGTGTGTGCCGACGCTGTGCGTGTGTGTGTGCCGACGCTGTGCGTGTGTGTGTGTGTGTGCCGGCGCCGTGTGTGTGTGCCGACGCTGTGCGTGCGTGTGCCGACGCTGTGCGTGCGTGTGCCGACGCTGTGCGTGCGTGTGCCGACGCTGTGCGTGCGTGTGCCGACGCTGTGCGTGTGTGTGCCGACGCTGTGCGTGTGTGTGTGCCGGCGCCGTGCGTGTGTGCGTGTGTGTGTGTGCGTGACGACGCTGTGCGTGTGTGTGCAGGCATCGTCCGATGGGACTACAAGTCCCATCGGGCTCTGCCTGGTACACTGACAGTGAGTGACACATTAGCCAATGATGGGACAGTAGTAGTCCCATACAGTAGTAGTCCCATCATCCGGCTAATGTGTTGAATGTAAAAAAAAAAAAAAAAACACAGTACGTACATACATACATACATACATACATACATACATACATACATACATACATACAACACACCATGCGACGACATGCAGCATGCGACGACATGCAGCATGCGACGACATGCAGCGCGACGACATGCAGCATGCGACGACATGCAGCATGCGCTGACATGCGCCATGCGACGACATGCTGCATGCGACGACATGCGCCATGCGACGACATGCTGCATGCGACGACATGCTGCATGCGACGACATGCGCATACAGTACATACATACAGTACATACATACAGTACATATAACATAGAGTACATACTCACCATCACTTGTCACTTTGATCCCCAAAGCCATTGTCATCTGTAAAAAATATTAAAATAATAAACAAACAATATACTCCCTGATCCGCAGAAATCCAATTAAAACGAGTGTCCCTCAACGATCTCCCGTGGAGAGCAGGAGCCTCTGCTGATGCAACCACTCTCCAGGGGCTCCAGGAACACAATGAGGGGAGGAAGGTATCCTTCCACAATGTATTCCCCACAATGTATTCCTACGCCCCTGTGAGAAAATAGTCCCTAGTCTCACTTTATGGCATGCTGTATGAGAAAGTTCCCACGCAGCTTTTTGCCATAAAGTGAGACCAGTGAACTTTAGTAACCTCAGTGATACACTGCAGGAGCCATTGCCTCCTGTCAGTGTCACTGGGGGTCCTATAGAGCGGTGACATCAACCCTAACCGTAAACGTGACTGACATACGTGGCACTGACATACGTGGCACTGACATACGTGGCACTGACATACGTGGCACTGACATATGTGGCACTGACATACGTGGCACTGACATACGTGGCACTGACATACGTGGCACTGACATACGTGGCACTGACATACGTGGCACTGACATACGTGGCACTGACATACGTGGCACTGACATACGTGGCACTGACATACGTGGCACTGACATATGTGGCACGTGGCACTTACATAGGTGGCACTTAAATCCGTGGCACTGAAATACATGGCACGTGGCACTGAAATACGTGGCACTGAAATACGTGGCACTGAAATACGTGGCACTGAAATACGTGGCACTGAAATATGTGGCACTGAAATACGTGGCACTTACATACGTGGCACTTACATACGTGGCACTTACATACGTGGCACTTACATACGTGGCACTTACATACGTGGCACTTACATACGTGGCACTTACATACGTGGCACTTACATACATGGCACGTGGCACTTACATATGTGGCACTTATATACGTGGCACTTACATACGTGGCACGTGGCACTTACATATGTGGCACTTACATACGTGGCACTTACATACGTGGCACTTACATACGTGGCACTTATATACGTGGCACTTATATACGTGGCACTTACATACATGGCACGTGGCACTTACATACGTGGCACTTATATACGTGGCACTTACATACGTGGCACGTGGCACTTACATACGTGGCACTTACATACGTGGCACTTACATACGTGGCACTTACATACGTGGCACTTATATACGTGGCACTTATATACGTGGCACTTACATACGTGACACTTACATACGTGGCACTAACATACGTGGCACGTGGCACTTACATACGTGGCACTGAAATATCGTGGCACTATGTCATAAAATGTTCATTAAACGGTTAGGGGTGAGGTTAGGGGTAGGGTTAGGGTTTGGATCCCTTTATCACCCTGATGGTGGTCGGTGGTTTTTCAGTGTTTTTTCTGTTTTTTTTCTATAAAAACGCATGCGTTTTTAACGCAAACAAACGCGCGCATTCAAAAACGCATGCGTTGCCGAAAACGCGTCAAAACGCATGCGAAAAAACGCATGCGTTTTTAATGTTAAGTATAGGAAAAAAACGCATGCGTTTTTTAGCGCTAAAACGCAGCGTCCAAAAACGCAAGTGTGAAACCAGCCTGTGCCGGAATTGGTGGCGCATCTAAGGCTACGTTCACATTTGCGTTGTGCGCCGCAGCGTCGGAGACGCAACGCACAACGCAAACAAAAACGCAACAAAACGCACGCTAAAACGCTGTGTTTTGCGACGCATGCGTCCTTTTTGGCCGAAAGTCGGACGCAAAAAAAATGCAACTTGCTGCGTCCTCTGCGCCCAACCCTTGCGGCCAAAAAAATCCATGCGTCGCAAAACGCAGCACAATGCATGTCCATGCGCCCCCATGTTAAATATAGGGGCGCATGACGCATGCGGCGACGCTGCGGCGCCGAACGCTAATGTGAACGTAGACTTACAGATGCGCAATTTCTGGGGTGGCTGCGGACTGGTATTTGTAGCCGGGGGGGGGGGGGGGGGACCAATATCCATGGCCCCTCTCTAGGCTATTAATATCAGCCCGCAGCTGTCTGCGTAGCCTTTCTGGCTATAAAATATAGGGGGACCCCACGTCATTTTTTTGGGGGGTCCCTCTATTTTAATAGCCAGTAAAGGCTACGCAGACAGCTGCGGGCTGATATTCATAGCAGGCTACAAATATTGGCCTCGGCCGTCGGCTTTCCCCCTCTGGCGCAGAAAATTGCGCGGGAGCCCACGCCGTTTTTTTCAGTTTTTTATTAAATTAAACGCTCATTAAGCCCTGTTTCACACTTGCGTCGGCACGGGTCCATCGCTATGCGTTGGGCCGACGTACGTTGTGAAATTTGTGCACGTCAAGGGCAGCGGATCCAGTTTTTCAACGCATCCGCTGCCCATTCTGAAGTCCGGGGAGGAGGGGGCGGAGTTTTGGCCGCGCATGCGCGGTAGAAAATGGCAGACGTGACGGCTGTGCCAACGGTCCGCCAAAACACGACGCATCCGTTGCACGATGGACGCGATGTGTGGCCATCCGTCGCGATCCTTCACTAATACACGTCTATGGGTAAAAAACGCATCCTACGAGCACATTTGCAGGATCCGTTTTTTTCCCAAAAAGACGAATTGCGAAAAACGCAAGTGTGAAAGTAGCCTTATAGAAACATCGGCCTTTCTATTATATATCTATGGATATATCTATCTATAGATATATTTATCTATAGATATATCTATAGATACATAGATGTATCTATCCATATATTTGGGTGCTTTCACACATCAGGTTTTTGCCGTGAGGCACAATCCGGCGAGTTTTGAAAAAAACAGATCCATTTCCGTCGGATCCGTCTTTTTCTCATAGAGTTTCATCCGTTTTTTGCCGAATCCGTCAAACGCGGTTTCTGCCGGATGGAAAACACATACAGAGGAACGTTTTTTCTGTCCGGCGAAAAAACGCACAGCGACGGATCCGGCAAAAAAAGTATGAAACTGAGCTGTGAAATGATGAATCCGGCCTTGGAATCCGTTTTTTCATGCATGTTTCCATTCAAATCATGCACATTTTCCGTTTATTTACTTATTTCCAAAAACGGCATTAAAACCGCGCATAAACCGCACCAAAAAAAGCATCAAAACTGCACCAAAAACTGCATCAAAACTGCACCAAAAACTGCATCAAAACCTGGTGCAGTTTCGCAGTTTTGGTGCGGTTTTGATACAGTTTTTGGTGTGGTTTTGATGCAGTTCTTGGTGTGGTTTTGGTGCGGCTTTTTCCGCAGCATGTGCACAACAAGTCTGCGGCTCTCATAGACTTACATTGGTTGTGCACTACACTGCGGATTTGATGCAATTCAGTGCGGCAAAAAACGCTGCGGATCTGCAATCAGATCCGCAACGTGTGCACACAGCCTTAGCATTTAGTGAACCTAGCCAAAAAGCCAAGCAAAAAATAAGTGTGGGACTGCACTTTTTTTGCCATTTCATTGCACTTTGAATTTTTTTCACATTTTCTGCTACACGACATGCTAAAACCAATGATGGCGTTCAAAAGTAGAACTTGTTCCGCAAAAGATAAGCCCTCACATGGCCATATTGACGGGAAAATTATGGCTCTGGAAAGAAGGGGAGCGATAAAGGAAACCAAAAATGCTCCAGGGGGTGAAGGGGTTTAGAAACATGGATATGGACATATCTATGGAAATAGACATATCTATCTATCTATCTATCCCTCTATCTGTGTGTAATGGAGTGTGGGTTGCACAAATGTAAAAGAGGAGGTTGGACAGAAATGACATCACAAATCTGTTTGAAGCTAGAGGAGGGAGGGGTTTGGGTGTGTTTTGGAGTGGGTGTGCTAGGTTCAGGCTTAGTAGCAGTGCAATGCATCATGGAACTTGTAGTATTAGAGCACAATGACTCAGGAGAAAGGAAGTTGTCGATTAACCCCATGAGAGCTGAATCCAGCACTAAAATGTGCTGCTACAGCATGATAAAAGGTAATATTGCTAAAATAAACACAGTAGATGTTTTCAGTGGCCCATAATAGCAAGATTTATGAAAAAAAAAAAAAAAAGGTTATAGTAGTGGACAACTTCTTTAACATGCATCCATGAAGAAAGACCTCCGCACTGCTGAAGTCCTATACAAATCCTTTATTGCATTACAAAGTTCCAAAAGTGCCAGACCACCATCACCCACCCACATATATACACACACACACTGTTTGGGTGTACAGTGTGTGTAATATCTATATATATATATATCTATATATCTCTGGAGAATTAATTCCAATCTTTTGGTAGGATCAGCCCGATCTGATCCTATCTTTCCAGTGATCGGCCAACACTAGTTGGAATCAGTAGGCCTCACTACATTATATTACCCTCAAAGTTTCCCTTGAAGGCAAAAATCACATAGTATTTTATATCAGCACCTTACAGTCTAGCATTTTTCACATTTGTGCCAAATAAACTGTGCAATAATTATGCATAATGGAATTGTTTTAATACAATGTTAAATGGTTAAGTAGCTCACCAGAGTCATGCAGAAGGAACTGCTGCTGGACACCATCAATACTGATCTCCTGGAACTCCAGGGGGATAACAAGTTGATCAAGGGTTTGCGGTAACCTTGGGATATTGCCAAGTTGCCTTGCTAATCGTATTGTCCTCTTCAGTGATGCTTTCCTTGGGAGAAGTGCTGCAACATTAGAATGGGCTCCTGAAACGACGTCTGTGAGAATCTGTTGTGGTGTCTCCTGTGTTGTCCTTGCCCTGGTGACTGCCTCATTAACAAGTCGGATTGCTTTAGGTCTTGCAGCTTGTGCTGCGTGACTGTGAAGATTGACTACTTTCACAACTTCGCCAGATTCTTCATTGGTCCAAACACGTCCCTTGCAAGTCGACTGTTTTTCACATACCCAGATGGAATGGACATCATCAGCGGTTCGTTTGGAAAATAAGTAAATGTGATTCTCATGGACCAACTTCCTCCTTCCACGTTTGGACAGAACTGAATTCATAGTTGTAGAAAGTGAATTGCTGTGGAAGCTGACTGATTTTTTGTGGCAGTACACTTCTCTCTTTGTGGAGATTTCAGACACTGCTATATTCTGATGTACATGTGGAATAAAAGCTAGTCTAATGTAACTTGCAGGACACATGGCCTGCTACTTGTTACATCTGCAACAAAACTTGCAACAAAGCAGGTCAGTGCTGGGTCAGGTAAAAGTTCAAAATTGTTTAGATTTTAGGCCTCTTGCACACTGTAATTTTAGAGTGGTTTCACACTTGTGTTTGTGGCCGTCAGAGGTCAATCCGCTCTGGATCTGACATCCAGCTGACCCCAGGGCAATGCTGGCGGAATGCTGGCATTCCGCTCGCATTGCCCATAGAAGTGAACCGCTCGGTTCCGCGATCTGCAGCCGCCCGTTCGCTTTCATAATGCCGCATTCCGCTATCAGTGTCAGAATAAAAAGAAGAGCTTTTTCTTCTTTTCGTTCCGCTGCAGGTTAGCGGAATGCGGCATCACAGAAGCGAACGGGCGGCCTGTAGTGCATATGTAGTGGAAGTGTGAAAGCACCCTTATGCTGCCACTGTTTTAGAACTCCAAAGCACGTGCTTTACTGGCATTTTTCAGAGCGCTTTTGTGAGCGCTCTCGGTAATGACCCATAAGATACAGGCTATTGATGAATGCTAAGTGCTCAAAAATAGCTCCTGTAATAAAATAAAAAGAGCTGGCCAGAACAACACCTCGCTTTTCCAGCCATTGACTTATTTACTATATAACTGTCTAAGGGTCACTTTCGTCTTTCTGTCTGTAACGTTTTATTCGTATATTCATTTGTCGCGGCGTCTGTCTGTCTGTCAAGTCGCTGATTGGTCATGGCAAAACGCCCACGACCATTGCCACGACCAATCAGCGACGGTCACAGTCTGCGCGAAAAATGGCCGCTGCTTCACTGCCCTGCACTCACCGCTGACCGCTCACACAGGGTTAATGGCAGCGTTAATGGATCGCGGTGTACCGCACTCCGTTAATGCTGCTATTAACCCTGTGTGACCAACTTTTCACTATTGATCGTGCCTATGCAGCATCAATAGTGAAAAGATGTAATGTTAAAAATAAAAAAAATTTAAAAAAAGTTATTCTCACCCCCTCCGATGTCCCGCTGTCCTCCGCGCCTCTCTCCAGTGCACGCCGTGTCTTCCGGTCCGAACGATGCTATGCGTCCAGGACCTGCGATGATGTCACGGTCATGTGACCGCAACGTCATCGCAGGTCCTATGCTCAGACCGGAAGCCACTGCCAGCACTGCAGAGAGGCGCGAGGACTTCAGGGCCCGTGGCTGAGGTGAGTATATCTTTATTATTTTTTTTTTTTAACACGAATATAGTGCCCACATTCCTAGACTACGTGGGCGGTGCAATATACTACGTGACAAGTGCAATATACTATGTCGGCTGGCCAATATACTACATGTGCTGTGCAATTTACTACGTGGACTGTGCAATTTACGTGCGCTGTCCAAAATACTACTTCGGCTGTCCAATATACTACATGGCCTGTGCAATGTACTACGTGGACTGTCCAATATACTACATAACCTGTGCAACGTACCACGTGGCTGCGCCTTCTAGAATACCCAATACGTTAGAATCGGGCCACCATCTAGTATATTCAAAATTGGCAATCTTCTTAGCGATTTTCCAGTGCTTAGCACTTGGAAAAGTGGCTACTGTGAAAGAGGTCTTAGGGCTAAAACACAAGGCCAAAATTCCCTGCCTATTTTGGGGCCAAAACATCTGGGGGGCAAAAAGCTGGGGGTGAAACATCCGGGGGCAAACTGCTGGGCGCGAAACATCCGGGGGCGAACTGCTGGGGGCGAACTGCTGGGGGCGAAACATCCGGGGGCGAACTGCTGGGGGCGAAACATCCGGGGGCGAACTGCTGGGGGCGAAACATCCGGGGGCGAACTGCTGGGGGCGAAACATCCGGGGGCGAACTGCTGGGGGCGAAACATCCGGGGGCGAACTGCTGGGGGCGAAACATCCGGGGGCGAACTGCTGGGGGCGAAACATCCGGGGGCGAACTGCTGGGGGCGAAACATCCTGGGGGCGAACTGCTGGTTGCGAAACATCCGGGGGCGAACTGCTGGGGCAAAACATCCGGGGGCGAACTGCTGGTTGCGAAACATCCGGGGGCGAACTGCTGGGGGCAAAACATCCGGGGGCGAACTGCTGGGGGCGAAATGTGCGGGGGCGAAATGTTGGGGGCGAAATGTTTGGGGGCGAAGTGTACCTGGGGGCAAACTGCTGGGGGCAAAACTTCCTAAAACCGAAAATAAAAGGGCGGTACCTCTCCGTCGCTTCAGTTGGGTTTCCTGTCCTGACAGGGACCCTCGTGCTGAACACGGCAGTGATTCCACTCACCCAGGTCCCGTCCCGGCGTGGAAGAGCAGGCAGCGCCTGTGCGTCGGTGTTCGGGAGCCTGGAAGCGCCGTCCGCAGGTCCCCCGGGGTCTCTGCGTCCGAGCGGGCGTTGGTACAGCACGGTCGGACCCAGCTCCTTCCGTGGCTGCCACGCCGCCCCCCTCCCTCTGCTGGCATCCAGGTGCGGCGGCCGCTTCCGGGTCACCCATCTGACGTCACGCACAAGGCACGCTGGGAATGGGCGTGCCTGCGTGACGTCGGGGGCGGGCGCCGGATCCAAGATGGCGGCGCCCATGAAGAAACGCTGGCCGGTGGAAAAAGGACTCCGGCGGGCGGCAGAGGAGGGGAGGGGCCACCATTGGGCACCGGAGGAGGCGGGGAGTGCAGTGGTCCCCCTTAAATGGGTGTCTGACCACAGAAGACGCTCTCATGTCCAAAAACTTCAGCATGGAAGTGGGACAATCAGAGCAACAGCAGCAGCCGCCGCCATCACAGCAGCAGCGTCAGGAGCTCTCGCCAGATGCCTTGCCGAGCCACCAGCACCGGAGCAGTCGCTCAAGTGGTAGGAGCAGCGGCCGTCCTGTCCGGCAAGACTCTTCAGCGTCCAGAAGGGACACTGCACGTGCATCTGTCCAGCCTCCAAAACCGGTACCCTTGACTGACGGCGGTGGTGAGTGATCTTCGTGAATGTCACCCTTATGGTAACAGGGTCCATTTTTTCTGTTTGATCACTAGGGCCCGAGGAAATCTAGCGGCAAAACAAAGAACCGCGAATGTGCCCTTTGTAAAGCCCCGCTTGCAGTTCAGTGGCAGAAGGACCTCTGCTCTGACTGCATTCAAAAAACCATACAAGATGAGACTCCTAATTTCGCCACTAGCCTCAAGGCCATAATTCAGGCAGAAATTAAAAACTCCCTAAAACTGGCCCTTAAAAAATCAGGGAGGAAGAGCCGTAAAGTGTCTACGGATTCGGAGGCCTCTCAGAAACAGGAGAGTCAAAAATCATCCCGTTCTCCCTCTTCCTCCTCCGCCTCTATCCAGTCCTCAGATTCCTCCTCAGATAGTGATACAGGGGGTCGCCCGTGTTTCCCAACTGAGGATGTAGAAAAATTAGTCAAAGCAGTCAGAACTGCAATGGGACTTAAAGAGGAAAAGACACCTAGGTCACCTGAGGATGTCATGTTTGGCGGTTTAGAGGAAAAAAGAAAACGGACATTTCCGGTCAATGCAAAAATTAAAGCATTGATCGAAAAGCAATGGAAAAAACCCGAAAAAATCGGTACCTTACCTTCTTCATCTAAAAGGAGATATCCTTTTGAAGAAAAAGACTCTGAATCCTGGGAGAAAATCCCTAAGATTGATGGTGCGGTAGCCAAATCCTTGAAAAAATCATCCCTTCCTTTAGAAGATTCAGGGGTCCTAAAAGATCCACTGGACAAAAAAGCAGATGGGTTTTTGAGGCACATCTGGGAAGCAGCGGCAGGGGGCTTGAAACCGGCTATAGCTGGGACATGTACAGCTCACGCTCTTATGGTCTGGTTACAGCAGATAGAAGACCAGCTAAGGGATAAAGTCCCTAGGAATGACATTCTGGCAAATATATCCGTAGTTCAAGGGGCAGCAGCATTTCTGGCGGATTCCTCTGTGGACTCCGCGAGATTAACAGCTAGAGCAGCGGGCCTGTCCAATGCAGCCAGAAGAGCCCTATGGCTTAAAGGTTGTCCGGGAGATCTGCCATCCAAACATAGACTATGTTCCATCCCATGTGACGGTCAACTCCTCTTTGGGAAAAAGTTAGAGGAGATTTTGGAACAGGCAGGAGATAAAAAGAAAGCCTTTCCAACCTTCCCGAAAGATCCGAAAAAACCCTTTTTTTCGGAGGAGATTTAACAGAGGCCGACCTCCAGGAGATAGGAGAAATTGGGACTTCAAAGATAAAAGGAAGTCAGGCTATATGTTCAAAGGGCCCTCTACATCTGCCAAAAAGTCCCCCCAATGACATTACATCAGAGGTTGGAGGAAGACTCTTCCTCTTCTATCCAGCCTGGATAAACATCTCCCCGAGCATCTGGGTTTTAAATATCATAAAAGAAGGCCTAAAAATAAAATTTATCCATCCACCCAGGCACAATTTCGTAATAACTCCCCGGAGGAAAGCCTGGCAGGAACAATTAGCCCTAGAAACGGAAGTCCTCGGACTGATTCAAAAGAATGTCTTGCAAGAAGTCCCGGTTCAGGAGTGGGGAAGGGGGTTTTACTCCCCCCTCTTCTTAATACAAAAACCCGATGGCTCTTGGAGGACCATAATCAACCTAAGAAAGCTCAACCTTTCATTAGACAATCACTCCTTCAAGATGGAGTCCATCAACACAACCACAAAACTTGTTTCCTCACTGCTTCATGGCAGTAATAGACTTAAAGGACGCATATTACCATATTCCAATACATCACAAATACTGGAGACACTTGAGAGTGGCACTCTACATACAGAACCAAGTGAAACATTACCAATACACAGCCCTTCCATTCGGCCTATCTACTGCTCCCAGGGTCTTCACCAAGGTGATGGCAGAGGTAATGTCATATCTCCGTTCCCGGAATATTGTAATTGTCCCATACTTGGACGATTTTCTTGTGATAGGTAAAACAGAGGCCGATTGCTCCCATCAGATAACGGCAGTAATATCAACTCTAACAGAACTCGGTTGGTTAATAAATGTCCCCAAGTCGAAGTTAGTTCCTGTAAAGGTACAATCCTTCCTGGGCCTGATACTAGATTCAGAACGTCAACTCTGCCTCCTCCCGGAGAACAAAGTAACCAAAATAATCAATTTGACCACTGCAGCGATACATCAACCAGCGATGACCCTAAGGAAAGCGATGTCCCTACTGGTCTCGTTAACGTCCTGCATTCCAGCGGTAGGTTGGGCACAATTCCACCTGAGACAACTGCAGTGGGAAGTTCTGTCAGCCCAAAGACTGTTAAGAGGGCATTTGGAAGGAAGTCTGTCTTCCTCAGGATGTAAGAAATTCCTTAGAATGGTGGACCATAGAGGAACATCTCACTATGGGAGTCCAATGGCAGAAACCGGTCGAGGACGTAATCACGACCGACGCAAGCAACATAGGTTGGGGAGCTCACTTAAGATCCCATTCAATTCAAGGAACTTGGTCCCCCCAAGAAAAGAGCTATGCCTCAAACGTAAAAGAACTATTGGCAGTAGTAAAGTCCTTGAAACATTTTCTTCCCCGGCTCCAGGGCCGCCATGCTCGAGTCATGACGGACAATCGAGCAGTAGTGGCCTATATCAATCACCAGGGGGGACGAGGTCTTGGAACCTCATGGAGGTGTCAAACTCACTATTTCATTGGGCAGAACAACACCTATCTTCCCTAACAGCTCTACACATAAGAGGGGTAGAAAACTTACAGGCAGACTTTCTGAGTCGCAGAATTCTGAGACAAGGGGAATGGTCCCTGAATCCCGAGATACTCCAACAAATAATACAGGCCTGGGGTACACCAGAGATAGACTTGTTTGCCACCTCACGCAGCAAAAAAGTGAGAAAATTTTGCTCACTGAACCCAAACTAACATCCTTTCGCAGTAGATGCCCTACTAATACCGTGGAAATTCTCTCTGGCTTACGCATTTCCCCCGATAGTGATGATTCCAACAGTAGTCCGGAAAATCAGAGAAGACCGAGCAAAAATAATACTCATAGCTCCATTCTGGCCAAGAAGACCATGGTTCTCCCTTCTAAGGCAGATGTCGTTAACAGACCCATGGATTCTGCCAGATGTGCCGGACTTGTTAACCCAGGGACCAGTGACCCACTCTCAGGTGAAGGGCTTCCATCTAGCAGCCTGGCTTTTGAGAGGGCGCTACTAAGCCGCCAAGGATTCTCACCAGGGTTAGTCTCCACCCTATTAAAAAGCAGAAAGCCTATAACGTCTAAAATCTACGGTAGGACCTGGAAGAAATTTTTAGATTTCTTAGGTGAGCCGTTAGGGGATGTAGCTCCAGTGGGTCCCATCCTAGAATTTCTACAAGCAGGCTTGCAGCTAGGGTTAGCAACTAGCACCCTTAAAGTTCAAGTTTCAGCCTTAGGGGCCCTATATAATTGCAACCTAGCATCTAATAGATGGGTTTCACGATTTATAAAATCCTGTGGCAGGTCTAGACCAGTTATTATTCCCAAAATCCCTCCTTGGGATCTAAATCTAGTCTTGGAAGCTTTAACCAAAGATCCTTTTGAGCCTTTGCAGTAATTATCACCTAAATTACTCACCCTGAAAACGGTCCTACTAGTAGCCCTAACATCGGCCCGTAGAGTAGGTGATTTACAAGCTCTATCAATATGCCCTCCTTACACTCAGGTTTTTGATGACAGGATAATCTTGAGACCAGATCCAGCGTATCTCCCGCCAAGATAGTCCAAAAATTTCATAGGAGTCAGGAGATTATGTTACCATCATTTTGTAATAATCCTAAAAATCCGGGGGAACAAAAGTTCCATATGCTAGATGTGAGGAGATCCATGTTACAATATATAACCATGACTAGTCAGTGGAGGAAAGATCAAACCCTATTTGTAGCCTTTCAAGGTAGTAAAAAGGGATGTGGGGTAGCTAAAAGTACCATTGCTAGATGGATCAGGGAGGCCATTAGTCTGTCCTATTCTGCAAGTGGCACTCCGGTTCCTGGCGGCATCAAGGCTCACTCCACCAGAGCTGTGGCTACCTCCTGGGCAGAGAAAGCTGAGGTATCGATTGACCAAATTTGCAAGGCCGCTACCTGGTCCTCACCCTCAACTTTTTTCAAACTACCGGCTAGACCTTTCCTCCTCTGCTGACCTAACCTTTGGTAGAAGGGTACTCCAAGCGGTGGTCCCTCCCTAAGGGTTTTCTTTCTACAAAAGTCTCTCAGGTGTGCCGTCATGGGGAAAGGGAAAACACCAAAGTTACTTACGGGTAGCCGTTTTTTCCGGAACCCATGACGGCACCCGTATATTCCCCCTTTTTTCACCTTTTCGGTGTGCACTATTGTTTTGGGTGTATTTAGTTAATATAATGTGGTGTTGGATTGCCATGTGTACTAACCAGGGGGGCCTCTCATGCTCTGAAAACCAACTGAAGCGACGGAGAGGTACCGCCCTTTTATTTTCAGTAGGGTTTCCTGTCCTGGCTGGGCGGATCCCCTCTCTCAGGTGTGCCGTCATGGGTTCCGGAAAAACCGGCTACCCGTAAGTAACCTTGGTGTTTCCATTACGTCCCTCAGGACAGCACCATGGAGGACGTCCTTCCTTGACCTATAGCGGGACAGGATCATAGAGAGGTTAAAAGGACCCTCCCACCTCCACCCTCCAGTGGTTTTCCTGTCCCTGCAGGGACGGTTGTATGAGAGGTTGCTCCTAGAGCGAAGATATCCTGTGGATTCTCTTCCCCCCTGTCAAGTGGTCCGTGGCCGACACCTCACTGGGTAGAGGTCCCTCAGCTATCAGTGCTGTACTAGATGGACTCAGAGTTCGGGGATCTCAGCCTTCCCTTTTCCCGGTCAGATGGACCATGGCCGACTCCTCTTTTGAGAGGTTTCTCAGCCATCAGCCTGTGTAATGGGCTTAGGGGGATCGTGCGGCAGGTCCAATCCTTCCCCCTGTCAAGTAGCCCAGGGTGGAAACTCCCCGGTGGGGAGTCCCTCAGCCCCAGAGACCAGTCGAGCGGACGGGCTCCTGGGTAGAGCCGCTTCCTCCCAGTGGGGGGCTCTTGGCTCAGATGCTGACCGGCAAAACACCGCTTCTTCCGAAAGTTGTGTGGTGGAGAAGGCCGTTGTGCTCCCAGTGACGTCAGAGAGGAGCACCGGCACATTTGATCGGCGTGCGTTCCACAATGGAACACGGAAGGGGGCACAGGCAGTAATGCAGCATTTCTGAATGAACGCCGCTTCCTTCCACGGTAGGCTCTCGGCGTTACCAGCTCCCCCTGTCTTCTAGCAGGTATGGAGCCAGCACAGGTGAGTGCTTGGTTTAATGTTGCATCAATGGCCGGGGCCTCTGGGCTCACTCTAGTCTCAAGCCTTTGTGTCAAAGCTGTACCTGGAACCCATTTGCAGCTAGGCCTTGGACCTCTAGGTTATGGTGGGGCCATATGTCCAGGCTACATCTCATGACTGGACTTTAGTTAGTTGCAGGTCTTGTCTGCACAGAGCCTTACGATCGGGCTTCAGAGTGACTTTGGAAGCATGCTTTCCATTTTCTGGTTCAATAAGCAAGTGTTTCACTTTTCTTTTCAACTTAACTACTTCATCCATAGGAGGACACAAGGTGTTAATTCAGCACTTTGTCTCCATGAAGACTGCCCTCCAGCTGCGTCTCATTAATTAGCTCCTTCGGGTGGAGTCAGTCTGACAAATGAGATGTATTGTTCAGAGTGGAGATTTATCTGGAACTCTGATAGATTGCTCTTTTGCTTAAAAGTGTAAGTCTGGTCTCTTGTTTGGCACCTTCATGCATGGCCTAGTCATTCTGCCTCTATGTATCATATTGAGTGCCTCTGTGCATGATACTGCATCATAGCACATCTATGCATTATATCGAGTGCCTCTGTGGCATCATACTGTTTCATAGTTACTTCGTGTATCATATTGCATCATATTGATTCATGGTTCCTATATGCATCAAGGTGCTTCATTGTTCCGATATGCATCATAGCGCTTCATAGTTACTTCGTGTATCCTATTGCATCATATTGCTTCATGGTTCCTATATGCATAATGGTGCTTCATTGTTCCTATATGCATCATAGTGCTTCATATTACCCTTCTGCATCATATTGCATCATATTGCTTCATGGTTCCTATGTGCATCATAGCGCTTCATAGTGACTCTGCGTCATATTGCATCACTGTTCCTATATGCATCATAGTGCTCATATTGCCTTTGCATCAGATTGCTTCAGGTTTCCTATGTGCATCATAGCGCTTCATATTGCGTTTGTGCATTATATTACAGCATATTGCTTCATGGTTCCTATACGCATCAGCGCTTCATATTGCCTTTGAGCATTATATTACAGCATATTGCTTCATGGTTCCTATACGCATCAGCGCTTCATATTGCCTTTGAGCATTATATTACAGCATATTGCTTCATGGTTCCTATGCGCATCAGCGCTTCATATTGCCTTTGAGCATTATATTACAGCATATTGCTTCATGGTTCCTATGCGCATCAGCGCTTCATATTGCCTTTGAGCATTATATTACAGCATATTGCTTCATGGTTCCTATACGCATCAGCGCTTCATATTGCCTTTGTGCATTATATTACAGCATATTGCTTCAGGGTTCCTATATGCATCATAGCGCTTCATAGTGACTTTGTGCATTATATTACAGCATATTGCTTCATAGTCCCTATATTCATCATATTGCTTCATTGTTCCTATATGCACCATAGCGCTTCATAGTTACTTCATGCATCATATTGCATCATACTGCTTTATTATTTACATCATATTGTTTCATTGTTCCTATATGCATCATAGTGCTTCAAATTGCCTTTGTGCACCATATTTCTTCATAGTTGCTATATGCATCATAGCGCTTCATAGTAACTTTGTACATCATATTGCATTATATTGCTTCATGTTCCTATATGCTTCATAGGTCCTATATGCATCATTTTGCATTATAAGGTTTCGGTGCCCTTTTGCAAGGCAGGGGGTATCAGAGTGTCGGGCTTGGTGCCTTTTTTTTTTCGCCTATGGCTGTGAGCCACTGGATCAGGCCTTCTGTCTGGTGCCTTGTTGTGTGGCCGCACATTGTATCGTCGGCCTACCACTTCACATTTTTGTCTTGGGCCTCAACGCTGGATATAGAGTCCTTGGGTTTTGGACTCAGATCCAGCTTCTGTTACTTCATTCGTTACAACAGGGCTTAGTCAAGCAGACAGATATGCTTGAATTGGCTTAGTAAAATCTGCATTTCTTCTGTTTGGAACAGGTGTCTCAGGTAGGTTCTACCTTGAGTTCTAAAGGCAAGTCTATTTCATAATTAGCTTTAAAAGATGACATACGTCATTTTGATACATTCTATAATCCTATAGAAGGAAAATACTACTGTCCCGGGAGCGGAAAATCCCACGAGTTGAAAGGAAGGATTCCTTCCCCCTCGGAATGCTTTGCCCTAAGATATTGGGACCATCTACAATTTGCATAGTTTTGGGGGCTCCCCCAGGGCACATTTGTTCAGAGCGGCCTATCACGTTCCCTAATCAGTCATTTTATGTTTGTGCGTGTAGCCCATTCACTGTCTCCATCTATCCCCCACCACCTGAGATGGTTGTGCCATCATTGTAAATAAAATATTGTTGATACACACCTCTAGTTTGTATCTTCCCTGCCTCATTGTAGATTGTAAGCTTTCAAGAGCAGGGTCGTCTTATTTCGCTTTAATTATTATATGGTTGTTACTTATGACCGTTGTGTTTGAAACTGTCAAACTGTAAAGCGCTGCAGAATATATTGACGCTATATAAATAAAGTTTATTGTTGTTGTTATTAATCCATCCCAAACTCTACATTCGGCAATCAGACAGATTCTTGTTCCATAAGTCTGTTGCGTTTTGTTTACCAGGGACATCAGCACGGCCTTCTGTACCTTGTGGTGAAGCAGCAGCACTGTCGTGTGGCAGAGGATCTCATACTCGCGGCTCTTACAGCAGTCACGGCTCCTAAGATAAATGAAACTGGATCCAGGGCTCTTACTGTTAAGACCCCATAGTCTCACTCCTCACAGTAGATAATCTCCCTCCGTAATGGGGAAGAGACCTACTTTTTCTGTAGCCATGGAATATGGTTACTCCCACAATGGCAGTCTGGGTGTATAAAGATCCCTGAGAAGATTGCCTCTTGGGATATGTATGTGCGTATATGCATATATGGACAAATAGGTTGACATACTTATAATGTCTGGACTAATGACTCGTATAAATGCAGTTCCGAATAATTTCAAGTGTTGGAAGATTTTTACTAGCACTACCACCACCACCATCATCGATTCAGAGTCCAGACTCCCTGTGTCTAACATCAGTAAAACAGGAGTGATGATCCACGTTTCTCTTTCAGAGCTTCTAATGAGAAGCCAGACGTTGGTAGTGGCAGGAGATATTACCTGCCGGATGGCGTATTCCTTAGTTTCAATAATATATAACCCTTCTTGGGGTTAGACATCTAAGGATTTGGAATAGACGTGATCTCCTGGATGAGTAATGTGCATACATCCCAATGCTGTGCCATTTTCTATGTACTAACTGTTATTGGTTTGATCATCACACAGTCCGGGGCCTCTGTCCTGCAGGTCTCCTTGTAGTACGGTAAGCTGGTCTGTGACCAGGGCTTAACCTGAGCCCAGAAGGTCCGATGAAGGAACAGTCCTGGGTTATAAGCACATGCAGCTTATTATTGGTCGGAACAGTCCTCATCGTGTGGTCGCTGTGACTTTCACCATATTTTGTGGGGCAATAAGGTTCTCTAACCCTATTCGGGGGCTGCGATGTCTATAAGTATCTATCACAATAAATAACTTGCTGTGGTTCATTATTGGTATTGGAGTACAATGGGTGAATTTCACTCTCTGCTCCTGATGCTTATTTCATTTACCACATTCATACTGAAATTGGCCATTATAGATGTATACCAGACACTCACTACGGTGATTTTCTTTGCGGATCTCTTTAGATATCTTTGTTTTTTCTGATCTTTCAGATCCTCTATATATTTAGTCTGGTTTTTGCCTGGGACTTTGATTCCTGGGCTTCTGTACCCACCCTGGGAGAGTTACTTTGGTATTCTCCATGGTGCTGTCCTGAGGGACGTAATGGAAAAAGGGAAATTAGACTTACTGGTAATTGCATTTCCAGGTAGTCCCTCAGGACAGCACCCGTAGTTCCCTCCCTTATGTTTCTGTTTTTTAGGATTGTTCGGGATTAATCTACCGGCAGATCGTTTATCCTTCGGGTCACCATGGCTCGAAATTAAGATGAAGCAGTTTAATGGTTATTACAGACATGTTTGTAAGGGCATGTTTAGACTATTTCCATCCTCGGTGGTACTTTGAAACAACAGTGGAGGTGGGAGGGTCCTTTTAACCTCTCTATGATCCTGTGCCGCTATAGGTCAAGGAAGGACGTCCTTTATGGTGCTGTCCTGAGGGACTACCTGGAAATGGAATTACCAGTTAGTCTAATTTCCCTTTTTTTTCACAAAAATGATCTTTTCGCCCCCAATTTTTTATTTTCCCAAGGGTAACAGGACAACAACTTTTGAGGTCCAATTTCTTCTGAGTACGCTGATACCCCATATGTGGGGGTAAACCACTGTTTGGGCGCATGGCAGAGCTCGAAAGCGAAGGAGCGCCATTTGACTTTTCAATGCAAAATTTACTGGAATTTGAGATAGGACAAGATGTCGCGTTTTAGAGCCCTTGATGTGCCTAAACTGTAGAAACCCCCCACAAGTGACACCATTTTGGAAAGAAGACCCCCTAAGGAACTTATCTAGATGAGTTGTGAAAAGTTTGAACTTCCAAGTGTTTCACTACAGTTTATAACGGAGAGCTGTGAAAACAAAAATTATTTTTTTTCCACAAAAATTATTTTTTAGCCCCCAGTTTCGTATTTTCCCAAGGGTAACAGGAGAAATTGGACCCCAAAAGTTGTTGTCCAATTTGTTCTGAGTACGCTGATACACAATATGTAGGGGGGAACCACTGTTTGGGCGCATGGCAGAGCTTGGAAAGGAGGAGCTCCGTTTGGAATGCAGACTTAGATGGAATGGTCTGCAGGCGTCACATTACGTTTGCAGAGCCCCTGATGTACCTAAACAGTAGGAACCCCCCACAACTGACCCCATACTGGAAACTAGACCCCCCAAGGAACTTATCTAGATGTGTTGTGAGAACTTTGAAACCCCAAGTGTTTCACTTCAGTTTATAACACAGAGCCGTGAAAATAAAAAATCCTTTTTTTTTTCACAAAAATTATATTTTAGCCCCCGGTTTTGTATTTTCCCAAGGGTAACAGGAGAAATTGGACCCCAAACATTGTTGACCAATTTGTCCTCAGTACGCTGATACCCTATATGTTGGGGTAAGCCCCTGTTTGGGTGCACGGGAGAGCTCGGAATGGAAGGAGCACTGTTGTACTGTTTCAACGCAGAATTGGCTGGAGTTGAGATTGGATGCCATGTCGTGTTTGGAGAGCCCCTGATGTGCCTAAACAGTGGAAAACCCCAATTCTAACTGAAACCTAACCCAAACATACCCCTAACCACACCCCTATCCCTAATCCCAACCGTAAATGTAATCCAAACCCTAACTTTAGCCCCAACCCTAACTTTAGCCCCAACCCTAACTTTAGCCCCAACCCTAACTTTAGCCCCAACCCTAACTTTAGCCCCAACCCTAACTTTAGCCCCAACCCTAACTTTAGCCCCAACCCTAACTTTAGCCCCAACCCTAACTTTAGCCCCAACCCTAACTTTAGCCCCAACCCTAACTTTAGCCCCAACCCTAACTTTAGCCCCAACCCTAACCCTAATGGGAAAATGGAAATAAATACATTTTTTAAAATTTTATTATTTTTCCCTAACTAAGGGGGTGATGAAGGGGGGGGGGGGGGGTGGTGGTTAATTTACTTTTATAGCAGGTTTTTTAGCGAATTTTTGATTGGCAGCCGTCACACACTAAAGGACACTTTTTATTGCAAAAAAATTGTTTTTGCGTCTCCACATTTTAAGAGCTATAATTTTTCCATATTTTGGTCCACAGAGTCATGTGAGGTCTTTTTTTTTTGCGGGACGAGTTGACGTTTTTATTGGTATCATTTTTGGGCACGTTGCATTTTTTGATCTTTTTGTTCCGAATTTTGTGAGGTAGAATGAACAAATACCAGCTATTCATGAATTTCTTTTGGGGGGATGCTTATACCGTTCCACGTTTAGTAAAATTGATAAAGTAGTTTTATTCTTCGGGTCAGATCGATTACAGCGATACCTCATTTAAATCATTTTTTTATGTTTTGGCACTTTTATACAATAAAAACTATTTTATATAAAAAATAATTATTTTTGCATCGCTTTATTCTGAGGACTATAACTTTTTACTTTTTCGTTGATGACGCTGTATGGCGGCTCGGGACAAGATGTTGTTTTCAGCGGTACCATGGTTATTTACATCCGCCTTTTTGATCGCCTGTTATTCCACTTTTTGTTTGGCGGTATGATAATAAAGCGTCGTTTTTTGCCTTATGCTTTATAGGTCGGGTTGTTACGGACGCGACGATACTAAATATGTGTACTTTTATTTTTTTTTATTTAGATAAAGAAATATATTTATTGGAACAATATCTTTTTTATTTTTTTTTATTTTTACACATTTAAATTTTTTTTTTTTTCACATTGCCCCAGGGGGAACATCACATTATAGTGACAGATCGCTGATCTGACACTTTGCAGTGCACTGTGTCAGATCAGCGATCTGACAGGCACTGCAGGGAGGCTTCCCGGAACCTGCTCTGAGCAGGTTCTTGAAAGCCACCTCCCTGCAGGAATCGGAAGGCCCCCCGCCATTTTGGATCTGGGCCTGCAGGTCAGAGGTGGTAGGAGACCCTTGGAGCAATGCGATGTGATCGCGTTGTTCCGAGGGTCTCAGGGAAGCACGCACGGAGCCTCCTCCCTGATCGATGCTTCCCTGTGTCGCCAGAACGCTGCGATCATCTTTGATCGCAGTGCAGTGTGCCGGGGTTTAATGTGCCAGGAGCGGTCCGTGACCGCTCCTGGTACATGGTGACAGATGTCAGCTGCGATAGTCAGCTGACACCCGGCCCCGATCGGCTATGCTCCCCCCGTGAGCGCGGCTGATCGGTGATGACGTACTATCCCGTCGATGGTCATACGGGCCCATATCACCTCGACGGAATAGTACGCCAGATGTAAAAAAGGGGTTAATTAACAGTAGTTACTCCTCGCAGGGAGATATGTACACAAGGAGCAAGGTTCTACCTAATACAGAGAGAACTAATAGGGAGGGAAGGTTTTTAACGAACAGGGGAGAATAATACAAATAATATTAACACTTTGGGCATCAGCCACGGGTGTGCTCCTGCCTGTGACTGAGGATGTTTAGATTATGTGACAAAAAAATGATCTGTCACAGTTCTGTGAAAACAATGGGAGAGACTTCCCTGGCGTTAACAGTGTCCTCCTGTTGTCCTGATGATGGCGATGTCCTCTGGTGGTCCTGGCGGTGGCGATGTCCTCTGGTGAACCTGGCGATGGCAGTGATAGTTTGTGGTATTATCATGGGCACTGGCCTTAATGGCTGAAGGGAGGAAAGAGGAATAGTCTCTTCCCTCAGCGGTGAGAGTCCCCACACTGCCGGACCCTGTGACACTGTCCCGACACACTCTATAATGGCCGGATCGGTCCACTGTGCCATACCGATGAGCGCCTGTATCCCGTACACAGATCCTGCCTCTCACGGTCAATACTCCCAGCCGGGGCGGTCTTGTCAGTGTCGTCGGCTGAGTCAGCAGTCTCTTAACCCCTTTCTGACATCTGACGTACTATCCCGTCGAGGTGGGGTGGGCCGGTATGACCACCGACGGGATAGTACGTCATATGCGATCGGCCGCGCTCACGGGGGCAGCGTGGCCGATCGCGGCTGGGTGTCAGCTGCCTATCGCAGCTGACATCCGGCACTATGTGCCAGGAGCGGTCACGGACCGCCCCCGGCACATAAACCCCCGGCACACCGCGATCAAACATGATCGCGGTGTACCGGCGGTACAGGGAAGCATCGGGCAGGGAGGGAGGGGGCTCCCTGCGTGCTTCCCTGAGACGATCGGTACAAGGCGATGTACTCACCTTGTACCGAGCGTCTCCTCCCTGCAGTCCCCGGATCCAAAATGGCCGCGGGGCTGCATCCGGGTCCTGCAGGGAGTACTTCCGGGTCAGGAGCAGGCTGCAGAGCAGCCTGCTCCGATGAAAGTAAGATTGCCGATCTGACAGAGTGCTATGCAAACTGTCAGATCGGCGATCTGTGATGCCCACCCCCCCCCACCCCCCCCCCCTGGGACAAAGTAAAAAAAAAAAATTCCACATGTGTAAAAAATAAATAAATAAATAACTAAATAAAGAAAAAAAATATTATTCCCATAAATACATTTCTTTATCTAAAAACAAAAAATCAATAAAAGTACACATATTTAGTATCGCCGCGTCCGTAACGACCCAACCTATAAAACTGTCCCACTAGTTAACCCCTTCAGTGAACACCGTAAGAAAAAAAAAAACGAGCCAAAAAACGACGCTTTATTATCATACCGCCGAACAAAAAGTGGAATAACACGCAATCAAAAAGACGGATATAAACAACCATGGTACCGCTGAAAACGACATCTTGTCCCGCAAAAAACGAGCCGCCATATAGCATCATAACCAAAAAAATAAAGTTATAGTCCTCAGAAAAAGCGATGCAAAAATAATTTTTTCTACAAAATAGCTTTTATCGTATAAAAGCGCCAAAACATAAAAAAAAATATAAATGAGATATCGCTGTAATCGTACTGACCCGAAGAATAAAACTGCTTTATCAATTTTACAAAACGTGGAACGGTATAAATGCCTCCCCCCAAAAGAAATTCATGAATAGCTGGTTTTTGGTCATTCTGCCTCACAAAAATCGGAATAAAAAGTGATCAAAAACTGTCACGTGTCCGAAAATGTTACCAATAAAAACGTCAACTCGTCCCGCAAAAAACAAGACCTCACATGACTCTGGACCAAAACATGGAAAAATGATAGCTCTCAAAATGTGGTAACGCAAAAAATATTTTTTGCAATTAAAAGCGTCTTTCAGTGTGTGACGGCTGCCAATCATAAAAATCCGCTAAAAAACCCGCTATAAAAATCAAACCCCCCCTTCATTACCCCCTTAGTTAACGAAAATAAAAAAATTTAAAAAATGTATTTATTTCCATTTTCCCATTAGGGCGAGGGTTAGGGTTATGGTTAGGGCTAGGGTTGGGGTTAGGGTTGGAGCTAAAGTTAGGGTTGGGGTTAAAGTTAGGGTTGGGGCTAAAGTTAGGGTTTGGATTACATTTACGGTTGGGATTAGGGTTGGGATTAGAGTTAGGGGTGTGTCAGGGTTAGGGGTGTCGTTAGGGTTACCGTTGGGATTAGGGTTAGGGGTGTGTTTGGATTAGGGTTTCAGGTAGAATTGGGGAGTTTCCACTGTTCAGGCACATCAGGGGCTCTCCAAACGCGACATGGCGTCCGATCTCAATTCCAGCCAATTCTGCGTTGAAAAAGTAAAACAGTGCTCCTTCCCTTCCGAGCTCTGTCATGCGCCCAAACAGGGGTTTACCCCAACATATGGGGTATCAGCGTACTCAGGACAAATTGGACAACAACTTTTGGGGTCCAATTTATCCTGTTACCCTTGTGAAAATACAAAACTGGGGGCTAAAAAAATTATTTTTGTGAAAAAAAAAAAAAAATTTTATTTTCACGGCTCTGCGTTATAAACTGTAGTGAAACACTTGGGGGTTCAAAGCTCTCAAAACACATCTAGATAAGTTCCTTACGGGGTCTACTTTCCAAAATGGTGTCACTTGGGGGTTTTAATGTTTAGGTTCTCCAAACGCGACATGGTGTCCCATCTCAATTCCAGTAAATTTTGCATTGAAAAGTCAAACGGCGCTCCTTCCCTTCCGAGCTCTGTCATGCGCCCAAACAGTCATTTAACCCCACATGTGGGGTATCAGCATATTCAGGACAAATTGCACAACAACTTTTAGGGTCCAATTTCTTCTCTTACCCTTGGGAAAATAAAAAATTGGGGGTGAAAAGATCATTTTTGTGAAAAAATATGATTTTTTATTTTTACGGCTCTGCATTCTTAACTTCTGTGAAGCACTTGTTGGGTCAAAGTGCTCACCACACATCTAGATAAGTTCCTTAGGGGGTCTACTTTCCAAAATGGTGTCACTTGTGGGGGGTTTCAATGTTTAGGCACATCAGGGGCTCTCCAAACGTAACATGGCGTCCCATCTCAATTCCAGTCAATTTTGCATTGAAAAGTAAAATGGCGCTCCTTTCCTTCCGAGCTCTGCCATGCGCCCAAACAGTGGTTTACCCCCACATATGGGGTATCAGAGTAGTGGAGCATAGGTATAACTCGTCAAACTCAATTTGACAGGTGGACACGCCCCTATCAAAGTGTATCAAAGTGTGTAACCCCCTCCTCCCCTCCCTGTCAGCCAGCTGTCCTCCCTGTCAGCCAGCTGTCCTCATTGTCTGGCTGTCCCCTTTTGATATAGTTTAATTTGTTAATACAGCGAATATTATCCCAGTAATTGTTTTATATTAGATGTTTATATGATATATTAAGATTAGTCTTGTTTGATAATCCACTGATAGGGAGAGTGAGGCTGTGTTTCTACAGTATTATTCTGCTGTGAGCTTGAAGTCTGGGTACTATAACTGCTAACAGCTGCTAAGATTTTCTGTGATGCAGATACAAACATTCCACTTGCTACCAGCTGTTAAAATGTATCTGTACTGATCACTAACTAGATGTCAGGTTGTGTGTGTTAAGAGGTGTTTACCAAATATGTGAAACTTCTTACAAAATAATATGTTGTTACAAGTCATTTATCCACTATAAGATGTGCTTCTGACATTTTCATAAACCTGTAGTCCCAATAATATTTATTTGGCCAGCAGAGCAAAGAGAATTGGCCATGAGTGCGGCGGTAATGCTCAGTGAGCTGCGGGTACGCTCACATCTTGTGCCGTGCTACCTTATATGTTTTGTTTGCGACAGTTTAGAGAAACCAAAACCATACTACAAGACCACATGTATTTATGTTGCACAGCATGGTGTAGACTGGATAGAAATGTAACAAAGCTTTAAAAGTATACATAAGTTAGATTTCTTTGAATAAAAATAATTTGTCTTATATTATTATATTATTCACTGAAAGGAAGCAAAATTTACGGTATACATAGAACGACAAAGAGCTGAAACAAACTATAACTAAAAGTCAAATTATAAAGAAATTAAGATTTATTATCTGCAAAAAGTGGAGAAACAAACTTTGAATGTTTTGTAATTGTAATAGTCAGGAGTCTGCACTTTAGCTGTATGTTATAAAATATGCCAAGCGTTATTATATTCACTAATCCAACAAGTTCTAGAACCAAATTTTTACACATGGTGTTTATTGTAGAGATCCATAAACCTGCTGCATAAGACTTTTTCACATTATCATCAAGGATAATTTTCATCATTTTTGTTTTATAACTGGAGCTGACAATTCTGCAGCATTATTCTTTCCATAACTGTTATGTGGAAAAGCTTGATAGAATCCCCTTAGACCCCATTAAAATCAACGGTGTGTGTCCGGATTTGAAAGTAGCTATTTGGCTCTATTTTAAGCTACAGATATTACATTAGTCTGAACAGAGCCTAAGATGTAACTTCATATGAAACTACTGTGATACATTATAAATTACAAAATAGTTTTGAAGCTTTGTGTAGAAATATACCATACAAAGAATATAAAACTACTAGACACTCTAAAAGGATAGTTAAACACAACCCCTGGCCACGCTGAAAATTATGCTGGCACTGGACAATTCATTTGCCCCATATTTATATAGAAAAGGTGAGAATCACAACTGAAGAAGCCGTCGATAATACACGAACAAAAGTAGCATCAGAAAAAAATAAATAAATAAAAATAAAAAATAAAACTGTAACATAAGTAAAACATTATATTCAATAATATTCATATTTAACGGAAAACTGGCCGTGGGTGTGAATTATTGCACTGTTTATATAGAAAGGTGAGAATCACAACTGCAGAAGAATCCGGTAATACATGAACAAAAGCAACACCGGGAAAATAAAATACTGTAACAATACTCTGCAAGAATCATTGAAATGTCTCTGAGATGTGTTTATTTTACAATAAAAATCTTTTACATTTTTACATTACCGCGTCTTTGCTTTTTATAAACGTATAAAAACACCACGCTTCATACTTGCGGGTGTTGTAACATGGCCCACATACATAATGTGCGTATTATAAGAAGTGTAATGATGTGTAATCATCGTGCTATTTATTTTGTACGATGCAGCATTGATATTTATTTTGTAAGAAGTTTGTATAAACGTTATTACTTTTATCTGAAAAAGTTCTCTCGTTCTTTATTTTACAAAGATCAGTACTGTTTATAGTATCAAACTGTCAATAAAAGAGGGTCCTACCTATATAAATACTGTAGCTGTATCAAACTGTCAATAAAAGAGAAAAATATTATTTAACTATAAATAAACGCTAATCAACAAAAATCTTTTACATTTTTACATTACCGCGTCTTTGCTTTTTATAAACGTATAAAAACACCACGCTTCATACTTGCGGTTGTTGTAACATGGCCTACATACATAATGTGCGCATTATAAGAAGTGTAATGATGTGTAATCATCGTGCTATTTATTTTGTACGATGCAGCATTGATATTTATTTTGTAAGAATTTTGTATAAACGTTATTACTTTTATCTGAAAAAGTTCTCTCGTTCTTTATTTTACAAAGATCAGTACTGTTTATAGTATCAAACTGTCAATAAAAGAGGGTCCTACCTATATAAATACTGTAGCTGTATCAAAATTACTTTTATCTGAAAAAGTTCTCTCGTTCTTTATTTTACAAAGATCAGTTCTGTTTATAGTATCAAACTGTCAATAAAAGAGAAAAATATTATTTAACTATAAATAAACGCTAATCAACAGCCATTATACTGTCAGCCACATATGCTCAGATCGGGTGCTCTACTATAGGTTTATGAAAATGTCAATAAAAGAGAATAAATATTATTGGGACTATAAATAAAATAATACACTTTGATACACTATGATTTTGGTGTGTTATCTATTTAATATGCTTTGCTGTCACTTTAATAACAATTTATTATCAATTTGTTGGAATCGTATCAGTAATCAATTTAATACATTTTATACTCACTATGATGTCTATGTAACACACTTTATCCGGTTTTAATTAATTATCTGCTGGCCAAATAAATATTATTGGGACTATAGGTTTATGAAAATGTCAGCAGCACATCTTATAGTGGATAAATGACTTGTAACAACATATTATTTTGTAAGAAGTTTCACATATTTGGTAAACACCTCTTAACACACACAACCTGACATCTAGTTAGTGATCAGTACAGATACATTTTAACAGCTGGTAGCAAGTGGAATGTTTGTATCTGCATCACAGAAAATCTTAGCAGCTGTTAGCAGTTATAGTACCCAGACTTCAAGCTCACAGCAGAATAATACTGTAGAAACACAGCCTCACTCTCCCTATCAGTGGATTATCAAACAAGACTAATCTTAATATATCATATAAACATCTAATATAAAACAATTACTGGGATAATATTCGCTGTATTAACAAATTAAACTATATCAAAAGGGGACAGCCAGACAATGAGGACAGCTGGCTGACAGGGAGGACAGCTGGCTGACAGGGAGGGGAGGAGGGGGTTACACACTTTGATACACTTTGATAGGGGCGTGTCCACCTGTCAAATTGAGTTTGACGAGTTATACCTATGCTCCACTACTTATCAGCGTACTCAGGACAAATTGTACCACAATTTTTGGGGTCTATTTTCTCTTGTTACCCTTGGGTAAAATAAAACAAATTGGAGCTGAAATAAATAAATTTTGTGTGAAAAAAAAGTTAAATGTTAATTTTTATTTAAACATTCCAAAAATTCCTGTGAAACGCCTGAAGTGTTAATAAACTTCTTGAATGTGGTTTTGAGCACCTTGAGGGATGCAGCTTTTAGAAAATACCCAAGTGTGACACCATTCTATCATATAGACCCCTCAAAGTGACTTCAAATGTGATGTGGTCCCTAAAAAAAAAATGGTGTTGTAAAAATGAGAAATTGCTGGTCAAATTTTAACCCTTATAACTCCCTAACGAAAAAAAATTAGGTTCCTAAATTGTGCTGATGTAAAGTAGACATGTGAGAAATGTTACTTATTAAGTATTTTGTGTGACAGATCTCTGTGATTTAAGGGCATAAAAATTCAAATTTGGAAAATTGTGAAATTTTCTAAATTTTCGCCAAATTTCTGTTTTTTCACAAATAAACGCAAAGTTATATCGAATAAATTTTACCACTATCATGAAGTACAATATGTCACGAGAAAACAAGGTCAGAATCGCCAAGATCCGTTGTAGCGTTCCAGAGTTATAACCTCATAAAGGGACAGTGGTCAGAATTGTTAAAATTGGCCTGGTCATTAACGTGCAAACCACCCTTGGGGGTAAAGGGGTTTAAGGTCCGCGATGTAAGCGGGGGACAGCGGTGTTAGCGAGGACAGCGTTATCTGTGGTGTCTCAGCGGGTCCCCGTCTTTCGTTTCCTGTCAGCGCGTCCTCTCATCCCCTGCTCCAGTCTGCGCAGCCCCGTTGCCTCACAGCTGATCTACTCGACAGGACTCTCGCACGTGTGCTGTTCCGGCCTGAATAGTTTGAATTTCTGCACGCACATTAACTGCTTAGCCACACCCACTTCTCTTGAGCACAGGGACACCCCAAGCTCTCCCCCTGTATCCTAGGTGACAGACCTAATGGTTCTGGACCCGTTACAGATGAGGCAAACCTGGTTAGTTTCTGCTCCCTTACAGATATAAGGAAGATGTTTCTATAATTCCATATTTACAAAATTCTAACATGAATATATCATTCAAAGTGCGTCAGTCCACTTGTCACTCTTGGCAAGCAGCATAAATAGCCAGAGCATGTGGCCGACTCCACCATTAAAAAGCCAGTATTTAGGAGAAACGCACGTCAGGGACTCATGTCCTGCTTGTGTACCAGATGTTAATGCGGGTCAGATACTATTAAATTATACAGAACGGGTTAATTAGCTCATGATAGCTACATGTGCTCCAGTATCGGCACAGCCTGACACACAGCAGAGTGTCTATTTGAGGACTTCTGTACACTGGCGTCGTCTCACTCGTGGAGATACCACACCTTATAGCTCACACAACTTTTCACATAGTATCTCACAGTAGTTACATACAGGATTGATACGGTTTAACACCACGTCGTTATCTGTATAAATTGGGGTGGCAATACAGTAGTTTGTTATTTCTGTAGACTTATGATGTCTAATAGTGTTATTGGGTATTTTAGCTTATTATTATTATTATTATTATTAAAATTATTATTAATTATAGCGCCATTTATTCCATGGTGCTTTACATGTGAGGAGGAGTTTACATAATAAAAACAAGTACAATAATTTTGAACAATACAAGTCACAGCTGGTACAGGAGGAGAGAGGACCCTGCCCGTGATGGCTCACAATCTACAAGGGATGGGTGAGGATACAGTAGGTGAGGATAGAGATGGTTGTGCAGCGGTTTGGTCGATCAGTGGTTACTGCAGGTTGTAGGCTTGTCGGAAGAGGTAGGTCTTCAGGCTCTTTTTTGAAGGCTTTGATGGTAGGCGAGAGTGTGATATGTTGTGGTAGAGAGTTCCAGAGTAGGGGTGATGCGCGTGAGAAATCTTATATGCGATTGTGGGAAGAGGAGATAAGAGGGGAGTAGAGAAGGAGATCTTGTGAGGATCGGAGGTTGCGTGCTGGAAAGTCCCGGGAGACAAGGTCACAGATGTATGGAGGAGACAGGTTGTGGATGGCCTTGTATGTCATGGTTAGGCTTTTGTACTGGGGTCTCTGGGTAATGGGGAGCCAGTGAAGGGATTGACAGACGGGAGAGGCCGGGGAATAGCGGGGGGGGACAGGTGGATTAGTCGGGCAGCAGAGTTTAGAATAGATTGGAGGGGTGCGAGAGTGTTAGAGGGGAGGCCACAGAGCAGGAGGTTACAGTAGTCGAGGCGGGAGATGATGAGGGCATGGACTAGGGCTTTTGCAGACTCTTGGTTTAGGAATGTACGGATCCGTGAAATATTTTTGAGTTGAAGGCGGCAGGAAGTGGAAAGGGCTTGGATATGTGGTTTGAAGGAGAGACCAGTGTCAAGGATTACACCAAGACAGCGAGATTATGGGACTGGGGAGAGGGGGCAGCCGTTTACTGTAATGGATAGGTTCTTTGGGGGGTCGCGTGAGATGGGGGGAAAGACGATGAACTCTGTTTTGTACATGTTAAGTTTTAGAAATCTAGCGGAGAAGAAGGATGAAATAGCAGACAGACATTGACGGATTCTGGTTAGTAGGGTGGTGATTAGTGTTGAGCATTCCGATACCGCAAGTATCGGAATTCCGATACCGAGATCCGATACTTTTGTGGTATCGGGAATCGGTATCGGGATCGATATTAATGTGTAAAATAAAGAATAAAAATAAAAAATATTGATATACTCACCCTCTGACACGCCCTGGTTGTAACCGCCAGCCTCCGTTCATAAGAATGAGCGCTTGAAAGTCCTTAGATGACGTCGCAGCCTGTGATTGGTCGCGGAGCGGTCACGTGACCGCAACGCGACCAATCACAAGCCGTGACGTCATCTAAGGTCTTTCAAGCGCTCATTCTTATGAACGGAGGCTGGCGGTTACAACCAGGGCGCTTCGGAGAGGTGAGTATATCAATATTTTTTATTTTTATTCTTTATTTTACACATTAATATGGATCCCAGGGCCTGAAGGGGAGTTTCCTCTCCTTCAGACCCTGGGAACCATCAGGATACCTTCCGATACTTGGTGTCCCATTGACTTGTATTGGTATCGGGTATCGGTATTGGCGATACTATCCGATACCGATACTTTCAAGTATCGGACGGTATCGCTCAACACTAGTGGTGATATATGGTCCAGAGATGTAGATCTGTCTGTCGTCAGCATAGAGATGATACTGAAAGCCGTGAGATTCTATGAGCTGTCCCAGGCCAAAGGTGTAGATGGAGAAGAGCAGTGGCCCTAGGACTGAACCTTGCGGGACTCCGACAGATAGGGGGCGAGGTGAGGAGGTGGTGTGTGAATGGGAGACGCTGAATGTCCGGTCAGTTAGTTATGACGAGATCCAGGATAGGGCCAAGTCTGTGATGCCAAGGGATGAGAGGGTCCGCAGCAACAGGGAATGGTCCACTGTGTCAAAGGCAGAGGACAGGTCCAGGAGGAGGATAGAGTAGTGTCACTTGCTCTTGGTGGTTAATAGGTCATTGGTGACCTTAGATAAGGCAGTTTCAGTGGAGTGATGTGACCGGAAGCCTGATTGTAAGCGGTCGAAGAGGGAGCAGGAGCATATGTAGCAGTGCACACATTTCAGCTATTATATATAAGCGAAATCCTAATTGAACCCACTCCTGCTATATAGCATAACTTTTATGAGCCAATATATAATATATGAATATTAATTAGCCCTGATCTTTTTTATTTAACCCCTTCGTGACCCAGCCTATTTTGGCCTTAATGACCTTGCCATTTTTTGCAATTCTGACCAGTGTCCCTTTATGAGGTAATAACTCAGGAACGCTTCAACGGATCCTTGCGGTTCTGAGATTGTTTTTTCGTGACATATTGGGCTTCATGTTAGTGGTAAATTTAGGTCGATAATTTCTGAGTTTATTTGTGAAAAAAACGGAAATTTGGCGAAAAATTTGAAAATTTTGCAATTTTCATATTTTGAATTTTTATTCTGTTAAACCAGAGAGTTATGTGACACAAAATAGTTAATAAATAACATTTCCCACATGTCTACTTTACATCAGCACAATTTTGGAAACAATTTTTTTTTTTGCTAGGAAGTTATAAGGGTTAAAATTTGACCAGTGATGTCTCATTTTTACAACAAAATTTACAAAACCATTTTTTTTAGGGACCACCTCACATTTGAAGTCAGTTTGAGGGTTCTATATGGCTGAAAATACCCAAAAGTGACACCATTCTAAAAACTGCACCCCTCAAGGTGCTCAAAACCACATTCAAGAAGTTTATTAACCCTTCAGGTGTTTCACAGCAGCAGAAGCAACATGGAGGGGAAAAATTAACATTTAACTTTTTAGTCACAAAAATGATCTTTTCGCAACAATTTTTTTATTTTCCCAAGGGTAAAAGGAGAAACTGGACCACGAATGTTGTTGTCCAATTTGTCCTGAGTACGCTGATACCTCATATGTGGGGGTTAACCACTGTTTGGGCACACGGCAGGGCTCGGAAGTGAAGGAGCGCCATTTGACTTTTTGAATGAAAAATTGGCTCCAATCTTTAGCGGACACCATGTCGCGTTTGGAGAGCCCCCGTGTGCCTAAACATTGGAGCTCCCCCACAAGTGACCCCATTTTGGAAACTAGACCCCCCAAGGAACTTATCTAGAAGCATAGTGAGCACTTTAAACCCCCAGGTGCTTCACAAATTCGTAAAAATGAAAAAGTACTTTTTTTTCACACAATTTCTTTTAGCCTCAATTTTTTCATTTTCACATGGGCAACAGGATAAAATGGATCCTAAAATTTGTTGGGCAATTTCTCCTGAGTACGCCGATACCTCATATGTGGGGGTAAACCACTGTTTGGGTGCACGGCAAGGCTCGGAAGGGAAGGCGCGCCATTTGACTTTTTGAATGGAATATTAGCTCCAATCGTTAGTGGACACCATGTCGCGTTTGGAGAGCCCCTGTGTGCCTAAACATTGGAGCTCCCCTACAAGTGACCCCATTTTGGAAACTAGACCCCCCAAGGAACTAATCTAGATGCATAGTGAGCACTTAAAACCCCCAGGTGCTTCACAGAAGTTTATAACGCAGAGCCATGAAAATAAAAAAATATTTTTCTTTCCTCAAAAATGATTTTAGCCCGGAGTTTTTTATTTTCCCAAGGATAATAGGAGAAATTGGACCCCAAATGTTGTTGTCCAGTTTGTCCTGAGTACGATGATACCCCATATGTGGGGGTAAACCACTGTTTGGGCGCACGGCAGGGCTCGGAAGGGAAGGCATGCCATTTGGCTTTTTGAATGGAAAATTAGCTTCAATCATTAGTGGACACCATGTCGCGTTTGGAGAGCCCCTGTGTGCCTAAACATTGGAGCTCCTGCACAAGTGACCCCATTTTGGAAACTAGACCTCCCAAGGAACTAATCTAGATGAGCACTTTGAACCCCCATGTGCTTCACAGAAGTTTATAACGCAGAGCCGGGAAAATAATAAATGTTTTCTTTCCTCAAAAATATTTTTTTAGCCCAGAATTTTTTAATTTTCCCAAGGGTAACAGGAAAAATTTGACCCCAAAAGTTGTTGTCCAGTTTCTCCTGAGTACGCTGATACCCCATATGTGGGGGTAAACCACTGTTTGGGCGCACGTCGGGGCTTGGAAGGGAGGGCGCACCATTTGACTTTTTGAACGCAAGATTGGCTGGAATCAATGGTGGCGCCATGTTGCATTTGGAGACCCCTGATGTGCCTAAACAGTGGAAACCCCTCAATTCTAACTTCAACACTAACCCCAACACACCCCTAACCCTAATCCCAACTGTAGCCATAACCCTAATCACAACCCTAACCCCAACACACCCCTAACCACAACCCTAACCCCAACACACCCGTAACCCTAAATCCAACCCTAATCCTAACCCTAATCCCAACCCTACCCACAACTGTAACCCCAACACAACCCTAACCCTATCCTTAACCCTAACCACAAGCCTAATCTTAACCCTATTTCCAACCCTAGCCCTAATTCCAACCCTAAGGGTACCGTCTCACATAACGATTTACCAACGATCACGACCAGCGATACGACCTGGCCGTGATCGTTGGAAAGTCGTTGTGTGGTCGCTGGGGAGCTGTCACACAGACCGTTCTCCAGCGACCAACGATGCCAAGGTCCTGGGTAACCAGGGTAAACATCGGGTTACTAAGCGCAGGGCCGCGCTTAGTAACCCGATGTTTACCGTGGTTACCAGCGTAAAAGTAAAAAAAAACAAACCGTACATTCTCACATTTCGATGTCCTTCAGGTCCCTTGCCGTCTGCTTCCCGCTCTGACTGAGTGCCGCCGTACAGTGAGAGCAGAGCGCAGCGGTGACGTCACTGCTGTGCTGTGCTCTCACTTTCCGGCCGGCAGACAGTCAGAGCGGGAAGCAGACGGCAAGGGACCTGAAGGACACCGAAATGTGAGTATGTACGTTTTTGTTTTTTTTTTACTTTTAACGCTGGTAACCACGGTAAACATCGGGTTACTAAGCGCGGCCCTGCGCTTAGTAACCCGATGTTTACCCTGGTTACAAGCGAACGCATCGCTGGATCGCTGTCACAACAATCCAGCGATGACAGCTGGAGATCCAGCGACGAAAGAAAGTTCCAAACGATCTGCTACGACGTACGATTCTCAGCAGGGTCCCTGATCGCTGCTGCGTGTCAGACACAGCGATATCATATGGATATCGCTGGAACGTCACGGATCGTACCGTCGTAGCGATCAAAGTGCCACTGTGAGACGGTACCCTAACTCTAATTCCAACCCTAACCCTAAGGCTATGTGCCCACTTTGCGGATTCGTGTGAGATTTTTCCGCACCATTTTTGAAAAATCCGCAGGTAAAAGGCACTGCGTTTTACCTACGGATTTACAGCGGATTTCCAGTGTTTTTTTGTGCGGATTTCACCTGCGGATTCCTATTGAGGAACAGGTGTAAAACGCTGCGGAATCCGCACAAAATTGACATGCTGTGGAAAATACAACACAGCGTTTCCGCACGGTATTTTCCGCACCATGGGTACAGCGGATTTGGTTTTCCATAGGTGTACATGGTACTGTAAACCTGATGGAAAACTGCTACGAATTCGCAGCGGCCAATCCGCTGCGGATCCGCGGCCAAATCCGCACTGTGTGCACATGCCCTAACCCTAACCCTACCCCTAATTCTAACCCTAATTCTATCCCTAGTTCTAACCCTAGTAGAAAAAAAATATATATATATTTTATTTATTTTTATTATTGTCCCTATGGGGGTGATAAAGGGGGGTCATTTACTATTTTTTTTTATTTTGATCACTGTGATAGGCTATATCGCAGTGATCAAAATACATCTGAAACTAATCTGCCAGCCGGCAGATTCGGCGGGCGCAGTGCGCATGCGCCCGCCATTTTGGAAGATGGCGGCGCCCATGGAGAAGCCGGACGGACACCGGGAGGCCCGGTAAGTATGAAGGGGGGTGATCGGATCATGGGGGGGGGGGACCGGAGCACAGGGAGGGGGGACCGGAGCACGGGGGGAGCGGACAGGAGGACGGAGGAGCGGACAGGACGACTTAGGGGGGCGGACCACGTAACGGAGCACTGGGGGGGCGATCGGTGGGGTGGGGGGGGACAGATTAGGTTTTCCAGCCATGGCCGATGATATTGCAGCATCGGCCATGGCTGGATTGTAATATTTCACCATTTTTTTGGGTGAAATATTACAAATCGCTCTGATTGGCAGTTTCACTTTCAACAGCCAATCAGAGCGATCGTAGCCACGAGGGGGTGAAGCCACCCCCCCTGAGCTGAAGCACCACTCCCCCTGTTCCTGGAGATCGGGTGAAATTGGAGTTAACCCTTTCACCCGATCTGCAGGAGCGCGATCCCTCCATGACGCATACGCTGCGTCACAGGTCGGATTGGCACCGACTTTCATGACGCAGCGTATGCGTCAAAGGTCGGGAAGGGGTTAAGGGACGCAGGCCAGGGATCCACTAAAGATTTAATACTATCCAATACTTTTACATCTTGGAACTACAATCGGGACATCAGTGGGTCGCAGCTGTTTAACTCTCACAATAACTATAGACAGCAGGGACCCAATATACATCCAGTATTTGGGTGCATGCAAATTTAACCCTCTTCACACCGCAGCCCTTTATCATTTTTGCATTTCTGTTTTTCGCTCCCCTTCTTCCCAGAGCCATAACTTTTTTATTTTTCTGTCAATATGGCCTAATATGGAAAAATGCAATTACTGTTGCAAGAGGTTGGAGATGATGAGACAATTGCCAACAAGTGGTGTTGTTACGTCAGCAAGTAAAGAGGAGGCCAAGGTACGGCAGTGGACAACGATGTAGTGGATGATGAAGTCACTGACCCAACCTGGGAGGGTAACAGCAGAGGACAGCAGCGCACAGCGGGACGGATCTACAGCATCACTTTAGGCAGGAAGAGGTAGTGGGGTGGACAGAGACACAAGGCGGGCAACTGCTCCCTAGAGTACAAACACAGTTAAAACACAAGCCAAGGGTTAGGTTTTTCCAAGTATGACACGTTTGAAAGACAAGCCAGTTAAACCAAAAAAGGCCATTTGCAACATCTGCCATGCCAGCATCAGCAGGGACAGCATGCTTGCCCAGGAAATGTTGCGCTTTAAGCTTGTGGAAACAGAAACTTCCCACAACCTCATGGTGGTGGCCATCCCTTAGTACTCGGTCCCCAGCCGCCACTATTTCTCTCGGTGTATCGTCCCTGCCTTACACAAGCACATGTCCCATAACATCAGCCATGCCCTGACCAACGCTGTTACTGGGAAGATCCACTTAACCACAGACATCTGGACATGTGCTTAGTGCCAGGGATGCCACATTTCCGTGAAGGTACACTGGGTGAACATTGTAGAAGCTGGGACCCAGTCAGACCCTGGGATGGAACACATGCTACCGACACCGAGGATTGCGGGTCCTGGTTCAATCAGGGTTGCCCAGACCTTCTACAGCAGTTCCTGCACCTCTTCCTCCTCACCCTTCATCAATTGTCAACATCAGTTGCAAGCTGGAAGCACTGCAGAACTGCCTCGGCCAAGCTGCAACAAGTACTGCTGAAGCTAATCTGCTTAGGTGACAAACCGCACACTGCCACAGTGTTGTTGAAAGGTCTAACAGACCAGACTGATCTGTGGCTATTGCCCCTGAACCTATAACCAGTCATGGTTGTGTGTGACAATAGCAGTATCCTCGTGCTTTGCAAGCTCCAGTTACTGGTTCAGTGGTTCCTCAAAACCTCCTTTTGTGCCTGAGCTACTTAATAATAGTGCTAACATATTCCGCAGCGCTTTACAGTTTACACATATTATCATCGCTGTACCCAATGGGGCTCACAATCTAAATTCCCTACCAGTATGTCTTTTGAATGTGGGAGGAAACCAGAGTACCTGGAGGAAACCCACGCAAACACGGGGAAAACATACAAACTCCTTGCAGATGTTGTCCTTGGTGGGATTTGAACCCAGGACTCCAGCGCTGCAAGGCCGCAGTGCTAACCACTTGGCCATCGTGCTGCCCCTACTTAAGAAACTATGTCACGTGTGTGCCTATTTCTGCAAGTCCGCTACAGCTGCCGCCACCCGAGCAGTGCTGCAACAGTGTTTGCAATGTCCAGCTCACCAACTGGTGTGCGATGTCACAGCACGTTGAAACTCAACATAACATATGTTGACAAGGCTTTGTGAGCAGCAGAGAGCAGTAGTAGAATACCAGCCACACTATGTATGTAAGGTAGTCGTCACATAAGGAGTTTTCACACTGCATACAGGATTTCACACCCGGGACAGGAGAGTTTGTACAGTAAGTACAGAAGATTCTGGTCTCCTCCATATCAGGCTGAGAAGATGCGAAACGCTCTGCTATTTTCCCCAACAGGGTTGATGAAATGACAGTCCTTGATGCTGTCGGGGTCGTAAACGACAATTAATCCTCATTCACCAGTCATTCCAAATTGTAGTGTGAGCACAGAACATCTGGTACCAATTAAAATGACTCAGGCACGTAGCTGATTCAATTTAGCTGATGTCCCGCATTCACCTCAGTGAAGAGCAGAGCAGCAACTGTACCTTTATTTTCCAAAACACAGTACTAAAAAGGAATGCAATAGGTGGGGTTTAAGCAGTATACGTATAGTGCTCAGTCCTTCTGATTCGTCGAATGTCTCCTGGTGGATTCCTCCTTTTCTTCACATTCCTTAAGTTTCGTTTCTGAGGAAATGAATCTTCATCCCTCCAGACACTAACCTAAAACGAAACTGAACTCTGGCGGCCATCTTTAAATACAATTACATTTGCATTAGCAGGGGAAAACTTATTGTTTCACAGTATAAGAGTATAGCAGTACAAAAAGAGTATAAAGATATATAAAAGTATAAAAAGTATATAAGAAAATACATTTTCACCTTGACATTCCCCCCTAAACACTAAGTTTTTTCCCTTAAAGAAGGATCCTTCGAGACTGTCCATGTGATGGGGAAAGGGGAGGTGGATTTCTTCATCCAGACACCTCAGAAACTCTCCCCTAGTGAGAGGCCTCCAGGCAGCTGAACCCTTCTCTAACCTCACATGGAGTTCTCCCACTGTCCCTAAACTAAATCTCTTAGCATCATCTGAGAATGGGGGATTGTGTCTACTCTCTTGAGAGGAATATACTTAGGGATCTCCCCTAGTTCAGTACCATCGTACTCTGGTGGATCTATTTCTTGAATGAGGAAGGTGCCAGTCGGAGTTGCTTTGGCAATAACCTTTTTGTACAAGGGAATAACACAACAGAGGATTATTGATCCAATTACAAGGAGGGCAATCAATACCAGACAGGCTTGTTGAAAGAATCCCTTGAGCCCACCCAACCAACTGGAAAAGAAAGATGTGTCTACTCCAGCATTAGTTTTCAATTCTGCTGCTAACCCAGTTATCTTTTTAAGGGCTATCATGGTTTTTCCATTCACTCCAGTGTTCTGAGGGATATAGGTACAACACTCCTCTCCCACCATCCCACAAACTCCTCCTTTCTCAGCTAAAATCATATCAAGGGCTAGTCGGTTTTGAAGAGTCATTCTAGTGTTAGGGCCCAATTCTTCAACTATACCCTGAAAGGCATCTTGGCTAAAATTGACAAACCTTTGTTCACTGTAATATATGTAATTGATCCATTCAACATTTTTATTAATCTGCACCTGTGGGATTATAGAAGCAAAGCTGGCATAAATCTGGTTCTGGGCTTTAAACTGGTCAGGCACCCCCCTTGGCACTCCAATGGCATCAATATATACTAGTGGATCTTCTTCATAACTCATATGGAGCTGATCGAGGCTTCTCCTCTTTCTGGTAGGTTCATCGGGTATCTTTGGATCCCAAGGTAAAATCTTGAACTGCATGGCTAGTTTAACAAGGGTGCATTGGCCTATCCAGGCATTAGGCAACCTAGGACGGAGCTTACCATCCCCACATAACCAATAAATATCGTACATATAATGTGTATGTTTGATTAGCAAGTCAGTATCTAAAGTGCTGTTCTCCTCGCAGAAACCTGTCTCGAAGATCCCTACTGGTGTACCCGTAGTGTTATGGGAAATATAGCAGGTATAATTGTCAGCTAATACAATTACTTCTCCTGGGACCTTTAGTCTAGGTTTCTCATGAATTAGTGGGGCATAGTCTGGGCAATCAGTGGACTTCAAACCTTTCAACAAATTCATGACACAGGCAGTGGTGTTGTCATCAGGGAAAAGCAATGCATGTGTGTATAGGTGTGTATTTGCAGCAGCACAAGCAACACATCCTACAGAGATATTCTGGACTCTTACATTGTATCTCACCCATTCTAACCATAGGTTTTTCCTTGGAGCTGTTTGTGTTTCTATGGAGAAAACCTCTTGCCAACTGAGACCTGGAATGGGTATCACTTCATTAACTACATTTTGCAAACGCTCACCTGGGCCGGTTTTAGGTGTACTGGTAACAGGGGCCTTGGTTGGTCTAGAGCTAATATCCTGGAGCTGTATATGGCCTAAATACGCATAGGGTCCAGCACTAAATACATAATTATAATTCCTTCCCAATACGAACGTCTGCAGATCAGCAGATTGGGGGTTTTCAAGATTCAGGAGGAGGGGGTGACAGCTTCTACCCCATTTACAGCCCCTAAGTGGTTGCAGAAGGGCTGTCAGATGCATTCTCTCACGAAGACTCCTACCCGTCCCATCCTTAGGGAACATGGCTTCACTAGGTTTATATCCCCAATCATTCCCCGTACTCCAGGCAGCATCAGTCCAATAATGACAATTATTGTTGTATTGTCTGGTAACACACACATAAAACTGGATAGTTCCCTCTACTATCCGTTCGGTCTCAAGGCACTTGACTACATCACAGAAATCAAATCGCCAGATATTCACCGGGGCTGTCAGATTTACCCAGAGAATAGTGGGGCCAGAATTCTTATTTACAACAGGGGCCGAAGAGGTAGGGACGAGGATGGCCCCCAGTCCCAAGGTCAAAAACAGCAACATTTCCCTTCAGTCACTTCTGTGACTAAACACTGGTTCGGTCTCTTTTACAGTGTGAAGCGTGAATCCAGGTGCTCTTTCCTTCAAGTTTTACTGCAGTGGGGGTGACCAGGATCACCGTGTGAGGTCCTTCAAATCTTGGCTGGAGACAATCTGCGCACAAACTTTTTCACATACACCAAGTCTCCTGGCACAAAGTCATGGACCACGTCACCTGTGGATTCTGGAAGAGAAGCAGAAACTGTAGAGTGGGTGTTAGACAGTTCCTTAGACAATGCAATCACAAATTGTACAACTTTATCATTTGTCTCAGACAACTCTTGAGGCCTAATATCTCCTATTTTAGGTGGAGCACCGAAAAGAATCTCAAAGGGAGTCAGGCCGTGTTTTCCCTGTGGGGTGTGTCTGATGTGGTATAAGACCACAGGGAGCAAATCTGGCCATGGGAGTGGGTGGTCCTGGCTCATTTTAAGCAATTGTGTCTTAATTGTGGAGTTCATTCTCTCAACTTTGGCTGAACTGGAGGGGTGATAAGGGGTGTGTAGACCCAAATCTGTCCCTAACATGTGCCACAATTCCTCGTAGACATTGGCAGTGAAGGCTGGGCCTTGATCTGATTCAACAACTTTGGGTATTCCAAATCTGCATGAAATTTCAGTGATGAGCTTCTTAGCTGTAGTTTTGGCAGTCATATTGGTCACTGGGTAGGCTTCAGGCCATCCTGAGAACATATCCACAGCCACTAGGACGTACTCATATTTTCCTGACTTGGGCATTTGAATATGATCAACCTGGATTCTCTGCCAAGGGTAATCTGGTTTGGCAAGATGCTGAAGTGGAACCTTGGCGGTGGCTGTTGGGTTACAGATGGCACAGACTGGGCAGGCTCTTGAGTAGGCTGTGACAGTGGTAGAGATTCCTGGGGCCCAGTAGAGCTTCTTGATACAGGCTAGTGCTTGGTTCTTTCCTCGATGAGTTGATCCATGAGCCCATGCTGCAACGGCTGGATACATTCTTTTGGGTAGACAGGGTTTCCCATCCACCTTATAGAGTCTAGGAAATTCGTATTGTCCGGCCGAACTACGATTCCCATGAATGGCTCCTGCAGCTTCCCACTGTTTCTTTTCTTCTCTAGAGGTCAACTTTTGTTCTTCCCACAATCTTTCTTCAGGTGGTCGAGCTGGCTTCCAGCCAGATCCGGTGGCAGGGTATTCCATTTCCATGTCTTCTATCAACTTCCTCTTCTTTCTTCGGAAATCTCGTTCTTCTTTGGCTTGGGTAGCTTCTTTGGTTGCTTGTTCCTTTGTTTGTGCTCTGGTAAGCACAGGCATCACGGGTGTAGCAGTGTCTTCCCAACAGGGTTTTTCTGGTGCTGTTTCTTCTTCTTCCCACTTTGCTGAGACATTCTTTATGGCAGCAGCTTTGGCAGCTTGGTCTGCTAAATGATTTCCTCTAGTTTCCTTCGAGTTGACTTTCCCGTGAGCTTTGACCTTGATCACCGCAATCTGTGCGGGGAGCTCCAGTGCCTTCATCAGGGCTTTAATCCTTAGTGCATGTTTAACAGGGGTTCCTGTAGCCGTAATGAACCCTCGGGACTTCCACAGGAATCCAAAATCGTGACAGATTCCATAGCCGTATCTTGAGTCTGTGTAGACATTGGCCGTTTTCCCTTCTGCTAGATAACATGCTTGTTGTAGGGCCACAAGTTCGGCTTCCTGAGCTGACAGATGAGGTGGTAGAGCTTCAGCCAGAAGGACTTCTGTGTCAGTGGTGACAGCATATCCAGTGTGGAACTTGCCATAAGAGTCTGCAAATCGGGATCCATCAGTCCATAGTTGCAAATCAGGGTTGAGAAGTTCCTGAGTTACCACATTCTGTGGTGCAGAAATTTCTTGTTCCAGTGCTTTTACACAGTCATGTGGGTCACCAGGTGATCTCCAGTCTGGTAAGTCCTTATACCATTCAGGTAACTCCCCCCTAGAATGTGGAAGCAAAGTGGCTGGGTTGATAGTAGTACATTTCTGGAAAGTGATGTTGGAAGGCAGAAGTAAAGAGCACTGAAGCCTGAGATGTCTTTGGCTCGTCAGATGCTTAGGAGATGTTTGTTGAAGGACGGCAGAGAGATCATGTCCAGCTTGAATGACCAAGTCATGACCAAGGGCTATGTCAGCAGACTTGTCCAGAAGAAAATGGGCCGCATGTACAGCCTTGAGACAGGATGGAACAGTTCTGGCAACAGGGTCTAGTCTGGCTGAGTAGTAGGCCAGAGGACGGAAACGATCAACATGTTTCTGTGCTAGCACACCAGAGGCATATCCTTCAGTCTCTGAAACAAAGAGGTGGAACGGCTGAGTGTAGTCAGGAAGACCCAGAGCAGGGGCACTGACAACAGCTTCCTTGAGAGCCTCAAAACAGTCCTTTTGCTGAGCATAGATATACGGATTTTCAGCATGTTCCCAATCTGGTCCTCCAGTTTTAAGACAGTCATACAAGGGTTGCATGAGTCTTGAAGCATCTGGAATCCACTGTCTGCAGTAGGTAATGAGTCCTAGGAAAGACTGCATAGCAGAGTACGTCTTCGGATAAGGGATGTCCTCGATGGCATGTTTTCTGTCCTCGGTGAGGTGTCTCGAACCTTGTGAGATGCAGTGTCCGAGGAAGACAACTTTCTCTTTGCACCACTGGACCTTGGCCTTTGAGACTTTGCAGTTGGCAGAATGAAGGAAGAGGAGTAAGGACTCAGAAGCAACCAACAGATTCTCTTCAGTTCCACAGAGGAGTAGGTCATCAACATACTGGAGAAGCGTGACATGAAGATTCTCTAACACCCACGGATCCAGGGTCATCTTCATAGCATGTGTGAACTGGTTAGGGGAGTTCTGGGCACCTTGTGGTGTCCTAGTCCAAGTCAGCTGAGATCCCTGAAACGTGAAGGCAAATAAGAACTGTGAGTCTTCATGAAGCGGGACACTGAAGAAAGCATTAGCCAGGTCAATAACGGTGAAGAGTGTTGCTGAAGTAGGCACTTGGGAAAGCAAGGTGTTTGGGTTGGGTACCACAGGAGTTTCCAAGATGGTAGCTGAATTGACTGCTCTGAGGTCCTGTACAAGTCTGTATCTCAGAGGGTCTCCAGGAGCTGTCTTCTTCCTTACCGGAAACAGGGGCGTGTTGCAGTGAGGAAGTCTGAAGACAGGGAAATTGTAGGAGGCAGCTGAGATGAAGAAATAACAGAGGTGGCCGCCCCAGTGTCCACTAAGAACTTGAGAGGTTGGCTGTCCACTTCCAGGGTCACTGTACCGCAAGATGAAGAAGTACAGGTGGCGGGAAAAGTGGGCACCGGTTGGCCTGAACTTCATGAGTGTGGAGGAGGAAGAGGTCTCCGAGGGTGCTCCTTGTGGGGGCAATCTCTTCTCATGTGGGCAGGGTTGCCACACTCCCAACACAGAGGTCTCCCTTGGTCATCACGAAATGGTCTATCCCTGTAGTTTCGGCCTTGGGGCCCCCTCGGCCTCAAGGGTGGTGGTCCATACCGATCCTGAGCCTGATACACCATAACAGGTACTTCTGAGGCCTCTGCCATATACATGGCTGGTTTCTTCTTGCCTTTGTCCTTCTGTGCTTCCTTCTCTGCTTCTTTTTCTGCTTCTTTCTCTTCCCTTTGAAGCATTTTCTGATAACTCTTCACAACAGTAAGGGCCTGTTTTAGAGGACCATCAGGTAATTCGGGACGAAGCTTCATGACCTTATCCTTCAGTGGATCTTCCAGACCATCAATAAAAGCACGGACCAACAAGGCTGCCTGCGTCTTCACATGAGTTGAATAACCCAAATCTTCAAACTGCATAGTTAGTCTGGCAGCATATTTTTCCACAGCTTCTCCAGATTCTTGTCGTATATCCTGTATTGATCCTGCTTCGTCACAGAGACGATCCTGGGCCCACTTTGCGAGTTGAGCAATAAACTCCTTTCCAGACTTGAACTTGTTGAGAGGTCCTGCTTTAGTGGAATCCAGTTCCTTCATGATAGTGGGGAGGAAATATTCGGAGGCTCTGATTGAGGTAATACCTGATAGATCAGACCATGTAGCCCCATAGATGCTCCTAATCTGCTCCAGTCTCCTCACATACTGCATGGGAAATTTGTCTGGGTCACATAACTTGCTGACAATAGCATCAATCTGTACCGGAGTGAAGGGTTTGTACTTCAGCTTCAGTTCTTCTTCTTCATCATGTGTCACTACCTCGCCCTCCGGGGCAGTTGGGGGTGCTGTGGGTGTTATCCCATCCAGAGGCTTTATACCCGTATGCATCAGTGGCACCATGTATTCAGCTACCAAGGGCATGATGCCCTCTAATCCAGACTCGTGGTAACAGACGATTCTGACTTCTTGTAAGTCTAGATTTGGGGTTGATTGGAGGCAATTCTTGATGACTTCAACGTGTTCCTTCATACAGGGGCCCAGTGGGTATCCAAAGAGTCCTGAAGATATCAATGGTACAGCCAAAGTTCTACGAGGAAGTGTATCTCTCCCTAGCCGTCCTGCAAGGATGACCACTGTCTGTAAGGCGGTCTGCAACATTGTACGGCAGTGTTCGGGTGTCCTGTAATCGTATATAGGGCCTGCAGTGTGTAGCACTATATCACAGGGCAAATTCCCTCCTTGGGTGGTCATAGCATCTCCTGGATGCAAGGGGCCATAATTGGCAAGGTAGGCCTGACACTCTTGGGCTATGGCTGGGCCCCCCTTTTTAGCTATCTGTTGGGCCAAACCACCTCTATGTGACAGGGTAGAATTAGCTGGGTTCACTATGGCTCCCACCTGGTGGGTAAGTATATCCCCATACCCCACTGTGAAGAGAACCTGGGAGCCCTGAGGTGTGATGTAATAGCGTGAATGACAGGGGAACCAGATTTCGGGGTCATGGGGCAGCTTAGAGGATTTGTTGAGAGGGGTAGATAGTGGGCTCCTTCCGGGCCGGGGGGATTCGAACGGACCTAATAGCATTGGCAGGGCAGGGGGAATTGTAACGGCCTGGTTGTCCTGGTCCTCCGATTCTTCATCATCTCCGATAACTTGGCGTCTCATACGCATTGCGGACTGAAAAGCTGCACTGCCGGTCAGAGCATCGAGGGTAAAGGGACCCTGACCTGGCGTGTTTACAAATATCACAGTGGGTTGCACTGGGAGACTAGACCCCGAGACTGAAGTGGAAACGGGAACATTAGAGGTGAAGGCAGCATCAGTCGGTGTCGGAGGTTTCTCAGGAAGTGGTGGTCCCTGATAGTACTCGCCGGAAAGTGTTACCAGCGGACATAGTGGCTGGGGAGGAATTCCGGGTGCACCAAGATGGCTGCCGGTGGAGGCGTGGCATGCCCCACTTCCGGGGGAAGTTCCGGGTGCACTAAGATGGCTGCTGGAGGAAGTGTGGCGTGCCCCACTTCCGTCCATGGTCTGGGCGGAACCCCGAGGACGGCCCGCCCCACACACATGGCAGGTTTCCACCCAGGTTGGATTCTGCACGCCACAAACAGGACACACCCACGCTTCTGGAGAGTTTGGCCCGTCGCCATTATAAGGTGGTGGCTGGGACTGCATTTTCATCACCAGTGGCACGGCGGCCATTTTACAATCTGTAAGATCACAGTTCAAAGGCATTTTATAACCAAACACGGGCTCCGCATTGTCTGATCCGCCCCCCCCATCGACCTCTTTCCATCCTTCATTCTTCAAGCCTCGCGCAACTCGCAGATGAGCTTGTGCTTGTTCTAACAATCCTTTATCTTTCAACATGCCTCGCTTGTTCTCTATGAGGTTATACCACATAGCCGGCTGCAATCTGCCTGACGAGGGCAATCCTACATGCTTATACAATCTCTCAACATTCTTGATTGCCTTCTTGCCCTCCCGTGACTCAACTATTGCCCTGACTTCCACAGCATCCTCATCTAACTTGTGGGGCACGGACTTCTTCTGCTTTAAGAGACGCAACATGACTCTTACAGAATACTATGGTTTTCTGCAGTAAAACCACTAGCAGCGATATCAACGCTGGTGTTCTACAATACGGAATCTCGCTCAACGTATTAGAAAAAAAAAGGAGCCTCGCGCTCAATATTTTCTGTCCCTAACCTGAACACCAGCGATTAACAGACTATCCTGCCACGATATTCTAAACAGTCGGGAGGCGGTCTCCTAGTGAGAGCCCTCCACAGAAATTCTGGTGGTCCCGTACGGGGCTTAACTACCTGTTTCTGGTGGTCCCGTACGGGGCGTCTTAATTACCGGTTAGTACAATATCACAGAGGCTGCGACTCCTATCCCTTCCTCTAAGCCGCCCCACAATCTACAACTTGCACAATTTTTCACTCCACTTCACTACTAGACAATAGTCACGGGTAGGATGGTTGAATGGAGTACAATGACCGGTGGAGGAGGTGTGGTGTACAGAGATCGCACAGGATGCGACGTCTCTCAGTTGCTGGTTCAGAGCGTGGCACAGGATCGCATTCGATCTCACCACTCGACCGGTCACTCCCCAGACCCAAAGAGCCCACAGACAAACCAATAACGGCTGAGACACTAGCAAGTGTGACACATACAGTGTATATGATCGCCACTTACCGTGTGCGGAGGGTGATCAGTCCTCGAGGTCAGCCACTACAGGTATCATCCACAGACATCCAGGCATGGGTCCAGAGAGTCTCGGATCGCTGTCCACGCCCCCCGTTGGGCTGCCAAAATTGTCGGGGTCGTAAACGACAATTAATCCTCATTCACCAGTCATTCCAAATTGTAGTGTGAGCACAGAACATCTGGTACCAATTAAAATGACTCAGGCACGTAGCTGATTCAATTTAGCTGATGTCCCGCATTCACCTCAGTGAAGAGCAGAGCAGCAACTGTACCTTTATTTTCCAAAACACAGTACTAAAAAGGAATGCAATAGGTGGGGTTTAAGCAGTATACGTATAGTGCTCAGTCCTTCTGATTCGTCGAACGTCTCCTGGTGGATTCCTCCTTTTCTTCACATTCCTTAAGTTTCGTTTCTGAGGAAATGAATCTTCATCCCTCCAGACACTAACCTAAAACGAAACTGAACTCTGGCGGCCATCTTTAAATACAATTACATTTGCATTAGCAGGGGAAAACTTATTGTTTCACAGTATAAGAGTATAGCAGTACAAAAAGAGTATAAAGATATATAAAAGTATAAAAAGTATATAAGAAAATACATTTTCACCTTGACAATGCAACTTCATTAAACTAATCACTTTTTTCAGGGCTAATTCAAATAGATTAGATTCTGTTATAATAATACTGCACTTATCTGCACTTAATCTACAGTGAGGTGTGGCAGTAGGGATAGCGTATTACAGACATCTAGTCAGGGATTATTGCCTTATAAATTCGAAGCCTGTTGCTTTGTTCCGATTCATGGGGCAGAAAAATGCTTGAATTTCCCATTGACTTCCATTATACTTATTACTCAGCGCACCAGAGCATTACGATTTGTTCAACTTGAGTAACGAGCACCCGAGCACTCGCTCATCACTAATGACTTTCTATTTATTTAAGGTACAAATTAATATCGAAATAAGCAACTCAATACAATGTTTATGGCTGTATGGATAGAAGGACGATTTTGCTCTAATTCTATATTCCATCTCTTTATTTACAAGATTCTACCTTTAATATGTCATGCAAAATGTGTTGATTGGTCAGTCCGCTTGTCAGCCTTGACTAGTAGCATAAATAGCCAGAGCATGTGGCCGAGCCTGCCCTAAGGAATTGGCAGTATTCTGGTAAAACGAGCGTCAGGGACACATGCCCCACTTGTGTATCAGATGTTAATGAGGGTCAGATACTATTAAATTATACAGACCGGGTTAATTAGTTCAGGATAGCTACATGTGCTCCAGTATCAGCACAGCCTGACACACTGCTGAGTGTCTGTTTGAGGACTTCCGTACACTGGCGTGGTCTCACTCGTGGAGATACCACACCTTACAGCTCACACAACTTCTAGCATAGTGTCTCACGCTAGTTACATACAGGATTGATGCGGCTTTAACACCACGTCGTTATCTGTATAAATTGGGGTGGCACTACAGTAGAGTTTGATATTTCTGTAGACTTATGAATTTTAATTCAGGAAGTCAAAATCATTAAGAAAAGGCTCGTTTCACAACAGAACCTGACCACTTTTGAAAATATGTGAAACAGTGTAATCATATCCTCTGTTTCTATTCACAGGAGCCATGGAGCTGTCCACCTTCCTCGCTCTTTCTCTTGTCCTTCTCCTCACCGTCTACATTTTCTTCCCCTGGTCCAAACAGCAAAGATACCGGTCACTGCCTCCTGGACCTACCCCAATTCCTCTACTGGGTAACCCCAAATACATATATTTAAAAGCAGCCGCCAAGAATTTCCCAGAGGTGAGTGTCCACAAAGAGATGCATTGCAGTGCGTGCTTCATAATACAGATATCGAGTGTCCATTTTTCTGTTCATCATGGTGGTAGAGATTGGTCCATATGCAGGAATCATCATTTTCAGGCTGCTCGGTGTGAGCTGTAGACAACCTGAGCTCCGCTCCAGATCTCCTTTCCACATCGGCTTGGATTTGTGTTATATTCAGGGTTTGTCCTATATATAAAAGCACACAAACAAGTGAGAGGACATAAAATGGAAATTATTCCAAAAAAAAACAAATCAGCTAAAAAAGCTTCCAGCAAGCAATTGACAAGCTGCGATGCTGGGCTGTCGTCTTCTTCTTCTTCAGTAGAAATTACATTTGAGAAAATCAATTAGATACAGAATTTCGGGGGAATTTATTGGACCCAGGTTGTATCATCTAGATAAGGTTCACATAACCTCAGCTGTGGTCGTGCCTCCCCGAAATGCTGTGCAGCTATCCCATCACATGGTATGACCACAGTCAATGAGGATGGACTATCACAGCCTGTGTAAAAGCCGAGGCAGGGAGAGCAGCAAACATTTTAGATTGAATCTGAAATGTAAGAAAGCGTCGCAGCTTAGTGACAGAAATAAGGAGAGAAAGTCACAAAATGCTGAAGAAATTGTGAGACTGAATTCACTCATTATGGAGGCATTGTGTTTAGATATAAATATTGATATGTGATCGCAGCCTAAAGATAGAGATTAGGACAGAACTGCAGTGAAGAATATTAGTGTGTGCGGAAGAGAGAAGAATGACATTAACGGTTTTATAGGGCAACCGGGGCTACGAAGTACTTTTTATTTGTCATGAAATTAGTTTTCTTCAAAAATTGTCAAATCTGGCAAACTGAAATTCACAATAATTCCGTTATTTCTAGTGGAAATGTATAATCGCAGGAAACCATTAAAAAACTGTCTGACTTTGGTATCCTTGGATGGCTTTTCATTCACCATAGTGTTACCTACTCTTTGGATGTAGTATTAGTCCTCATCTGTGATATTCATGCGCGCTAATAAAAAAGGGGCAGAATGGTTGACTATAATGATTACTTGGGGGTATTGCTTCATCTTCTCATTGGTTAAAGGGGTGCAATCCCCAAGTGGCACTAGGGTTACAGCAGATAGAAGTAATGAGGGGGAGTAAGCCCTCTGCTATCTGTATCATACCTGTGTCATTCACATTGTGAAGCATCATATATTATGATCAGACACTGAACAAGCAGGGAATGAATTTTTTGAGATAACAGTTCGGAAGCCTGTATATGAGTAACACAAGGTAACCATCCACTACATGACCATTTACTGTCCGATGTCCTTAGTCTCCTCCTGCACTGGTGGCTCCTTGGCCTCCGCAGCCCCCAGACATGCGATCTTAACCTCTTTTCCTACCATACTGTTGTTATTTTGGATGGGGCAGGTTATGTGTCAGGAGACCATGCGGCGCGCCCTCTGAGGCCTCTTTCACACTTCCGTCGGAATGTGAACGTCGCAATGCGCCGTTCTGTGAAAAAACCGCATTTGCAAAGTTGCCTGCAGGATGCATTTTTTTTCACATAGACTTGTATTACCGACGCATCGCGACGTATGGACACACGTTCCATACGTCGTGCACTGGATGCGTCGGTATTTGGCGGCCCGTCGTTACGAAAAAACGTTCAAGGGAACTTTTTTTGCACGTCGGGTCCTGCATTTCCTACAGCGCATGCACGGCCAGATCTCCGCCCCTCCTCCCCGGGCCTTAACATTGAGCAGCGGACACGTTGAAACACTGCGTCCGCTGCTCACGTCTGTCAAAATTGCACACACTTCCGTCGGTACGTCCCGCCGACTCATGGCGACGGGCACATAGCTGGCAATTTCAATTTGTACGAGACAGCGTTGATCTGTTTCAGGACTTCAAATGGACCAATGAAGCTGGGACCCAATTTGTAAGAGGGCATCTTCAGACGTATATACTTGGAGGAGAGCCATACCTTATCTCCAGGCTGAAAGGAGGGAGCATCCAGACGTCTTTTGTCTGCATGCTTCTTCATACGTAGAGAAGCTTTTTCTAAGGCAACCTTGTTGTCGCTCCATACTTTTGAGAATTCTTCAGCAAAGGTATCAGCTGCAGGAACACCAGAAGACCCAGAGATGGGAAGCAGAATCCTGGGTTGAAGTCCAAACACAATATGAAAGGGAGATTTACCAGAGGACTCACTTACTTGATTATTGTACAAGAATTCTGCCCAAGGTAGCAACTTGATCCAGTCATCATGATGCACGTTGACGAAGTGATGCAAGAATCCTGTCAGCATCTGATTTGTCCTCTCTACTTGCCCATTGGATTGCGGGTGATATGTGGAAGAGAAGTTCAGCTCTACTTGTACAGACTTACAAAGTGCTCTCCAGAACTTGGAGGTGAACTGGACACCCCTGTCAGACGCAATATGAAAGGAAGATTTACCAGAGGACTCACTTACTTGATTATTGTACGAGAATTCTGCCCAAGGTAGCAACTTGATCCAGTCATCATGATGCACGTTGACAAAGTGACGCAAGAATCCTGTCAGAATCTGATTTGTCCTCTCTACTTGCCCATTGGATTGAGGGTGATATGCGGAAGAGAAGTCCAGCTCTACTTGTACAGACTTAAAAAGTGCTCTCCAGAACTTGGAGGTGAACTGGACACCCCTGTCGGACACAATGTGGAGAGGAAACCCATGAAGACGGAAGATATGTTGTATGAAATGGCCAGCGAGCTCTGAAGCAGAAGGGAGATCAGGTAACGGAACATAATGAGCCATCTTAGAAAAACGATCCACCACGACCCAGATGACCGAGCAGCCAGAGGAGACAGGAAGATCAGTAATGAAGTCCATTGCGATGTGCTGCCAGGGTACAGAAGGAACAAACAGAGGTAATAACCGCCCAGAGGGCAAATGCTTATCTGTCTTATTGCGAGCACACGAAGGAAACGCAGTAACATATTCTTGAACATCTTTGCCCATGGTAGGCCACCAGTAGTAACAGGAGATGAGTTGCAGAGTCTTCCTTTGTCCGACATGACTAGCCAACTTAGAAGAATGACCCCACCGAAGAACTAGTTTCTGACCAGAAGTAGATACTAGAGTTTATCCTGGAGGGAGTCGAGCAAGATTAACCGCGGCCACCGGCATCAATCTGGATGGTTCAATAATGTGGTGCGGTCCTTCCACAAAATCAGGAGGCAAAAACGCTCTAGAAAGTGCATGGGCTTTAATGTTCTTATCAGCTGGACGGAAATGAAGCACAAAATTAAATCGAGCAAAAAACAAGGTCCACCGGGCTTGACGAGGATTTAGTCTTTGAGCAGATTGAAGATAAGCGAGATTCTTATGATCAGTGTAAATGACAACTAGATGTGCAGCTCCCTCAAGGAGATGACGCCGCTCCTGCAGGGCTAACTTCATTGCCAATAACTCTCGATCTCCCATGGAGTAATTTCTCTCAGAAGCAGAAAAGACTTTCGAGAAGAATCCACAGGTAACCATCCGACCGGACGATGACTTCTGGGTAAAAACTGCGCCAGCACCTATGCAGGAAGCGTCTACCTCAAGCAAGAATTGTTTTTCGGAGTCCGGTCGATGAAGAACGGTTGCGGAGGAGAAGGCATGCTTAAGGGAAGTAAAAGCCTCCTCTGCCTCTGGTGTCCATTCCTTGGCGTTAGCGCATTTCCGGGTCAAGGCAGAAATGGGTGCCACTCCAGTGGAAAAATGTGGAATGAACAAACGATAATAGTTGGCGAACCCTAGGAACCATTGTATTGCCTTCAGACTGCATGGGCGAGGCCACTTAAGAATGGCGGACACCTTCTCCGGATCTATCTTTAAACCTGTAGACGAGACAATATAACCAAGGAAAGGCAGAGAGGATTGCTCAAATAGATATTTTTCAAATTTAGCATAAAGTCTGTTCTCCCTGAGTCTTTGTAGGACCAGACGAACTTGTCTTCGGTGAGAGGCTAAATCTGCAGAAAAGATCAGGATATCATCCAGGTTAACAACAACACACGAGTAAAGCAGATCTCTGAAAATATCACTGACAAATTCCTGAAAAACTGCAGGTGCATTGCTTAGGAATTTGGATGTTTTGCTCCCAGCAGTTTGCCCCCAGCAGTTTGCCCCCAGCAGTTTGCCCCCAGCAGTTTGCCCCTAGCAGTTTGCCCCTGGGTACATTTCGCCCCGGCACATTTCGTCCCCAGCATTTGGCCCCCCGGATGTTTCACACCCGGCAGTTCGCCCCCGGATGTTTGTACCCTTGTGATTCATGAATTCCCGTCGTCATCAATGTTTCGCCCCCAGCAGTTTGCCCCCTGTAGTTCACCCCCGGATGTTTGTACCCTTGTGGTTCTTGAATTCCTGTCCATCAATGTTTTGTCCCCAGCAATTTACCCCGGATGTTTGTACCCTTGGGGTTCTTGAATTCCTGTTCGTCATCAATGTTTCGCCCCTGGCAGTTTGCCCCCAGATGTTTGTACCCTTGTGGTTCATGAATTCCTGTCCATCATCAATTTTTCGCCCCAGGATGTTTGTACTCTTGTGATTCATGAATTCCTGTCTGTCATCAATGTTTTGCCCCGGCAGTTCGCCCCCAGATGTTTGTACCCTTGTGGTTCAAGAATTCCTGTCCATCATCAATGCTTCGCCCCCAGCAGTTCGCCCCCGGATCTTTCTACCCTTGAGATTCCTGAATTCCCGTCCGTCATCAATGTTTCCCCAGCATTTGGTCCCTGGATGTTTCGCCTGCAGCAGTTCGCCTCTGGATGTTTGTACCCTTGTGGTTCATGAATTTCCGTCAGTCATCAATGTTTCCCCAGCATTTGGCCCCCGGATGTTTGTTGACCACCTGAAGAAGACAGTGTATGCCATTGAAACGCGTTGTGGCTCAACTCAACCTGGTGTCAGAGTCCTTTTTTCTGTGCTCCTAGGACTGGCTTTTTCTTTTATAACCTGTTATATCCTCTATTGGGGGTGCCCGGCTGGAGCTGCGGGGACTCGGCTGTCTACCTTCCCCTTCCTGGGACTACTGCCAGCGCTCTACTTACAAACCGCCAACTATTGATCTATATATGCAATTCCTTGGTGACAGGAGAAGCATCCTGCCCCCCTGGATTGACTGATGAATGGGGCAGGAGTGACGTCATGTCAGTGAGTGGCCTGGAGACATTCGGCCTCACTGCTGCGGCAATCATCACACTTCATGGATCAGTGATCCAGGGAAGATGAAAAGACAGCCAGAAGCAGGAGAAGACCTCACGGGGAACTGCTAGACTGCACTCCGTGACCCAAGAGCTGCAGCTGCGACAGGTAAGAATGTCCATTTTTTTCTGTTCTAGGGTGATACTACTCCTTTAAGGCCAGCCAGAAGAGACACTGGGTGAGCTGCTGAAAAGGCAGCCACAGGAATCCCCAGCAATTTGGGTCCTGTATATTTTACCCCAGGTATGTTCAGCCCTAGATGCTTTGGTCCCTGCATGTTGACCCCAAAAGTTGAGGGTGAAACATCTGGGGTCAAAATGTTAGGTGCGAAGCATTAGATGGCGACACATCCAGGGACAAAATGCTGTAGGAGAAACATTCGGGGGTGAAACATCCGGGGGCAAACTGCAGGGGGCGAAACATTGATGACGGACGTGAATTCATGAACCACAAGGGTATAAACATCCGGGGGTGAACTGCTGGGGGCGAACTGCTGGGTGTGAAATGTGCAGGAAGTAAAATGTGCGAAACATCCTGGGGGCCAAATGCTAGGGATGAAATGTGCGGGGGCAAAATGTACCTGGGGGCGAACTGCTGGGGGCGAACTGCTGGGGGCGAAATGTGCGGGGGTGAAATGTGCGGGGGTGAAACATCCTGGGGGCCAAATGCTGGGGATGAAATGTACCCAGGGACGAACTGCTGAGGGCGAACTCCTGGGGGCGAAACATCCTGGGGGCCAAATGCTGGAGACGAAATGTGTGGGGGCGAAATGTACCCAGGGGCGAACTGCTGGGGCGAACTGGGAGCGAAACATCCTAGAACCCATTGCTTAATCCGAACGGCATTACCAAGTATTCATAGTGTCTGTCACGGGTGTTAAAAGCGGTCTTCCATTCGTCTCCCTTACGAATGCGTATCAGATTGTAAGCCCCTCAGATCCAATTTGGTGAAAATTTTAGACCCCCTAAGACGATCAAACAATTCTGAAATTAACGGCAACAGATACCTGTTCTTTACCATAATCTGGTTCAGCCCCCTGTAATCGATACACGGTAGTAGAGATCCATCCTTCTTCTTCACGAAGAAGAATCCAGCTCCAGCGGGTGAGGAAGACTTCAGTATAAATCCTCTGTTCAGATTCTCCTGGATGTACTCAGACATGGACTGGGTTTCTGCTTGAGAAAGGGGATAAATCAGTCCTCGAGGAGGCGAGGCTTCGGGAAGCAGATCAATGGGGCAGTGATACGACCTGTGTGGAGGTAATTTCTCTGCCTCCTTCTTTGCAAAGACATCAGCGAAGGACCAGTAAGAAGAAGGCAAACCTGGCAGGGCTTTGGGTTCTACCGGAGGAAGAACAGGACTAACCGGAATGATACATTGATCCAAGCAGGAATCTCCCCAGCGCAGGACCCCTCCCATCCTCCAATTTAGAGCAGGTTCATGCATCCGGAACCAAGGTAGACCTAGAAGCAAGGGGTGAGACAAATCTCGCAAGGGCTCAGTCTGGAACCGTACGGACTCCCAACAGGGGTCTGCAATCCACAGATGTCACCTGCAGCAGCTCTAGTAAACGCTGGACTGGAATCTGATAACGATACACTACTGCCTGTCGAATGAGGTTCCGGGCGGCACCAGAATCCAGGTGACAGAACACTGAAAATTTTGTCTTGCTGAAGGCCACGGAGACAGTTATTTGCAGAGCTGGAGAGGAATGAACCTTACCTAGGGTAGCCTCTCCTACAGACCCTAGGCACTGGAGTTTCCCGACCTCTTAGGACGAGAGGATATAATGCTTGGCACTGCCACAGTAGAAACAGCTCCCCTCCCGGCGGCGCACCTCTTGGCGACGGGTGACCAAATTTACTCGATCCACCTCCATAGCCAAAGGAGCGGGAGACAAAGTTGGAGAGTTCGCAGATTTTGGAGCACAAGCAACCTGGTGATTGGATTCTTTTTCATGACTGATCTCGTTGGACCACTCCTGAAACCGTAGGTCTACCCGAACTGCCAGGGAAATCAGGTCATCCAGGTGAGTAGGCAAGTCTCGTTCCACCAGTTCATCTTTAATTTTTCCAAAGAGCCCCTGCCAGAAGGTAGCCACCAAAGCCTCATTGTTCCAGGACAGTTCAGACGCCAGGGTACGGAACTGCACTGCATACTGAGCCACCGTAAGTGCCCCCTGTCGTAGTCGAAGAAGAGCGGAAGCCATCGACGTAGTATGACTAGGTTCATCAAAGGTCCTGCGGAATGCTTCTAGAAAAGACTGGAGGTTAGTAACCAATGGATCCATCCTCTTCCACAGCGGATTCATCCAGGCTAGCACCTCTCCATCGAGGTGGGACATAATGAAGTCAACTTTCGCCTGATCAGAAGCAAACCTATGTCCTAGCAGTTCGAAGTGCAGTGTGCACTGATTTATGAACTTTCGACACAAAACGGGATCACCTCGGAAGCGGGTGGGAGCCGATAAGCGAGAATCCTTACTTGCTGTGCAGTTAGATACCTGAACACTGGTGGCAGGAGCAGATGCAGTCAGAGAAGCCAGACTATCCAGGCGAGCAGAAACATTGTGCAGGAAAGGCATGATTTTGTCCTGTTGCTCCCTCAGCTGGGAGACCTCCTGACGCAACTCCATGGCTGGTGATTTCTGGGATCCAGCGGGTTCCATGGCCGGAGCAATCTGTAACGAATGGAAATAAATGCTCAGATGTAGAAGTTCACATTCGTATTTGTTGAGGTTAGATGTGGAACCACTAGACCATGGTCCAGGGGGCTCCGAAGGGGGCATTGCTGCGTGAGCCCCAAACACCCGTAGTAAGTCGCCTCGACCAGGGACAGAGTGGAATGTCTGGTGGACAAGGTTGTTACCTCCAGTTAGACCCCGTACTCGTGGCGGCTGTCCCAGTGGAACAGACGGGCTGGCAGGGTTAGCGGATACTGCAGAGCTGGCTGGAAGATACCAGGTGCTTGAATAGTAGCTGGTATCGGGAGTACTGGCGAAGACCGGAAGAGCAGCTGGCAGACTGGCGGGACTAGATGGGTCCAGGGTAGACAGTGTGATGCAGTCCAGATAAACCGGGTAACAGGTTGCAGAGGCTCTGTGGAGACACAGTGTAAGCAGAGTACTTGGCGGACATTTCAGAAACAGAGACACACGTTAACAGGAACCGGAAGTAAGCAACAGTGGATACTTGTTGCTCCGGCGCCCTCACTAAGGTGGAGGAGCTAGAAATAGTAACCTGCCACACGCTATTGGTTAGAGGCAATTTTTGGAAAATGCACACTGTCTCTTTAAGAGACCGGTAGCGAGCGCGCGTGCAACCTAAGAACCCTGCCTGGGAACCTGCTGGTCGCACGCCAGGAAGCAGGAGAGGAAGGAGGGACAGGAGCAGCATTGAGACAGCGTGGAGCCGGCACAGAGCGGGAGTCCCGACGGGGACCCCCAGGAGGTACAGGAAACAGACCGGGTGTAACACCGGTTTCTTGCGCTTCAGCGTGGAGGGAGCTCAGTCACAGCTCCCCTCCAGTTCTTTACTTCTCTTGTGCTTCTCCTCCCCTATCAGTCTCCTACAGACTGCTCTGTTTCTCTTTCTTCCTTCCAGGAGCTGCAGCACCAGTTGCCTGCACGGCCCCAGCTTTCCTCTCTCAGACTTTCTCTGTCTGCTTCCTCTATCCTCTGTCTCTCTGACAGACTGACCAACTAACTCCTCCTCCAGCCAGAATATATAGGGAAATTCCCCTGAATCCGAGTCTCGAACTCCCCCTTCTGGCCTGGAGTTTTAACAGTGTTGCATGTACCTGTTAAAGGGATCCTTCCTCGCTTCCAAGCATGGCATCACCCTCCCCGAGAGGAAAGCAATGTCACTGTAACAACTGGTTACCTGGGGTGTTACACATCCATTTGCCGAAAAGGTGGAAACAGAGGGTAACAGGGACAGTGAGGATGTCGCCCGACAGGAACCGCGACCACCAGATTGGGACACTGGGTGTGCAGCACAGGGCAGAGGAGGAGAGAGCCAGCGCAGTGAGTCGGCCAGGAAAGGCACATGCAAAGGGGGTTCTGGACGAGTGCCCCAAGCTTCTGGAGAGTTTGCTGGACCACTGACCTGGAGGACACAGCACCCCGGCTGGGGAATAACATCAGAACTGTGAGTAAAAGTGTGGAAACTGCACCCTGCTGAGTCATCTCCATTCTTTACTGCTGTTCCTGTCCTGTACCATCACATTGTCATGTCGGACGCTGTTCAGACCAGGTCGTTCGACAGACCGCGGTAATTCCGCTTTTGACCACTATGTGCTCATTGGCGTCGGCTAGATTTTATCTAGCTGGTCCAGGGTTAATTTACCTGATGCTCGGATTGGAAGCTGGGCCATGCCCATTGCCTTTAAATAGTTCTGAACATTGGGCGTCGCCGATTATAGCTTCTGTCTTGTGCGTTGTTATCTCGGTCTGGAGTGGTGAGCTAGTAGTTGGAGTATCGTTGCTGGTGGTGTATTTCCCTTTGTCTTATTTACTCCTTCCTATATTTGTATTTATTTTGCCCTGCGCATTTATAGTGTATTCCTGAGTGACTGCGGCGTGGTGTATATTTTCCGTTATCCTTGTCTGTTCTAACTGTGGGTATTGGTTTACGATCTTTTCACTGGGTGGTGGCGGTGGTTTCAGCCTAGGGTTGAAACAGGAGACGGGGTGAGGGTCGAGGCCTAGACATGCACACCATCAGTGTAAACTCTAGATAGAGGGTCAGTCAGGATTTCCCTAGTCTGAGGGAAATTGCAGGGGCCCGGGTTATTAGCTCTTGCCCACCTAGTTTCCCCGTGACATTATAATCGGCCTTTAAAAAAAAAAAAAAGAAAGGGGTTTCCTTTTTTTTTGTTTTGTCATGGATCCCATGACTTCCATAACCCGCCAGTTGGAGGCGCTGTCCCTACAGGTCACTGAGTTGAGGGGGGCAGTGCAGCAACAGGGACTAGCAGTATCTAATGTGCAAGCTGGAGCGACAGGTAGAATTGCTGAGCCTAAGTTTCCTTTGCCTGAAAAATTTGCTGGGGAACGCAGTAAATTTGATTCTTTTCGTGAAGCTTGCAAACTATATTTCCGTATGCGCCCGATCTCCTCAGGTAATGAGGCTCAGCGTGTGGGCCTGGTGTTGTCATTGTTAAGCGTGGATCCCCAAGCATGGGCGTTTTCTTTGCCATCTGATTCTGCTGCATTTGACTCTGGAGAGTTTTTTTTCCTCTCTTGGAAATATTTACGATGAGCCAGACAGAATGGCTCTAGCAGAATCTAAGATGCACACTATTCGCCAGGGGGAGCGAGTTGCAGAGGATTACTGTTCTGAATTTCGTTGCTGGGCGATCGATACGCAGTGGAATGATCCAGTGCTGCGGAGTCAGCTTATTCATGGGGTTTCTGGAAGGGTTAAAAAAGCCCTTCTGATGTACGAGACTCCTACTTCTCTAGATTCCGCTATGAGTCTGGTTGTCCGCATTGATCACCGTTTGCGTCAGGGGGAGCATGAGACACCACCTATGGGAGAGGGTTTAGGTTCACGTGTGGTTGCTGCAGGTGAGCCCACGGAGCCTATGCAAATCGCAGGGGTGTCACATGTGAAGCGTCGAGCCCCTGAGCTCAGGAAGCAGGAAGCCTGTTTTTACTGCGGTAAGACTGGTCATTTTATTAACATCTGTCCTCTACTGTCTAAGAAAAACGCAACGGCGGAAAACTTCTAAGCTCAGAGGGTGTGGAGGAGACCAATCTGAGCTTATGTATATCCTCCATGGTGGTTTCTCAATGCATGCTCCCTGCTAAGGTTATAATCGCTGTGTTTGTGGATAGTGGTTCAGCCACAAATCTCATTGATGAGGAGTTTGCGCGCACAGCAGGTTTTAGGATTGAAAAACTGCCTCATCCTATCCGCGTGGTCACCATCAATGCTGCTCCTCTCTCACAGGGGGAGATTACTGAATTTGTGGCTGAGGTGAAACTCCACATTGGGGTTCTACATTCCGAGCAGGTTACATGTAAGGTGCTCAGGAATCTTCCTGCTCAGGTGGTTTTGGGTTTTCCATGGTTGTCTATGCACAACCCGGTAACTGACTGGAAAACTCAAGACATAATTCAGTGGAGCGAATTCTGCCAGGAGAATTGCCTGGCCACATGTGTGTCTGCTGTGACTTCAAGCGTTCCGGAGTCATTTCTGGATTTTGTGGTTGTGTTCTCTGAGAAGGGTTGTTCAGAGTTGCCGCCACATCGCCCCTATGACTGTACTATCAGATTTAAACCAGGGGCCAAATTGCCTAAAGCAAGAATGTTTAACATCTCCGGTCCGGAGAGACAAGCATTATAGGATTACATTGCTGAAAGTTTGAGCAAAGGGCACATCAGGCCTTCATCCTCGCCTGTGGCAGCAGGGTTCTTCTTCGTGAAGAAGAAAGATGGCGGATTACGCCCGTGTTTGGATTTCAGGGAGTTGAACCAGATTACGGTTCGTGATCCATACCCTATGCCACTAATACCAGATTTGTTCAACCAGGTGGCAGGTGCTAAGTGGTTTACCAAGCTTGACCTCAGGGGGCGTACTGTTGTGAATTCCATTCTGGAGCTCCCTCCTGTGGTTGCTAATGGTATTTTTGTGGGTTCTGCCCTTGGGCTCCCTCTGGTGGTTTCGAGTGGAACTGCTGCTCCTTTAGGTAGCTGTAGCAGCTGCCTTCACTGATCGCCTTGCCTGGGTTTGTTATTTAAACCTGCTCTGGGCTTTTAGTTCATGCTAGCTGTCAATGTCTTTGGTTGGATTTGGTTCTCTCCTTGGATTTCTCATATGGCCTGTCCTTGTCAGCAAAATATAAGTCTTTGCTAGTTCTTGTTTGTCCATTAGCTTTGGACTCTATTGCTCTGCAAATATGTCTCTTTTTGTCCAGCTTGTCACTATGTCATATTCAGGCTAGCTGGAAGCTCTGGGGAAGCAGATTTGCCCCCCCACACCGTGAGTCGGTGTGGAGTTCATTTTTGTAAACTCTGCGTGGATTTTGTAGTTTTTTTATTCTGACCGCACAGTATCCTTTTCTCTCTGTCTATCAAGTTTAGTATTGGCCTCCTTTGCTGAAAACTGATTTCATTTCTGTGTACGTCACTTCCCTCTCCACTCAGTCAATATATGTAGGGGGCTATCTTTTGGGGTTTTCTCTGAGGCAAGATAGCTTTCTATTTCCTTCTTTAGGGGTAGTTAATTCTTAGGCTGTGAAGAGGTGTCTAGGGAGAGTCAGGAACATCCCACGGCTATTACTAGTGTTGTTTTTAGGATTAGGGACTGCGGTCAGTAGAGATACCACCTTTTCAGAGCTCGTCCCATGTTGCGTTTTAGCCACCAGGTCATATCAGTGTTGCCTCTTAACCACCAGGTCATAACAGCGTACAATCTCATAAGAGTCCGTCAAGGTGATGAGTGGAAGACGGCTTTTAATACCCCTGAGGGTCATTTTGAAAATTTGGTGATGCCATTTGGGTTGACTAACACACCTGCAGTGTTCCAACATTTCATTAATGATGTGTTTTCGCATGTTTTGGGGAAATTCGTTATCATGTACCTAGATGACATTCTCATATATTCTTGCGACCGTCATACTCATTTAGATCATGTCAGGCAGGTGTTACAGCTTCTCAGAGAGAATAAGCTGTATGGTAAACTTGAGAAATGTGTATTTTCTGTTCAAGAGTTGCCTTTCTTGGGTTATATTGTGTCTGCTTCTGGTTTTAAAATGGACGCCGCTAAGGTGCTAGCGGTTATGCATTGGGAACGTCCTGATAACCTGAAAGCACTTCAGCGGTTCCTTGGGTTTTCTAACTACTATAGGAAATTTATCAAGGATTTTTCCATCATTGCTAAACTGCTAACTGACATGACTAAAAAGGGTACCAATTTCTCCGTTTGGCCTGAGGCTGCTGTGCGCGCATTTGAATTTCTTAAGAACAGTTTTGTTTCAGCCCCCATTCTTGTGCAGCCAGACGTATCGAAACCTTTTGTTGTGGAAGTCGATGCGTCTGAGGTAGGTGTGGGGGCGGTACTATCACAAGGCTCATCTTTGAGTGATTTGCATCCATGCGCCTATTTCTCCAAGAAACTGTCGTCCGCCGAACGTAACTACGATATCAGGGAATAACAGGGAATTGTTGGCAATCAAGTTGGCCTTTGAGGAATGGCGACACTTCTTGGAGGGGTCGGTACATCAGGTTACTGTTATTACCGATCATAAGAATCTGCTGTATTTGGAGTCAGCCAAGCGTCTGTCCCCCAGGCAGGCTCGCTGGGCATTGTTTTTCACGCGGTTCAATTTTATTGTCACTTACAGACCGGGGTCTAAAAACACTAAGGCGGATGCTCTGTCCAGGTGTTTTCCGGGGGGAGAACCTCGGGAGGATCCAGTACCCATCCTCCAAAAGGGTGTTGTGGTTTCGGCTCTCACTACCGAGGTTGAGGCTGAGATTGCCGAGGCTCAGGAGGAGGTACCATCTGAGCTTCCCATCAACAAATCTTTTGTACCGCTTCATCTCCGCTTAAAGGTTTTGGCGGAGCATCATGATGCTGTCCTGGCTGGCCACCCAGGGGTTAGAGGTACCTTGGAGTTGGTGTCACGTCGGTTTTGGTGGCCCAAGATCCGACAGGACGTGGTCTCATACGTGTCAGCTTGTACCAAGTGCGCTAGGGCTAAGACGGCCCGCTCCCGTCCTGTTGGCACACTACTTCCTCTTGAGGTACCTAGTAAGCCATGGACAGAAATCTCCTTGGATTTCATCACTGATTTGCCCTCTTCAGCTGGGAACACGGTCATCTTGGTGATTGTTGATCGGTTTTCAAAAATGTCGCACTTTGTGTCTTTGCCTTCGTTGCCTAACGCTAAGACTCTGGCTCAGGTATTTGTGCAGGAGGTAGTCAGACTTCATGGGGTTCCGTCTGACATCGTGTCTGATAGGGGTACTCAGTTTGTGGCAAAATTTTGGAAAGCATTTTGCTCACGGCTGGGGATCAAGTTGTCTCATTCTTCGGCGTTTCATCCTCAGTTAAATGGTCAGACTGAGCGTATGAACCAAAATTTGGAACAGTACTTATGCTGCTTTGTCTCTGATAACCAGGAGGAGTGGTCTACCTTTCTTCCTTTGGCTGAGTTTGCCATCAATAATCACCGCCAGGAGTCATCTCGGGAGTCTCCTTTTTTTGTGTCTACGGGCTACATCCTCAATTTTGTACTTTGAGTCAGAGGGGCTCTTCCGGCGTTCCGGAGGAGGACCAGTTAGGAGCACAATTGTCATCAGTCTGGAGGAGAGTTAAATAGCGCCTGTTGAGTGTGGGTGCTAGGTACAAACGTATGGCTGACAGTAGGCGTGTGCCAGGTCCGGACCTGAGTGTGGATGACTGGGTGTGGTTATCCACAAAAAACATGACTAAAAATACCATCCCTTAAATTGGGTCCACGGTTTATTGGTCCATGTAGGGTCACCGCCGTCATTAACCCAGTAGCGTACCGATTGGAGCTTCCTACAGTGTATAAGATACACAACGTGTTCCACAGGTCTCTTTTAAAGAAGGTGGTGGGTTCTGTGGATGTGGCGCCTATGCCACCTCCAGTCTTGGTGGATGGTAATTTGGAATTTGAAGTCTCCAAGGTGGTTGACTCTCGTGTAGTGCGCCGCACTTTACAGTACTTGGTACACTGGCGTGGTTATGGGCCAGAGGAGAGGTCCTGGGTACCAGCCTCGGACATTCATGCGGATCGGCTGGTCAGGTTTTTTCACCGTCGCCATCCGGACAAGCTGGGTCCTATAAGCCGTGAAGGCTCTGGGGTCCTTCATAGAAGGGGTGGTACTGTCATGTCGGACGCTGTTCAGACCAGGTCATTCGACAGACAGCGGTAATTCCGCTTTTGACCACTATGTGCTCATTGGCGTCGGCTAGATTTTATCTAGCTGATCCGGGGTTAATTTACCTGATGCTGGGGTTGGAAGCTGGGCCATGCCCATTGCCTTTAAATAGTTCTCCCGAACATTGGGCGTCGCCGATTATAGCTTCTGTCTTGTGCGTTATCTCGGTCTGGAGTGGTGAGCTAGTAGTTGAGTTGACAGTGAGGATGTCGCCCGACAGGAACCGCGACCACCAGATTGGGACACTGGGTGTGCAGCACAGGGCAGAGGAGGAGAGAGCCAGCGCAGTGAGTCGGCCAGGAAAGGCACATGCAAAGGGGGTTCTGGACGAGTGCCCCAAGCTTCTGGAGAGTTTGCTGGACCACTGACCTGGAGGACACAGCACCCCGGCTGGGGAATAACATCAGAACTGTGAGTAAAAGTGTGGAAACTGCACCCTGCTGAGTCATCTCCATTCTTTACTGCTGTTCCTGTCCTGTACCATCACATTGTCATGTCGGACGCTGTTCAGACCAGGTCGTTCGACAGACCGCGGTAATTCCGCTTTTGACCACTATGTGCTCATTGGCGTCGGCTAGATTTTATCTAGCTGGTCCAGGGTTAATTTACCTGATGCTCGGATTGGAAGCTGGGCCATGCCCATTGCCTTTAAATAGTTCTGAACATTGGGCGTCGCCGATTATAGCTTCTGTCTTGTGCGTTATCTCGGTCTGGAGTGGTGAGCTAGTAGTTGGAGTATCGTTGCTGGTGGTGTATTTCCCTTTGTCTTATTTACTCCTTCCTATATTTGTATTTATTTTGCCCTGCGCATTTATAGTGTATTCCTGAGTGACTGCGGCGTGGTGTATATTTTCCGTTATCCTTGTCTGTTCTAACTGTGGGTATTGGTGTATGATCTTTTCACTGGATGGTGGCGGTGGTTTCAGCCTATAATAAATAATAATAATAATAATTTTATTTATATAGCGCCAACATATTCCGCAGCGCTTTACAACTTATAGAGGGGACTTATACAGACAACAGACATTACAGCATAACAGAAATCACAGTTCAAAACAGATACCAGGAGGAATGAGGGCCCTGCTCGCAAGCTTACAATCTATGAGGAAAAGGGGAGACACAAGAGGTGGATGGTAACAATTGCTTTAGTTATTTGGACCAGCCATAGTGTAAGGCTCGGGTGTTCATGTAAAGCTGCATGAACCAGTTAACTGCCTAAGTATGTAACAGTACAGACACAGAGGCTATTAACTGCATAAAGTGTATGAGAACATGATGGAGGAACGTGATTATGTTGTTGTTTTTTATTAATAGGCCACACAGGGATAATTAGGTTAATGCGTTGAGGCGGTAGGCCAATCTGAACAAATGAGTTTTTAGTGCACGCTTAAAACTGTGGGGATTGGGGATTAATTGTATTAACCTAGGTAGTGCATTCCAAAGAATCGGCGCCGCACGTGTAAAGTCTTGGAGACGGGAGTGGGAGGTTCTGATTATTGAGGATGCTAACCTGACGTCATTAGCGGAGCGGAGGGCACGGGTAGGTTGGTAGACTGAGACCAGAGAGGAGATGTAGGGTGGTGCTGAGCCATGGAGTGCTTTGTGGATGAGGGTAGTAGTTTTGTACTGGATTCTGGATTGGATGGGTAGCCAGTGTAATGACTGGCACAAGGTAGAGGCATCGGTGTAACGGTTGGCGAGGAATATGATCCTGGCAGCAGCATTCAGGACAGATTGGAGCGGGGAGAGTCTGGTAAGAGGGAGGCCGATTAGTAGAGAGTTACAATAGTCCAGACGAGAATGAATAAGTGAGACAGTAAGAGTTTTTGCAGAGTCGAAAGTAAGAAAAGGGCGAATTCTGGAAATGTTTTTGAGATGCAGATAAGAAGAGCGAGCCAGTGATCGGATGTGGGGGGTGAATGAAAGCTCGGAATCAAGGATGACTCCAAGGCAGCGGGCATGTTGCTTTGGAGTAATGGTGGAACCGCACACAGAGATGGCAATGTCGGGCAAAGGTAGGTTTGTAGAGGGAGAGAACACGAGGAGTTCAGTTTTTGACAGGTTCAGTTTCAGATAGAGGGAGGACATGATGTTAGAGACAGCGGTAAGACAATCACTGGTGTTTTCTAAAAAGGTCGGCGTGATAACAGGAGAAGAGGTATATAATTGGGTGTCGTCAGCATAGAGATGGTACTGGAAACCAAATCTACTGATTGTTTGTCCAATAGGGGCAGTATACAAAGAGAAGAGGAGGGGGCCTAGGACTGATCCTTGAGGAACCCCAACAGTAAGGGGAAGGTGAGAGGAGGAGGAACCAGCAAAACAAACAGTGAAGGATCGGCCAGAGAGATAGGAGGAGAACCAAGAGGGAACGGTGTCCTTGAGGCCGATGGAGCGGAGCATAGTGAGGAGGAGCTGATGATCCACAGTGTCGAATGCTGCGGAGAGATCCAAGAGAATTAGCATGGAATAGTGACCATTAGATTTAGCTGTTAGTAGGTCATTAGAGACTTTAGTGAGGGCAGTTTCAGTAGAGTGTAAAGAGCGGAAACCAGATTGAAGAGGGTCGAGAAGAGAATTATCTGAGAGATAGCGGGTAAGACGGGAGTGGACCAGGCGTTCCAGGAGTTTAGAGATGAAGGGAAGATTAGAGACAGGTCTATAATTAGCGGCACAATTTTGATTGAGGGAGGGCTTTTGAAGTAGTGGATGTATGATGGCATGCTTAAATGAGGAGGGAAAAATACCGGAAGTGAGGGAAAGGTTGAATATTTTTGTTAGGTGAGAGGTGACAGCCGGGGAAAGGGACTGGAGGAGATGCGACGGAATGGGGTCGCTGGTGCAAGTGGTCGGGCGAGAAGATGCAAGGAGCCTGCTTACTTCTTCTTCTGTAACTGGTTCAAAGTCAGAGAGTGAACTAGATGCAGTGGGGGAGGGAGGACAGTGCTTGGTATGAAGAGATTGGGAAATGATTTCCTGTCGAATGTGGTCAATTTTTTCTTTGAAGTAATTGGCCAGATCGTCAGCGTGGAGATCTGTGGTTGGGGCCTGCTCTCTTGGGTTGAGTAGGGACCGGAAAGTGTCAAAGAGACGTTTAGGGTTATTGGACAGCGAGGTGATGAGGGTGTTGAAATAGGTTTGTTTGGAGAGGTGAAGGGCAGAGTTGTATGTTTTTAACATGAACTTATAATGGATGAAATCTTCGGGCAGATTAGATTTTCTCCACAGACGTTCGGCGCACCTGGAGCACCGCTGCAGGAAACGTGTTTGCAGCGTGTGCCACGGTTGTCGCCGTCTGTGCCGAGTTGTTCTATGTATAGGAGGTGCAGCTTCTTCCAGGGCACTTTGCAGGGTTTCATTGTAATGCTTCAGAGCAGAATCAGGACAAGAGATGGAGGAGATTGGGGCCAATGAAGACTGCAAGTTCTTCATAAGTTTCTGGGTGTTAATGGCCTGTATGTTTCTATAAGTGTGGAAAGTGGGGATGACCTGAGCGGGATGGCAGTTCTTGATAGAGAATGAAAGAAGGTTGTGGTCAGAGAGCGGGAGAGGGGAGTTTGTGAAATCATCCAGTGAGCAAAGCCGGGAGAAGACCAAATCAAGGGAGTTTCCATCATCATGTGTTGGAGAGTTAGTATGCTGCGAGAGGCCGAAAGAGGAGGTTAGAGATAAAAGGTGAGAAGCAGATGGGGAGAGGGGAGAAGCAATTGGGATATTGAAATCACCCATGATGAGGGTGGGGGTGTCATAAGAGAGAAAGTGTGGAAGCCAGGTGGCAAAATGATCCAGGAACTGGTGAGAGGGGCCAGGAGGACGATACACCACCGCCACTCGCATGGAGAAGGGGACGTAGAATCTGACAGCATGGACCTCAAAGGAAGGGAATACAAGTGAGGGTACTTGGGGGATAGCCTAGGGTTGAAACAGGAGACAGGGCGAGGGTCGAGGCCTAGACATGCACACCATCAGTGTAAACTCTAGGTAGAGGGTCAGTCCGAATTTCCCTAGTCTGAGGGAAATTGCAGGGGCCCGGGTTATTAGCTCTTGCCCACCTAGTTTCCCCGTGACACACATTCTCCATTTCAATTAACACATTTAACTGCCCTGGGGTCAAGCTCTACCTGTAGAGAGCTGTAACAACTTTGCTGCCTCCCCATCTGCCCCAGAGAATCGAAACTGCAGCGTCGGCTATTTCTGGCCAAATACCACAGGTGGCGTCATGAACAATCCCCTTTTCCTATAGAAACTTTATTCCCATTTTCTTTTCCTGCATCGATCACTTTCATTGCACGCCCAGTGCCACAGACCGGATCACCGCTGTTGTGAATTCCGTTCTTGGGCTCCCTCCTGTGGTTGTGAATGGTACTTTTGTGAGTTCTGCCCTTGGGCTCCCTCTGGTGGTTTCGAGTGGAACTGCTGCTCCTTGAGTTTAGCAGTAGCAGCTGCTTTCACTGATCGTCTCTCCTGGCTTTGCTATTTAACCTGGCTCTGGTCTTTAGTTCATGCCAGCTGTCAATGTTTCAGGGTTGGATTCTGATCTCTCCTTGGATTTCTCTGATGGCCTGTCCATTTCAGCAAAAGATAAGTTCTTGCTAGTTCTTTGGTTGTCCATTTGCTGTGGACTTAATTCTCAGCTCATGTTATGTTTCTTTTTGTCCAGCTTTTCATTATGATATGTTCAGGCTAGCTGGAAGCTCTGGGGAAGGAGATTTGCCCTCCACACCGTGAGTCGGTGTGGAGATCATTTTTGTAAACTCTGCGTGGATTTTTAGTTTTTAATACTGACCGCACAGTGTCCTTTCCTATTCTGTCTATCTAGATTAGTATTGGCCTCCTTTGCTAAAATCTGTTTTCATTTCTGTGTATGTCATTTCCCTCTCCACTCACAGTCAATATTTGTGGGGGGCTATCTTTCCTTTTGGGATTTTCTCTGAGGCGATATAGCTTTCTGTTTCCATCTTTAGGGGTAGCTAGTTCTCAGGCTGTGACGAGGTGTCTAGGGAGAGACAGGAACATCCCACGGCTATTACTAGTGTTGGTGTTAGGATTAGGAACTGCGGTCAGTACAAATACCACCTCCTCAGAGCTCGTCCCATGTTGCTCTTTAACCACCAGGTCACATCAGTGTTGCTCCTTAACCACCAGGTCATAACACACTGCCCTCGTGACCAGCCCTTTAAGAGCTGTCTGACCCGGTTCCGAGTACCCCACGGCCCAGGCTGGTGTTGCATTCCCATCTGGTTGGTTGCTTGTGGTGGAAGGGGTCTCAGAGCACAATACCTACACCTGTCACTCATCCACCTCTTACTGATCAATTTGTAACCTAGAAATGTTGGGGCCAGGCCTTGTCCTATCCATCCATACTACACCATTATAACATTTCTACTGTGGGTCAATTGATGCCCCTTTTCCTGGTGTCTAACCCTAATTTTTGGAAACCTTTTGACACCAAGTTGGGTCTCCTTCAAGTGTGTTGCCTGAATTTGGCAGGGCTCCCAGCACAGCAGGCCTACACTGGTCCCTCTCCCACTTCTTAATTTCAACTTAATTTCAAAGCTGTAAATTCTGGCCCAGGCCCTGTCTCATACATGGCCCATGGCTGACTGCTAACAATAGTAGTCTACGAAACTGATATTTGTGCCTCCTTAATGGGCTGAGCAGAAAAGCAGGTTGAGCTGTTGCATGTGGTAACAGGGCTCTCAGTGCAGCAGGCCTACACCGATCCCTCACCCACCTCTTAATTTCAACTTAATTTCAAAATTTTAAATTCTGGCCCAGACCCTGATACCTCATGCATGGCCCATGGCTGACTGCTGCTGTGCCATTATAAAATGTTCTACTGTGTGTCAATTGATGCCACTTTTCCTGGTGTCTGACCCTAATTTTTGAACATTTTTGGACTCCAAGTTGGGTCTCCTTAGTGTGTGTTTCTTGAATTTGGCAGAAATCTCAGACCACCAGGCGTACACCTGTCACTCATCCACCGCAATGTGAATAAATCATAAGTCACTGCGGGGCTGGAATTCACAGGCAGGGCGGCCGCGCAGGCGCAGTCAGCTGGACTGCATATGAGGATAGACGGGCAGCGCTCACTGCGCCTGCACCAGGCAGGGGAAAAGAGCGCAGGCGCCGGCTATTTTGAAAACAGCGGTGAGGAGGAGGCGGCGCCCGGCGCCAAGAAGATGTGAGTGACAGCTGTGTGCTGTCTGAAGCAGGGGGAAAAGGCCGGCCTCCTTGTCTGAAGACCAGGTATTTCAGACAAATTATAAAACTGATTATTTCTCTAGTTACAGCACCCAGAACTTAAAGAGCCACCTTGTCAGAATGCAGCATTACTGCTGCACAAGGTGTCTCTTTTAGTTTGAAATGACTGGGGGGGGGGGGGGGTTCTGTGGTGTGTGACAGGTTCCCTTTAAGTTAGAAATGCTGGTCCAAGCCCTGTCCCATGCATCTATGCTGCGCAATTTTACTATTTGTACTCTGGGGCAATTGATGCCACGTTTCTTGGTGTTTGCCCCTAATTTGAGCTGTTTTTGCAGCTTTTGTCCCACCCTGAAGATGTCATCTATGTGTTTGGTTTTGTCTCCCATTGAATTCAGTGAGGATAAGATAAATTTGGAGAACTATTCATCAAACATCGGGAAGTGCGCTAAGCAGAAACGAACCTTAAAAGGTTCACTCATCTCTAGTCAGGATGGACTGCAAAAGACAGGAAAAGAGGGAGGTCTGCAGAGAACAGCTGAGGAAGTAAAAAGTCACCATTGCGTCTGTCAGGAAGTGATGAATTATTTTCCATTGTTCTGGGGACACGACCAGGGCTGGCCTGCTGCCCCTCCCACCATTGGTTTCTGTGGAACCACGTCCTGCATGCAGCCCCTCTCTCTCTCTCTCTGTGAATTGCACCCCCACTCACTTCAAGCAAATGGACAGTTTGGAATGCGGAGTTTTATTGCCTGCCACCACTAGCAGAGCTGAATGTGTTTTCCCTCCAAAAATCTCTGTCTTCTAGGCATAACACTCAAAGTCAAATTCAATAATACACAATAATCCCAGAAACATGAAAATTAGATTTCCAGGATCTGGGCACTTGGGGTTACGCATGGCAGCGTATTGCGGGATTCAGGGCTATCATAAACCTGGGAAATTAATTTCTGCCCACCAGCAAATCACAGACATACATGTGTAGACTCTAAAAAAAAAATATGGTAAATTCACAAAGGAAAAGATAATGCCAATATATTTGGCCTGCGAGCCAAACTTTCAAAGATGTCTACCTCCCAGAAAACAGCCAATATGTGACGTCAGCCAAGTGAGAGTTCCTAGTTTTATGGTCGAAGCATAAAACAAGAACGTCCATCTTTGGCATTCATTCAGAGCCGGAGAGACAGCTGAACACCATGCTGTGGTACTGGATAATTTCTTTGGGATTTCTTCTCCCCTTTATCGACATGTCATACCTGTGACTGAGATTTAGTAAGTTTCATATTTTTATCTTTTCATTTCATAACTGTTTATACATATTTGTATTTTGTCTCTTTTGTATTTATCATTCTTTTTATCTTTTGTAAACACTGCCGATTCTTTCGGTGTAAAAATTATAACTTTCCTAGCTTCGTTGTTCTTGCTCTATGAGCAATCCACCATATACTCCACACAAATTCACGTTACCAAATGGGTGTCCGATCCATCTATAAGAGGTCGGTGGTGGTAGCATAGTTTTCATATTTATGTGGCCTTGGGGACTTAATGGTTCCTGGATCGAGGTATATATATGTTCCTATCCGGAACCGGTGGTATATATACATCCCTTCACATCACATGCCGCAATATTCAACATAAATTAGAGCAGCTGCGCTCATTTTCTTATCCTTTGGCAATACCTTATTGGCCAGCAGAGTAAAGGGGTGCCAGAGAGCTACAAGTTCCTGAAAAGTAAAGTGTTTCTTGCCAAATTGGTGGCAGCGGTGGAATCATAGCGCATTAGTGATCTGGTTTTAGCAATCATTCCTCTCAATAAAAACTTGCACGGTTCTTGCCACGACCCTGCGCAAAAAGTTTGGAGATCAAACTCAGTGTTTATTAGATCTGAGATAATTCTGTATGTGTAGCAGTTACACCCTACCCCTCGTTGCTCTTCTATTTTATCTTTTATTTGGAGATCATGGTTGCAGTTGGGAAGTTCTGGTACACCCAGCAGAAAAAAGAGACTCTTGCTGGAATATGCAAGATCAAAGGCATTGACCCAGTTGGGAAAAACAAAGAACAAATGATCACTGAACTGGTGCGACTCGAAGCAGAGGAAGCCCGTCTGCAGAGCGCAGAGGAAACAGGGGTCAGCTAAAGTATGGACAATACTACTCCAGGGGTCCAACCTGTAGATGCAAGCCGCATCAGCGACCAGCGTAGCGTGGAACCCTAACTGCAAATGGCTCTACAACAATGCCCCACAGAAGATTATCAAGGACAGCTGAGGCTGATTCAGCAACACCAAGAGGTAGCCGAGTGGCAGGTCCAAGCCTAGAGAGAGGCCGAGAGAGTCGATTGATGAGCAGAGGCCCAAACTCAGAGAGACCATGTGCTGCAGATGGCCCAACTCAGAATATCCCCATGTACCCCACGGAACTGAAAGTCCAATAATTCAACAGCCTTTAAATACTGGCCAGAGCACTTTCCAGTGATGGAAAAGGACGGGGACATAAACACCTTTCTGAAAGGATTTGAAAATACTTGCAGATAGTACCAGCTGCCGCCCGACCAGTGGGCACAGTACTTAACCCCAAGGTTGAGAGGCAAGGCCCTGGATGTGTTTGCTGATCTTTCTGCAGAGCTAGATGGCAACTATGAGGCCATCAAGCAGGCCCTAATACGGAAGTACCAATTCACTCCCGAGGTGTACCATAAAACGTTCTGGAACCTCCAACATGGACCACACGACAGCAACAGCGATGTGGTGCATGGACTCAGAACCCACTTTGAACAGTGGGTTCAAGGACTATTAGTGACCACCTTTGAGCAGCTAAAGGACCTGATGGTGAAAGACCAGTTCCTACATCTTTGTCTGGCTGAGGTGCGACAGTTCGTGATGGACTGAGAGCCTAAAGAGGCAGATAAAGCAGCGCAGATTGTTGACACCTATGACGCCAATCATAAAACGGAGGTGCGGAAGCCGGTCATCGCCAGCTGAAAAGAGGGTAGGCCATCCACCACCATGCCTGCCTCTGCCAGCTGACCCTCCAGAAGCCTTGTCCCGTTTGCCAATCCAAAGCCTACATTGGATTCCTGCAAGTGTTATTTCTGCAGCTGGACTGGACACCTCAGCGCCACTTGTCCGGAGAAGCAGAAGAAAAGCCCCCAGGGCCTAATGCAGCAGTTCTATTTGTGGGTGGGGCGGCTAGGAGGGCCTGTGAAAATTTGCAGTCTGTCACCGTGTGGGACACTGTCACTCTAGGCATCAAGGACACTGGGGCCGAGCGAACCCTCACCCGACTTGAACTGGTCATCCCTGAAGAGATTATCCCATGGAAAACACTGACTGTCACCGGGATTGGTGACGTCCACTTGCCGATAGCCCAGGTTTTTATAGATTGAGGTGCTGGGAGGGGGTTGAAGGAAGTGGGGGTGTCTGAAAACCTACCCACAAACATTTTGTTGGGAACTGATTTGGGGAGGATGTTTGCTTATTATGTCCCCGACACCCTTCCCCGATCTGATACTGATGGTAATGTTAATGCTAATGATGTGAATGTCAATGCTTTACCTGTTAATGATGTATCTGGAGGTATATTGCTGAGGATCCCCTAACCGGAGTAAGCGTCAGTGCTAAGGGAGATTGGGAAAGGCACGGGGGCCATGAAACAGGTGATGCCGTGCAGCTAACCAGTGTCACAAAGGAAGGAAAACTGGCAGATGGTAGCTGCCCCATAATTAGCACTGCTTCTGAGGTACTAAAGGAGGATGGGGAGGTAGTACCCATAGTCGGGCAGGCTGATGGGACTGTGCTATTCCCTGGTGAGACGGCCTATATAGCCGCTGTCACCTGCAGTCAGAGTGCCCAGAACTCAAGTATTGCCCCGCCTTCTGGACCCTCCTCAGCCAGAGGAATAACTGAACCAGTTAGATCCAGAGTAGGTCCCAGAGGGACTCCGTGAGGATGGGACCTTAACGTCACTACTGGCTGCCTCCAGCCAGGAATTCCATGCAGCTCTGCACTCAGATGCTAGACTGGAGACGTTGAGGAATCTCGCTGAGAAGCCCACCTCCGAGACTGATAAGGAGAGAGTATTCTGAGAGGTGATCTCCGAGTATTTGTTAGTGTTCAGAGATTATTTTTTCATTGCCGCAGCTGAATGATTTACAACTATTAGCCAGCTTGATTACATGTGGGAATTCCCTAGCAACCAGGCAACCCCCACATGTACTCAGCCTGGCTAATAGCTGTAAATCATCCAGCTGCGGCGATGAAAACTTAATCTCCGAACACTAACAAATACTCGGAGATCACCCGAGCAACAAGTACACTCGCTCATCACTAGTTGTTACGGATTGCACATGAGATTCCACTTGCTGGACACTTGGGGGTCCACAAAACTAAGGCCCGGCTGTCTCCCCATTTCTATTGGCCCAAATTGGAGACAGATGTGACAAACTACTGTCGCTCCTGTGTCACGTGCCAAAAAGCGGGAAAGTCAGGGCCTTCTCCCAAAGCTCCCCTGATCTCTTTGCTAGTGATAGAGAAGCCTTTCCAGACGCTTACTGTTGACATTGTGGAACCACTGGCCGTCCCTAGCAGCTCAGGAAAACGTTTCATCCTTACTGTGGTAGACTACGCTACCAGGTACCTAGAGGCAGTGGCTCTGTCCTCAATTAGAGCGCATAAGGTGGCGGATGCCCTGCTGGCCATCTTTTCTCAAGTAGGATTTCTGCGTACATGTATTCCCTTAAAAACAATTTTTATTGATATTGTATTAAAATCCCAACCCACTAACGAAATATTTTACCAAAGATAAATAAGTCACCAAATGTCCTGATAACCTATTAAGATTCTAGGTACACCTACCACTAACACCTGCCTTGCTGCGGGGGTTGGCACCCTAAGAGGCGATTTTTTGGCGCCCCCGCTCAACGTAGGCTGTCCCTTACTCCCCTACGCTTTCCCTTTAGATAAAACGTGGGAAAACAATATAGGTGGGAGTAGTGGTGAAAACACAGTTAATCAAAACCTAGATCTCCAAAAAGCATCATAAATAATCATAAATGTATAACCAACACAACGCATATATTGCATACGTTAATATCCTCTTATTCCCAGACAATTGCCTAGACAAATTATGTTAGAGAGGTCCCATATTGAAAGAGTATCCCCCGTCTCAAAAAAGAGAGAGAAGTCTCTAGCATGCAAATGGATAATTCCTATGCTCGGTGTGTGTCTAATTAGATAACCTTAACTACATACCGCATATATTGCATATAAAATTAATATATACAAGGAGTATACTCTTATACAAAAGCAATATGGCCTAAAAAGCGATGTTCACAGGATCGATAACAACGATCCATCTCTAACAATACATCCCCCAACAACAAATGGGCATATGGCATGCTGGTAGAAAATTCCTTGTTATAAGGATAACTTAGCGTGTGTCAGTTTCTCTTCTCCTCGACGCGTTTCCCCGCTTTAGCAGTTCATCAGGAGGATATCCAATGCATGATGCCAGATGTTTGCTCGATATAAGGCATATATATCGAGCAAACATCTGGCATCATGCATTGGATATCCTCCTGATGAACTGCTAAAGCGGGGAAACGCGTCGAGGAGAAGAGAAACTGACACACGCTAAGTTATCCTTATAACAAGGAATTTTCTACCAGCATGCCATATGCCCATTTGTTGTTGGGGGATGTATTGTTAGAGATGGATCGTTGTTATCGATCCTGTGAACATCGCTTTTTAGGCCATATTGCTTTTGTATAAGAGTATACTCCTTGTATATATTAATTTTATATGCAATATATGCGGTATGTAGTTAAGGTTATCTAATTAGACACACACCGAGCATAGGAATTATCCATTTGCATGCTAGAGACTTCTCTCTCTTTTTTGAGACGGGGGATACTCTTTCAATATGGGACCTCTCTAACATAATTTGTCTAGGCAATTGTCTGGGAATAAGAGGATATTAACGTATGCAATATATGCGTTGTGTTGGTTATACATTTATGATTATTTATGATGCTTTTTGGAGATCTAGGTTTTGATTAACTGTGTTTTCACCACTACTCCCACCTATATTGTTTTCCCACGTTTTATCTAAAGGGAAAGCGTAGGGGAGTAAGGGACAGCCTACGTTGAGCGGGGGCGCCAAAAAATCGCCTCTTAGGGTGCCAACCCCCGCAGCAAGGCAGGTGTTAGTGGTAGGTGTACCTAGAATCTTAATAGGTTATCAGGACATTTGGTGACTTATTTATCTTTGGTAAAATATTTCGTTAGTGGGTTGGGATTTTAATACAATATCAATAAAAATTGTTTTTAAGGGAATACATGTACGCAGATTTGATATAGATTCCTCTACATATATATTTTTTTGAACTCAAGTAGGATTTCCCAGGGAGATGCTTACCGACTAGAGGACTCAATTCATGTCTCGCTTAATGGAGGCTCTCTGTAAGAGAATGCAGGTGCGGCGTCTGTTATCCAGTGCGTATCATTCCCAAACCAATGGTTCCTGTTAGTGATTCAATGGTACCCTCAGACAGATGCTAAAAATGCTGGTTGAGTCCCAGGGTCGCAATTGGGAGTGCGGTACCTCCCATACCTGCTATTTGCTTACAAAGAGGTTCTACAGGCATTGACATGGTTCTCACCCTTCGAGCTCCTGTAAGGGAGGCAAGTCTGTGGACCTCTTAGCTTGGTAAGGGAATCCTGAGAAGAAAAGTGGAGCCCTCCAGGAGTGCCCATCATGGGCTATGTCATTCACTTCAGTGACAAGATGCAGACCTTGATGCAGTTGGTGCATGACAACATGGCGCAGGCCCAGGTGGACCAGAAGCATTGGCACTTCAAGAACGCCAGAGAGAGGACCTACCAGTTGGGTCAGAAGGTTTGGGTGCTGGTCCCCGTAGCAAAAGACAAGCTTCAGGCAACCTGGGAAGGCCCGTACGTCATACACCAATAGCTCAACCCAGTGACCTATGTGGTCACTCTTGATCACGCCCGGGGTAGGCAAAAGGCCTTTCATGTTAATATGGTGAAGGCTCTTTAAGAACGTGGAGCCTGCGCCCTACCAGTCTGCAACCTGCCCGAGGATGGGGAGGAAAACCCTCTCCTGGACATGCTGGCCCAAGCAAAGGCCAGCAGGTCCATATAGGACATGGGGATAAGAGCCTTGCTATCTGCACGCCAGCGACCTCAGCTGCAAGCAACACTTAAATCCTTCAAGGCCATGTTTACCAACATGCCTGAAAGGACTCAGGTAGCAGTCCATGAAGTGGACAGCGGGAATCATACCCCAATCCAGAGGACATCCTATTGAATCTCGGATGAGGTGCAGCATGTCATGTGCCAGTAGATCGATGAGATGCTGAAATTGAGGGTGATTAAATTGTCTAAGAGGGCGTGGGCCTCTCTGTAGTCCTAGTGCAAAAGAAGGAACGAAGACCCGGTTCTGTGTGGACTACAGGGGGCTCAACACCTTATCTGCCTTAGATGCACAGCCAATGCCACGCATCAAGGAGCTGCTTGAGCTGTTAGCTAGCTCGAGATATCTATCTGTTATGGATCTGAGCCGGGGATATTGGCAGATTCCCCTGAGTCCCGTGGCACAGGAGAAGTCTGCCTTTATCACCCCCTTTGGACTGTACAAGTACACGGTCATGCCTTTTGGCATCAAGAATGGTCCTGCGACTTTCCTGCAGATGGTCAATGACCTGCTCCAGGGACTGGAATGGTGCACGGTAGCATACCTGCATGACATTGCCACCTTCAGCCACAATTGGGAGGATCATCTCGAGCATCTGCAGAAGGTGCTCAGGCACATTCACTAAGCAAGCTTGACCATCATCCCGGGAAAGTGCCAAATGGGCATGAGTGAGGTCCACTAACTGGGGCACAGGATAGGCTGGGGTTTTCCAAAGCCAGAGCCTGGGAAAGTGGACGATATTGCATCCTGGCCCTCCCTCAGGACCAATAAGCAGGTGATGTCCTTCTTGAGCACTGCAGGGTACTATAGGTTCTTTGTAAAAAACTATAGTAGCCTTGCGAAGCCCTTGACGGATCTCAACAAGAGGAACCTGCCCCATACCATCAATTGGACAAACGACTGTGAGGTGGCCTTTTGGGCTTTGAAGACTGCCCTGAGCAGCTCCCCTGTGCTAAGGGTAGTCAACTACAGTCGACCGTTCTTAGTACAGGCGAGTTTGGCCTTGGTGCTGTGCTTAGCCAGGTCGACTCAGGGAACCAAGAGCACTCTGTGTTGTATCTAACCAGGAAGCTCCTGCCGAGGAAAGTGGCCTATTCCACTATAGAGAAGGAGTGGCTGGCCAAGTTATGGGCCCTGAAACACTTGTAGTCCTACTTGTACGTGCACACTTTCACCGTTGTGACCAATCACAACCCCCTGAGTTGGCTGCACACCATGTCCAGTACCAACGGAAGGCTGCTATGATGTAGCCTCAGCCTCCAGAAGTACGACTTTACCATTCAACAAAGAAAAGACAGCAAGCATGGCAATGCAGATGGGTTATCCTGGTGAGGAGAGCCAGCAGAGATGTGCATGGAGGAATACCGAAATGTCCTGCCTCTGTAGCGCACTAAAAAAGGGGGAGGTGTCAGGAAGATATTAATTATTTTCCATTGTTCTTTGGAGCTGATCAGAGCTGGCCTGCTGCCCCTCCCCCCACTGGCTTCTGTGGGACAAAGTCTTGCATGTAGCCCCTCTCTTTCTGTGAATTCCACCCCCCTCCCTTCAAGCAAATGGTCAGTTTGGAATGCAGTTTTATTGCCTGCCACCACTAGAAGAGCTGAATGAGTTTTCCTCAAAAAAATCTTTGTCTTCTAGGCATAACACTCAAAGTCATATTCAATAGTACACATTAATCCCAGAAACATGAAAATTAGATTTCCAGGATCTTGGCACTTGGGGTTACACATGGCAATGTTTTGTGGCATTTAGGGCTATCAGAAACCTGAGAAATAAATTTATGCCCACCAGCAAATCACATTAATAATGTGTGTGGACTCTAAAATATGGTAAAATCACAATAATGCCAATATCTTTGGCCTGCGAGCTTCCAGGCCAAAGATATGAAGAAAAGGAGTTATTAATTAATTTCAACGATATGTGTGCCTCCCAGAAAACCGCCCATATGTGAGGTCAGCAAAGTGGAAGTTCCTAGTTTTATGGCCGAAGCATAAAACAAGAACGTCCATCTTTGGCATGCAAATTGCCTCTTCAGAGAAAAAGAGGACTTAAACTCTATAGTGCCACCTGTTTCTCTAGTTCATCTAGCCATCTTTGGCATGCATTCAGAGCCAGGAGAGACAGCTGAAACACCATGCTGTGGAACTGGATCATTTCTTTGGGATCTCTCCTCCCCTTTATCGACACGTCATACCTATGACGGAGAGTTAGAAAGTTTCATATTTTTATCTTTTATTTCATAACTGTTTACACTGTACAGATTTGATTTTTGTCTTTTTTGTATTTATCATTCTTTTTATCTTTTGTAAACACTGCCGATTCTTCCGAAATAAAAAGTATAAATTTGCTAGGGTTCTTCTTGCTCTATAAGCGATCCGCTATGTACTGACACTGACACAACAAGAGTAACATTTCTGGTGCAACCAGTATATAGAATAGGTGGGCGCTCCATCATACAAGCACACAAAGGAGTCTGGAATATAGGACTCTGTGTACAATCCAAGGGGATTAATCATTAATTCTATTCACCATATAACTTATGCTGGACTCATTGAGAGAACTCAGTTCACAAGAGCAAAGGTACCAGAAGACACAGGTCAGTACAGTGCTCAGACGGGAAGGATAGATGATAAACTGTATTGATTTATAGATGTGTCTGCAGCTCGGCGTGTAGAGAATAAAATGTCTTACATGCTTCAAATGTGAATCATTCCTCAGTTCTATAATGGTCTTTTGTGGGTCAGACATGGATCTTACTGAAAAGTGGATCTTTATGCCCCCAATCAGTTTGATGCTGTCTAGATTGGGTTGTTGAGGATCTCTGTTTGATCACCTTCATTCCTGCAAGGATACATGTACTTCCTTGGTCAGATTCCCAAGTAATGATGCCAGAACATCTCCGTTAGTGGCAGCAGTGTAAACAGTGAGGATGGATGAAGGATAAGATGGAGATATAGTCGGAAGAAGGGTTGAGGGTCAGAACTAGGAGACTGATCAGGATGGAAGAAGGATAAGACGGAGATACAGACCAAGGATGGGACGAGGGTTAGAACTAGGAGACCGATCAGGATGGAGGAAGGATACGATATAGATATGATCAGATAGATGAAGGATAATTTGAGATATAGTCACAGAATAGGATGAGGGTCACAATGAAGGGATTGATCAGGATAATGAAGGACAAGATGGAGATATGGACAGAAGTTTTGACAAAGGTCAAATCTGGGAGAATAATGAGGATGGACGAATGATAAGATGGAGATATAGTCAGAAAATGTGCCACGGGTCAGAAATAGTGATCAAGATGGATGAAGGATAAGATGGGGACGTAGTCATAAGATAAGACAAGGATCAGAACTAGTAGAGCGATCAAGATGGAGGAGGTGTCAGAAGACACCACGGTGTGGCCAGGATTAGGGTAGACCCCTGATGATGACTGGTGAGATCATTGCCTTCAGTCTCTAGTGAGCGCAGAGCTGGTAGTAATTATCAAATCCCCTATTTCTAATCACAGGAGCCATGGAGCTGTCCACCATCCTCGCTTTTTCTGTTGTCCTTCTCACTGTCTATATTTTCCTGTCCTGGTCCAAACAGCATAGATACCGGTCACTGCCTCCTGGACCGACCCCAATTCCTCTGCTGGGTACCCCCAAATACATGAATTTAAGAGCAGCCCCCAAGACTTTCTCAGAGGTGAGTGTCCACAAGGAGACATAGTGCAGTGCTTGCTTGGTAATGCAGAGTGTCCTGTTTTTCGTTAATCCTGGGTGTAGAGATTGGTGAATATAAATTAAACAAATTTACATGGTACTTGGTATGATGAACCAAATCAGGCCATAATAGACCAAGATGAAAAAGGAAGGAAACAAAGCCACTCTTCAAAATAATAGGAGAAAATGGAGTTCATGAAGCTAAAAATATGTTAAAATATTACAAAATATGAAGACAGACAAATACGTCATGGGAAACCAGAGACAGCTACTGCCTCAAAGCAAGGGATATACACAGGGGGAGATGAATGAAAGTAATGGACACAGGTCTTTATCCCCACACAGTGCCATCCACAAACAGTCAAAGATAAGTCATAATAAATATACCCATTCTTATCATTGTGCAAATACAAGAGGCTCAAATTAACCTAAGGAGAGTCCCCAACGTGCGTTTTGCTTTCTAGCATAGTAGCTTTCTCAAGAAAAAGAAATTGTAAGACTGAATTCACTCATTATGGAGGCATTGTGTTTTAGAAATAAATCTTTGTGTGAACACAGCCTTCATCTGTGATGTTTCACGTGTTCTGAAGAAAAAGGGGCAGAATGGCTTATTATAATAATTATTTAGGTACTAGATGGTGGCCCGATTCTAACGCATCGAGTATTCTAGAATATGTATGTAGCTTATTTATGAAGTTTTCAGAATAATGCAATTTATACACAGGATTCAGCCAGCTAGCCGCGACCAATTAGCGAAGCCTGGTTCAAATTCCGCTCCAATTCGCGAGCGAACTGCGCCTGTCGCTGATTGTTCATGGCCGGGCGTGACCAATCAGTGAAGCCAGGGCCAGCTCCAGGTTTTTGAGGGCCCCGGGCGAAAGAAGTCTCAGTGGGCCCCCCTCTTTAACACATAACACAATGATGCACAGATACAGTAGAGAAATATAGCACAGCCACGTAGCATATAACACAGCCCATGTAGTATATAACACAGCCAAGTAGCGTATAACACAGCCACGTAGTATATAGCACAGCCCACGTAGCATATAGCACAGCCCACGTTGTATATTGCGCAGCCACATAGTATATTACACAGCCACGTAGTATGCAACACAGCCACGTAGTATATTGCCCAGCCATGTAGTATGTAGCACAGCCCACGCAGTATATAGCACAGCCACGTAGCATATAGCACAGCCACGTAGCATATAGCACAGCCCACGTAGTATATTGCCCAGCCACGTAGTATATTGCCCAGCTACATACTATATTGCCCAGCCATGTACTATATTGCCCAGCCACGTACTATATTGTCCTGCCACGTAGTGTATAGCACAGACACATAGTATATAGCAGACACGTAGTATATTGCCCAGTCATAGTATATTGCCCAGCCATGTAGTATAAAGCCCAGCCATGTAGTATATAGCACAGACACGTAGTATATAGCACAGACACGTAGTATATAGCACAGACACATAGTATATAGCACAGACACGTAGTATATTGCCCAGCCATGTAGTATATTGCCCAGCCACATAGCATATAGTACAGCCCATGTAGTATATAGCACAGAGATGTAGTATATAACACAGCCCATGCAGTTTCTAACACAGCCAACGTAGTATATAGCAATGTGGGCACCATATCCCTGTTAAAAAAAAAAAGAATTAAAATAAAAAATAGTTATATACTCACCCTCCGTTGGCCCCTCGGATCCAGCCGAGGTGTTTAGCGATGCTCCTCATGACGCTCCGGTCCCAAGAGTGTATTGCGGTCTCGTGAGATGATGACCGGTGGACTGGTCACCGGAGCGTCGCGAGGAGCGGGAAAGGCCTCGGCTGGATCCGGGGGGCCGACGGAGTGTGAGTATATAATGATTTTTTTTATTTTTAACATTAGATCTTTTACTATTGATGCCGCATAGGCAGCATCAATAATAAAAAGTTGGTCACACAGGGCTAATAGCAGCGTTAACGGAGTGCGTTACACCGCGGCATAACGTGGTCCGCTAACGCTGCCATTAACCCTGTGTGAGCGCTGACTGGAGGGGAATATGGAGCGGGCGCTGACGGCAGGGGAGTAGGGAGCGGCCATTTAACCGCCGGACTGTGCCCATCGCTGATTGGTCGCGGCCTTTTTGCCGCAACCAATCAGCGACTTGGGATTTCCGTAACAGACAAAGACAGAGAGAAAGACAGACATAAAGACGGAAGTGACCCTTAGACAATTATATAGTAGATGGAGAATTGCAACAGTCGTTTCAATAAAATTGGCAGCGGAATGTATATGTCTGCCTCTTGCACTTCCCTCGTCCCTCCATAGAATTTTATGATCACCAACTGTCATCTTCTATTTCAGTAATGGGAAAATCTGTCTTCACTGAATACAGATGGTGACTCGATTCTAACGTATCGGGTATTCTAGAATATGCATGTCCACGTAGTATATTGCCCAGTCACGTAGTATTTTGCCCAGTCAGGTAGTATAATGCTCCATGCAGTTATGGCCCCATAGATGCCCCATGTAATGCTCCATGCAGTTCTTTATGGCCCCATAGACACTCCATACAGCATTGTGCCACATGTAATGCTGCTGCTGAGGCAATAAAAACAAAATATCACATATTCACCTCTCGTCGCTGCTCCTCAGCGTCCCTTCTCTCCGCACTGACTGTTCAGGCAGAGGGCGGCGCAGTTATATACTGCGTGGGCTGTGCTATATACTATGTGCTCTGTGTTATATACTGCGTGGCCTGTGTTATATACTGCGTGGCTACTATATACTATGTGGGCTGTGTTATATAGTAAGTGGGCTGTGTTATATATAGTGCGTGGCGTGTATTAATGCATCTGGTATTCTAGAATATGTATGTATGTATATAGCAGCCACATAGTATATAGCAGAGGCCATGTACTATTTGTCTGCTATATACTACATGCCTCCTATATACTAAGTATATAACACTGCCCACGAGGGTCCCAGTGCTGTTAGAAAGACTAATGGTAGTAGCCTGATGCTGTGAGTGATGCCTGGTGTCGCTGCGCTCCCGCGCCTTGCTGTGTATGTCATTCTAACAGCACTGGGACCCTCGTCCCTCTCTCCTTTTTGCATATTCCTCATAAGGACTAAGCGATTATGATAAAGGCTCCGGGGAGCCGAAACGTCTCTGTAATATCGCATTCCTTATTTTGTTTGTATTGTTATGCTCCCAGATTATGTTATTTTGACTTAGATAAAAATTTGGCATATGATAACATTGGAGTGTGCGGTGTATTTGCTATTCTATCATGTAGTATATAGCACAGCCCTGCAGTATATCACACACCTCACGTATTATATCACACTGCTCATGTACTATATAGCACAGCCCTGCAGTATATCACACACCTCACATGGTATATAACACTGCCCATGTACTATATAGCACAGCCCTGCAGTATATCACACACCTCACATAGTATATAACACTGCCCATGTAGTATAGCACAGCCCCTGCAGTATGTCACACAGCCCACGCAGTATATAACACAGCCCACGTAGTATATAACACTGGCCACGTAGTATCTAGCAGCCCCTGCAGTATATCACACAGCCCACGCAGTATTTAGCAGTGTGGGCACCATATCCCTGTCACCTGTCGCTGATTGTTCACGGCTGGCCACGTAGTATATAGCGTAGTATTCTAGAATATGTATGTAGTTTGCGCATGTGGGAGACCTCGTTTCTGAAACTCTGACGTGTACCATTGCTACGACTGTTCCAAAAAGCCCATTTTTGATGTCTTTCAAAAGGCTGATGAGTTTCAGTCAAAATACGCGTGCGACTAAGTCCGGCCTGTGTTCAACTTTTTGCCAGGGTTCTAGATTTTCGGTAATTTCCGGCCATTTAGGATTACAGGTCATTGTCACAAAAATGTCAGGTCTTCCAAACTTTGTTACTATTGCCATTGCATCTTGATAACGCTGTTGCATGTTGCGGGGGCTACCTTCAAACGACGACGGGAGGATTACTGTTTTCCAATTGGAATTCCCTTTTCAATTGATTGTTTTTGCAAATGTTCTTGAAGAATGCAGTAGTCTTCAACTTTAAGTTGTTTTTGGTTCATTCTTATGAAATTTAGACAATTAGCTTCAATTTTAACATATGCGTCAACTAAGTACTGTTGTGTCAGTTTCCCACCATTTAAAATAGGATTGAAGTAATTTCGGACAGACAGACGAAAACTGTAGTATTGCAGTTGTGTAATTCTTCTTGAAGTTCCTTCTTGGTTTAGGTTTTCATGCCACCCTTGTTCACCTCTTGGAAAGAATAACGGATACAGAAGAGCATCAAGGTTGCTGTGCAAAATGCTAATTCGTTGTGTCTTAGGAACCAAAGGGTTGTTTTGGTCTGGCTTAAGATGGACTAATATATCCCTTTGAAAAGATGGTTTGTTGTAAAGTCGAGGATTCTGTTTACATTCTTGTTTAATGGCCATGACAATAGAAGGCATTTCAGTACCATTTTGTATAGCCCTCTTTTCCTCCTCAGCTTGAACGTCTTTTAACATGCGATATGCGGCAGCAAATGGGCTTATTTTTTGTAAATGTACAGCAATTTGGTTCATCAGTTCAGCATCACACTTTTTGTTTTCTTTCAGGTTCATCCTTTGTTCTGTAGCCTCATTTTTATCAATGATGTATAATTGTGCAAATTTTGGTGGTTGTCCTATTTCTGGGTGAAGTGTTCCAGTGCGGTGGTAGATCTGGCCATGAATTTTAAAACAATACGGTTCGAATCCAGGGAGCGGTGCAATGTTGGCACCAAATGAAGCAAACGCATGACAAATGTTGATACTTCTGATATTTTCCATGAAATTTCTACTGTGTTGATGCATTCCTTTCATTAACTGCTCAAACAGATCTGAGTGGTGAGGTCTCGGTAGCATAACTTTTCCTTTTTGGCAGCATTGAGTAAACTGATTGTCAGATGGTTTTTCATCAATGAAATTCAGAGAGTCGCATTTAGAGCAAACTGCATTCAAAATCCCACAGTAGTGTTCATGAATTGTACTTTCATTGTCTGTTACATAATGTGCAAGTTGTTGAATATTGTCCTGGTCGTGCCTTAGTTGGTAGAGCATTCGTTTTTTATGAATTTGGCGATCATGTTGTTCCTGTCGTACAACAGTTTGTTGTGGTGTCTCCGGTTGGCGACGGTGTCTGTGAGATTCCGCATCCTGGGCTTGTCTGGCAGCAGTTTGTTGTGGTGTCTCCTGTTGGCGACGGTGTCTGTGAGATTCCACATCCTGGGCTTGTCTGGCAGCAGTTTGTTGTGGTGTCTCCTGTTGGCGATGGTGTCTGTGAGATTCCACATCCTGGGCTTGTCTGGCAGCAGTTTGTTGTGGTGTCTCCTGTTGTCGACGGTGTCTGTGAGATTCCACATCCTGGGCTTGTCTGGCGGCGGTTTGTTGTGGTGTCTCCTGTTGGCGACGTTTTCTGAGAGATTCCACATCCTGGGCTTGTCTGGCGGCAGTTTGTTGTGGTGTCTCCTGTTGGCGACGGTGTCTGTGAGATTCCACATCCTGGGCTTGTCTGGCAGCAGTTTGTTGTGGTGTCTCCTGTTGGCGATGGTGTCTGTGAGATTCCACATCCTGGGCTTGTCTGGCAGCAGTTTGTTGTGGTGTCTCCTGTTGTCGACGGTGTCTGTGAGATTCCACATCCTGGGCTTGTCTAGCAGAAGTTTGTTGTGGTGTCTCCTGTTGGCGACGTTTTCTGAGAGATTCCACATCCTGGGCTTGTCTGGCGGCAGTTTGTTGTGGTGTCTCCAGTTCCCGATGTTGTTGTTTTCTTGCTGCTGCTGCTTTTCTGTCATCCTCATTGGCGTATTTTCGTTTACAACCCATTCTCAGATAGAAACACAGGGAGATGCCGCCCATACAGGGAGACGCAGGCACACACCCTACACAATGGCGGCACTTGACAGCAGAGGAGGACAATGATGATTCCAGAATTCGCGGCAGACTGTGCCCATCGCTGATTGGTCAAGGCCTGGTGGCCTCGACCAATCAGCGACGCGGGATTTCCAGGACAGACAGACAATTAAACCCTTAGACAATTATATATAGATATACTAATCCTTGCACCTGCCCTTCAAATTGCATCATTTTAACAATGGTTAAAGGGGTGCAATCCCCAAGTGGCACTAGGGTTACAGCAGATAGAAGTAATGAGGGGGAGTAAGCCCTCCGATATCAGTATCATACCCGCGTCATTCACATTGTGAAGCAGCATATGTTATGATCAGACACTGAACAAGCAAGGAATGAATGTTTTGAGATAACAGATCTGAAGCCTGTATATGAGTAACACAAGGTGACCATCCACTACATGGCCATTTACTGTCCCATGTCCTCAGTCTCCTCCTCCACTGGTGGCTCCTTGGCCTCTGCAGCCTCCACACATGCGATCTTTACCTCTTTTCCTACTATATTGTTGTTATTTTGGTTGGGGGCAGGATATGTGTCAGAGAATACCATGTGGCGCGCCCTCTGACATGAGTCTGTACTTTGCCTCCTTACATAAGATGTAATAATAGTAATGGAGGTGGCTCGTTACCCAGACACATTCACAAACACAGACAGATCAAACATAAACTCACAAGACATTGTGAACTTTCCTACATACACCAACAAACAGGGACAATCAGTAGAGACATGCACTGCAGCCGTGCTTAGCTCACAGATGATTGTAAGAGCCACTGTAAGGTACTAGCAGGAACGCGGGATGCAGTGACGAGCAGGAGTTAGAGCACGAGTTAACAGGTTTTATATATATGAATGTCTCAACAGTAACTACTCTACGCAGGGAGAAAGGGGGTGTAAACATACAGGTGCAGCGCCCCAGAGTCCTGGTCGTTGCAGTACTGATGCTCCGCCGCTAAGGGGGGCTATGGTACGTCTGATGGCACTGAAGGAGTTCACCTGACCAGGTATCACAGACACCAATACACTTCACAGTCTGGCCTCCAGGGGGAGCTAAGGGTGCTATGTATTAGGCCACTCCTCACAATCTGGTAAAACTGGGGGTTGGATAGGAAGTTAGACAGAAAGCTGACTGGGTTGGAACCAGGCAACATCCTGTGGCAGAGGGTGTTGCAGGGGAAGATTCAGGGGGGTCCCTGTCAGGGGTGGGATCCTGACAGAGGCCTAGCGAACAGAAAGAACGTTACGGGACCGCGCCTGCACGATATAGCGGCGGTACCCCAAGAAAGGACAAGCGAGGTTTATTGTGCTGAGTGAGAAACGAGATCAACGCAACAAGGAGAAACACCAGTAGGAGTCGTGCTGTAAGACGAGGCAACATCCTACTGAGGCGCGCAGCCGGTGGCCGGAACGCCGAGGAAGTATAGAGCTCCAGGCCTAACTTCAAACCTACGGCAGGACAGTCAGTTATAGGCGGGCTGTCTCACCCAAATCACCTAAGACGACATAGGGGGCAACAACAGGAGAGGGGCGACACTAGGGTCCAGGAAGAGCTCCGAGCCTACCCGTCATACGGGTGCGTCCTAGCCATATCATCTGGAGGACGAAGAAGAACATCATAATCGAGTTGTGAGGGAACTTCAGAAACAGACACAACAGTTGTGGAGACTATCCCGTAAGCACAGCAGGGGAGGACCACAACACACCGGCGCTAGAAGGTATGCACAGATTTCCACCTGCAAAGGGAACTCTGGAGGTGCCATCGGACCGGCCGGACTTGCGCAGCCCGGTTAACCGTATTCCGGACTGAGGATCCTGAAACCTTCAGTAAAGAGGTAAAGAGACTGCAACCTGGTGTCCTCGTTATTTATTGCGACCTGCACCGCATCACCACAACATCACCACCATCTACACCCTTTCATTGGACGCCCCTCAGCAGGGTCACGGACCGGGTCTAGCCACCGTGACAACCCCATGACTGAGACTCGGAGGCCCGGTACCGGGTACCCCTCGGCCCTGCGGCAGTGGGGGCGCTCCAACTTGGCGTCACGAACAAGATCTACTTAAGCCTGAAGAATCAGGTCATGTGTGCCTTGGAACTGTGATTTATTGCGCTTGGACTGTGACTTATTGTAAAGACTGTGCATTGCCATTTACCGCCAAAAACCGCCGCCATTACAGCGCTGAGGAGAGCGCAGGAAGAGAAGAGGGGCGTGGAGAGGGCGTAGACAAGCTGCAGAGCGTGAAAGACAATGGCCGCCCAGTCTAAATATTTCTGCACCGTGAGGACGTGTCCGTCAACAGCCGAGATCAGCCTCCTAATCCTCAATGGAGGGCGGAGGCAACAAAAACTGAACCGCCCACGACAGAGAGAGCAGGAAAAAGACCAGGAAGCGACCCACGTGGAGGACGCCATGACCAGCCACTCAGACCAGGAATGCGGGGTCGGAGCCGAGGACTCCCCCAGCCACCCGGACGAGCACAGTGGTCAGCTCTTCGCGATTGGGACCGGCCTCCTGCATATTGAGATGGAAGGCCTAATCGAACAACTCCTCCAGCTGCGGATGGAGGCGCCGGCGGAGGACCCTCTCACGTCTGACCCCGCGTTGCTGCCGGAACCCCAGCCGACGTCCCCATCGACCATATCGCCAGCGGAGCCGACCAGGGAGGAGGGGCCTACACCGACTGGTGAGTCCGCCGACCCTGTCCTGCTGGCCGAGGGTCTGTTAATAGGCCCCATCGCGGCACCCCCTCTCCCTGGGACCTATAGACTCCAGCGCCTGTTACCATGGGAGGAGAGAACGGGTATGGAACACTTCCTGAAAGCCCTGATTCCACCAATTACCCTGCCGGGAGAGGTCTGTGCGGAGTGTACAGTATGCCGCTGGGTGAACCCCGGACCCGACCTCATGGGATTCCCCGGGGTGAAGACACGGAAAGGGGAGATGGTGCAGTCCCTGAGCTGGGAGGAATACCAGGCCCAGCTGGAACAGCAGTGGGAGAAGGGAAAGGCGTACCAGGCCGGGCTAGAGGCCTACCACCAAAAGGACTTGGCGGTCAAGGACCCCACCGCTCACCAGGCCCCACGCAGGCAGGGCACCGTCGTCGCCTTAAGGCTCCGCGGAGGCTGGGGCTTTATAAAAGAGCCGGGCCTGTACGCCGAAGTCTTCGTCAACCGGCGGGATGTGGAGTCTCATCTCAGAGAAGGCCATCCAGACCGGGATCTCTACCTGGGGGACGACGTCACTTACACCCGGCATTTTTGGGAGAAGGGGTGGTTCGCCCTGAATATACATAAGAAGCGAAACCCCGTGACACCCCCGACTAAGGTGCCGGTGAAGTTGTTCCCCGTAGCGAAGGTGCCCCCTTGTGGTCAGCCCGCAATCATCACCAAGACCACCGTGGCCACTCCAACGTGCACCATTATCAAAACCACGACCTGCAGCATCGTCACCTCAACCACCGTTGTGGCCAAGGAGGCGCCGCCTCAGGTGGTCGGTGCCTCTGCTGCCCCAGAACTGAAGACAGTGGGTACGCAGACCCCCAGATGGGACAACACTCCCCCTTACGCAGTACCAGGCGGCGGGCAATATCCAAAGGGGTTGCCTCCGCCGGTACTGCCTCCTGAGTGGTTCAAGTAAATGTCCTAATCTTCTGAACATGTAAATAGTTAACTGTTTGTCTTTTTGCTGTTTTGCTGTTAAGTACCTGACCAGGGTTAACTTTAAAAGGAATCCCTTTGTTTACCCGGGATCCCTATTACTTTTTGCTTTTCGTTTTCTACCCTTTTCGCACAAGTTATCAAGAACTGCTGGATCATGAACACTGCATGATTACAAACTCATTGTAAATAGTTTGCACCTTCTTAAAGGTGCCCTCTACTGGTTTTACAAAAGAAAGGACTCTTTGCGAAGAAACTGTTCCTGGAAACAGCACCGGAGTCCTTACTGCAAACGGACTTGCCGCTTGAGAAGTTGCACTACCTCATAGAGACTTGGTCCCTTCTTAAAGGGGACGTTCATGGATAGCACTTAGAGAATGATGATGCTTTAAAAGAAGAAGTAATAATGCTGACATGTAACAGTTATATGTAGTTAGCTAGTTAATTGTAAGGAATGTTTAATAATGTGTTAGAGAATGAGGACAGGAAGTGAACCCGTACGGGGTTAGAGGGTGAGTCCTCCTAGGAGCTATACTGAGATGGCTCAGTGATCTTGAACTAAGAGATGGATGATACGTTCTATACTGTGTATAGTAGCAGAAAGGCAGAAGGCCCGGGCGGAAAGGGGCGGTCCTGCAACAGAACGAGAGGCAGTAGGCCTGGGGCAGATAGACAGGCGGTCCTGCAGATGTAAGGATGGAAAATGAAGGAAAAGTTGATTAGCCTTATAGTGTTTTATAAGAAGGTCTTTAGTGGATTCAGCGTGTATGTCCTTAAAGGCAATGTTAAATTATTGTTCAAAAATTTGCACTTAGAATACCCGGTTGGGTAAGAAAAGTTATTTATAGTATGTTATTTAAAGTATTTAACCATGTTTGTAACGTTCAAGTGTCCTTACCTCCCATAAAGGGAAGCTCTGTTCAAATTTGCTTATTGTTACTGTATTTCAAAATTGTATGTCTTTTTGCTGACATGTATTGTTGTTTTCTTCCCAGTCCAGGAGTACTGGATTTAACCGGGGGGGGGGAGTGCAGCGCCCGAGTCCTGGTCATTGCAATACTGATGCTCCGCCGCTAAGGGCGGCTATGGTACGTCTGATGGCACTGAAGGAGTTCACCTGACCAGGTTTTACAGACACCAATACACTTCACAGTCTGGCCTCCAGGGGGAGCTAAGGGTGCTATGTATTTAACCACTCCTCACAATCTGGTAAAACTGGGGGTTGGATAGGAAGTTAGACAGAAAGCTGACTGGGTTGGAACCAGGCAACATCTTGTGGCAGAGGGTGTTGCAGGGGAAGATTCAGGGGGGTCCCTGTCAGGGGTGGGATCCTGACAGGCCTAGCGAACAGAAAGAACGTTACGGGACCGCTCCTGCACGATATAGCGGCGGTACCCCAAGAAAGGACAAGAAGCGAGGTTTATTGTGCTGAGTGAGAAACGAGATCAACGCAACAAGGAGAAACACCAGTAGGAGTCGTGCTGTAAGACGAGGCAACATCCTACTGGGGCGCGCAGGCGGTGGCCGGAACGCCGAGGAAGTATAGAGCTCCAGGCCTAACTTCAAACCTACGGCTGGACAGTCAGTTATAGGCAGGCTGTCTCACCCAAATCACCTAAGAAGACATAGGGGGCAACAACAGGAGAGGGGCGACACTAGGGTCCAGGAAGAGCTCCGAGCCTACCCGTCATACGGGTGCGTCCTAGCCATATCATCTGGGGGACGAAGAAGAACATCATAATCGAGTTGTGAGGGAACTTCAGAAACAGACACAACAGTTGTGAGGACTATACCGTAAGCACAGCATGGGATGACCACAACACACCAGCGCTAGAAGGTATGCACAGATTTCCACCTGCAAAGGGAACTCTGGAGGTGCCATCGGACCGGCCGGACCTGCGCAGCCGGGTTAACCGTATTCTGGACTGAGGATCCTGAAACCTTCAGTAAAGAGGTAAAGAGACTGCAACCTGGTGTCCTCGTTATTTACTGCGACCTGCACCGCATCACCACAACATCACCACCATCTACACCCTTTCATTGGACGCCCCTCAGCAGGGTCACAGACCAGGTCTAGCCACCGTGACTACCCCAGGACTGAGACTCAGAGGCCCGGTACCGGGTACCCCTCGGCCTTGCGGCAGTGGGGGCGCTCCACAGGCCCTCAATGTGCATATAGCAGTAAAATAACTGCAACGGGGAAATAATGGGTTAACTTATCAGCCTATGGTTCCTGGACGATGGTGGCTGGAAAATCCCACGATGGTGCCATAGGTGGCACGTGACGTCTCTGAGCCGGTCCTGGAGAAAAGTGAAGCACTGTCTCTGAATGGCGGCGAAGTATCCTGGTCTTCTTTCACTTGGTCTTGTGATCCAGGAACGAGGTGCAGAACAGGGAAAGATCTGCTGTACAGCCAAAGAAGTACAAAGTCTGAGTGGAGGCCGCAGTCTCACCGATGCGAACCACGTGCAACGCCGGATCAGCATTGCAAAAATAGTCAGCAGATGTCTGATGCGCTGACAGGTTAGTGCTTTCAGGGTCGGGGATTAACGGGGAGTTGGTCTCTGGAGATGCACAGTCTGTATGCATGGGGGATGGAACACTACAAAGCGAGCCTGTCAGTTGGCGTCGGTCTGCAGAGAGGGAGTCAACCTTCTCCTGTAGCACAGGCTGGGTACCCACCAAACGCCCTGTTCCCACGTGTGCAGTCCCTTTTATATCACACCTGCCCCCTGCAGTCAGGTGCAAAGGTCTACTCCAGTCAGAAAGTTCTTCTCACGGCAACAATGGTGACGGTCCCGACAGTTCTGGCCCCGACAAGCAAGAGATACCACTATTCTGATCCATCTTCCTTTATTTCCCCATTCCTTTAGCTCGCCGTTCCATGGGCGAGGGTTCTTGTGAAAACACATTGCCATCTTCCTTTCTTTGGTACATTTTGCTGCCAACTGAAATGTTCCTGATCAAAACAATTGGAGGGTTTGCCTGCCTTTTTTCATTGAGAACTTCGTAAATTGGAAGGAGTAGTTGATTCCCCTTGAGTGGTAGTATCAGGTTGTACAAAAGGGAGCACTGGTGCACCTGTATTCTTAGGATCAGATTCTTCGGGGGCCCCAAGTTTTGGTTCCTCACTCTCTTCATCCTCTTCTTCCTCTACTATTGTGGGAACTGGCTCAGGAGTATCTGGGGCTTCTTCTGCTCGTACTGGGTCTTTTGGTAGACAAGGCCGAAGCATCTTCCGATGAACTATCTGAGTGGGAGAGCTCTGTTTTCACTCAGGCTGAATCTTGTACACAGGCCTTTTGGAGCTGACTCGTCGCTTTACCCAGTACGTGTCCTTTTCCCACCGATTTTCTAGCGTGTCTCGAGGACGTCTTTCTCGCACTAAGACACGGTCTCCGACCTGAAGATCTATCGCCCGCGGTGGGGTCCTCTCAGTGTGCTCCGACTCCCGAAGCCTGGTCTGTACTAACCGATACAAAGTTTGCAGGCGATGACGATGTTCTCGAATCCAGGAGGACACCCCTGTCCGTGGGTAGTCCTCTTCTGATTCCAATTCTAACTCGGTAATTCCCTTTCCAGCCAGACCGAATAGGAGAGAATATAGGGTATAGCCCATGGTTCATTGCACTTGATTATTGTATATCCATACCAAATCTGATACAAACTCAGGCCACCGGGCTTTCCGATCTTCTTCCAGGGTTCTCGGCATTTGAATTAACATTTGATTGAACCGCTCAGAGGCGCCGTTTCCCTGAGGGTGATATGATGTGGTGCGTGACTTGTCAATCCGGTACGTACAATGTAATTCCTCCATTACTTTACCCAAGAAACAGGCGCCCTAGTCAGAATGAATCCTTGTCCGACATCTGTAAAGATGAATGAAATTTTTACAGATTGCATGTGCAGCTGATTCCACAGTTTGGTCCCTGGTTGGAGTTACAACAGCAAATTTCATGAAGTGATCCACCATCACTAAACAATGTTCATATCCCTGGTGGGCCGGCCTGATGGTCAGATAGTCTATCATTAATGCAGCGCCCCAGAGACCTGGTTGTTGCAGTAACATCGCTCTGCCACTAAGGGGAGTGATGGTACGTCTGATGACACCAAAGGAGTTCACCTGACCAGGTATCACAGGCACCAATACACTTCACCGTCTGGCCTCCAGGGGGAGCTAAGGGTACTATGCATTAGGCCACTCCTCACAATTTGGTAAAACTGGGGGTTGGATAGAAAGTGAGAGAGAAGCTGACTGGGTTTTGCCCAGGCAACACCTAGTGAGAGAAGGGGTTGCTTGAGAAGATTCAGGGGGGTCCCTGTCAGGGGTGGGTTCCTGACAGAGGCCTAGCGAACAGAACAGAACGTTACGGAACCGCACCTGCACTGATTTGCGGCGGTATCTTAAGAAAGGACAAGAAGCGAGGTTTATTGTGAAGCAGTGAGAAACGAGATCACAGCAAAAAGGAGATAATACCAGTAGGAGTCGTGCCCGAGATCGGCAACATCCTACTGAGGCGCGTAGCCGGTGGCCGGAACGCCGAGGAAGTATTGGGCTCCAAGCATTACTTAAAACAGCGGCAGGACAGTTAATTATAGGTTGGCTGTCTCACCTAAATCACCTAAGCAGACATAGGGGGCAACTGTGGGAGAGGGGCGTCACTAGGGTCCCGGAAGAACTCCAAGCCTACCCGTCATACGGGTGCATCCTAGCCATATCATCTGGGGGACAGAGAAGAACATCAGAATATAAACGAGAGTTGTGAGAAAGAACATCAGAACAGACACAACAGTTGTGAGGACTATCCCGTGGTGCTCAGCAGGGAAGTACTACAACACACAGGCGCTAGAAGGGAGGCACTGATTTCCACCTGTGAAGGGAACTCTGGATGTGCCTTCGGACCGACCGGTCTCAGCCCACCCTGTTAGCAGTGCTCCGGATTGCCGATCCTGAAGCCTACAGTAAAGAGGTAAAGAGACTGCAACCCTGTGTCTTCGTTATTTCCTCACACCACGCACCACCACCTTTAATTGGATGCCCCTTAGCAGGGTCACGGACCGGGTCAGGCCACTGTGACCACCCCAAGACCGAGACTGAGAGGCCCGGTACCGAGTGCCCCGCGGCCCTGCGTCTGGGGGCGCTCCAAACTTGGCGTCACAAACAGGATCTACTTAAGCCTGACGAATCAGGTCATGTGTGCCTTAGAACTGTGATTGAATTGTGCTTGAACCGTGATTTATTGCAAAGACTGAGTGTTGCTATTTCCCGCCAAAATCGCCGCCATTGCAGAGCTGGGAAGAGCGCAGGAGAAGGGCGTGAAGTGGGCGTGAACGAGCTGGAGAGCGCGCAAGACAATGGCCGCCCAGTCTAATTATAACTGCATCCTGAGGACGTGGCCGTCAGTGGCTGAGGTCCGCCTTCTCATCCTCTTCGGAGGGTGGAGACCATGGAGACGGGGCCACCCTCGGAAAAGAGCGCGGGAAGAAGACTTAGAGGAGGGGACAAAGATGGTGACATCCGAAGCACTGCATGGGGACGACCCGACCCAGCACGAGGCTGCATCACCCGTAGCAGCCCCGGAGTCGCCGTCGCTGCAAGGACTGGCCCTCACGGAGCTACCGATGGGGAGACCCAGGTGGCAGCCATCTGAGGAGTGGGTGGCTGCGGCCAAGGCCCGGCAGTTAGCACGCCGCCGGGAGGCCGACGACCGTGTGACCTCCCGGTTGGGCCAGCCGACGGACATCCGCCTGTCCCCAGTGTCCCCCGCTCTATCCATCCCGACCGCGGCAGACCTCCGGGCCCCGCCGGCAGAGCATAAGCAGCAGACGCCGGACCTGAGGATCCTGCCGACTGCGGAGCGCCTGATGGCAGCCTGGAGGAACAGGCCCCAACCTGCTGCCCTGGTCGACCTGACGGTGCTGTGGCTGTCTGGCCTCCAGGGGGAGCTAACGGTACTATGCATTAGGCCACTCCTCACAATTTGGTAAAACTGGGGGTTGGATAGAAAGTGAGAGAGAAGCTGACTTGGTTTTGCCCAGGCAACATCTAGAGAGAGAGAGAGTTGCTGGGAAGATCCAGGGAGGTCCCTGTCAGGGGTGGGATCCTGACAGTGCCCTAGCAAGAGACAGATCGTTACGGAGCCGCGCCTGCACTACATTGAGGTGGCATCCTAAGAAAGGACAAGAAGCGGAGTATATTGTGGAGAAGTGAGAAATGAGATCACAGCACTAGGAGATAATATCGGAAGGAGTCGTGCCCTAAGATCGTGGCAACATCCTTCTGAGGCGCGTAGCGGGTGGCCGGAATGCCGAGGGAGTATTGGCTCTGCTCATTATTCTGAACTACGGCAGGGCAGTTGACTTTAGGTTGGCTGTCTCACCTTTTCACCTAAGCAGACAACAGAGGCAATTGTGGGAGAGGGGCGTCTCTAGGGTCCCTATAAAATAACTCCAGGCCTACCCCGTCATACGGGTGCGTCCTATCCATATAGTTACATAGTTAGTAAGGCCGAAAAAAGACATTTGTCCATCCAGTTCAGCCTATATTCCATCATAATAAATCCCCAGATCTACGTCCTTCTACAGAACCTAATAATTGTATGATACAATATTGTTCTGCTCCAGGAAGACATCCAGGCCTCTCTTGAACCCCTCAACTGAGTTCGCCATCACCACCTCCTCAGGCAAGCAATTCCAGATTCTCACTGCCCTAACAGTAAAGAATCCTCTTCTATTTTGGTGGAAAAACCTTCTCTCCTCCAGACGCAAAGAATGCCCCCTTGTGCCCGTCACCTTCCTTGGTATAAACAGATCCTCAGCGAGATATTTGTATTGTCCCCTTATATACTTATACATGGTTATTAGATCGCCCCTCAGTCGTCTTTTTTCTAGACTAAATAATCCTAATTTCGCTAATCTATCTGGGTATTGTAGTTCTCCCATCCCCTTTATTAATTTTGTTGCCCTCCTTTGTACTCTCTCTAGTTCCATTATATCCTTCTTGAGCACCGGTGCCCAAAACTGGACACAGTACTCCATGTGCGGTCTAACTAGGGATTAGTACAGAGGCAGTATAATGCTCTCATCATGTGTATCCAGACCTCTTTTAATGCACCCCATGATCCTGTTTGCCTTGGCAGCTGCTGCCTGGCACTGGCTGCTCCAGGTAAGTTTATCATTAACTAGGATCCCCAAGTCCTTCTCCATGTCAGATTTACCCAGTGGTTTCCCACTCTGGGGGACGGAGAGAGAACATCAGAAACAGATACAAGAGTTGTGAGGACTATCCCGTGGTGCTCAGCAGGGAGGTACTACAACAGAAAGGCGCTAGTAGGAAGGCTACTGATTTCCACCTGCAAAGGGAACTCTGGATGTGCCTTCGGACCGGCCGGTCTCAGCCAGCCCTGTTAGCAGTGCTCTGGATTGTGGATGCTGAAGTCTACAGTAAAAGGTAGAGACTGCAACCCTATGTCCTCGTTATTTACTGCGATCTACACCATTACCATCTACTCATCAAGGGAAGCCCTGGGGACATACTTCACCTGTGGGAAGGTATACCATCTAGCTGCCATTCCATCACCCCAGGGGACCCCCAGCAGCGTCAGTCACCCTGACCGAACACAGGTGGCGTCACGAACACTTGACAAACTTTCCTCTACACCTTAATTGGATGCCTGTTGTGAATTCAGTTCTGGAGCTCCCTCCTGTGGTTGCGAATGGTATTTTTGTGAGTTCTGCCCTTGGGCTCCCTTTGGTGGTTTTGAGTGGAACTGCTGCTCCTTTAGGTGGCTGTAGCAGCTGCCTCCACTGATCGCTTTGCCTGGGTTTGTTATTTAAATCTGCTCTGGGCTTTAGTTCATGCCAGCTGTCAATGTCTTAGGTTGGATTTGGTTCTCTCCTTGGATTTCTCATATGGCCTGTCCTTGTCAGCAAAAGATAAGTCTTTGCTAGTTCTTATTTGTCCATTTGCTGAGGACTCTATTGCTTTGCAAATATGTCCTTTTTTGTCCAGCTTGTCATTATGTCATATTCAGGCTGGCTGGAAGCTCTGGGGAAGCAGATTTGCCCCTCCACACCGTGAGTCGGTGTGGAGTTCATTTTTTGTAAACTCTGCGTGGATTTTTGTAGTTTTTAATACTGACCGCACAGTATCCTTTTCTCTCTGTCTATCAAGTTTAGTAATGGCCTCCTTTGCAGAAAACTGATTTCATTTCTGTGTATATTATTTCCCCCTCCACTCACAGTCAATATTTGTGGGGGGCTATCTTTCCTTTTGGGGTTTTCTCTGAGGCAAGATAGCTTTCTATTTCCTTCTTTAGGGGTAGTTAATTCTTAGGCTGTGAAGAGGTGTCTAGGGAGAGTTAGGAACATCCCACGGCTATTACTAGTGTTGTTGTTAGGATTAGGGACTGCGGTCAGTAGAGATACCACCTCCTCAGAGCTCGTCCCATGTTGCGTTTTAGCCACCAGGTCATATCAGTGTGGCCTCTTAACCACCAGGTCATAACAGTACAGCTGGCCCACAATGTGTTAAATGCATCTCAAAAGAGGGAAAAGAAAGTTGAGTCATTTTTTTTTCCTTTGTAGCTTGTTTTGTCTTTTTTTTCCCCTTAATCTCTGAGTGGTTCAGGATTTTGGTGCTGATATGGAGGTTCAGGGTCTGTCCTTGCGCGTGGATCAACTCGCTGCAAGGGTACAGAGTATCCAAGATTATGTTGTCCAGACTCCGGTATTAGAGCCTAGAATTCCTATTCCTGATTTATTTTCTGGGGATAGATCTACATTTTTGAACTTTAAAAATAATTGCAGGTTGTTTTTTGCTCTGAGACCCCGTTCCTCTGGTGACCCCATTCAGCAGGTGAAGATTGTTATTTCTTTGCTGCGTGGCGACCCGCAGGACTGGGCATTCTCCCTTGAGCCAGGGAATCCTGCATTGCTCAATGTAGATGCATTTTTTCAAGCGCTCGGATTGCTGTATGACGAACCTAATTCTGTGGATCAGGCAGAAAAAACTTTACTGGCTCTGTGTCAGGGTCAGGAAGCAGCAGAAGTATACTGCCAGAAATTTAGAAAGTGGTCTGTGCTTACAAAATGGAATGAGTATGCCCTGGCAGCGATTTTCAGAAAGTGTCTTTCTGAAGCCCTTAAAGATGTTATGGTGGGGTTCCCCACGCCTACTGGTTTGAACGAATCAATGTCTTTGGCCATTCAGATTGATCGGCGCCTGCGCGAGCGCAAGGTGGTGCACCATATGGCGGTGTCCTCTGGGCTGAGTCCTGAGCCTATGCAATGTGATAGGATTTTGACTAGAGCAGAACGGCAGGAATTCAGGCGTCAGAATGGGCTGTGTTTTTACTGTGGTGACTACTCATGCTATTTCTGATTGCTCGAAGCGTACGAAGAGGGTCGCTAGGTCTGTTACCATTAGTACTGTACAGCCTAAATTTCTCTTGTCTGTTACCCTGATTTGCTCATTGTCGTCCTTTTCTGTTATGGCATTTGTGGATTCTGGCGCTGCCCTGAACTTAATGGACTTAGAATTTGCCAAACGCTGTGGTTTTTCCTTGGAGCCTTTGCCGAGCCCTATTCCCTTAAGGGGGGGATTGATGCTACGCCATTGGCCAAGAATAAACCTCAGTACTGGACACAGTTGACCATGTACATGGCTCCAGCACATCAGGAAAATATTAGCTTTTTGGTGTTGCATAATTTGAATGATGTTGTTGTGCTGGGTTTTCCATGGTTACAGGTACATAATCCAGTGCTGGATTGGAAATCTATGTCTGTGACTAGTTGGGGTCGTCAAGGGATACATAGTGATATTCCTTTGATGTCAATTTCCTCTTCCCCTTCTTCTCAAGTTCCTGAGTTTTTGTCGGATTTCCAGGATATATTTGATGAGCCCAAGTCCAGTTCCCTACCTCCTCATAGGGACTGTGATTGTGCTATTAACTTGATTCCTGGCTGTAAGTTCCCTAAGGGCCGACTTTTCAATCTGTCTGTGCCAGAGCATGCCGCTATGTGGAGTTATGTAAAGGAGTCTTTGGAGAAGGGGCATATTCGCCCGTCTTCGTCACTGTTGGGAGCGGGGTTCTTTTTTGTTGCCAAGAAGGATGGCTCCTTGAGGCCCTGTATAGATTATCGCCTTCTCAATAAGATCACGGTCAAATTCCAGTACCCTTTACCTTTGCTTTTGCTCGGATTAAGGGGGCTAGTTGTTTAACCAAGATCGACCTTCGAGGGGCGTATAATCTTGTTTGTATTAAACAGTGTGATGAATGGAAAACAGCATTTAATACGCCCGTGGGCCATTTTGAATACCTTGTGATGCCTTTCAGGCTCTCTAATGCTCCATCTGTGGATTTTTAGTTTTTAATACTGACCGCACAGTATCCTTTCCTATTTCTGTCTATCTAGATTAGAATTGGCCTCCTTTGCTAAAATCTGTTTTCATTTCCGTGTATGTCATTTCCCTTTCCACTCACAGTCAATATTTGTGGGGGGGGGGTATCTTTCCTTTTGGGAATTTCTCTGAGGCAAGATAGTTTTCTGTTTCCACCTTTAGGGGTAGTTAGTTCTTAGGCTGTGACGAGGTGTCTAGGGAGTGACAGGAACATCCCACGGCTAATTCTAGTGTTGGTGTTAGGATTAGGAACTGCGGTCAGTAAAGTTACCACCTCCTCAGAGCTTGTCCCATGTTTCTCTTTAACCACCAGGTCATATCAGTGTTGCTCCTTAACCACCAGGTCATAACAGTCCTGTCATCTTACAATTCACTGACAACCTACAGTTTCTGTAAGGGTCAGGCGAGCGGTACTCCCGAAATCCCTCTCAAAAACCAAGGATGTGTGCCTATCATAGTGGCACCCCTTGAGCAAGGTCTTCACCCTGGAGATTTCCTCTGTCCCCTCCAGTCGAGACAAGCTGCTCGAGTTTCCTCTCCCGATACAGGCGGTACCTGTTCAGGCCCCTGAGGCTCGAGAGCTGACGGAAGAACCTTGCGACCCTTCTTTTGAAGATCTCCCACCACTCAGACTTACTGCTACAAAGACCCAAGAGAGGTACCTGGCTCTGAAGAAATTCCTCAAAGGACTGTCTTACTTCCACTTCTTCCAGAAGGGACGATTTCAGCTTCCTTAGGCCTCTCCCCATCCGGGGAGTCTCTGTAACATTCAAAGTAAAGAAAATGAAACAGTGATCGGAGAACTCCACCTCAACAGCGGACACTGCAGAAGAGACGGCTTCCTCCTTTAAAAAAAACCCCTATCAATCCTAGACCTACTGCTTCCCCTAAAAAAGGTGAAACCCCCGTGACCTGGGTTGTGGCGTATGTGGACATCCACCAGACAAGCTTCGCTTACTATGCTATTCAAGGCTACGCTATCATAAGCCAGCCAGTCTCCGGGCCTCCCCTATCACGGAGTCTGGTTACAGTATTAAAATCCCCACCGAAGACCACCTGCTGGCTCGTAAAAAGATAGGGCTTGATCCTCAGGAAGAGACATTTAAGGTCTCACTTAGATTGCGGGCCATAGATATTGATGACCTGAAGTTCCTGTCCCCTCATGAAGACGTCAAGGACCAAACATCTCCCCATTTGTACCTCGATCACCCGTCTGCATTCCACCTCCGCGGTCTTAAAAAGGACCGCTACCCCGCTATATCGCTCGGCCGCAAGAAACCAGTATGAGGGCCCTCTCCTCCATTCCCTCTTTGCTTTGTAGATGGACCCCAGGCCCGTTAGTCTGGTCTCCTGCAAAAATAAAATATCAGCCTCAACCCGGGTGAAAAAATCAAAGGCCGTAAATCTAGCCATATCTGACTTTATGCTGGTGACATTAATAGATGCCAGAGTCAATGGGGTAGGTTCCGCCATCATGGGTGATTTAGTTAGATGGCCTGTTTTTTAACTCTACCCCCTGATTTCCTCTCCCCCTCTGAGGAGGAGCCCGACTCACCCCTCATCTTTAAAGACACCGAGGTGTCCATATCCTCCTTTACAGCACTGGACTTCCCAGAAATAGATTCCTCGCCCCTGGACCCCGAGGTAGTCCCCCCTCCAGAGGAGTGAATCCCCCAGAGCACAGACCTCACCACTCCCCGAAGGCACCCCCAGATGTTGCGTCCGGCCCCTCACCCCCAACCTCCGACGCATCAAGGGCTTGGAACCGATTGGAGAGGGATCAGAGGGGAGCTGGTGAGCCCTAATAATAATAATAATAATCTTTATTTATATAGCGCCAACATATTCCGCAGCGCTTTACAGTTTAACAGTTTCAAACACAACAGTCATAGGTAACAACGTTAACAATACAATAATAAAGCAAAATAAGACGACCCTGCTTGTGAGAGCTTACAATCTACAATGAGGTGAGGGAGATACAAAGTACAGGTGTGTATTTACAATGATGGTCCGGCCATCTTCAGGGGGTGGGGGGTAGATGGAGATAGTGAATGGGCTACACACACACACAAACATAAAATGACTTTGATTAGGGAACATGATAGGCCACTCTGAACAAATGTGTTTTGAGCAAGCGCCTAAAACTATGCAAGTTGTGGATGGTCCTAATATCTTGGGGTAGAGCATTCCAGAGGATTGGCGCAGCACGGGAGAAGTCTTGGAGTCGGGAGTGGGAGGTACGGATTAGTGCAGAGGTTAGTCGAAAGTCGTTTGCAGAGCGCAGTGGTCAGCTAGGCTGATAGACAGAAATGAGGGAGGAGATGTAAGGGGGTGCCGCAATGTGGAGAGCTTTGTGGGTGAGAACAAGTACTTTGAATTGTATCCTGTAATGAATGGGCAGCCAGTGTAACGACTGGCGAAGAGTGGACACGTCCGAGTAACGATTAGCCAGATGGATGACCCTAGCTGCCGCATTAAGGATAGACTTCCGTAGGCACCCTAGTGGCCAGGGGGGGCATTAGATTTTTTAGCCTTGTTCTTCCTCTTCTTCTGACACTTACCGGTATGATTGTCACCCGTATTTTTAGGCTGCTCCACCACCTCTTCATCCAGACTTTCATACTGGGAAGAGTTATCAGAAGCAGCCAACTCCTCCCTCTCCATGCTCCGGATCTCCTCGCTCACCGCCTTCTCCCCCAGGGCCTCAGATGCTTCGGCTGCCGCCTCCAGGGCGGGGGCAGTCATCACCCCAATTGCCTTTGGCTTATCCTGCCCCCTGCCCTTACGGCGCCTCACCTGTTGCCACTGGTGGGCAGTTGTACCAGCCTCGCCTTTCCTCACTGACCCCTCGGCTCCCCTCATGCCTCCACCCTCAGGCCCAGCAGAAGTTGCACCACCGGGGACCCCCCATTGGCTCCCCCCTGCCGGTCCAGAGAAGGTGCTGGAAAAGGAATGGGGGCAGCGGCTATACGGGTGACCTAGGCCACCACACAGGTGACACCTAATGTCACCACAGGATGCGGCAAGATGGCCTAACCTGACACACAAGGCACATTTCTGCAGCCTGCGCTGAAGTGGCGGGAATCTCCGCACCTGTGGCAGACCTTCGGTTGCCCCTGGTAGAAGATCTGGATTCTGTCCCTCCCCAGAAATGCTGAGGAGGGGATGTGGGTGACCGTACCTCCTGAAACCTTCAACTTTACCATGAAGGTCCAGCCCCCTGACCAAATGCCAAACTCATCCCTATTTTTTTAGGGACCTTGGTGATTTCCCTGTAACGGGAAAGTCAAGTCATTATGTTGACCTCAGAGAGTGACTCGTTACTTGTCAGAACGGTCACCCTCTCTACACTATTTTGGCAAGACACTGCCTGCACAGCAAAGTCTCGCCAGTCGGGCTCCCCTTTGCCAGTTCGAAATTCGACCAGAAATTATCCAGGCCTTCTCCCTATACACAATTTAGGGACAATAGGGTAATACTTAGACCTGACCAAGCATACCTGCCTAAGGTAGTCTCTAGTTTCCATAGAACGCAGGAAATAGTCCTTCCATCCTTCATCCCTAATCCTGGTAACAAAAAGGAAGATAAACTCCACACCCTAGATGTTAGGAGATGTCTTACCTAGCAGTTACTGATCCCTGGAAAAAAGATAACGCCTTGTTTATCTCTATTAGGGCACTAGGAAGGGCCTTAGGGCATCAAAAATCACACTAGCTAGGTGGATCAGGGATGCTATTTTACTAGCATACATCTCAAAGGGCAGGTCGGCACCTGGAAGACTGAGGGCGCACTCCACTAGAGCCATGGCAACCTCGTGGGTGGAGAAATCGGAGGTTTCAATTGACCAGATTTGTAAGGCCGCTACTTGGTCCTCTCCAAGCACGTTTTTTAAACAGTAAAAAACTAGATCCGGGTGCTTCCTCAGACCTCTCCTTTGGTGTAAGGGTGCTGCAGGCTGTAGTCCCTCCCTAAATTTAGTTATTACTCTCTGTAATTCTCTCAGGTGCTCAGGTGGTGCTGTCATGGATGTTTGAATAAAGTCTTAGTTACTCACTGGCTAACGGTGTTTTTCGAAAGTCCATGACAGCACCCGTATATTCCCTCCCTTTTTGTTTAGTTCTAGGTGTGCACTTCTTCCTCTTATGATCCACATTTTATTGGATTAGTTTGTAGTAACAGTATTGTACAAAAATCATGTCATTAATCTTGGTGGTCCTCTTGTGCTCTGTAATCCAACTGATGTGTGGGAGAGGTGCCGCCCTTTTGTATCTGTAGGTTTCCTGTTCCTGAAGGGCGGATCCCCTCCCTCAGGTGGTGCTGTCATGGACTTTCGAAAAACACCGTTCACCGGTGAGTAACTAAGACTTTCTCTCCCCGTCTTGCGCCAGCTTCGCCCCTTTTGGTGACTTGCACCAAGTCTCAAAATATTTGTACAGTTCCAAGTTGAAAAAAAATGTTGTAACTTTTGAAAGAATTTTATGAAAGACTAGATGGCAGCCCGATTCTAAAGAATCGGGAGTCTAGAATCCATATATACTTTATTTATTCAAATGTAAGAATAATACAATTAATAAAAAATAGTAAGAAAGAACAAAAAATGGCTGCACTCACCAGCTCTTGACAATTCTTGTTATTTAAGGTACAGTTACACAGGATCCATGAACATGCTTATGAGGAGAGGGATGAAAGACATCAGACAACAACTTTGCGTGTTGTGGCAAATGCCACAACAACGGTTCTTTGCTTAAGAACAATAATGTAAATAATAAATAATATGTATCAATAACTATGTATATTGGTATGTTCTATGACATTTTAAAATATTTCATTATTATGTGGAAGGGCTCTTAGTACCCATACTGGCGCATACTTGTGTGCCCATCAGGTATTTTCACAGTAATTTTACATCTGATGGGTTGGTATGAAACGTTTTTAATCATCTCTTGGGCTTAGCTAAGCCTTCATTTTAAATAATTCTAATAGGTACAACAGAAATAAAAGCCTTTTTGTGTACCCAAATTTTTTGTGTTTATTTTTACAGAAGTGTAAAATTTAAGAAATCAACGTTCATAGTACACCGATGGGCTAATATAAACATGCCCATCAACCACGTCACGGTAGCCTTTGTACTGATGGGTCCTAACTAACTGATTCCTATTTCTTAATACTCAGACCTCTTTCACATCTGCATGTTTCTGATATTTGCAGAAGTAATGTTAAAAACAATACAACTTCCACACTTGGCACCAAAGAACTGACCTACAACACACTTTCAGCAAGTGCCATGCAATGTAGATGAAGCTTGGAGTTAACTTGCAGTAAATGCGGCAAACGCGGCTTCGACAATTGCATTAAATGCAGCCACAACAAAAACACTGGTAAGTGGAGATTTTGTGGCGAAAACTGCAGAAACCACATGTGCCGCACCTGCCGCAAGTGAAGTACAAATTCCGTATACATTGCATGCAACTTACAGCAAGAGTGGCGTGGGTCAGCCCTTAGGCAGGAAGTGCAGAAATAGCCTTTTTTCCACCATAAATTCTCCAAATAGCAGAAAAATGTTGATGTGAAAGCAAAATCTCTATTCTTTCCCTATCTATCTAAATATGTACCTATCTATATATCTATTTCTATGTACAGAACACACCTGGAGATAGAGATGTGTGTGAACAGCCATCCCACCCGTCTCTTACCTGTTCACAAAAACCTCACCCTTTTTAAAAACAAAATGAAATCTCTCAGCAGCTATACTGCTGGAGCTTCAAATACAGGTTCCTATCACCAAATACAGGCATTTGGATGATACACATCTTACATCTTGTACTTAATATGTGTTCTACTTACCTATAAAAATATGTATTGATATATCATATTTCTAAATTTATGTAGATATGATAGAGTTATTAACCCTATATGCTAATGAGTACGTATGTTATATACGTATTTCCTACATAAGTACTTAAAATCTATATGTCTATGGCTACACTAATTTTTTTTTGTTTTTGTTTTTTTTCCTTATCTCTATACGTAGAATTTACCTATTGCTGTCTGTTATTAGAAAAACTGAATAATGAAAAAAAAGAAAAGTAACTTTAAACTAAAATATTTTTGTACACAATATTACGTGTGAAGACTTTAGTACTATCAGCCAATAATTGTCCTTGAAGTGGTGTATTAACCACTTTAACCCTCACATTGCAACATTGCTTCACCCTGGAAAAAGCAACATACAATTGACCTTGGGCAAAAGCAGGTTCTGGTAGATAAATGCCAACTCGATGGAGGGTCTGGTCTTGAGATTTATTTATGGTCATTGCAAATGCGGGCTTGATGGGAAATTGTCTCCGTCTTAATTTAAAAGGTAATCCAGTCTCTGATGGACACAAATCAATTCGTGGAATGAATACCACATTTCCTGCTGCTGACCCACTAATTACTTTAGCCAGTATGATATTGGCATGTAAGGCAGTGACAATGAGCCGCGTACCATTGCAGAGACCTTTGTTCGTGTTCAGATTACGTAATAACATGACAATGGTGCCAATTTTAAGTTTCAGCCGATGTGAAGGCATTCCAGTTGGTGTTAGTGAATTCAAAAACTCAAGTGGGTATTGATCGAGGTCATCAGCTTCATCAGGATCGATGGAATCATCACTGATATATTCAGTATAGTCACCTATCAATAAATCCATGACTTGGGAATTGACTTTCTCAACGTCCTCATTTTTTGGACATAAAATTGCATGAGATGCAGCTGTATTTATGCTTTCGGTGTCATTCACATCAATACAAAGATTATCTCCAAAAATTTCAATTATTAAACAGCCAGTGCATACCATGTCTGGAGGAAATTCAATTACATCATCTCCAAGATTATGTTCATTAGATAGTTCACCATTTCCCAGTTGAAGCAACCAACTGCTGTAGTGAGGATCAATGGAGCGCATGTTGTTAATAAGTGGCAGGTGAGTAAAATGTTGCCAGTGTTGTGAATATTTTATACAGCTCTCTACAACATCAGTTCTTGTCCCATGAGGGATGACAGGAAGACATTGTCTAAAGTCGCCTCCAAAAACAATCACTTTACCTCCAAACGGTGTTTTTTCTTTGTGAGCTACATTTGTTGTCATGACATCACGTAAAACTCTATCAATGACATGCAATGCATATTTGGATAGCATTGTGCACTCATCAATAAAAAGTTTAGTGCTGTGCAAATCTTTTGCTGCATCGGTATCATTCTTAATCCTGGAAACAGATGTTTCATTCACAGGAATTGGAATCCCATAAAGAGAATGAATGGTTCGTCCACCTTGTAGCAAGTTGGCGGCAATTCCAGTAGTGGCAGCAGGTGACACAATGTCTCCTTGTCCTCTTAGCTGATGTAGGAGTAGATGATATAGGTACGTTTTTCCGCTGCCACCAGGACCATCAAGGAAAAAACACTTTGCTGTAGAATTAGTGTCTTCTAAAGCTTGAGTGATAGCATCAAAAGCAAAAAGTTGGTCCTCATTTAGAGTAGCTTTCATTTCAGCAGCTGCTGATAACTCATAATCTTTATCATACTGTGGGAGGAGGAGGTGTTGTTTCTTGACTGGACGTGGCAAATTAAAATCAGTATAAGTTTTGCCATGAGCTTTAAGAACATGTTGGACATCTGTCATAGCATAGCCTTCACAATTGACACACTCCAGAGTGTCGGAGTGGTATGCATGGCAGTAGTCTTCTAAAAAGTGTTCCTTAAATTCATCCCATAAGTCCCGAGGTTTAGCTGGAGGACCAAAAATACAAATGTAGGCAAACCTGTCACGTAGCTGTGCTGGCATGTTGAGAATACTGGCATCAAGTAATGTATTTCTCCACAGCCTATCATCAAATAGTAAGCCAAGTGCTAATGCCGCATCTTTAAAGGTTTCATGTGTGACTCTGTGTACAGTTTTTATGCTGTCAAAACTGGTTGCACCTTTCACATGTAACAATAACAATCTTAAATAGTAGCGTTCTTGGTCTTTCACACTGACAGTATACATTCGTCCAATCACAGAACCACCTGCTCGCTTTCTAACTTCCCAAGAACCTTCTTTCCAAACATAGTTTTCGGGAATTTCACGGTATAAATAAATATGAGCATGATGGTCGTTCTGATTAAGCTTGAAGTAGGCCATAAGTGTAGAATTTTGATGGAGCTTTTGTTTGATGTTTCCAATAGAGTCATCCTCATGAAAATAGAGTGGCTGAGAATGCGGTAGATGTACAGCAAGGCGAATGATGCTATGAGATTGTTTATGCATTGGATATGAGAATATTCGCCAAGCTGCCTCTGGTGCACTGGCATATCTTGAATCCATGAATTGGTGTGTTTCATCATGTTGGATGTTAGTCTGGCAGATTTCAAGATTGGCTTTATCATGTCCTTTGTAGACGTATTTAAATAAATATTTCACAGCCTGAATGGAACCACAAACTTCGACATTTATATGACACTTGTATTTTAATAGCAGGAACGGATTATATGGAACCACCCACGAATTGTCAACCATGTTAGAATGGTGTTGAAAAGATGGGCCAAAGTGTCTGCGATAAGTAGGATAGGCGTCCTTAGCTATGATGGTTCTTGGTTGCAAATCTTTAGGGAAACCTTTTGTACACTTCCCCAGATCCATACAGGGAGAATTTGGGTTGTGTTCTCCACACGGACCATGAATCATATGTTGGAGAACAATTTTATGGAGGTGAGGGTAGTGGGTAGGATTGGGAATTTCAGCCCACACTGTATTGTCTATGTCCTCCTCAGTCCTTAATTTGGAGTTGCTGTCCATAATAATCAAAATGTGAGCGTGTGGAAGGCCACGTTTTTGAAATTCAATTACATGAACCATAGCGCAAACTTTTCCAAATAATCCGTTGTTAATGTCTTTTAAGAGTGCTTCCAGTTTTATTTTGAAAACACGTGCCACCAAATCAGGTCTATGTTCCACACGCTGCCAAGGTTCCAAATTCTCAGTAATCTCATTCCATTTCGGATTACAGGTCATGGTGATGAATAGATCAGGACGACCATATTTAGTCACAATAGCCATGGCATCCTGGTACCGCTGCTGCATATTCCTGGGACTGCCTTCAAACGAAGATGGTAAAATGACCGTTTTTCCAATGGGGATGCCCTTCTCAATGGATTTTTTCTGGAGATGTTCCTGGAGTACACAATAATCCTCTACTTTCAAATCCTTTTGGTGTTGACGGATATAATTTAGGCGATTTGCCTCGATTTTCACATAAGCATGCACTAAGTACTGCTGAGTGAGTTTGCCACCATTCAGGAGTGGATTAAACTGATTACGGACAGACAGCACATAGCAGTAATATTGCAGTTGTGTAACTCTGCGTGGACTTTGCCCTTGTTGCTTGAGGCCATCATGCCAGCCCTGGTCTCCGTAAGGGAAAAATAAAGGATAGAGTAAAGCATCTAAATTACTGTGTAGAATGCTGACCTGTTGTGTTCTTGGCGCCAAAGGATTTTTGGGGTCCGGTTGTAAATGTATTAAAATATCACGATTAAATGGTGGCTCTCCATTGTCATTTTCAAATACGACAGCAACTTCATTGACAGTTGGATTATTATATCGGCGAGGGTCTTGATTCCGATCTTGTTTAAGGGCCATGATGATATTTGGCATGAGAGTGCCATTAGCTTCAGCTTTAAGATGTTCTTCATGTTCCACATCTCGTAACATTTTGTAGGCAGCAACAAAGGGATTCACATTGTCTAACTGAAGAGCAATTATACTCATCAAAGTGGGATGACATTTTTGATTTTGTTCACAGTTTAAACGTTGTTCATTCGCGGTAGCGGTATCCAAAATATACAGTTGGGCATAAGCTGGAACTTGATCATCACTGGGATGTAGGGTTCCAGTACGATGATATATTTGTCCATGTATACGGAAACAGTAAGGGCCATGTCCAGGTGGAGGGGATATATTGGCACCCATGGAGGCGAAAGCAAATGAGCTGTTAATACTACGAATATTTTCCATGAGATTCTTACTGAACTCACTCTCCCCTGTCAGCAATCGTTTAAAGACCTCGGGATATTGGGGTATAGGTATATGCACTTTACTCTTGTGACAACACAGAGTAAAATTTTTATCTGCTGGTATCTCAGCATTAAAATGTAATGCTTGACAATGTTCACATAAATAGTTCATAGGACCACAGGAGTGTTCTACTATGGTACTGTCATCATTAGTAAAACCTGTAGGATGTTGAGGTACAGGTTGTGGTAACGGAGCATTGGAATGTTTCTGTAAGCCAACATATATAAAACGTGGACCTGGTAGAGGATCTTCACTGTCCACAGATTCAATCACTGAGGAGTTGGAAGGTGTATCGTGGTCAGGGTTTATTAATATGGAGGTGCAAGCGGTTTTTTTGCGCTGTTCACGGCGTGCACCAGCTGCATTTGGTAATGGTTTGTTTGTTGCCTTAGAAGAGTCAGGTGTGAAGCATGTCTTATAAGCAGACTTAACGGTGTGCAGGCGACGGCATTTATCATTTGGAGTGTAAGTAGGACAGTGTTTACGCTTACGTGCAGATTTACCAACGGTTAAAGGAGCTTCAGGCTGCACACATTCTATGAATGGAGACAAAGAAGCTGTATTGTGGGCAGAATCTATAACTGAGGACGTGGAAATATTATGTTTGCAACGTTGAGAGCGTGCAGCAGCAGCTTTATTACTTAATCGATTAGTTTTGTCCTCAAAAGACTCATTAGTAATGCGTTTATTGCAAGCAGCATTAACAGTGTCCAGGCGCTTGTGTCTGTCCTCTGTAGTCTCGTTAGCACGCTGTTTGCGCTTACGTGCGGCATCGGCGGCTTTTCGCTCTGCGTCATTAGTATACTTATTATCAGACCTTATGTTACGTGCGCCATCAGCAGCTTTGGGCTCTGTGTCATTAGTATACTTAAGTGTCCAGGCGCTTGCATCTATCCTCTGTACTCTTGTTAGCACGCTGTTTGCGCTTACGTGCGGCATCGGTGTCTTTTCGCTGTGCGTCATTGGTATACTAATTATCAGACCTGATGTTACGTGCGCCATCAGCAGCTTTGGGCTCTGTGTCATTAGTATACTTAACAGTGTCCAGGCGCTTGCATCTATCCTCTGTACTCTTGTTAGCACGCTGTTTATGCTTACGTGCAGCATCAGCGGCTTTTCGCTCTGCGTCATTGGTATACTTATTATCAGACCTGATGTTACGTGCGCCATCAGCAGCTTTGGGCTCTGTGTCATTAGTATACTTAACAGTATCCAGGCGCTTGCATCTATCCTCTTTACTCTTGTTAACACGCTGTTTGCGCTTACGTGCAGCATCGGCGGCTTTTCGCTCTGCATCATTACCATACTTTACATCAGACCTGATCTTACGTGCGCCATCAGCAGCTTTGGGCTCTGTGTCATTAGTATCCTTACTATTAGAGCTCATGTTGGCTAAGCTAAACAGCTTTAAACGTGGTGGTGGCAAACAACAGGTTAATAAGAGGCAGTGTCAGGTAGTAGGAAAATAGCCAGTTAATGATAGGCAATAGTTCTTTGCAGGAATGCAGATATTAATAAATAGGCAGTTTATATTGCAGAGAAATTGCTGGGCAATAATGGACAATGTCCTTATGTGGCAAATAATAGAACAATATACCCAGTGTGGCAAAGAAGAGGTTAATAAACGGCAGTCTCTCAGTATAACAGTCAGTGAATAATAGGCAGTATATGGAGAAAACACCAAACAAAAGTTCAAAATTGGTGTGAAAATGTCACTGAACCACTTCACAACTAAATATATATAGTTTTGGTAAATGGTATTATCATTTTTTTGACGAAATTCGGCAGGAGCTTGAAGAGCGACATCACTGGGACCGCCTCCACGCAGTAGAAACTTGCTGTGAGGTAAAAATTCAAAAATCACACCAAAATGGCGGGCGGAGTGTGTCACAGTACGGCACATTTCTGATTGGTCGCTCGCGGCAGGCGGCAACCAATCAGAAAAGTGCCGCGCACCACGAAGGCATATATCTTTGTCCACCCTGAGCGGGTGTAGGACGCTGGTGACGTCACTTATCTCCGGACAAAGCCACGGAAGTTGGCACAAATTGCCGGAAGTAGTATTCTAGGCAATTATATATTAGATTTTAATGTTATCAGTGTTTACCTTTGAACGTTTATATTGTATTGTCCTGTCACCAGCCATGTGTACGATTATCGGCCGAAAGCCTCTCTGGAATCAATAATCACCCCATGTAAAGGTATCTTTATAAGTTAAAGATTCAGAATACTATGACTTTTCTCATATCCTGAACAGTCAAGTTTTTTATGAACCGTTAAGGTTTTCTGGTTGAAGTAAAAAAAACTCTGAGTGTTTACAGTTTGAAACCATAAAATGTTGAAAAATTATGTCATTCTTGAGTATGTCACTCAATGGTGCTCATAAACGTGTCAAATTTGATCTATAATATACTTTAATATACGTTACTTTAATCTTTAATATACTTAAGAACGGGGCCCCAGACATCACACAGGGGGTCTGAAACACCGCACAGTGGTCCAAAATATCGCTGTGCTCTGCCTGGGGCCCCATATGCTGCCTGGGGCCCCTGTTCTCTGCCTGGGGCCCCATATGCTGCCTGGGGCCCCTGTGCTCTGCCTGGGGCCCCATATGCTGCCTGGGGCCACTGTGCTCTGCCTGGGGCCCCATATGCTGCCTGGGGCCCCTGTGCTCTGCCTGGGGCCCCTGTGCTCTGCCTGGGGCCCCTGTGCTCTGCCTGGGGCCACTGTGCTCTGCCTGGGGCCACTGTGCTCTGCCTGGGGCCCCATATGCTGCCTGGGGCCCCTGTGCTCTGCCTGGGACCACTGTGCTCTGCCTGGGGCCCCATATGCTGCCTGGGGCCCCTGTGCTCTGCCTGGGGCCCCTGTGCTCTGCCTGGGGCCACTGTGCTCTGCCTGGGGCCCCATATGCTGCCTGGGGCCCCTGTGCTCTGCCTGGGGCACCATATGCTGCCTGGGGCCCCTGTGCTCTGCCTGGGGCCACTGTGCTCTGCCTGGGGCCCCATATGCTGCCTGGGGCCCCTGTGCTCTGCCTGGAGCCCCATATGCTGCCTGGGGCCCCTGTGCTATGCCTGGGGCCCCTGTGCTCTGCCTGGGGCCACTGTGCTCTACCTGGGGCCCCATATGCTGCCTGGGGCCCCTGTGCTCTGCCTGGGGCCCCATATGCTGCCTGGGGCCCCTGTGCTCTGCCTGGGGCCCCTGTGCTCTGGGGCCACTGTGCTCTGCCTGGGGCCCCATATGCTGCCTGGGGCCCCTGTGCTCTGCCTGGGACCACTGTGCTCTGCCTGGGGCCCCATATGCTGCCTGGGGCCCCATATGCTGCCTGGGGCCCCATATGCTGCCTGGGGCCCCTGTGCTCTGCCTGGCGCCCCGTGTGCTGCCTGGGGCCCCTGTGCTCTGCCTGGGGCCCCATGTTCTGCCTGGGCCACTGTGCTCTAACTGGAGCCCCATATGCTGCCTGGGGCCCCTGTGCTCTGCCTGGGGCCACTGTGCTCTAACTGGGGCCCCATATGCTGCCTGGGGCCCCTGTGCTCTGCCTGGGGCCACTGTGCTCTGCATGGGGCCCCATATGCTCTGCCTGGGGCCCCTGTGCTCTGCCTGGGGCCCCATATGCTGACTGGGGCCCCTGTGCTCTGCCTGGAGCCCCTGTGCTCTGCCTGGGGCCACTGTGCTCTGCCTGGGGCCCCATATGCTGCCTGGGACCACTGTGCTCTGCCTGGGGCCCCATATGCTGCCTGGGGCCCCTGTGCTCTGCCTGGGGCCACTGTGCTCTGCCTGGGGCCCCATATGCTCTGCCTGGGGCCCCATATGCTCTGCCTGGGGCCCCATATGCTACCTGGGGCCCCTGTGCTCTGCCTGGGGCCCCATATGCTGCCTGGGGCCCCATATGCTGCCTGGGGCCCCTGTGCTCTGCCTGGCGCCCCGTGTGCTGCCTGGGGCCCCTGTGCTCTGCCTGGGGCCCCATGTTCTGCCTGGGCCACTGTGCTCTAACTGGGGCCCCATATGCTGCCTGGGGCCCCTGTGCTCTGCCTGGGGCCACTGTGCTCTAACTGGGGCCCCATATGCTGCCTGGGGCCCCTGTGCTCTGCCTGGGGCCACTGTGCTCTAACTGGGGCCCCATATGCTGCCTGGGGCCCCTGTGCTCTGCCTGGGGCCCCATATGCTCTGCCTGGGGCCCCTGTGCTCTGCCTGGGGCCCCATATGCTGCCTGGGGCCCCTGTGCTCTGCCTGGAGCCCCATATGCTGCCTGGGGCCCCTGTGCTATGCCTGGGGCCCCTGTGCTCTGCCTGGGGCCACTGTGCTCTACCTGGGGCCCCATATGCTGCCTGGGGCCCCTGTGCTCTGCCTGGGGCCCCATATGCTGCCTGGGGCCCCTGTGCTCTGCCTGGGGCCCCTGTGCTCTGGGGCCACTGTGCTCTGCCTGGGGCCCCATATGCTGCCTGGGGCCCCTGTGCTCTGCCTGGGACCACTGTGCTCTGCCTGGGGCCCCATATGCTGCCTGGGGCCCCATATGCTGCCTGGGGCCCCATATGCTGCCTGGGGCCCCTGTGCTCTGCCTGGCGCCCCGTGTGCTGCCTGGGGCCCCTGTGCTCTGCCTGGGGCCCCATGTTCTGCCTGGGCCACTGTGCTCTAACTGGAGCCCCATATGCTGCCTGGGGCCCCTGTGCTCTTCCTGGGGCCACTGTGCTCTAACTGGGGCCCCATATGCTGCCTGGGGCCCCTGTGCTCTGCCTGGGGCCACTGTGCTCTGCATGGGGCCCCATATGCTCTGCCTGGGGCCCCTGTGCTCTGCCTGGGGCCCCATATGCTGACTGGGGCCCCTGTGCTCTGCCTGGAGCCCCTGTGCTCTGCCTGGGGCCACTGTGCTCTGCCTGGGGCCACTGTGCTCTGCCTGGGGCCCCATATGCTGCCTGGGACCACTGTGCTCTGCCTGGGGCCCCATATGCTGCCTGGGGCCCCTGTGCTCTGCCTGGGGCCACTGTGCTCTGCCTGGGGCCCCATATGCTCTGCCTGGGGCCCCATATGCTCTGCCTGGGGCCCCATATGCTACCTGGGGCCCCTGTGCTCTGCCTGGGGCCCCATATGCTGCCTGGGGCCCCATATGCTGCCTGGGGCCCCTGTGCTCTGCCTGGCGCCCCGTGTGCTGCCTGGGGCCCCTGTGCTCTGCCTGGGGCCCCATGTTCTGCCTGGGCCACTGTGCTCTAACTGGGGCCCCATATGCTGCCTGGGGCCCCTGTGCTCTGCCTGGGGCCACTGTGCTCTAACTGGGGCCCCATATGCTGCCTGGGGCCCCTGTGCTCTGCCTGGGGCCACTGTGCTCTAACTGGGGCCCCATATGCTGCCTGGGGCCCCTGTGCTCTGCCTGGGGCCCCATATGCTCTGCCTGGGGCCCCTGTGCTCTGCCTGGGGCCCCATATGCTGCCTGGGGCCCCTGTGCTCTGCCTGGGGCCCCATATGCTGACTGGGGCCCCTGTGCTCTGCCTGGAGCCCCTGTGCTCTGCCTGGGGCCACTGTGCTCTGCCTGGGGCCACTGTGCTCTGCCTGGGGCCCCATATGCTGCCTGGGGCCCCTGTGCTCTGCCTGGGACCACTGTGCTCTGCCTGGGGCCCCATATGCTGCCTGGGGCCCCTGTGCTCTGCCTGGGGCCCCTGTGCTCTGCCTGGGGCCCCATATGCTGCCTGGGGCCTCTGTGCTCTGCCTGGGGCCCCTGTGCTCTGCCTGGGGCCCCATATGCTGCCTGGGGCCCCTGTGCTCTGCCTGGGGCCCCGTGTGCTGCCTGGAGCCCCTGTGCTCTGCCTGGGGCCCCATGTTCTGCCTGGGCCACTGTGCTCTAACTGGGGCCCCATATGCTGCCTGGGGCCCCTGTGCTCTGCCTGGGGCCACTGTGCTCTAACTGGGGCCCCATATGCTGCCTGGGGCCACTGTGCTCTGCCTGGGGCCCCATATGCTGCCTGGGGCCCCTGTGCTCTGCCTGGGGCCCCATATGCTGCCTGGGGCCCCTGTGCTCTGCCTGGGGCCCCATATGCTGCCTGGGGCCCCTGTGCTCTGCCTGGGGCCCCATGTTCTGCCTGGGGCCACTGTGCTCTGCCTGGGGCCCCATATGCTGCCTGGGACCACTGTGCTCTGCCTGGGGCCCCATATGCTGCCTGGGGCCCCTGTGCTCTGCCTGGGGCCACTGTGCTCTGCCTGGGGCCCCATATGCTGCCTGGGGCCCCTGTGCTCTGCCTGGGGCCCCATATGCTGCCTGGGGCCCCTGTGCTCTGCCTGGGGCCCCTGTGCTCTGCCTGGGGCCACTGTGCTCTGCCTGGGGCCCCATATGCTGCCTGGGGCCCCTGTGCTCTGCCTGGGGCCCCTGTGCTCTGCCTGGGGCCCCGTGTGCTGCCTGGGGCCCCTGTGCTCTGCCTGGGGCCGCTGTGCTCTGCCTGGGGCCCCTGTGCTCTGCCTGGGGCCCCTGTGCGCTGCCTGGGGCCCCTGTGCGCTGCCTGGGGCCCCATATGCTGCCTGGGGCCCCTGTGCTCTGCCTGGGGCCCCATGTTCTGCCTGGGGCCACTGTGCTCTGCCTGGGGCCCCATATGCTGCCTGGGACCACTGTGCTCTGCCTGGGGCCCCATATGCTGCCTGGGGCCCCTGTGCTCTGCCTGGGGCCACTGTGCTCTGCCTGGGGCCCCATATGCTGCCTGGGGCCCCTGTGCTCTGCCTGGGGCCCCATATGCTGCCTGGGGCCCCTGTGCTCTGCCTGGGGCCCCTGTGCTCTGCCTGGGGCCACTGTGCTCTGCCTGGGGCCCCATATGCTGCCTGGGGCCCCTGTGCTCTGCCTGGGGCCCCTGTGCTCTGCCTGGGGCCCCGTGTGCTGCCTGGGGCCCCTGTGCTCTGCCTGGGGCCGCTGTGCTCTGCCTGGGGCCCCTGTGCTCTGCCTGGGGCCCCTGTGCGCTGCCTGGGGCCCCTGTGCGCTGCCTGGGGCCCCTGTGCGCTGCCTGGGGCCCCGTGTGCTGCCTGGGGCCCCGTGTGCTGCCTGGGGCCCCTGTGCTCTGCCTGGGGCCACTGTGCTCTAACTGGGGCCCCATATGCTGCCTGGGGCCCCTGTGCTGTGCCTGGGGCCCCTGTGCTCTGCCTGGGGCCCCATGTTCTGCCTGGGGCACGTTGCCCCTGTGCTCTGCCTGGGGCCCCATGTTCTGCCTGGGCCACTGTGCTCTAACTGGGGCCCCATATGCTGCCTGGGGCCCCTGTGCTCTGCCTGGGGCCACTGTGCTCTAACTGGGGCCCCATATGCTGCCTGGGGCCCCTGTGCTGTGCCTGGGGCCCCTGTGCTCTGCCTGGGGCCCCATGTTCTGCCTGGGGCACGTTGCCCCTGTGCTCTGCCTGGGGCCCCATGTTCTGCCTGGGCCACTGTGCTCTAACTGGGGCCCCATATGCTGCCTGGGGCCCCTGTGCTCTGCCTGGGGCCACTGTGCTCTAACTGGGGCCCCATATGCTGCCTGGGGCCCCTGTGCTGTGCCTGGGGCCCCTGTGCTCTGCCTGGGGCCCCATGTTCTGCCTGGGGCACGTTGCCCCTGTGCTCTGCCTGGGGCCCCATGTTCTGCCTGGGGCCCCTGTGCTCTGCCTGGGACCACTGTGCTCTGCCTGGGGCCACTGTGCTCTGCCTGAGGCCCCATATGCTGCCTGGGGCCCCTGTGCTCTGCCTGGGGCCCCATATGCTGCCTGGGGCCCCTGTGCTCTGCCTGGGGCCCCTGTGCTCTGCCTGGGGCCACTGTGCTCTGCCTGGGGCCCCTGTGCTCTGCCTGGGGCCCCATATGCTGCCTGGGGCCCCTGTGCTCTGCCTGGGGCCCCGTGTGCTGCCTGGGGCCCCTGTGCTCTGCCTGGGGCCCCATATGCTGCCTGGGGCCACTGCTCTGCCTGGGGCCCCATATGCTGCCTGGGGCCCCTGTGCTCTGCCTGGGGCCACTGTGCTCTGCCTGGGGCCCCATATGCTGCCTGAGGCCCCTGTGCTCTGCCTGGGGCCCCATATGCTGACTGGGGCCCCTGTGTTCTGCCTGGGGCCACTGTGCTCTGCCTGGGGCCCCTGTGCTCTGCCTGGGGCCACTGTGCTCTGCCTGGGGCCCCATATGCTGACTGGGGCCCCTGTGCTCTGCCTGGGGCCCCTGTGCTCTGCCTGGGACCACTGTGCTCTGCCTGGGGCCCCATATGCTGCCTGGGGCCCCTGTGCTCTGCCTGGGGCCACTGTGCTCTGCCTGGGGCCCCATATGCTGCCTGGGGCCCCTGTGCTCTGCCTGGGGCCCCTGTGCTCTGCCTGGGGCCCCTGTGCTCTGCCTGGGGCCCCTGTGCTATGCCTGGGGCCCCTGTGCTCTGCCTGGGGCCCCATATGCTGCCTGGGGCCCCTGTGCTCTGCCTGGGGCCCCATATGCTGCCTGGGGCCCCATATGCTGCCTGGGGCCCCATATGCTGCCTGGGGCCCCATATGCTGCCTGGGGCCCCTGTGCTCTGCCTGGGGCCCTATGTTCTGCCTGGGGCCACTGTGCTCTAACTGGGGCCCCATATGCTGTCTGGGGCCCCTGTGCTCTGCCTGGGGCCACTGTGCTCTAACTGGGGCCCCATATGCTGCCTGGGGCCCCTGTGCTCTGCCTGGGGCCCCATGTTCTGCCTGGGGCACACGGAGCCCCTGTGCTCTGCCTGGGGCCCCATGTTCTGCCTGGGGCCACTGTGCTCTGCCTGGGGCCCCATATGCTGCCTGGGGCCCCTGTGCTCTGCCTGGGACCACTGTGCTCTGCCTGGGGCCCCATATGCTGCCTGGGGCCCCATATGCTGCCTGGGGCCCCTGTGCTCTGCCTGGGGCCACTGTGCTCTGCCTGGGGCCCCATATGCTGCCTGGGGCCCCATATGCTGCCTGGGGCCCCTGTGCTCTGCCTGGGGCCCCTGTGCTCTGCCTGGGGCCCCATATGCTGCCTGGGGCCCCTGTGCTCTGCCTGGGGCCACTGTGCTCTATCTGGGGCCCCATATGCTGCCTGGGGCCCCTGTGCTCTGCCTGGGGCCCCATATGCTGCCTGGGGCCCCTGTGCTCTGCCTGGGGCCCCATATGCTGCCTGGGGCCCCTGTGCTCTGCCTGGAGCCCCTGTGCTCTGCCTGGGGCCCCTGTGTTCTGCCTGGGGCCACTGTGCTCTGCCTGGGGCCCCTGTGTTCTGCCTGGGGCCACTGTGCTCTGCCTGGGGCCCCATATAAGTTTAAGTATGCTGCCTGGGGCCCCATATGCTGCCTGGGGCCCCTGTGCTCTGCCTGGGACCACTGTGCTCTGCCTGGGGCCTCATATGCTGCCTGGGGCCCCTGTGCTCTGCCTGGGGCCACTGTGCTCTGCCTGGGGCCCCATATGCTGCCTGGGGCCCCTGTGCTCTGCCTTGGGCCCCATATGCTGCCTGGGGCCACTGTGCTCTGCCTGGGTGTAGGACACTGGTGACGTCACTTAGCTCCGGACAAAGCCACGGAAGTTGGCACAAATTGCAGGAAGTAGTATTCTAGGCAATTAATCTCCGGACATTAGCTCCGGACATTAGCTCCGGACATTAGCTCCGGACATTATCTCTGGACATTAGCTTCGGACAAAGCCACGGAAGTTGGCACAAATTGCAGGAAGTAGTATTCTAGGCAATTATATATTAGATTTATGATGAAATCACCTCCAGGAATTCATGAATCAGGCCCAATGTTTACTGTGAAGTGACAGCTCAGTATTAGGTCTCTGACCCGTGGGCTAAGACCCTCAAATAGACCCTTTTTCTGAAGATTGACATCTGTCCTTCCCTGGAATGAGCTGTGGAGAGAAGAAATAAACGTGAACAATAAAATGATTCTATGTTGCAGAAGCTTTATGTCAGGAGTCTGAACATTTTGATTGCATTTTGTGCATTACTGCCCTTTTCCAACATGGCGTCTTTGGTCTCATGTGCACTGTCTTCCTGCTATATAACTCCACCCCAGCCTTCAGTCTGTGCTAGAGTATTCTGCCTTGCATCCAGCTCCTGTTCCTGGCGACTACCTGGCTTTGAACCTGCACCTGCTCCTGTGAACCTGTGTGAAGATCCTGCTGCTCAGCTCTGAGTTTCTGCTGCATACATCTGTTTCCAGTAATCCTCCATCTGGCTGCTTGTGTTTGTTTCCATCTGCATTTGCTGGACATGTAAGCTGTTGCTGCTCTGCTTAAACCTGAGACTTTTACCCAGGCCTCCCTGGTTGTGCTAAGAGAGTATTTGAACTGCCTTGTAAGCATATCTATCTGTGTTTGGACTACCAAGGACTTATTCATGTCAAGTATCCTCAAGAATAATTGTGCTTCATAGACTTTCTGCGTGATTGAATTTTCCTCTGAAGTTTCCTATAGACTGTTAAGCAGCATTTAAAATTTACACCAAGTGTTGTGGACTTGAGTTTCTCTCTGCACCTGTTTGAATCACCGTGTGATAATATAGACTTTCCCACTTATAAAACTGTGTCCTGTAGTTTTCTTGTTCCATGCAAAGAGTCTCCTGAGTTATCCCTTATAATCTTTACAGGATATTCTAGCCTCAATAAAGGAGACTGCTGGAACAATGACTGCAGAAAGCAGACTAGAGCAGGTGTTCTCCATAATTAGATCACTGCAGAAAGATGTGTAAGGTCTGCAAAAGAAGATTGGAAGCTTTGAACACAATCAACAAGTGTTTGGACAAACTTTGCAGGACTTAAGCACCCGCATGGCAGCCCAGGAAAACAAACTTGCTGGCATAGAGTCCCAGTATGGACGGGCTTTTCAGGACATAAGCATGCAAATGGCTGCACAAGCGACTTTTCCCTTTGGGCAACCGCCACCAGCTAGCCCACCTATTCAGATTTAATGGAAATCACGACAAATTTCGTGGCTTTGTGAATCAATGTATGCTATATTTTGATGTGCATGCTGACAGTTTTCCTAATGAGAGATCCAAAGTATTGTGTGTAATAATGCTGCTGACCGCACGAGCGCTCGCCTGGGCGAATCCGATGATTGAGTCTCGTGACCCACGGTTAAATAATTTGGATGATTTTTTGGCCGCTATGGCATTAATCTTTGACCCTAATCGCCTTGCAACCACTGAATCTGTTTTATTGTCTTTACGCCAGGCTAAACGTTCTGTTATTGAGTATGCTACTGAATTCAGAAGATTAGCGGTAGATACTAATTGGGACAGATATGCACAATTACCTATTTTTAAAAGGGGTCTGTCTAGCATTGTAAAGGATGAATTAGCTCGCTCTGAATCACCACAAGAGCTAGAAACATTTATACAGCATTGTGTGCGCATTGACATTTGCCTTACTGAGCGTAGGCAGGAGAAGTTTGCTGCATATAACCATATTTCTAAATTTCCCCTTCCTTCCAAAGAGCCTGCAGGTAAAACATCTCGAGAGGTGGAGGAGGTACCCATGCAAATTGATTCTGTTCAGAGGCGTGAGAGTAATGAGTGACGGGAGCATCGCCTTCGAGAAAGTCTGTGTTTCTACTGCGGCCAGTCTGACCACTTTCTAATCAACTGTCCCAAGTGGCCTAACAAGGTGCTAGCAGCAGTAGGGAGTATAACAACTATGAAGATGAATCTGACATCTCTGAATGTAGCCTACCTTTAAACGCTGTATTCCATTCACTTTCTATGACTTCACCAGCCAAGGAGCTAAGTGAAAAGAACTCTCACTGTTCTCTCCCAATTAAGATCCTGTGTACAGGACAGTGCATTTCCAGTGCAGCTATGATTGACTCTGGTGCAGGTGGCAATTTTATGGATATCGCATTTGCAAAAGAACATGGTATTGAAATTCAGCAAAGAGCCTCTCCAATTACCATGGAAACAGTGGATGGGTCACCTTTAATCTCCGGGCCTGTGGATCAGGAGACCGCACCCCTTGAGATTTTGTTGGAGCCTAATCATCAAGAGCAACTCTTTCTTGTTAATTTCTTTTCATTTTCCTGTGATTTTAGGCATCCCTTGGCTGCGTTCTCAGAATCCAACTATCAACTGGGAGACCAACGAGATTATCTTTTCAACAAGGAGCAACTCCGCATTGACTGAAGCTGTCCCCGAGTCCACAGCTACGGAACCACCGGTACAGGTATTTACTTTACCTTCAGCATATAAAGAGTTCTCTGACATCTGTGACAAGAAGAATGCAGATCAGTTCCTCCACACAGACATTATGACTGTCCCATTGAGTTGCTTCCTGGGGCAGCTATTCCTTTTGGTAACGTATATCCTTTGGTGGCACCTGAGCTTCAAGCCTTACAGGAGTATATTGATGAAAATCTGGCCAAAGGCTTCATACGTCCTTCTTCCTCACCAGCAGGGGCACCTATATTTTTTGTAAAGAAGAAGGATGGGTCCCTGAGACCCTGTGTGGACTATCGAGAGCTCAATAAGGTAACCATACGGAATCGTTACCCTTTGCCTCTGATTCTCGAATTACTGGAAAGAGTCCGCCATGCTAAGGTGTTCTCTAAACTGGATCTTTGTGGGGCTTATAATTTGGTGCGTATTCGTCCAGGGGATGAGTGGAAGACAGCATTCCGATGCCGGTATGGACACTTTGAATATCTTGTGATGCCCTTCAGGCTTTGTAATGCCCGTGCAACGTTTCAACACCTTGCTAATGACATTTTCAGAGATTTGTTGGACCAGTTTGTGGTGATCTATTTGGACGATATTCTAATCTTTTCTGACTCTACAGGAACATGAAGAACATGTCAAAGCTGTTTTAAGACATCTGAAAGAGAACCATCTGTATATCAAGCCAGAGAAATGCGAGTTCCATCTTTCTGAGATACAGTTCTTAGGTTATATCATCTCTCCCCAGGGGCCGAACATGGAATCTGGTAAGATTCAGGCTATCCTTGACTGGCTGGTACCCAAGAACGTTAAGGAGGTGCAACATTTTATTGGTTTTGCAAATTTCTACAGACGTTTTATTCGAAATTTTTCTGATATTGTCCATCCCATTACTTCCTTGACAAAGAAGGAAAAGCCCTTTAAGTGGTCATCACAGGCTCAAGAAGCTTTTGATCGGCTTAAGATCTGTTTCACCTCAGCACCGCTGTTGATACACCCAGATCCAACACTTTCTTTCATTGTGGAGGTGGACGCTTCTGATAATGCCTTGGGGGCTATTCTCTCCCAAAGAACTGCTGAAAAGTGTCTGCTACATCCTTGTGCTTTCTTTTCCCGTAGACTAACCTCAGCAGAGAAGAATTATGATGTGGGAGACAAGGAATTGCTGGCTATTATTGCGGCTTTCAAGGAATGGAGGCATCATCTGCAAGGAGCTGCACAACAGATCGTAGTGCTTACTGACCATCGCAATTTAGAGTTCCTCGGATCCGCTAGATGTCTTTCTCGTCAGGCTCATTGGAATTTATTTTTAAATCAATTTAATTTTGTTATCTCTTACTGTCCAGGTTCTCGCAATGGGAAGGCTGATGCTTTATCCCAAATCCATGCTGCGGATTCCGTACCTGGAGCCCCGTCTAAGACCATTCTATCTGATGCCAATTTCATCGGAGTTATCCATGATCAGGACTTGTGGAAGAAGTGCAGGGAGGCTTATGACGGTGATGTATTTCTGGCCAACCCACCTGTTGATATTAATCTTGTCTTTAAGGGTGGCATGTGGTTCATAGATCGACATATCTACGTCCCTGAGGACGTCCGTCTGCAGATCCTCAAGTTGGTACATGACTCCAAGTTGGCTGGTCACAGGGGGGTACAGAAGACACAAGAGTTCCTAAGCCGATTTTTCTAGTGGCCAACTTGCCTGAAGGACACTAAGGACTATGTTCTCTCTTGCGAGGTATGTGCTCATTACAAGACTCCTCGTGTGGCACCTACGGGTCTCCTGCAACCATTACCTGTTCCGTCCAGACCTTGGGAGTCTATATCAATGGACTTTATTGTGGAGCTGCCTACATTGGGGGGCATGAATACGATCATGGTAGTAGTTGATTGCCTGACTAAAGCCGCTCATTTGTTCCATGCACCGGCCTCCACTCAGCTAAGGATACAGTGAACTTGGTTATTCAGAACGTCTTCCGGCTGCATGGGGTCCCGGATGAGATCATCTCTGACCATGGAGTACAGTTCACTTCAATATTCTGGAAGTGGTTTTGCTCTGCACTCAATATTAATGTGTGTCCCCTAGGCTTACCATCCCCAGACAAGTGGTCAGACTGAGCGTACCAACCAGACGTTGGAACAATATCTAAGATGCTATGTTAGCCATCTCCAAGATGATTGGTTGGAATTACTGCCGTTAGCCGAATTTTCATACAACAATTCTCAGAGTGCCTGCACTAAGTTCACTCCTTTCTTTGCCAGTCTGGGTTATCATCCATGTATCTTACCTAGGTCTCTGATTAATTCTCTGGTTCCAGCAGTTGAGGAAAGGCTGACTGAGATGAGGCAAAATCTGGAGGTTCTGATGGAATCCCTGACCACGGCTCAAGAACATTTTAAGAGATCGGCTGGTAGGTTCCGTAAACTTGCACCTATGTTCAAGGTAGGAGATTCCATGTGGTAATCAACTAAGAATCTGAAGTTAAACGTTCCTTCACAAAAACTTGGACAGAAATTCATTGGCCCTTTCAAGATCAACGGTATTGTGAGCTCTGTGGCCTGCCGTCTGAAGCTGCCTAGGACTATGAAGGTACACCCAGTTTTTCATGTATCTTTACTAAAGCCTGTATCTCCTAATACCTTCCAGGAACATTTTGTGCCACCTCCACAGCCTGTGGTGATTGATGGGCAAGAACAATTTGTGGTGGAGGAAATTATTGATTCCAGGATTCGCAATAATCGGCTCCAATATCTTATAAGATGGCAGGGATATCCCCCTGAGGAAGACTCTTGGGAACCTGTGGAAAACATCAATGCCCAACAGAAGATCTCTCGTTTTCATCAAAGATTCCCTGAGAAACCAGGTCTAGGATCGTCCTGAGGGCGCTTCTAAGGAGGGAGTAATGTCAGGACTCTGAACATTTTGATTGCTTTTTGTGCATTACTGCCCTTTTCCAAGATGGCGTCTTTGGTCTCATGTGCACTCTGTCTTCCTGCTATATAACTCCACCCCAGCCTTTAGTCTGTGCTAAAGTATTCTGCCTTGCATCCAGCTCCTGATCCTTGCGACTCCCTGGCTTTGCACCTGCTCCTGTGAACCTGTGTGGAGATCCTGCTACTCAGCTCTGAGTTTCTGCTGCATACATCGGTTTCCAGTAATCCTCCATCTGGCTGCTTGTGTTTGTTTCCATCTGCTTTTGCTGGACATGTAAGCTGTTGCTGCTCTGCTTAAACCTGAGACTTTTACCCAGGCCTCCCTGGTTTTGCTAAGATAGTATTTGAACTGCCTTATAAGCATATCTATCTGTGTTTGGACTACCAACGACTTATTCGTGTCAAGTATCCATTGCATTTTCCTCTGAAGTTTCCTATAGACTGTTAAGCAGCATTTAATATTTACTCCAAGTGTTGTGGACTTGATTTTCTCTCTGCACCTGTTTGACTCACCGTGATAATATAGACTTTCCCACTTATAAAACTGTGTCCTGTAGTTGTCTTGTTCCATGCAAAGAGTCTCCTGAGTTATCCCTTATAATCTTTACACTTTATCACCCCACCCCTCCACGTGTGATTAACATCATTGGGTGAGGAAATATAAAAAACAAGTAATAGTCACTAACCTGCAGCTCTGCACCACACATTAATATCAATAAAAACTTCAGCTTCATAGATGATAAGCTACCAAAAAGTTACAGAAGTCTCAGAACTTGGTGACACAAATATAAAGACCCGGAGAATCATGTTCCTGCTCATTTTTACCACAAACTGAACAACAGCGAAAAAACATTGGCGGAATTGCATTTTTCTCATCATTTCACCGTCAGATTTTTTTTTTTATTTTTAAGAACATTATATGGTAGAATAAATGGTATCATTCAAAACTACAACTCATCCCACAAACTGTCCTATGGCAATGTCGATGGAAAAATAAAGCTATGGCTGAGGAAAAAACAATACATATATATTGCTCAGTCCATACATTCCGGTTAAATATTCTGGTGATGGACTATATAAAACTTACTGCTCATAGTAGACCAGACGCTGAGTACCTAGAGCTGTAGAAATGTAACATCATGGCTTCTCCTGAGAAACAAAATACCCAGTTGCATACTAGATGCCAAGTGGTTGCACAGACGACTGCAACAAGTCCCAGAATGGGGAAACCAACTCCAAAATAGGAGAATAAGGAGTAAGTAGGTTAAAAAAAAAACAATTTTATTGTATAAATATTCATAAAAAGTCAAGAAAAGTGAACAGTGTGCATCAAAGACAAACAAACAAATGCCAGCCTACAGAATATAAATAGGCACGAGTACTCTTGATACGTGTAAAAGTTGTGCTCAAGGTAGAGATGCCCTGATACCAGCCAACAGATCTATTGATAGATAAAGCCAAATGGCAATACGTGTAAGATTGGGGAGGACATCATTTACCGATTGTAAAGAAAATTAAGGCTGTCAAAGAGTTGGTTGGCAGGACCCCGACGCGCGTTTCGTATGTTGAAAATTGCTTTCTCAAGTGTAATGCGTTTATGGCGACTAAAAGGACCTTTTTGTTTCCATGGTGACCGGTCAATTGACTGGTCACATGGTCCATATGGATCAATCAAGTAGCTCCAATGGCGCGTGCGCACTGTGCCCACCAATTCCCGCAAACGTGACCACGGCCATCAAGCGTCACCGCGCATGCGCAAGGGAAGCAAATGAGTCGCTGCCCTCAGTTATGCGCAGGAGGCATAAAGGGACAGGGCGACCGAGTGGCACAGATGTGCACCATTACTCCATCTAAAGGTACAACTCCAAGCTGAAAGAAAGAATGACAGGCAGTCCACATAAAGCAGTATCTCTCTATGGTAGCAAGTAGTACAATTGGAGACATCAGCTAATATAAAATTATGCAAAATAGCAAGACATAACAGGTGATGATACATGAACAAAGTTACAAAGTGAGCAAACATCATGATCCCATCATTGCGAATTGTATAAAGAAGAGATGGACACCAGTAGGATTCACAGCAGGAGAGGAAACATCAAAGGCCGATGATGGTACCACAACAAGGTCATAGCTCTAAATGATAAAGGACATCAAAAAATGTGAGAAATAAAAAAAAAAATTTAAAATGAATAGAAACACAGAACATCTGGAGGGGGATGGGATGCATGATGGGAACATGATAAAGCACGAATATGGGCAGGGTGCTACATATGTATAGGACAGATGCAAAAAAGAGCATCTCTTTCAGACCTTTAGGGGTCATGGTATCCAGTGTCACTATCCATTTGGTTTCACATTGAGCTAGAAGTTTTTAATATCACCACCTCTGATCCCAGTATGGATAATATCAATGCCCCTGGCCATAAGTGATTTGGGGTCACAATTTTGGTAAGCCTTAAAATGGTGGGGAATTGTTTTGAGATCAGAGGGGTCGGCCACTGTCTTGGCAGCGTCAATGTCTCGCGCATGCTTCCGCACCCGTACTCCGAGCTCCCTAAATGTCAGGCCAACATTTATCAAAAGGGCAGCTACATTTGGCATACTAGATTACATTAGTGCTGCTGCTACATGATATATGTTGCCTAATTTGAAAATGTTTGGAGCCATCCGATGAGTCGAATGTGGAGCAGTGCAGGACACTGGCGCAGGCGAGACAGCGGACGCATGGAAATGATCCCAGCACTGGTCCCCTTGATACAAATAGATTTGATTTAGCTGGAACATAGTGATTTTTGACAAGGAGATAGTTTGGATTTTTTGATCTCCTAGAAGTCATGGATGGAAAATCACCTAGATGGAGTCCCAGGGAAGGTTCTGTCCTGAGTATGGTCCAATGTTTGCCTAAAATATCCCTCATACTAGTCCACTTATGGTTGTATGTTGATATGAATCTGAGCTTGTCATCTTTGCCACTACCACTGTTTTTATTTTGGTACAAGTGATTGTTACATGATTAGTGATGAGCGAATATACTCGTTACTCGAGATTTCCCGAGCACGCTCGGGTGTCCTCCCGAGTATTTTTAAGTGCTCGGAGATTTAGTTTTCATCGCCGCAGCTGAATGATTTACAGCTACTAGCCAGCCTGAGTACATGTGGGGGTTAACTGGTTGCTAGGGAATCCCCACATGTAATCAACACGATGGGCTGTCCAGGTTGGAGGTCCTCAAGAACAGGCAGATCGCATCCAAGCCATGTGTGTGGCTTATACAAGTGGATAGGGTCGCAATGTCTGTGGGGATAAGCAAGGTACCTTTTTCCATAAAGATGCTGTCAACCCAGGGGAGGACATCCGTCATGTCACGGACATAGGACAGTAGTGTCTCCACCAGGGGCTTGAGATAATTATAAACATATTCTGCTCCGTCTGTATATTCCGGTTAATTTTTTTTGTGAGGGACTATATAAAACTTCTACAAGAGCTGTAGAAATGCAACATCATAGCTTCTCCTACAGCTTTGACTACTCACCTGACACATCTTCCTTTTCATCAACTAGGAATCAATAAAATTGTAAGTGCATGCCCTCATCATCTCCCACCTTGACTACTGCAATAGCCTACTTTGTGGCCTCCCTGCTAACACACTTGCATCCATCCAGCCCATCATTAACTCTACTGCCGACTAATCCATCTCTCCCCACACTACTCCTTTGCTTCTTCTCTGCATATTATTTTGTTGGCTCCAGATTCCCAAACGTATCCAATTTAAGCTACTAACGTTGACCTACAAAGCCGTCTATAATCTGTCATCTTCATATATCTTATCTTCTGATATATCCTCATACATTATTCCTCATTCATTATCCCTGCCCCTCACAAGACCATCTCTCCTCCTCCACTATCCTATGTTTCTCATATAATTACCTGCAAGACTTCTCCTGAGCCTTCGTCATCCTCTGGAGTCCAGAGCCCAAACACAACTGACTTTTTCCCACAGTTGGAACCATCAGACAAATCCTGGAGACTCATCTCATCAGGAAGGTCTTCAGCCTGCAATGACTCCACTGTCACCTCATTACAGCCTGTAATAGCAGCACTGCCCCGTCCCTACCCGGTTAACAACACTGCCCTTCCCCGTTCTTCTGTGTCCTTCCCCCATGTCCTGCAGATGTTAAGACCGTGAAGGCAGGGTCCTCTTCCCCTGTACTAGTCCTTTTGTTCATGTTTTTGCACTTGTGTGTGCTTTTTCTTTGTAATCCCTCTCCATATATTTAGAACTCTGGAATTATCGGTGCTCCAAAATAACTAATGATAATCTGAATTTTTGTTTCACAGCTAAAGTTCAGCAGGAGATAGATGAGGTGACCAAGTCCCTGCGATCCCCTTAGATCATGGACAAGCCCCAGCTGGCTTATACAAACGCCGTCATCCATGAAGCACAGCGAGTTCTTGACCTGGCACCAACTGCTCTTTTCCATGCAGTCAATGAAGACATCAAGTTCAGAGGTTATACCATCCCGAAGGTACGCAGCAATTTTTAGAATGTTAAGCCAACAAAAAAGGGGTAAATAAACCCTTAAATAACAATTTTATTTCACCAATAAAGAAGGGATCAAATGAAAAGATGACAGTACACAATACTAGACTGCTGTAGGAAGAAGTGCTCTATAAGTAATGACACAGTGCCATAGGTAGACTAATCGTAATGTGAGCCAATGAAAAGCACAAACAGTACATTCTAAATGAATTATCTCACAAGTGAGATGGGACTCTAAAACTGATCTTGTATTTTCCACAAATGGGTGTTTAGTGCACAAATTCTTACAGTTTGCATTTTCTAAATTTTCTCACAAAATACTGTAGAAGTTTTTGGACACTTTTTGAAGATATTTTTTTTAACAAACAGGTTAAAATGCATACAATAAGAAAAGGTGCTAGATCCAAATATAGAGGGACTTGAGTGCCATAGGATGCTCCAAACTGGTAGCCAGACATCAAGTGAACCCTAATGAAGAGGTGCAGTGATGATTCATTGCAAAGATCCATTCACATAAACTGCACTAATACCCAGCATAAGGGAGGATTCCCAATCAAACCCCATATGTTAAGACTAAATATTAGCTACGTTAGCATGCTTGACTTTCACTGGGGAAACGCTCAGTGGGAAATAAGTCCCTTGTGCAATGTCAGAAGTGTTTAAATGCACTAAATGCCGCAAAAAAGTAAGAAATGAATGGCATATTACCTAATGTTGGTCGTGTGGAAGATCCCTGGCGTCCTTCTGCCTCGACGCGCGTTTCACAATGCTTCTTCAGGAGGCGTCATGCATGCAAGATCAACAAAGAGGCCAAATTGTGGAATTACCCCCTCCATTGACAAGCGCGCTTGGAGAAAAAGGAAGATGCACACAGATTGTGAGCAAAGTCACTTTTATCTGATATAAGAAACAAGAGGCAGTATTTTATACCATTTACAACAAATGTACGGTAACTCATGTAGCCCTCCCCCCTTGTTACCCCAGGTCATGCTGACCTTTATTTCCCTCGTACCCAGAACATGCTGTTTGCCGACTATTGAAAACATGTAAGATAAGAAGTATAAAATCCTTGAATCGTAGACTACAAGACTGCTGCCTCATAAGAACAAATTCTAAGCACATTCTAGCAATTAAAGGCAATTAAAGTCCAAACATTAACCCTTCTATATCAATTTCCCCCTTTTGTAAATGGTATAACCTCTGCCACAGGGTCAGCCAATGATCTACCTGCTTCGCCCATCCACCCTCAGTGCGGACACTCACTTCCCCGTCAGCAGTGGTTATCCGGGGTCTGTGATACACTATGGATGGCACAGCCTTAAATTCCTTCCTTAAACATACACTCTTCAATAACTATGTAATGCATATATTAGCGCTTTTACAACTACATAAAGCAATAAACAAAACAAAACAATAAAAATTGCATGCAAGTCTGTAAAATACCAAAAATAATCCATCCCGCTAGGCCGCTAAGCCAATTGGCTGGATTTAAAAAGGAGTCTCTATATTGTATTAGTCTCATTAAGAACCTTAAGGAGCCTAGAAAATCTCATTGTAAATGCAGTGTGGTGTTAATACCTTCCTTGGCTCCAGGGGTAAGGCTAAGTACAGCATAATCCTTGCATATACTGGGATGTGTGTACAGATCCAACAGTCCAGCAGTTTTTGTCCTTCCGCGTCTTTTATAAGAAGAGCAAGGTGTTGAATAAGTTTGTTGTCCCTGTCAACATTTAAAAGTTTATGGAGTGTCTCTGTAGAGTGTAAAAATCCTTCCACTGCCAGCAAGGTGATTAGGAGAACAGTCATTCTGCTGGTGCAAAGATCTTTTTGCCGTGACTGGCATGGATCCAGGTGGGCTTTCCCTCAAGTTTCACTGAGGTAAATGTGGTCAGCTGGACTTTACAACGGGCCGTCAAACCGTGGATCTAGGCTCCTTCTCACATGTCTGTGTATGACTATCCAATCACCTGGATTCAGCTGACGTACATCTGCACTGGCATTAGGATCTGGAATGGACGAGAACACGTTTATGCACCACATTAAGTCTTTCCTGCAAGGCCTTGACATGGGCTGTCATACCACCGCGTTGCATTTGTAGCACCTGTGGGAAGTACAGACCAGTCTTTGGTGCACTACCAAACAGGACTTCAAAAGGAGACAAGCCTGTCCTTGTATTTGGAGTGTGTCTGACTAAAAAGAGTGCAAGAGGCAAGCACTCTACCCCGCTCTTTCCTGCGCGTGCCATGGGCTTTGACTTTTCAGTTTAAGTGTCCCGTTTAGTCTCTCCACTTTCCCACTACTTTGTGGTCTATATGGTGCATGAAATGCTTGCTGTACTATCAGGGCCTGCATGACTTCCCTCATTATTTCTCCCGTGAAGTGTGTGCCCCTATCGCTCTCTATGGTTTCTGGGACACCATACCTGCAGATCAGTTCTTTCATCAGTTTGTCTGCAGTCATTTTAGCATTTGCACATTTTACCGGATAGGCTTCCGGCCAACCAGAGAAGAGATCTACAGATACTAGGACATTTGCATACACTCCTACCTTGGGTAACTGTATGTAGTCAGTCTGCAGTCTCTGAAATGGGTAGAGAGGCCTGAGTGTCGCTTTCTTAGGGAGTTTTACCTGTGTTGTGCTGTAGGAGTTTCATGGCTGCCTAACTGAAACCAGGAGCGATCCAGAAGGCATCTACCATGGACACATGTGACATTTTGAGGCGTGAGTGGAGCCATGTGTTTCTTGCACCATAATTAGGAACAGGGACCGTGGTATACACAATTTATCCTTATTCTCCCATACTCCATTCGAGCTCAGATCAGCTCCCATTCTTCCACAGTGTTCCTTCTCTGTTTGGGCAGCTGGAGGGATTTCAGGACATCTAGGCTCAGTGTGGCTGGAATACGCTGACTCCTCGCCACCGTCCACTGCTCCCTAGGCCGTCTTGCTGCTACTTTAGGAGCCTCATCCGCCTTTCTGTTGCCCTCTTCTTCCACAGAGTCACCGTTCGTGTGTGCTTTTGCCTTGACGATGCCAACCTGGACTGGTAACACCAATGCCTCCATTAATTGTTTCACCAGCTCTGAATTGTTAATGGGCTTACCGGCTGATGTAAGAAAAGCTCTGCTTCTCCAGATAGGGCCATAATTATGGGATATTCCCCATGCATAATTCAAATCTGTGTAAATATTAGCGACTTTACCTGCAGCAGCTCTACACGCCTCAGTGAGTGACTTCAACTCTGCCTCCTGCACCGACAAGTGAGGAGGGAGTGGTTCAGCTTGGATTACCTCATGTGAGGTGGGAGTGGTTCAGCTCGGATTACCTCATGTGAGGAGGGAGTGGTTCAGCTCGGATTACCTCATGTGAGGAGGGAGTGGTTCAGCTCGGATTACCTCATGTGAGGAGGGAGTGGTTCAGCTCAGATTACCTCATGTGAGGAGGGAGTGGTTCAGCTCGGATTACCTCATGTGAGGAGGGAGTGGTTCAGCTCGGATTACCTCATGTGAGGATACTACTGCATATCCAGTGTAGAATCGCCCATCCTGGTGATATCTGGAGCCTTCTTAAAAAAAAGATAAAAACCTCAGAATATGCATAAGGAACAGTTTTTTCCATAAACATATGTAAAACCCATTGTCTCCTGACTCATCAGTTCATATGCAGTCATGTTCATGCGTCATGTCAAAGTACTCTTCTTCACCTGCCAACACCGCCACCAATTCCCCCTTTTCTGAATCCACAGGCAGATGAGTGGCTGGGTTTTGGTTGAACTTGTGTGAGTATGGCAATAATGTCATGTGGGGTGTAAATTGTCAAAGGAAAAGTCAGTGTGAGCTCACAGGCCTAGCAGTAATACAGCAGCTCTTACAGCATGGACACACGTAGGAGACCCTCTAATCACTGGGTCTAATTGTGCTGAGACAAAGCTATCAGTCTCTGTTTCCCTCTATGCTGTTGTTTCAGCACTGCCTGTTTTCTTTCTTTAATCAGGAGTCTTATACCTTTAGCAAAGCAATATTGTGGCCTAAAAATGTCACCTTTTGTTTGCAATACTGTAGTTTGTCTCGTGAGACTTTGCAACCCTTTCCTGCCAAAAACCACAACAAGGGCATCTGGTCCGCACAGCAGAGCAGGAGGTCATCCATGTACTGTAATAGTACAATCAGTGGATGAGGTGAGGAATGCATTTGCCAAATCAGTGATTGTGAAACATTTTGACGTAGCTGGGATCTGTGACAGTACAGTGTGTTTATTAGGAACAGCTGAGGTCACACTCACTGTAACATCATAAGTCATGAACTATTCTGTAAGTGTCAGGGGAACCCTTGGGTCCTTTTTTCTTAGGCTACTTTCACACATCAGGTTTTTCGCCGCATGCCGAATCCGGCGTCGTGCCGCAGCTCCGGATCCGGCTTATTGTGTGAAAACCGTATGGGACGGATCCGGTTGGCATCCGTTTCATCCGGTTTTCATTCTAGTTTTTGACGGATCCGGTTTTTAGAAACGCCCTCTGACATGCTAAAAATGTGATTGGCCCCCTGAAAACTATATATACAGTGTTCCTACAGCCCATCAGTGACAGGTTTGAGAGGAGTAGTTACAGAGCAAGATGGACGGCATTATTGTGAACATTCTGCAGAACAACATGGATTTCATCTTGGAGGCAAATCGATTGAAAACAATTGTTCTTTAGAAGGAGCGAGAGAGACAACGCATCATGCGTCAGCGCCGATGCCGTTTGTGGATCCACCCCTTCACGGCACAGAGAATGACGCAGGGAGTCTTTTCCACTTTATACATGGAGCTACGAGGAGAGCCAGAGAAGTTTTTCAGCTATATGCGGATGAAAGCGGAGAACTTTGATGTATTGGTGGAGCAGGTTGAACATCTAATAAGAAGGAGTGATACATATTGCAGATTCTCCATTACACCGGCTGAGCGTCTGATGGTCACTCTTCGGTAAGCATTCTTTTTAGATGTACTCTTGTAGCGCACTTTCATTGATTGATATTTTGAATTTGTAGTAATTTCACAGATTCCTAGCAACTGGAGAATCCCTGTCTTCACTACATTTCCAGTTCAGACTGGGCATTTCAACCATATCAGGAATAGTGAGACACACTTGCCGTGCACTGTGGGACTCTCTGCACAATGATTTTATTCCACATCCCACAATGCAGACTTGGTTGGAAGTAGCAGACAGATTCCAGGAAGTGTGTCAGTTTCCCAATTGCTTGGGCGCGGTGGACGGAAAACACATCCGTATCGTGAAACCGGCTGGTTCTGGATCCGAATATTTTAACTAATGATGGCTGATGGCCATCGCCGATGCGGATTACAAATTTGTAGCGGTGGATATTGGGGCATATGGCCGCTCTAATGATTCGCAAGTTTTCAAACTGTCTTCTATGGGGTGGCATTTGTATGGAAAAACCCTTCAACTCACCCCCCCCCCACCCCCCCCGAGGCCGCTGCCTCAAACCTCTGAGCCACCAATGCCTTTTGTTTGTGTTGGGGATGAAGGCTTTCAGCTTTCAGAACATCTTTTGAAACCCTACTCCAGCCTTGGTTTAAACAATACTAAAAGAATTTTCAACTACCAACTCACACGTGCACGGAGAATGGTGGAGTGTGCGTTTGGCATCCTAACCGCCAAATGGAGAGTTCTCCTGACATCCATTAACTTGAAGACAGACACTGTGGATGAGGTAGTGAAAGCGTGTGTTGTCCTACACAATTATGTGCTATCCAAGGAACAGATTTCCATTGAGGACCAATCTCAAAAAACCACCTTGGCTGATTATACCAACATAACGTATAGAAGTTCTGTGACTGTTTCCCGAATTCGGGATCAATTTGCCGAATATTTTATTTCACCCGAAGGAAGAATAGACTGGCAGGATGAGAGAGTTTGAACAATTTGTCTTTTTCCTAGTAACAAGTATTTTACCTTTTACCCAAGTTGCGTACCTGTTTGGTTTTACCTTTTACCAAAGTAGTGTACCTGTTTGATTTTACCTTTTACCCAAGTTGTGTACCTGTTTGGGTTGTACCCAAAGTATTTTACCTCTGACCAATAAACCTTGTTTAACCAAAGTGTTATCTATACCTTATAAAGAAAATACAAGACAGCTTTAAACAACAGTTTTATTAAAAAAAATTTCAAACAAAAATAAACTGTTATTTAGCAACACAAAAATAAACTTAATTTTTCTGAACACAAAACTCTATAGATTTGAATAAGTCAGAGTGGAGATAGTGCTGGAGGGGCTGTCGGATAGGGACACTTCGACAGTGGGAGTGTGGAGAGAGCAATGTGTTGGTGGTGGGGAAGGATCAATAGGTAGTGGTGAAGGAGTGGAGATGGCAATTGAACGGATGGACAGGAAAGTGGGATTGGGGTTAGGAATTTGATAGGATGGAGGGGTGTAGGTGATGTTTTGGGTGGATTCGGAGGCAGAAGCAGTGATGGGTGGAGAAGAGGGTTGGGAAGGAGGTGAAACAGGCTGGTGGTAGTGGCCAGGGAGAGGAGGTGCAGATGAAGTAGATGAGAAGTGGTATGGGTCGGGATCATCATATTGGTGGAAAGGGGCATGGGAACGATGTGCGTGATGGTGAGGTTGGGATGGGGCACGGGCAGGTTGGTGGTACGGGTCAGGAGGATGGTAGTGGCTGTAGTGATGGACAGTGGAGGAAGGGGGGGCACATGCAGCATGGGTGGCAAGAGTCTCTGCTCTTGAGGCAATGAGCGCTAGAGTAGACTGGCAGGATTCCATTACTTGCATCTGCTGAGAAGCAGATAGCGTCTCCATTTGCTCAAGTACTGACTGGAAAAAAGTGTTTTTCGTTGACTGTCTTGCCTCTGAACGCATCGTTAACAGAAGTGTATGCATCTCGAGTATATTTTTATTTATTAAATTAAAACCTGCAGCCATTTGCTCGGACAAATCTTTCAGACAGTTCTGGAATGATGCGTTCAGGTGTAAGAACTCGGGCGCATAACTGTACCTGACCCCTCTGCCGAAGACGCCCCGATGCTACAGGTGTACTAGAGGTGGCAGCAGCAGAGGGGTGGGGTACAGAAAATGCTATATCTTCACCAGCAGATACATGCAATGGAACCGGCCAGGATGCTCCAGCGCTCGTGGATGGGACAGAGGGATCCGATGTGTGGGAAGGTGCAGAGTGGGAAGGTGCAGAGTGGTCGTCACTGTCAAAGTGTCCCTCGGTGGCGGCCTCCTGAGGGATCACCCCAGAAGGGTTCAACTGTGCTGCAGGCTCCCGAGTGCTCCCGACGGTGCTGTGGAACAAAAGAGAAAAACAAGCAATTAATATACTGTCATTGCATGGCCCTGGCTGAAAGAGCATAAGAGGTTTAGACATGTTAAACATTGGTTAGTACATGTGGTGGGTAATATTTACCTTCGTGTCACCATCGTTGACCTGAGGAACGACAGGGCTTGGGCATACTTGTATATGCTCCTGTGTCCTCCAGATCCACTCGGGGCCCGTATCTCTTTGTTGAACTCCTTCTTAAAGCGATCCCTGATCGACCGTCACCTTTTCACAATCCTCTCACCTGTTAAAAAAGGTGAAACCCAAAAATTGGTTAGAAACAATACTTAGAATGCATCAACAAAACTGAACTGTGGATACTTACGTTCTTGATTCTGGACCCCAACATCGAGGTCCTCCCACTTCGCTATAAGCTCTTGGCAGATTTGCTCCCAGAGTCGACGGGTCACTGTGATATCAGCATGGCGGCGGTCACCCATGTTCCACAGCAGCTCCTTGTCTCAGACAAGATCGATGAGGAGGTCAATATCGAGGCTGACCTCCTCACCGTCAGAATCAGGAGCACGCTGTGAAGCCTGTTAAAAAAAAAAGGGAAACAAAATTAAAACAAAATTGTTAACATAGAAAACCTAAAAAAAAAACAAAAAAGAAAAACATATATGCTTACACGACGACGGCCGCCATGACTCTCACGCCGACGACCCTGGGAGCCACTGGGAGGACCTCTGGATTGAGCACCAGAATCCGAACTCTAGAAGAAAAAAAACATAACAATTATGTGCTTGTATGTAGCCTCTTTATATGTTGTGTGCCATGTGATATCTATAATGATCATTTTGTATGTGTTGTGTGATGTCTGAATGTATCAGTTTGTATGTGTTGTGTTCTGTCTGTAAGTATCTTGTGTTATGTGTAGTGTTTTAGGTTGTGGTTCCGCGATACATGAAAAAAACATACCAATTGTGATCCCGCTCCAGGTCTTTCTCCACCCCTTCGATCTTCATCTGGGAGCACCTCTTGGACTGCGGCAGCTGCTTCAGCAGCTTCCTACAAAGAAGAAAAATGGCAAAATTCATTAATATATACACACACACACACACACACACACACACACATATACACACAAAAGAGAGAGAGGGAGAGAGCGAGAGAGAGCAAAATTATGTAAAATACATATATATTTACCTCAGTGCGCTGCCGACGGAAGGGAGAGCTCTCAGAAGAAGACATGGCTGCACTGGTATGGCTTGGCTGGCTGAGACTAGGGTTGAGCGACTTTCATTTTTTTAAGATCGAGTCAGGTTTTGCGAAACCCGACTTTGTCCAAAGTCGAGTCGAGTGCAGTCGGCCGATTATCGCTAAAAGTCGGGGATCGACCGAAACACGAAACCCAATGCAAGTCAATGGGGAAGCATAGTCGGCAGTGAGTGGAGGCCAGGAAAACACCTACAGTGCCCATTTTAATGCCAAAAACATCCATTCTTGTTTCTGAAGCTTGTCAATCTTAATTAACTTTATAATAATAGTTGGGCATTGGAAATTGGGGGTCATTTGGCAAAAGTTGTGGGGGGTAGGGCTGGTTCAAGGTTTTAGTGGGCCCAGGAAACGTGGACTACGTCACGGCGGTGGAGCAGTGAGAGGTAAGTATGTCAAGTTTGCAAGTGCTGTGATCCTAAGCAAGCAGGGGGGGCCCACTCATTGGCATTGGCACTGGCACAGGGCCCCTCAAAGTACAGCGGTGTGTTTGCACGGCGGGGGCGCCTCCCACCAGCAGCGACACTTTTGCGTACTCTGAGGGGCCCTGTGCCAGTGACGTTGCCAACGAGTGTGCCCCCCCACCTGATGAAGGAACCTGCACTTTCATCTGCACCTTCCTCTTTGTCCCTGTGTAAGGTGGTATAACATGCGGGAAGGGGAACCTTACTTTCAGCAGGGTCAGATTCTGGCTGTGTAGAGTATAAGGGGAATGTAGTGGTCTAGGTCAATGTACCAGCAGACTCATCTAGCAGTGGCTGGGCAATGGGCAGGATGAGGAGGAAACACAGATATAGGGCCAAAGAATAAAGTAGGCTAAATGCAGTTCAAAATTGGTAACAGGACTAAACAGGCGGCATTGCTTTGTTCAGTGGAGTAGCAAACCTAGGAGCAGCAGACACTGTTTTAAGGGCCCAACCACACTAGTAGGTCAAATGCAGTTTAACCCCTTCCCGACATGTGACGGAATAGTACGTCACATGTCGGGACCCCCGCTTTGATGTGCGCTCCGGCGGTGAGCGCACATCAAAGTCGCGACATGTCAGCTGTTTTTTACAGCTGACATGTGCGCGCAATAGCGGCGGGTGAAATCGCGATCACCCGCCGCTATTAACTAGTTAATGCCGCTGTCAAACGCAGACAGCGGCATTTAACTACCGCATCCGGCCGTGCGGCCGGATATGAGCGCATCGCCGACCCCTGTCACATGATCGGGGGTCGGCGATGCTCCTCCATTGTAACCATAGAGGTCCTTGAGACCTCTATGGTTACTGATTGCCGGTGGCTGTGAGCGCCCCCCTGTGGTCGGCGCTCACAGCACACCTGCATTTTAGCTACATAACAGCGATCTGATGATCGCTGTTATGTAGCAGAGCCGATCGGGCTGTGCCTGCTTCTAGCCTCCCATGGAGGCTATAGAAGCATGGCAAAAGTAAAAAAAAAAAAGTTTTTAAAAATGTGAAAAAAATAAAAAAAACATAAAAGTTTAAATCACCCCCCTTTCGCCCCAATCAAAATAAATCAATAAAAAAAACCAAAAACCTACACATATTTGGTATCGCCGCGTTCAGAATCGCCCGATCTATCAATTAAAAAAAAGCATTAACCTGATCGCTAAATGGCGTAATGAGAAAAAAATTCGAAATGCCAGATTTACGGTTTTTTGGTCGCCACGACATTGCATTAAAATGCAATAACGGGCGATCAAAAGAACGTATCTACACCAAAATGCTATCATTAAAAACGCCAGCTCGGCACGCAAAAAATAAGCCCTCACCTGACCCCAGATCACGAAAAATGGAGACGCTACGAGTATCGGAAAATGGCGCAATTTTGTTTTGTTTTGTTTTTTGCAAAGTTTGGAATTTTTTTTCACCACTTAGGTGAAAAATAACCTAGTCATGTTAGGTGTCTATGAACTCGTAGTGACCTGGAGAATCATAATGGCAGGTCAGTTTTAGCATTTAGTGAACTTAGCAAAATAGGCAAGCAAAAAACAAGTGTGGGATTGCACTTTTTTTGCAATTTCACTGCACTTGGAATTTTTTTCCCGTTTTCTAGTACACGACATGCTAGAACCAATGATGTCGTTCAAAAGTACAACTCGTCCCGCAAAAAATAAGCCCTCACATGGCCAAATTGACGGAAAAATAAAAAAGTTATGGCTCTGGGAAGGAGGGGAGCGAAAAACGAAAACGGAAAAACGGAAAAAGCTCCGGGGGTGAAGGGGTTAATATCTGCTACTATAGGCCAAAAGCCTAAAGACTGAAGCTCAGCTTTATACAGTGGAGGACAACACCAGGGAGCGGCAGACACCGTTAGTAGGCCCTAACCACCAATTTTTTAAAAAACAGCACTTAATGAGAGCCAGAAGGTTGAAGCTCAGATTTAGACAGTGGAGGAGAACACCAAGGAGGAGGAGAACACGCAGGAGGAGGACAACACCAGGGAGCGGCAGACACCGTTAGTAGGCCGTAACCAACGTTGAAGGCCAAATGCAGTTTAATATCTGATACTATAGGCCGAAAGCCTAAAGGTTGAAGCTCAGATTTATACAGTGGAGGACAATTTGAATTAGGGACTGCAGACAGACTTAGTAGGCTGTCCCCTGTGGACCATGCATCCACCACATTAACCCATTGCGCCGTAATGGACACGTAACCTTCCGTGGCCATGCCTACAGGTCCATGCGTCTGTTGTCAGGTGCACCTTTGTACTCACAGATTGCCAGAGTGCATGGACAATGCGGTCTTTTACATGCTGGTGGAGGGTTTGGATGGCTTTTCTCGCAAAAGGAAGTGTCGACTGGTTAGCTTGTAGCGTGGTACAGCGTAGTCCATCATGGCTTTATTAATATTAAATAAAATATATAAATAGGCTCTATGAACTTTTTAAATAGGTTCCAGGGGTACACGGGCAGCATTGGTGTGGTCAGCGGAGGAGGATTGCAAGGAGGGACCGCAGACAGGCTTACTAGGCCTAAAATAACTAAAAATAGGCTCAAGGCAGTTTTAAATCGGTTATATGGATACACAGGCAGCATTGTGGTCAGCGGAGGAGGATTGCAAGGAGGGACCGCAGACAGGCTTACTAGGCCTAAAATAACTAAAAATAGGCTCAAGGCACTTAGAGTTATCTCACAGGGGTACACAGGCAGCATTGTTGTGGTCAGCGGAGGACGATTGCAAGGAGTGTCTGACACAGTTAGTACTCACAAAAAATAAATAGATGTTAATGTCTCGCAAAACAACAACAAAAAAAAAAAAGTGTGGCATACTTAGGTACAGGGGTGGGCTCATCTGCTGAGTTTCTGACATAGTAATTTGGCAGTAAGTATTTACTGGTGCCAATATAGGACACTGACCCAGACTACTTTAACTAGCATCATAGATGTCAACAAATTGGTATTGTCAGTGCCAGGCATTGAATGATGTCAGCGCATAGACTAAACATTGGTGGAGCTGTGAGACATAATTTTGCACGTGGTAGAGCACAGTTTGAGCTGGGGGGGTGAACTGTCTTGTGGCCGGCGGTACCGTCCCAGGGCCCCTCATGTTACAACGGTGTGTCTGACGTTGGGTGCGCGCCACCACCGCCAGAGACACTTTATTGTACTATGAGGGACCCAGTGGCTGTGCCGTCGACCAAAAGCGGGCACACCCACCTCTTCAGACAAACGGCACTCTTAACGGGTGCTTGCGCCAAGTGGCGAGACCACGGCCCCGTGGGGGGAGTTTTCCCAGTGAGGGAGGTGTAAACATGTCGTATGCTGGACAAACAGCTGCTGCAAATTAAGAGATTGGAACACTCAGTAAGACCAGTCCACAAGCAAGACCTTTTTATAGGAAAGCTAGGTGTCAGCCGGGAAAGGTGGGTGTCATGCTCGCGCCCAGACTGGTTGGCGCGGGCGTGCGGGGGAGTGGCCCCACTGGACCACAGACCAAACCTCCCTGGAAGGGGCGTAACTAAGTAGCTTCCTAGGTGTTCGCTGGAGCCTCTGATGGTGAGGTCAGACTTGTGCAATAGGAAGCTACCAGGTACCACTCCAGGGTGGAGTCTGGTTGTGGCTGCTGATCCCACCGGGGAACGGAACATAGACAAGCAAGCGGGCACGGCTGGCACATAGGCAGGCAGACGGGTACAACAGGAACACTGTCAGGCAGGCGGGCACGGCTGGCTCTCTGGTAGGCAGGCGGGCACGGCTGGCTCTCTGGCAGGACTGGTGGACAAGACTGGTACACTGGAAGAACCGGTAGGGACCGGTCTGCAGGCAGGTATGTAGAACGGGTAAGAACCTGTTCAGACACGAGGACCTAGGAATAAGTAGATAAAGACCGCAAGAGCGGATGCAGAGCGAAAGCACAGGAGCTAGAGCCAAGAACAGAAATGCAGGAGGCGGAGCCAAGAGCAGGAGGCGGAGCCAAGTGCAAAACTGCAGGAGGTGGAGCCAAGAGCTGGAGGTGGAGCCAAGTGCAAAACCGCAGGAGGCGGAGCCAAGAGCTGGAGGCGGAGCCAAGTGCAGACAGGCAGGAGGCGGAGCCAAGAGCTGGCGGCGGAGCCAAGTGCAGGAGAAGTAGAATCGCAAAGAGCGGAGCCAGGTAGAACCGCAAGGAGCGGAGCCAGGTAGAACCGCAAGGAGCGGAGCCAGGTAGAACCGCAAGGAGCGGAGCCAGGTAGAACCGCAAGGAGCGGAGCCAGGTAGAACCGCAAGGAGCGGAGCCAGGTAGAACCGCAAGGAGCGGAGCCAGGTAGAACCGCAAGGAGCGGAGCCAGGTAGAACCGCAAGGAGCGGAGCCAGGTAGAACCGCAAGGAGCGGAGCCAGGTAGAACCGCAAGGAGCGGAGCCAGGTAGAACCGCAAGAAGCGGAGCTAGGTAGAACCGCAAGGAGCGGAGAGATGCTGCGGGAGGGGTCACTGCAGCAAAGCTGAGCAGAGCCACAAAGAATGTGGAGAGAAGTTGCAGCAAGGGATAACTGCAACAGCAGAAGATAAGCTGAGTAGAAAGGAGCAGAAACGCAGAAGAGAGGAGCCGAGGTAAAGTAACAAAGGTTCAGAGCAGGCAGAGCTGCAAGAGTGCGGAGTGAAAGCAGACTGAGAATACAAGGAAAGACAACAGGGAAGGAAGCCAAAGACTAGGAGACAGAGATAAGACTAAGTACAGACAAGGCAATGGAACAAGACACAAGGACAAAGACACTGGGACCAGGATATACTGCCTCCTGGTGGGCGGACAACAAGACCAAGGAAATAACACAGAGAATCCTCCAGAGAGGGAGTAACTCAGAGAAAGGCCAGGCAAACTCAGAAGCAAGACACTAACTGAGCTAACACATTGCACAGGCCCAGAACACTGGGTGAAGCTGCACTATATACTGGAGGCCTCTTGGTAATTGGTCAGGAACAGATTGGACAGATGCACCTGATTGCTATAAGAACCAGAGAGTTCAGGCGCCGCCCCTCTATACACAGAACCATGAAGCATGCAGAGAGCAGAGACACAGAACATGGAGCTGGCAAGAAACAGAAACCACATCATGACCTGGAGCAGTGGGTAAGATAGTGTGAGAGATGCGAGGCCATGACGTGATGCCAGCAGAGTTGTTACAGTGGGGCAAAATAATTTGAAATCCAGGAGTGGTTCATTTTAATGAAGGTTAGATCATCCACATTTTGGGTAGCCAGACGAGTCCTTTTTTCGGTTAATATTGAACCAGCAGCACTGAATACTCTTTCTGATAGCACACTAGCTGCTGGGCAAGCAAGCTCCTGCAATGCATATTCTGCCAATTCAGGCCAGGTGTCTAATTTGGATGCCCAGTAATCAAATGGGAATGACGGTTGAGGGAGAACATCGATAAGTGATGAAAAATAGTTAGTAACCATACTGGACAAATGTTGTCTCCTGTCACTTTGAATAGATGCTGCAGTACCTGTCCTGTCTGCGGTCATTGCGAAATCACTCCACAACCTGGTCAGAAAACCCCTCTGTCCAACGCCACTTCTGATTTGTGCACCTCTAACACCTCTGCCCTGTAGCCCCCTGCAGCTCGTGTGAGAACCATCACCGGCGCTGTGTGCTGGGAATGCCTGAATCAAACGGTCTACAAGAGTAGCTTGTTTGGTTGCTAATATTTGTTCGAGGTTCTCATGTGGCATAATATTTTGCAATTTGTCTTTATAGCGAGGGTCAAGGATGCAGGCCAAACAGTAATCGTCATCGCTCATCATTTTAATAATGCGTGGGTCCCTTTTGAGGATACGTAAGGCATAATCCGCCATGTGGGCCAAAGTTCCAGTTGTCAAATCTGCGGTTGTGCTGGTTTGAGGGGCAGTTACAGGCAAATCTACGTCACTTGTCTCCCTTAAAAAAACAGAACCCGGCCTTGCAACGCCACTAATTTCGGTTGGCCCAGGAGAAGCTTCCTCATTAAAAAAAGTACTCATCCCCATCATCCTCCTCTGCCTCCTCCTCCTCTTCGCCCGCTACCGCGTCCTCTACACGGCCCTGACCAGACAATGGCTGACTGTCATCAAGGCTTTCCTCTTCCTCGGCTGCAGACGCCTGCTCCTTTATGTGCGTCAAACTTTGCATCAGCAGACGCATTAGGGGGATGCTCATGCTTACTATGGCGTTGTCTGCACTAACCAGCCGTGTGCATTCCTCAAAACACTGAAGGACTTGACACAGGTCTTGTAGCTTCGACCACTGCACACCTGACAACTCCATGTCTGCCATCCAACTGCCTGCCCGTGTATGTGTATCCTCCCACAAAAACATAACAGCACGCCTCTGTTCGCACAATCTCTGAAGCATGTGCTGTGTGGAGTTCCACCTTGTTGCAACGTCGATGATTGGGCGATGCTGGGGAAGGTTCAAAGACCGCTGATAGTTCTGCATACGGCTGGAGTGTACGGGCGAACGGCGGATATGCGAGCAAAGTCTGCGCACTTTGAGGAGCAGGTCGGGTAACCCCGGATAACTTTTCAGGAAGCACTGCACCACCAGGTTTAAGGTGTGAGCCAGGCAAGGAATGTGTTTCAGTTGGGAAAGGGCTATGGCAGCCATGAAATTCCTTCCGTTATCACTCACTACCTTGCCTGCCTCAAGATGTACAGTGCCCAGCCATGACTGAGTTTCTTTCTGCAAGAACTCTGGCAGAACTTCCGCGGTTGGTCTGTTGTCGCCCAAACACTTCATTGCCAATACAGCCTGCTGACGCTTGCCACTAGCTGTCCCATAATGGCACACCTGGTGTGCAACAGTGGCAGCTGCGGATGGAGTGGATGTGCGACTGCGGTCTGTGGACGAGCTCTCGCTTCTGCAGGAGGAAGAGGAGGAGAGGGGGGCGAACGCCTACAGCCAACTCTTTCCTTGACCGTGGGCTAGGCAGAACTGTCCCAATATTGCTGTTCCCTGTGGACCCTGCATCCACCACATTCACCCAGTGTGCTGTGATGGACACGTAACGTCCCTGGCCATGCCTACTGGTCCATGCATCTGCTGTCAGGTGCACCTTTGTAGTCACAGACTGCCTGAGTGCATGGACGATGCGGTCTTTAACATGCTGTTGGAGGGCTGGGATGGCTTTTCTAGAAAAGAAGTGTCGACTGGGTAGCTCGTAGCATGGTACAGCGTAGTCCATCAGCGCTTTGAAAGCTTCGCTTTCAACTAACCGGTAGGGCATCATCTCTAATGAGATTAGTCTAGCAATGTGGGCTTTCAAACCCTGTGTACGCGGATGCGAGGATGAGTACTTCCTTTTCCTAACAAGAGTCTCATGTAGGGTGAGCTGGACTGGAGAGCTGGAGATAGTGGAACTAGCGGTGGTGCCGGTGGACATGGCAGACTGAGAGAGGGTTGGAGATGGTATTCTTGCCGGTGCCCTACATGCAGTGTTTCCTACTACGAACCTGGTGATTCCCTGACTGCTTTGGCCTGGAGACAAAAGCTGCACAGATACTGCAGGTGTTGCGGGAAATGGTGGGTTTACAGTGAGGGAACGGATGTAGCGTTGCTGACTAGCTTCATTGGCCGAGGGTGCTGCAACCTTTAGGCACGTTTGGTAGTTAGTCCAGGCTTGCAAATGCATGGTGGATAAATGTCTATGCATGCAACTTGTATTTAGACTTTTAAGATTCTGACCTCTGCTTAAGGTAGTTGAACATTTTTGACAGATGACTTTGCGCTGATCATTTGGATGTTTAAAAAAATGCCAGACTGCACTCTTTCTACTATCGGATACCTTTTCAGGCATTGCAGACTGAGCTTCTTTAACCGGATGGCCACGCTGTCCTCCAACAGGTTTTGGTTTTGCCAAGCGTTTTTGGCCAGATACGGGCCCGGCAGATGGAACCTGTTGTGATGTTGATGCCTGCTGTGGCTCCTCCTCCTCCGCTTCAGAACTACTGCCGCCTGCACCCTGTTCCCCCAATGGCTGCCAATCGGGGTCAACAACTGGGTCATCTATGACCTCCTCTTCTATGTCGTGTGCAACTTCGTCTGTGTCACCGTGTAAGCCGGTGGTATAGCGTTCGTGACGGGGCACCATAGTCTCCGCTGGGTTTGATTCTGCCTCAGTACACTGCGAGGGCAATGTTCTGGTCTGAGTCAAAGGAACAGCATAGTAATGTGGCTGTGCATCTGTGCACTCAATGTCCGATTCAACTTCTAATGGGCATGGCCTGTTAACTGTTTCACTGTCTAACCCAGGAACGGTATGTGTAAAGAGCTCCATGGAGTAACCTGTTGTGTCTCCTGACGCATCTTTCACTGTTGTTCTGGGTGAAGGACACAAGGAAGCGACTTGTTCCTGACCGGGAGCATCCACTGACGATGCACTGCTCTGACATTTGGCACTTTCCGAGGAGGAGGCGAAAGAGCTAGAGGCAGAGTCAGCTATGAAAGCCAATACTTGTTCCTCCTGCTCCGGCTTCAAAAGTGGTTTTCCTACTCCCAGAAAAGGGAGCGTTCGAGGCCTTGTGTAGCCAGACGACGAACCTGGCTCAACAACTCGAGACTTAGGTGCTGTACTGCTTTTACCACGACCACCTGATGCTCCACCACCGCTACCATCATTACCAGCTGATAATGACCGCCCACGGCCACGACCTCTTCCACTAGACTTCCTCATTGTTTGCAAAACGTAACCAAAGTAACGGTATTTGTTACTGTAAAACAACTTATAAGGTGAACTCAAACTTCTGTAGGATTTATATATACCTTTATAGGTGCCTGACACTGAAAGGAAAATCAGGCCCAATGTTACACACTAGGTTTTCTGTGCCCCAATAATTTGAGACACATGGCACACACAGGACCGGCACTCAAGCAGAAATGCCAATCTTAATCTCCCACTATTTTTTTTTTTTTTTTTTTCAGGGAGAATTTAAAAAAAAATAAAAATGTCCAAGTATTACACACTGGTTTTCGGTGGCACACAATGAGAGACAGATGCCACACACAGCAATGGCACAGAGGCAGACTTGCCAATCTTTATCTCCCTGCAGTAATCTCAAAAAAGTATGGCAGGCAGCTATAAAAAGGACTGCTGCGCACAAAAGTGTGGACAAACAAACAAGATAGCTGTGCAGAGAGGGAGGAACAGGATTTGTGCTTTGAAAAAAGCAGTTGGTTTGCACAGCGGCGTACACACACAGCAACGCAGCTATCAGGGAGCCTTCTAGGGCAGCCCAATGAGCTACAGCGCTGAGGTAAAAAAAAATGTAGCTTCCACTGTCCCTGCAAAAAAAAGTGGTGTTGGACAGTCGAAATCGCTACAGCACAAGAGGTTTGGGGGTGAATGTACCCTGCCTAACACTATCCCTGCTTCTGAAGAAGCGGCACCTCTCCCTACGCTCAGATCAGCAGCAGTAAGATGGCGGTCGGCGGGAACGCCCCTTTATAGCCCCTGTGACGCCGCAGAAAGCAAGCCAATCACTGCAATGCCCTTCTCTAAGATGGTGGGGACCAGGACCTATGTCATCACGCTGCCCACACTCTGCGTCCACCTTCATTGGCTGAGAAATGGCGCTTTTAGCGTCATTGAAACGCGACTTTGGCGCGAAAGTCGCATACCGCATGGCCGACCCCACACAGGGATCGGGTCGGGTTTCATGAGACGCCGACTTTGCCAAAAGTCGGCGACTTATGAAAATGAACGATCCGTTTCGCTCAACCCTAGCTGAGACTATTACCCAGACCTTCCTGGTTGAGCTAAGATATTATTTGAACTGCCTTATAAGCATATCTATCTGTGTTTTGGACTAAGCAAGGACTTATTTGTGTCAAGTATCCTCAAGTATAATTGTGCTTCATAGACTTTCTGCTTGATTGCATTTTCCTCTGAAGTTTCCTATAGACTGCTAAGCTGCATTTTATATTTACACCAAGTGTTGTGGACTTGAGTTTCTCTCTGCACCTGTTTGAATCACCGTGTGATAATATAGACTTTACCACTTATAAAACTGTGTCCTGTAGTTGTCTTGTTCCACGCAAAGAGTCTCCTGAGTTATCCCCTATAATTATTACAGGCAGGCTCCTCTCTCAGGCGTGGTGGCTGTGGCAGGCTCCGCTCTCAGGCTTGGTGGCTGTGGCAGGCTCCACTCTCAGGCTTGGTGGCTCTGGCAGGCTCCACTCTCAGGCTTGGCTGGCTGTGGCAGGCTCCGCTCTCAGGTTCTTCAGTCTTGGCAGGGTGTGGGCTCTCTGGCTAGCAGTATGGCTGGAAATGAGTGAGGGCCTCAATGGCATTGGTTTATATATAGTCCTGGGGGCAGGCCAATAGGTTCTGAGCATGCTCAGTGTAAAAAGCCGGATCCGCCTTTTTTCGTATACGGCTCAATCCGGCGTCCATAGACCTGCATTGTAGCGAAAAGCCGTAAGGGCAGGAACCGGCCCTTCCGGCTATTTCGCCGCAGACAAAAAACGTTACAGTAGACGTTTTTTCCAGACGCCGGAATCAGAATTTTAGCCGGATCCGGAAAAAACCAGAAGGAACGCTGGGCCATGCGGCGCTAATAGAAGTCAATGGGGGGAAAACAAAAACCGATTCCGGTTTTTATTTTTTCCGGTTCCGGGTTTTCTCTAAAGAGCAGGATTTAGCCTGAAACAAAAAGATGGATGTGTGAAAGTAGCCTTAATGGGGTACAAAGGGGTGCTGCAGGGGGAAGATCTCTGCACCAGAACCCTTGCCTTAACATACTCTTTAATATCCCTGCTCAGAGCCATTGATTTGACTAGGCTCAAGGGGTATTGCTTTAAACAAGGAGGAGTGGTTCCTTCTTTCAATGTAATCATGACAGGGGGAATGGACAGCCGACCCACATCAGTTTTTCCCCTTGCCCAAACTGTGTCTGGCACCTGTCTCATTTCCCCATCCTCAGACATTTTGGTGTCAGGCGTTACTTTCACTGTTTTTGTCATATACATCATTTCTGCAATCTTACACAAGTGTTTATATGAAAGGGGACTTGTGACTAATACCATCAAGAGAGACTGTATGGTGGCCTGGATAGCACTCAACACATCTGCTCCCAGCAAATTCATAGGGGTATTGTCACTAACAATAAGTTTTGTAAGCACCTCTTGGCTGTGTCTTAATTTTAGTGTTGTTTAGTCATTGGGGCTTCTGTCACTTGTGCTTCTAACCCCACACATTATCAAGTCTTTGTGTACCACAGTCCCGGCTGCCCTAGTGTCAATCAAGAATTCTGTCTCTTTCCCTCCCGGCATTGTTATGGTGGTCATCAAGGCAGGACCAGGTCCAGAGGGGACAAGAACAGGGCACACATTTGTCACTGGGTTGCCAGTTTCTTAAGGTACCGTCACACTCAGCAACTTTGCAACGAGAACGACAACGATCTGTGACGTTGCAGCGTCCTGGATAGCGATCTCGTTGTGTTTGACATGCAGCAGCGATCTGGATCCCGCTGTGATATCGCTGGTCAGAGCTAGAAGTCCAGAACTTTATTTCGTCGTCAGGTCGGCGTGTATCGTCATGTTTGACATCAAAAGCTACGATGCCAGCAATGTTTTACATGGAGCTAACAACCAGCGAGAACGATAAGTGAGTCGCCGTTACGTCACTGGATCGCTCCTGCATCGTTCTGGAGCTGCTGTGTTTGACATCTCTACAGCGACCTAAACAGCGACGCTCCAGCGATCGGCTCGTCGTCTATATCGCTGCAGCATCGCTGAGTGTGACGGTACCTTTAGTCTGAAGGTGAAGGAGGTGGAAGATTGGACTAATTAGTCTACTCGGTAGGGTTTTTGCAGTGGTTGGCTTAGTGTCCATTTTCTCCACAATTCGAGCACTTCACTGTTTCTAAGTCCTTAGGTCCCACACTACGTCTCTACTGTTTTCCTTGTGATCCAGCATACATGACAGGTCGTCTTATTGTCTTTGTTTATTCAACTTCTTTAGCCACCTTCAGGTCTTTTGGATCTACATTTCTCCATTCAGGTCTGGCTGTCTGTACTGCGTCTCCTAGGCCTTTGTTCATACCGTCAATGAATGCATTTACCAGTATTTTAACATCGAGTGGGTTTATTGGACTGTACCCAGTGTCTGCCCATTTTAGCTGTAACCATCCAAAGTACATCTCTACACTCTCTCTTTTTTGCTGCGTCACGTCAGTCAGGAGTAGACTGGTCTGATTGCTTCACTATAGCCCATTGGTGATTCACAGTACGTCTCCCCAGATCATGCAGATTTATCACCCATGCTCCATGCTTGATCTTTTGCCACATCTGTATGTGTCTTAATTTTGTGTCCTAGTACGTCACCTGCCTTTGTGCTCACCAAGCTCTCTAGGTCTGCCCAGGTACACTTATATGCCCGCTGTATTTCCTTTATTTGTCTGTAAAAAAGGGAAAGGTTGGTTCTCTGGGTCAGGCAACTGTTTTACCGTAGCTAGCTAGTCAGAGGGGCTCCAGGGATAATACTCCTGTATCTGTCTTACCCTACCTGATGTGGTTGGTTCTCTAGTAGTGGGTCTGGTGGTGGAGGTGACTGGATGATCGGTGGGGGTGACATGCTGTTCTACAGCTTCCTTCCCAAAAGGATTACTGTCAGCTTACTCCCAAAAAGTCAATGTCCCCACTACCCACTAACCACACTCCTGTGTCAGCTTCTTATGTCACTACATGTGATCTTGTCTGGATAGGATTCAGTGCAATTCACTTAGGTCGGGTTGCAGCACAGGTCATACAAGTATTTCTCCAGTCTGGGTTTGTCTGACCACAGTGTTTACAAGTCCATCTGTTATGGTTCTCAATGGCAAGAGAACATAGCCCAGCAAACATACGAACTAGCTCTTGGAAGGATGGAAACTAAACTGACCATGAACTAAACCTGCCGCACAACTAACAGTAGCCGGGTAGCGTAGCCTGCGTTTTATCCCTAGACGCCCAGCGCCGGCCGGAGGACTAACTAATCCTGGCAGAGGAAAATATAGTCCTGGCTCACCTCTAGAGAAATTTCCCCGAAAGGCAGACAGAGGCCCCCACAAATATTGGCGGTGATTTTAGATGAAATGACAAACGTAGTATGAAAATAGGTTTAGCAAAATTGAGGTCCGCTTACTAGATAGCAGGAAGACAGAAAGGGCACTTTCATGGTCAGCTGAAAACCCTATCAAAATACCATCCTGAAATTACTTTAAGACTCTAGTATTAACTCATAACATCAGAGTGGCAATTTCAGATCACAAGAGCTTTCCAGACACAGAAACGAAACTACAGCTGTGAACTGGAACAAAATGCAAAAACAAACAAGGACTAAGTCCAACTTAGCTGGGAGTTGTCTAGCAGCAGGAACATGCACAGAAAGGCTTCTGATTACAATGTTGACCGGCATGGAAGTGACAGAGGAGCAAGGCTAAATAGCGACTCCCACATCCTGATGGAAACAGGTGAACAGAGAGGATGATGCACACCAGTTCAATTCCACCAGTGGCCACCGGGGGAGCCCAAAATCCAATTTCACAACAGTACCCCCCCCTCAAGGAGGGGGCACCGAACCCTCACCAGAACCACCAGGGCGATCAGGATGAGCCCTATGAAAGGCACGGACCAAATCGGAGGCATGAACATCAGAGGCAGTCACCCAAGAATTATCCTCCTGACCGTATCCCTTCCATTTGACCAGATACTGGAGTTTCCGTCTGGAAACACGGGAGTCCAAGATTTTTTCCACAACGTACTCCAACTCGCCCTCAACCAACACCGGAGCAGGAGGCTCAACGGAAGGCACAACTGGTACCTCATACCTGCGCAATAATGACCGATGAAAAACATTATGAATAGAAAAAGATGCAGGGAGGTCCAAACGGAAGGACACAGGGTTAAGAATCTCCAATATCTTGTACGGGCCGATGAACCGAGGCTTAAACTTGGGAGAAGAAACCCTCATAGGGACAAAACGAGAAGACAACCACACCAAGTCCCCAACACAAAGCCGAGGACCAACCCGACGCCGGCGGTTGGCAAAAAGCTGAGTCTTCTCCTGGGACAACTTCAAATTGTCCACTACCTGCCCCCAAATCTGATGCAACCTCTCCACCACAGCATCCACTCCAGGACAATCCGAAGATTCCACCTGACCAGAAGAAAATCGAGGATGAAACCCCGAATTACAGAAAAAGGGAGACACCAAGGTGGCAGAACTGGCCCGATTATTGAGGGCAAACTCCGCTAAAGGCAAAAAAGCAACCCAATCATCCTGATCTGCAGACACAAAACACCTCAAATATGTCTCCAAGGTCTGATTCGTCCGCTCGGTCTGGCCATTAGTCTGAGGATGGAAAGCAGACGAGAAAGACAAATCTATGCCCATCCTAGCACAGAATGCTCGCCAAAATCTAGACACGAATTGGGTACCTCTGTCAGAAACGATATTCTCCGGAATACCATGCAAACGGACCACATTTTGAAAAAACAGAGGAACCAACTCGGAAGAAGAAGGCAACTTAGGCAGGGGAACCAAATGGACCATCTTAGAGAAACGATCACACACCACCCAGATGACAGACATCTTCTGAGAAACAGGAAGATCCGAAATAAAATCCATCGAGATGTGCGTCCAGGGCCTCTTCGGGATAGGCAAGGGCAACAACAATCCACTAGCCCGAGAACAACAAGGCTTGGCCCGAGCACAAACGTCACAAGACTGCACGAAGCCTCGCACATCTCGAGACAGGGAAGGCCACCAGAAGGACCTTGCCACCAAATCCCTGGTACCAAAGATTCCAGGATGACCTGCCAACGCAGAAGAATGAACCTCAGAAATGACTTTACTGGTCCAATCATCAGGAACAAACAGTCTACCAGGTGGGCAACGATCAGGTCTATCCGCCTGAAACTCCTGCAAGGCCCGCCGCAGGTCTGGAGAAACGGCAGACAATATCACTCCATCCTTAAGGATACCTGTAGGTTCAGAATTACCAGGGGAGTCAGGCTCAAAACTCCTAGAAAGGGCATCCGCCTTAACATTCTTAGAACCCGGCAGGTAGGACACCACAAAATTAAACCGAGAGAAAAACAACGACCAGCGCGCCTGTCTAGGATTCAGGCGTCTGGCGGACTCAAGATAAATTAGATTTTTGTGGTCAGTCAATACCACCACCTGATGTCTAGCCCCCTCAAGCCAATGACGCCACTCCTCAAAAGCCCACTTCATGGCCAAAAGCTCCCGATTCCCAACATCATAATTCCGCTCGGCGGGCGAAAATTTACGCGAGAAAAAAGCACAAGGTCTCATCACGGAGCAATCGGAACTTCTCTGCGACAAAACCGCCCCAGCTCCGATTTCAGAAGCGTCGACCTCAACCTGAAAAGGAAGAGCAACATCAGGCTGACGCAACACAGGGGCGGAAGAAAAGCGGCGCTTAAGCTCCCGAAAGGCCTCCACAGCAGCAGGGGACCAATCAGCAACATCAGCACCCTTCTTAGTCAAATCAGTCAATGGTTTAACAACATCAGAAAAACCAGCAATAAATTGACGATAAAAGTTAGCAAAGCCCAAAAATTTCTGAAGACTCTTAAGAGAAGAGGGTTGCGTCCAATCACAAATAGCCTGAACCTTGACAGGATCCATCTCGATGGAAGAGGGGGAAAAAATATATCCCAAAAAGGAAATCTTTTGAACCCCAAAAACGCACTTAGAACCCTTCACACACAAGGAATTAGACCGCAAAACCTGAAAAACCCTCCTGACCTGCTGGACATGAGAGTCCCAGTCATCCGAAAAAATCAAAATATCATCCAGATACACAATCATAAATTTATCCAAATAATCACGGAAAATGTCATGCATAAAGGACTGAAAGACTGAAGGGGCATTTGAAAGACCAAAAGGCATCACCAAATACTCAAAGTGGCCCTCGGGCGTATTAAATGCGGTTTTCCACTCATCCCCCTGCTTAATTCGCACCAAATTATACGCCCCACGAAGATCTATCTTAGAGAACCACTTGGCCCCCTTTATGCGAGCAAACAAATCAGTCAGCAGTGGCAACGGATATTGATATTTAACCGTGATTTTATTCAAAAGCCGATAATCAATGCACGGCCTCAAAGAGCCATCTTTCTTAGCCACAAAGAAAAAACCGGCTCCTAAGGGAGATGACGAAGGACGAATATGTCCCTTTTCCAAGGACTCCTTTATATATTCTCGCATAGCAGCATGTTCAGGCACAGACAGATTAAATAAACGACCCTTAGGGTATTTACTACCCGGTATCAAATCTATGGCACAATCGCACTCCCGGTGCGGAGGTAATGAACCAAGCTTAGGTTCTTCAAAAACGTCACGATATTCAGTCAAGAATTCAGGAATCTCAGAGGGAATAGATGATGAAATGGAAACCACAGGTACGTCCCCATGCGTCCCCTTACATCCCCAGCTTAACACAGACATAGCTTTCCAGTCAAGGACTGGGTTATGAGATTGCAGCCATGGCAATCCAAGCACCAACACATCATGTGGGTTATACAGCACAAGAAAGCGAATAATCTCCTGGTGATCCGGATTAATCCGCATAGTTACTTGTGTCCAGTATTGTGGTTTATTGCTAGCCAATGGGGTGGAGTCAATCCCCTTCAGGGGTATAGAAGTTTCAAGAGGCTCCAAATCATACCCACAGCGTTTGGCAAAGGACCAATCCATAAGACTCAAAGCGGCGCCAGAGTCGACATAGGCATCCGCGGTAATAGATGATAAAGAACAAATCAGGGTCACAGATAGAATAAACTTAGACTGTAAAGTGCCAATTGAAACAGACTTATCAAGCTTCTTAGTACGCTTAGAGCATGCTGATATAACATGAGTTGAATCACCGCAATAGAAGCACAACCCATTTTTTCGTCTAAAATTCTGCCGTTCACTTCTGGACAGAATTCTATCACATTGCATATTCTCTGGCGTCTTCTCAGTAGACACCGCCAAATGGTGCACAGGTTTGCGCTCCCGCAGACGCCTATCGATCTGGATAGCCATTGTCATGGACTCATTCAGACCCGCAGGCACAGGGAACCCCACCATAACATCCTTAATGGCATCAGAGAGACCCTCTCTGAAATTCGCCGCCAGGGCGCACTCATTCCACTGAGTAAGCACAGCCCATTTACGGAATTTCTGGCAGTATATTTCAGCTTCGTCTTGCCCCTGAGATAGGGACATCAAGGCCTTTTCCGCCTGAAGTTCTAACTGAGGTTCCTCATAAAGCAACCCCAAGGCCAGAAAAAACGCATCCACATTGAGCAACGCAGGATCCCCTGGAGCCAATGCAAAAGCCCAATCCTGAGGGTCGCCCCGGAGCAAAGAAATCACAATCCTGACCTGCTGAGCAGGATCTCCAGCAGAGCGAGATTTCAGGGACAAAAACAACTTGCAATTATTTTTGAAATTTTGAAAGCAAGATCTATTCCCCGAGAAAAATTCAGGCAAAGGAATTCTAGGTTCAGATATAGGAACATGAACAACAAAATCTTGTAAGTTTTGAACTTTCGTGGTGAGATTATTCAAACCTGCAGCTAAACTCTGAATATCCATTTTAAACAGGTGAACACAGAGCCATTCCAGGATTAGAAGGAGAGAGAGAGAGAAAGGCTGCAATATAGGCAGACTTGCAAGAGATTCAATTACAAGCACACTCAGAACTGAGAAAAAAAAAAAAAAAAAATCTTCAGCAGACTTCTCTTTTCTCTCCTTTCTCTGTCAATTAATTTAACCCTTTCCGGCCGGTCAAACTGTTATGGTTCTCAATGGCAAGAGAACATAGCCCAGCAAACATACGAACTAGCTCTTGGAAGGATGGAAACTAAACTGACCATGAACTAAACCTGCCGCACAACTAACAGTAGCCGGGTAGCGTAGCCTGCGTTTTATCCCTAGACGCCCAGCGCCGGCCGGAGGACTAACTAATCCTGGCAGAGGAAAATATAGTCCTGGCTCACCTCTAGAGAAATTTCCCCGAAAGGCAGACAGAGGCCCCCACAAATATTGGCGGTGATTTTAGATGAAATGACAAACGTAGTATGAAAATAGGTTTAGCAAAATTGAGGTCCGCTTACTAGATAGCAGGAAGACAGAAAGGGTTTTCAGCTGACCATGAAAGTGCCCTATCAAAATACCATCCTGAAATTACTTTAAGACTCTAGTATTAACTCATAACATCAGAGTGGCAATTTCAGATCACAAGAGCTTTCCAGACACAGAAACGAAACTACAGCTGTGAACTGGAACAAAATGCAAAAACAAACAAGGACTAAGTCCAACTTAGCTGGGAGTTGTCTAGCAGCAGGAACATGCACAGAAAGGCTTCTGATTACAATGTTGACCGGCATGGAAGTGACAGAGGAGCAAGGCTAAATAGCGACTCCCACATCCTGATGGAAACAGGTGAACAGAGAGGATGATGCACACCAGTTCAATTCCACCAGTGGCCACTGGGGGAGCCCAAAATCCAATTTCACAACATCCATCTGTCTTGTCTGGGTCTCTGGTTATACAAAGGTATGATGGTAGCATTAATGTGTCGGTCATAGTCGGACTTTTGAGCATCAAAACATTCATAATACACCTTACTTCCGGACTGCTGCACTTTCTCAGACACCATTTATTCACTTGATATTTTCCTCCCTTGTCCGTGCCTTTTTTGTACATCCAAACATCCACACTCTGGCATGTTTGCCTTTTTCAATATTGGTCCCACATCTTTCACTGCTTCCTTTCCTTCTCTGTCTTTTACAATCTGCATAGCGGTTCTGGATCCCATTGGGGACCCTGACTGCACACAGAACAAGTTGCCCATGGCTTCAACTTATTCTTCAGACAGCTCACCTTTTTTCTGCAAATGCCCTTTTTAGTGTGCCTGTACCTTATCTACGGGTGGCCACACGTAGCAAGTCAGAGCAAGTGTCAAGGTTTAGCGGGAAGGCTTTCCACCTCTCACCCGGTAAACCTAAAGGATGTAACGGAAAGGCTTTCCACCTCTCACCCGCAACAAAAAAACAGCTGACTGTAGCAAGAGGCCATGATGTGTTAGGCCTCTAATCTACTACATCAGCAGTGCAGTTGGCTACCTCCTCTGTTGATCCTCAATTTGCTATATATCAATCACTCAACTTGAAGCAGGTGAATCTTTTACCAATCTTTCAATCGCACTGATAACCAAACAATCTTTATTCGGACTCCCATGACAGCACCACGAGAGAGGGGATCCGCCCCTTTAGGAACAGGAAACCCACAGATACAAAAGGGCAGCACCTCTCCCACGCATCAGTTGGTTTCCTGTTCCTAATGGGACGGGATCCTGCAGAATTTACAAAAGGATCCCAGGCCGGCCGGCCGACTCAGGTAGCGAGGGGGTCTCCTACCTCGGCCGGTGCGGAGTTCCTGGAAGATGTCACGATGGTCCTGGCAGGGCTGCATGTCAGTGTCATTCCAGCAGGGAGCGGTCGCCGGTGGTGTCCTGTCTCCAAGCCAGCGTAGGTGAGTATGTCCCCTGGGTCTCCTCCTTCTGGGGTGGCTGGGGTCTCTGTATGCGGCGGCGCTTGGGGGCGCCACCTGGGGTGCTGCGGCTCTGTCCGGCGTCCCTCGCCGCTCTGTGCGCTGATGGAGAAGCGCTGGGAGCCCGGGTGACGTCGGGGGAGGAGTCGGCAGTCACTTCCGGGTTTCCGGGGTCCTGCGCATGCGCAGTGTATCCAAGATGGCGGCGCCCACCGGTATAGCGACGCCTGCACCTGGGGGAGGCCGGAAAAATCAATCAGGGGAGCGCTAGGCACAGCTGCTGACCGGAGGAGGGGTTATAAAAAGAACTCCGGATCGTGGTCCCTTGCTTCTGGCCTCATATTGTGGGAGATGGAGGACGAGCACGTGCAGTTGCAGTTGCTGGAAGAGGTAGCTCAGAAGCCTAAAGGGAAGGATCGCGACAAAAGGAGTAGTGAGTCTGGCCACAAAAGCTCCTCCAGGCAGGGGTCTGGAGCATCAGCCAGAGGAAATCCCCCTCGTATTCCGGTACTTTTCTTTGGGCAGCTGCTGGTAAGTGATCTTCGTGAAAGTTCACCCAGTGACGTGATCCCCCTCATATGTTCTATTATAGGGGAAGAAATGTGCCGGGAAGGCGAAACACAGGGAATGTGGCATCTGCGGGGTTCCCCTACCTGATTTGTGCCCTAAAAAATTATGTGGCCCCTGTATCCAGCAGACGGTGAGGTCTCAGGAAAGGGGAGGGGGTGAGAGCATTATATCTACAAGGATTAGATTGCTTTAATTTGCCCCCTCAGGTAGCGGAGGAATCCCTTACTATGACCGCCAGCTTGAAAGAGATGATCAGAATGGAGGTCAGACAATCCTTAAAAGGTCTTTCTCAAGGAGGAAGTTCTAAATCTAAAGCTCCATTACACTCCGATTCTTCAGTAGAGGAGGATAAGGAGGAAGTTTTCTCCGGCTCAGCTGCATCGTCCTCTTCCTCGGATGAGGACACCGGCCGCTTCTGTCTACCCCTTGAACGAGTGGATAAGCTGGTCAAAGCGGTCAGAGGAACGATGGGCATAACTGAATCGAGACCCCAACTTTCCAAGGAGGAAATTATGTTTAGTGGGTTGGAGCAGAAAAAACGTAGGGTCTTTCCGCTCAATGAGAAAATCCAGGATCTTATCAATAGAGAGTGGAAGAAACCCGAGAGAAAGGGTTCCTTACCTCCAGCGCAGAAGCGCAGATATCCATTTGATGATCCAGCAGTCACCAATTGGGAAAAAGCCCCTAAGTTAGATGCGGCAATAGCCAAGGTGGCAAAACGGGCCTCTCTCCCCTTTGAGGACATGGGGACCCTTAAAGACCCCCTTGATAGGAAAGCGGACACCTTTCTAAAGAGTACCTGGGAGATGGCAGCCGGTGCCTTACGGCCTGCAGTGGCTTCAACCTGTACAGCCAGATCAATGATGGTCTGGCTGGAACAATTAGAGACCCAGTTGAAAGAAGGTGCGTCAAGGGATTCTATTCTGACTGCCTTACCAATGATTCAAGAAGCAGCCGCCTTCTTATCAGATGCATCCATTGACTCCGTTAAAATGGCTGCTAGAGCAGCAGGTCTCTCAAATGCAGCCAGGAGAGCTCTATGGCTGAAATGTTGGCCAGGCGATATACAGTCAAGATCAAAACTTTGTGCCATTCCATGTAAAGGGGAGTATCTATTTGGTCCCACCTTGGATGAACTCCTAGAAAAAGCGGGGGATGACAAAAAGAAATTCCCCAATCTGCTTGGGTCCTACCGTCGTCCCTTTAATAAGAGAAGGTTTGGTCGCGGAGGAAAGCGTACCTTTTCACCTTTAAGGGATCGATCTAGATGGGAAGACAGACGTAGACGAGGTACGGGATATATGTTCCGTCGTTCCTCAAAAGAAAGAAGACAAATGACTAGGAACCCCGGTGGGGGGTAGACTATTACATTTCTGTTCAGAATGGTCAGAGATCATGAATAGTGTCTGGGTACAAGATACTATTTCTCGGGGTCTTACACTTGAGTTTTGCCGTACCCCACGGGATAAATTTATGTTAACTCCCTTGCGCTCTAATCCCCTAGAACAATCTGCTCTAGAAGAAGAGGTGTGGTCTCTTTGCTCTAAAAATGTACTTACACAGGTTCCAGAGTCTGATAGAGGGAAAGGATTTTATTCTCCCTTGTTTCTTATTCAGAAACCTGATAAAACGTATAGAACCATCATAAATCTCAGGCATCTTAACAGTTATCTGGTTAAGCATACTTTTAAGATGGAGTCCATCAGCTCAACAATAAAAATGCTGTTCAAAAACTGCTTTATGGTGGTAATCGATTTAAAGGATGCCTATTACCATGTACCTATTCATGTGGATTTCCAGCAGTTCTTGAGGGTAGCAGTATTAATGGGAGGAGTGGTTAATCATTTTCAGTACAGAGCTCTTCCTTTCGGTATAACATCAGCCCCTAGAGTATTCACAAAAATAGTGGCGGAGGTGATGGCTCACTTGCGGGAATCTAATATTCTTATTGTCCCATACCTTGACGACTTCCTCATAGCAGGGAACTCGGCAGAACACTGTTTGTCCCAACTAGAACTAACTAGGGTTAAGTTGGAACGCCTGGGCTGGATAATTAATTTTGAAAAATCTCGGTTACAGCCTCAAAAAATTCAGAAGTTCCTAGGTTTATTATTAGATTCAACTACACAACAGTGTTATCTTCCGGAAAATAAATGAAATCCGATTCAGCATCAGGTATTAAAAGCAATTAATACACCCTCAATGACCCTTCGGCAAGCTATGTCCCTGCTGGGGTCCCTCACATCCTGCATTCCAGCAGTAAGGTGGGCACATTTTCATGCTAGATCCCTCCAGAAAGAAGTTTTGTTTAAGGACAGGATCTTGAGGGGTGTATTGGAGGAAAAGATAACTTTAGAACCAGCGACTCTCGAATCCCTAAATTGGTGGCTAGATAGGGATAATTTGTCGGCAGGTGTTCCCTGGATGATAGAAGTATCCCGGGTTATAACTACAGATGCTAGCTCCTCAGGTTGGGGGGCTCACATGAATGACATTGTAGTTCAAGGCCAATGGGAACCATACTCAACATCTTCATCCAATCAGAGAGAATTATTGGCAATCGAATTGTCAGTTAAAAAACTCCTCATGTATCTGCAGGGCCACCACGTCAGGATCCTCTCGGACAACCGGGTGGCAGTCTTCTATATAAATAATCAAGGAGGTACACGCTCCGAGACTCTGATGCAGATCACAGATCGTCTCCTCCAGATGGCAGAAGAGAATTTACAATCTTTGACTGCTCTACACATCACAGGAAAAGACAATGTAAAAGCGGACTTTCTCAGCCGCAATGTTCTAAAACAAGGAGAATGGTCTCTAAATGGAGACATCTTCAAGCAGATTGTCCGCTTATGGGGTCGACCAGTGGTGGACCTATTTGCCACGAAAGAAAACAAAAAAGTAAAAAACTTTTGTTCCCTAAATCCCAGGGAAAATCCACTGGCAGTGGATGCATTCCTCATAAAATGGGATTTTTCTCTGGCCTACGCCTTCCCACCATTGAACCTATTACCTCTAGTGGTGAGGAAAATCAGAGAAGACCGTGCGAGACTCATTCTGATTGCTCCTTTCTGGCCCAGGAGAATTTGGTTTTCATGGCTCAGGACAATGTCAGTGGACGATCCCTGGGTGCTTCCAGACATCCCAAATTTACTCTCCCATGGGCCGATACTCCATCCACAAGTGAAGGGACTTCATTTGACGGCTTGGAGTTTGAGCGGTCATTGTTAGAAAATAAAGGCTTCTCTTCTAAATTAGTGGATACCCTTTTAAAAAGTAGAAAGCCAATAACAACAAGAATCTACTCCAGAACCTGGAGAAAGTTCCTAACTTCCTCAGAATTTAACATTAATGATGGGGTACCAATAAGTCAAATATTGGAATTTCTGCAAAGGGGGTTAGAGTTAAATCTCTCCACAAGCACATTAAGAGTACAAGTTTCGGCACTCGGGGCCCTGTTCTCATGTAATATTGCGGGCAACTACTGGGTGTCGAGATTTATTAAGGCGGTCGGTAGAATTAGACCGTTATATAGAAACAAAATGGTACCATGGGATTTAAATCTTGTCCTTTCTTCTTTGACAAAGCCTCCTTTTGAGCCGTTGAATGAAGCCTCAGTCAGGATGTTGTCTCTCAAAACAGCTTTCCTAATAGCTATAACATCAGCTCGCAGAATAGGAGACATCCAGGCGCTCTCCAGACTTCCCCCGTATACAGAATTTCTCCAGGATAGAGTTATCCTTAGGCCGGACCCAGCCTACTTACCAAACGTAGTATCCCAGTTTCACAGATCGCAGGAGATAGTTTTACCCTCATTTATCCCTAATCCTTCTAACCCTAAAGAAAGTGAGCTCCATACCTTAGATGTCAGGAGATGCCTCCTTCAATATATCTCGGTCACTAATGATTGGAAGAAGGATAATGCACTATTCCTGTCCTTCCAAGGAAAGGGGCTAGAGCATCAAAATACATACTAGCTAAATGGATTAGGGAGGCTATCTCTCTTGCTTACACGACAGGTGGGGGTCCAGCTCCGCAGAATCTGAGGGCGCATTCCACCCGAGCCATGGCGTCATCCTGGGCAGAGAGGTCTGGAGTGTCGGTCGACCAGATATGTAAGGCGGCCACATGGTCATCCCCTTCCACCTTTTTTTAAACACTATAGGTTGGACTTGGGGTTCTCCTCAGATCTCACCTTCGGGTTAAGGGTGCTGCAGGCTGTGGTCCCTCCCTAAAATGGCTTACATCTCTGTAAATCTCTCGTGGTGCTGTCATGGGAGTCCGAATAAAGCATTAAGCTACTTACGGGTAGCGGCATTTTTCGGAGGCCCATGACAGCACCCTTAGTTCCCTCCCTTTTCACATGGGGGTTGCACATCCTGGGTTTATAAAGAACTAAATAATTTAAAGAAGAAAAGTTTTCTTCTCACGTGTGTTATCTCAATTGTTACTTTATTAAAATCATTGTATTTAATTGTATTGTATTTGCTTGTCATTAACTGCGGTAGTCCTCTCAGGCTCTGTAATCCAACTGATGCGTGGGAGAGGTGCCGCCCTTTTGTATCTGTGGGTTTCCTGTTCCTAAAGGGGCGGATCCCCTCTCTCGTGGTGCTGTCATGGGCCTCCGAAAAATGCCGCTACCCGTAAGTAGCTTAATGCTTTCACAAATTTCCTCTAACATAGGCACCATATTTTACTTCCACTTACAATGTTTCTTTCTACTTCAATACAGTACTATTGTTTTAAACACAAATCTCCCAGCGCGTACTACACCAAGGACAGAATATACAAAACACATTTACCCTCCCATCAGGTACTCAGCGGAGATAAGAACTCACAGCATCCCTCTAAGGAGAAATTCACAAGCAATCGCGCAGCGGACACATCTACCCCTCCCATCAGAATTTTATACATTTTGTTTTGAGAAACAGAATGCAGCAATTCTCAGACGTAATTCATTTCTACAAAACCTTCATCTTCAAAAACCGTTTTGCTATACAGACAGATCACTGCATAGTTTGAATAAGCTGATTCTGACCGCGTCCGGCCAAAACACATATAAAAATCTGTCAATGTCCAACCATATAAAACACGGGTTTCACTGAATCTCAGATGTAAATTAAATGTAAATTAAAAATATCCAAAACTCATCCGTCCTGGACCCTCAGCAACAGTTAGATGATACTTATGTGATCACTCATTCATACGTGCTCATTCAGGGATTTTTTTTTTCCTTTCACTTTTCAGTTGATTTTTAAAATCAGAAAATCCCTTACTCAATTACTCCACCTGATTCAGCTCAAAGTGAGTTGAATAATGTCTTCTGTCACATACAGAGGACCACACCTAATGGAACCCCTCAATCAGGGATTTATTTATCCCTTATACTCATTTACTCACCTCTCATCTCATTTAGAGGTTCTCATAGACATACATACAAGGTTCACACAGCCTGCCTATTTTGCACTTTGGAATTAACACAACTTATGTAAAACTGCAGCAGTGTCCACTGACACTCTGAGAGCACATTAAGGCCAAAACAGAAACCACAGCCCTATACAAAAAAAAGCTTCATATAATGTACTGCCAATCCAAAATCACCAAAACAACAACGCTGCACAGTCTATCCCAGCTCTGTGCTACACGGTACACAACCAGTTAATATATTGACAGATAACAATACAGATAACAATTATCATCTTATTACTCTATTATTCAACTCTCATACAGACAAAACACAAAACTCACTGGTGATGTAGGTTCTTTGAACCGTGCTCGCAGCCTTTACCCAGAGATATGGAGAGATCCAAAAGAGATTGTAAGTGCAAAACAAAGATTAAGAATAAAATTTCTCACCTTGCTGCAACTGGGTTTTGCATGTCCAATCTCCCAGGAAAGCTCCCACATACGGATTCCGAATAGACTTGTTACCACGGCCTCGCGTTGGGGCGCCAAAACTGTTGTAGCTGTTTGCGTTCTGACCCAATGTCAGACATGCCAGATCACCAGTGAGGCCAAATTGTGGAATTACGCCCTCCATTGACAAGCGCGCTTGGGGAAAAAGGAAGATGCACACAAATTGTGAGCAGTCACTTTATCTGATATAAGAAGCAAGAGGCAGTATTTTATACCATTTACAACAAATGTAACTCATGTAGTCCCCCGTTGTTACCCCGGGTCATGCTGACCTATATTTCTCACGTACCCAGAACATGCTGTTTGCTCACTATTGAAAACATGTAAGATAAGATGTATAAAATGCTTGAATCGTAGACTACAAGACTGCTGCCTCATAAGAACAAATTCTAAACACATTCTAGCAAATAAAGGCACAACATTAACCCTTCTATATCAATGCCATTCAGCCTTCCCCAATGACAGGCGCCTTCATGCAATTTTGCTTTGCATTGCAACATTTTTGTAGAAAACCCATTGGAATATATGTTAATGGTCCCAATTCATTAGCGGGAGTATATAAGTTGTGTTGTATTATAGTTACATACATCTATACAGTTCATGTAGAATTCCTAACTAGAGCTGGGCGGATTGCTTTGTGTGACTGTTCCATTGGCCAGATCTGTAAGCTTTTACCTTTCGGGACCTTCCAGGTTCAGCTTTTGATTAGCCAGGCATGACTACTGTTCTGGCCGATGGATCTCAGTCATGCAAAGTGATCCGCCCATCTCTATATCTGACCATTGGTACTTAGTTAGGAAATTCTGGGTCTACTGTGATCCTCATGAAATATACACATTCATGTAAAACCTGATCTTTCTTGATTTCAGGGAACAACTGTGATCCCCTTCATCACATCAGTCCTACAAGACCCATCTCAGTGGGAAACTCCAGAAGATTTCAACCCTCAGCATTTTCTGGACGAGGATGGGCAGTTCCGCACCAGGATGGCGTTCATTCCCTTCTCAGCAGGTAAGAACCAAAGATGGAAATATCGGAGAGTAGACAAATGGAGCATCTGGGATTCTGGGCAAAGAGAAGAATTGGGGTCTAGAAAGACCAGACCATAATAATGAACATTACATTTGCGTGGAATAACTTTCCAAGAATCACATTTCTCAGGAAAACCCCCGCAAACAGGGGAATTCAAGTTTTGCCTGATCCGCTCATCTATAACGAAAGCTGAGGAATTTAGTTTTAAATGTATAGAGTGATTGAGTCGCCCCCAGGGCAGTAGGGTGCTCGGTACCGGGTTCGGTCGCAAGGGAGATGTCACAGTGGCTGCGATCCGGTCCGTGGCCCTGGGCCTCAACGTTAAAGGGTTTAAATGTTCAAAGTTTGTTGTGACGCCACCTGTAGAGTTCGGTCAGTAGTTGGTCCGACACTGCATTAAAGGGGTCCCCTGGGGGATGCGGCAGCCCAGATGTTACACTTCCCACAGGTGAAGCGGGGTCCTCAGGGGTCCTATGGTGTGTCACGTAGATGGTAAAGCCGGTGAATAAATGGAGGAGACAAGTTATAAGTCTTTACCTGGTTTACTGTAGGATGCTGGCCACAATCCAGGGTACCAGGCACGGGTGATGGTGGTCCGGCCAGCTCAGAGGCAAATAAGAGTTCCCTTGTCCCAGTAGAGGTCCATGAGCCTTTCCAACTAGCGCCTTTCAAGGTGAGGTCCCTGCTGCCTGAAGCTTCCTACAGGGTCCTCCAGTTTCCCCCTGTCCTGGGACAGGTACATGCACGACGGGCAGCTTGAGCCTTTTTAGAGGGACTCTTAACATGCCTCAGGCTCCACAGGTGCTGTTGCGTCTCAGGTGTGGTACGGGCAGGTAACGTGTAGTGTCATGCCGTCCGGTTCTGCTCCGTGTCTTAGAGACCCACGAAAGACTCGGGCTCCCGGTACCCGGTTACTTCTGCTCTCAGGGTGCCCTGCCACAGTTCCCCTCTGATCTCTGCTCCTCTCCTGTGCTCCTTCCCTTGCGGCTGCTCTACATACAACAACCCTTCAGGTTCTCTCGCTCCTTCCTTCTCTCTCCTTCCAGAGGCTGCAGCTCCCTCGTGGCTGCCAGGCCTCTCTGTCCCCTCTGCGTGCCTTCTGGACGTCTCCCTACAACTGGCTAACTCCTCCAGGTCAGGATACATATAACAGAGGGAAGCTCCCCTGAATCCGGGTCTTAAGCTCCCCCTCCTGGCCTGGATTCAGAATGTGTTGCATGCGTGTGCCTTACCTGGTGAAGAGAACTCCTTTGCCTCTGAGCATGACATCACCTTCCCCGAAGGAAAAGCAACATCACTGCAGCAACCGGCCACCTGGGGTGCTGCATGATCATATTCAAAAAGGAGAAACATTGGAGTTTTTGGCAAAATTTCTATAACAACCTTTATTGAAACAGACCATCAAACATATATTAAACAAGCTTTAAAAGATTTGATTAAAAAGGACACCGACACTGGCCGCACTCAGCACTAAATGTAATACTAAAGGGCTTTAATCAACATGACATTTTAAGGACCCCATCACCTACAATGTCCATCCACCTGCTCCCAAAGGTTAATGGAGGGAGGACATTAATCAATATAGCCCAGTGGCTGTTGTAGAATCTTCTCTGGGGATTCCTCTCCCATACTGCCCCTAAATACATATGATCACAAAAATCAACCTATGTTAAGTTGAATAAAAGGGTCAGCTTACCCAGACTGAGGCACACCGCTGGACGCACCCCGACGCACGTTTCGCCGCTCTACAGCCTTGCTTTCTCAAGGGGAGGTGTTCCCCTTGAGAAAGGGAGTGGTATGAAGTAGCTAGGCATTAATTGCTTGGCATACTGACCAATATGAGTCTGGGTATTTTTGCATTGATGTATGGAGTGATCTCCGCAATTGTCTGTAACTATCACTAATGTTGGTAAAATGGTTTTATTTATTGGGGTTATTATATCTGCCCTATTCAAAATATTTTTGGATATAATTAATTATACGTACTAGGGGTGGGATGGTTTATTATCAGGCCCAGAAGAAGCATAAACACATGTGAAACAGGTTAGACTTTGTGTCTCTGTAACATCCATGACTGAATAAACCTTTTGGATGTGTCAGTGGTGACTGCCGCCTGCTTTCTTAGATGGAATTCTTGTCTTTTTTGTGTATGGCGTTGTCAATTCATACAGAAAACAACTTCCAGGTCTCAGGAATAAATTTGAAGGGAATCTGTCATATCCTGATGCACTTGTCACCTATAGATATATGAATAATCTGCAGGTCTATAGTGGCCACAGCTCTGAAATCCCGGCTACCAGGAGGAAATTGAAAGCCGGATGAATAAGTTCAGTGACAGTGGCGTGCCGATGCTGCTTCAGTCACTGCTCATTACTTAGTGATCGGCTGTAAGTGCGCCCTGGCCTACTGACTGACAGCCATATTGGCACTGATTGACTGACAGCCATCTCTGTAGTATATGTGCCTCAGCGTGCTTATAGCAGCTCACTAAGTGAGGAGCAGTGACCGAAGCCGCATCGGCACGCCTCTATAACTGGAAGCTGCCGGGAGGAATTTATTTAATTCGCTTCCTCCCGGTAGCGACGCTGTTAGTGCGCAGCTGGGCAGTTTTGGAATACTAATAACCTGCAGATTAACCCTATAACTGCAGCTAATGACAGATTCCATTTAAAGTATTAAATCTTAGCATTCTACTGCCCAAAGAGTTGATGGTGAACTCAGGAACGATGCACCAATTATTATAAACCAGTAAATACAGACAGTGAGCCGAGGTCTTTAGATGGTGGGAAGTAAAGCATAGAGCGACACCGGGAATAAGATAATTAATCAGATACATTATCGTGTCTTCTTCTAGGGAAGCAAGCTTGTCTTGGAGAGAACCTGGCCCGCATGGAGCTCTTCCTGCTCTTCTCCGCTTTGCTCCAGAAATTCACCTTCACCCTGCCCCCAGGAACAGAACGTCAGGACTCGAAATATCTGAACCTTAACAAGATGGAGATCATCGCATCAGCCCAGATATGTGCCGTGCCTCGTGTCTTGTCCAAGTGACCGACTGCCATCCAGCTGCTCAATATGGATGAGAATATAAGAAAATAATCCAGAGCATGTGACAAAAAGACTCTGATGACAAAAAAATTAATAGATTTAGCATTTTCAGGGAAAATTTGGGAAAACACTAATTCTTTCACATTGTGTCAAATTAATTGGCAGAATTTTAGCCAAATTCTGTAAAAATCACAAAAATTGAGGAATATAATAGATAATAACTGTAACCTATTCGCTTATTGATGTTTCTTGCCTGTTTTGCGCCTCTAATAAACAAGACAATTCTCCTACTTTTGACAAATGCAAATAAAACCTAAACTATAAAATAAAAGTAATAAACTTGTGCATCTGATAAATCAGCATGGTGCAACAGGACTTTGTCTAATCTGTCCGGTATTTTCCCACAGGTTTATTGATGGCATTTTCTCCTCCTTTTGTCCTTGGCTTTCTGCTTCCCATAGACAGTAATGGCTCTCGAGCTGTCCTGTGGTTATAGTCCATCTGTGCTAGGAAATGCCGAGTTTTAGATATGTTAGAACACCGGCGTTGTACTCTGCAGTGATTTTCTTGTTGGGGCACCGCCTGTTGGTCAGGACATTTCTTCACCTCTTCCTCTGACCCCTTTTATAAGCGATTTCTTTACACACGAGATTTCCTTTCGTTGTATGTTCTTCCTCGATCACAACATTCTTGGCTTACTCTCCACATAACTTCAAGAGAAAAACCCACAAAGTTCCAATAGCAAAAAGTCTGGTGTCACTAATAAAAGTGGCCATTCCGTTTCCATCTCCCAGAGATTTTCCCCATGCCTGACAATGTGTGCACAAATGATACTAGAGCAGGGACCTCGCCTACTTGTGATTAGTGACTTCACCAATCATTGTGCCACTCTTATGTTTGCGTCAAAAGGCAAATGCCATTAAAGTTGTTACGATACTGGTAAAGAACTAATGAAATGCAATGGCCAGAACAGCATGAGTAAGATTCATCAATGATGTATATAATACCCTTGGGAATACTAGCGTGAAACAATAAGATTAAATGCTGTGGAGGTTAGGATCAGCCTGGGGAAGACCATTCTTAAGAGCTGGAGACTGGAGCTAGTCAGAAGCCTCGATACAATTTTCAAGCAATACCTAGGAGTTCCAAGTGCCCTGAAGTAGGCCCAAAAGGTAGCAAGATGGCTGACACAGCAACAACATCGACTATCTAATTTATGGGCAGTTCAGGTGCAAACTGCACTCTCCAGTGGAAGGAGGTGAAAATGCAGGATAATCTCTTAAAATATAGAGCTGCAGCCACTGTTAGTCAATTAGCGAAAGGACCGCAGAATCCTGGCAGAAGTATTGGGGACACACTAGTGCATTATGGAGCTGTTGTGCTCACTAATTTCTTAGGAAGACCCAAAACTGCTTTTTTAGACACACAGCCAAGACTGTTATCTATATGTTGACTTTTGAATTTATGCGTTTTTTTCTGATTGGCCAAGAAAACAGACTTTTGATTGTGTAAGCCTGTAATATTGACTTGTAAGTTGACATTTATTGTAACATATTGTGCTGTTATTCTGAATGACTAGAGGCACATAAGTAAACAATTACCGTATTTTCCGGCGTATAAGACGACTTTTTAACCCCCGAAAATCTTCTTAAAAGTCGGGGGTCGTCTTATACGCCGGGAATCGACTTGTACGCCGGTGTATATGGTGGGTGGGGAGGGGGAGTGATCCTGATGACGAGGGGGCGTCTCACAGGAAAGTGAGTAATCCCCATTACCTTATCCTAGCGGTGCAGCGTGGGGGTGTCAGTGCTGGGAGCGGCGGCAGCTGCTGTGTTCTGGTGCGGCGGCTCCTCTTCTGTGTGGGGCCTCTGTGCTGTGAGGTGGCGGCGGCAGCGGCGTATCTTTATCCAGTTGGGGCTCCTCCGGCATCTCCTTAGCCCTGGAGGCCCCGCCGCAACTCCATCGGTGCGATGCGGTGGCCTCCGGGAAAATGGCCGCTGCTCAGATTCAGATCTCGTGTCCCGAGATTTCGGGACGAGATCTGAATCTGAGCAGCGGCCATTTTCCCGGAGGCCACCGCATCGCACCTATTGAGCTGCCTCCGGGAAAATGGCCGCTGCATTGCACCGATGGAGTTGCGGCGGGGCCTCCAGGGCTAAGGAGATGCCGGAGGAGCCCCAACTGGATAAAGATATGCCGCCGCCACCGCCACCTCACAGCACAGAGGCCCCACACAGAAGAGGAGCCGCCGCACCAGAGCACAGCAGCCGCCGCACCAGAGCACAGCAGCCGCCGCCGCTCCCAGCACTGAGACCCCCACGCTGCACCGCTACGATAAGGTAATGGGGGATACTCACTTTCCTGTGAGACGCCCCTCGTCATCAGGATCACTCCCCCCCCCCCCCAAAAGGCACATATTCACCGGCCCTATAAGACGACATAGGGTGTATAAGAAGACCCCCGACTTTTAAGAAGATTTTATATTTTAACTGGTAAAGTTGGGGGGTCGTCTTATACGCCCAGTCGTCTTATACGCCGGAAAATACGGTATGTTTGTTGATATGTCGATTACACATTGTCCAGGCCAGCTAGTTTGTTGACTTGCAAAACAGAGGAGGAAAAACTATGCAAATAGATTACATAATCAAACAATGCAAGTTGATCTTGTCACGATCCTTCCCCTTTACCTGTGAATGCTGGCTTAAAAGACAGTTTTTAACTATAAAAAGGATATATGCCAAAGTAACATCATATAGATATACATCCAGACATCAAATGTACCAGAGACTCTTTACAAGACAGCAGCGAAGACATCATGGCTCAATCACGAGGGACACAGATTTGTCATTCTACAGAATGCCAGCTTAGGGGACAACGACCCCAGCTGAAAGAATACAGATCAGCTCCATTGACCATCAGTGAACCCATGGCTACCTTTGGGGTAGTCGGGATTTGGACCTACTGGTCACCTGAGCTCCAGGGATACATTTGTGAAAGCCATGAATGGAACCCACTGGTCACCTGGCTCTATGAATATGTTTTGAGAAGCCAGGTTATGACCCTCCGGTCAACTGGTCTTGTACTTCAAAGGACTGTCATCTTCATAAACTTGTCATTATCTCCTCACTCTGGGTATCAGAGGTGTGGTAATCGACCCTGAGAGCTCTGAAGTCCCAGCTGCTCTTATTCCAGAAAGTCAGTTGAAGGGTGAAACTCTATGATTTTCTACCATCATTGGTATTGTGCTGGGACTGCGCTACATGTTATTTGCCTGTTTTTTGGTTCAATAAAATATTGCCACAGTTTCACCTTCACCCTGTGTTGTCTGAACAATATTACACCCTTGGTAAACGGAGAGCAGGCGTGCGTTGGGATGATCCATGGTCCATGCAGTTTTGGCTAGTGTAGCAGGGCACCCGCTGACCCCCATTGTTTCCACATATGGTACACCACTTCTGAAACCAGTGCAGTGAGAATAAGTGGTACGTTGGATAGCAGATAATGCTTCCAGCTGGTTTGGCAGTACCACCAAATCTTCCACATGGTCCAGTATCACCAGCCTACAGTCTGGATCACATTCTCCTCACACTGACCCTTCTTTCTCCCACTATGTTGAGTCCCAGGAGACTAGGGATCGAAACTGGGACACTCCGAGGAGCTCTTTACCATGACATTTTTTGATTGTGGTCTCTGAACCTGCATGCTCCTAGAGCAGGGGTGGGGAACCTCAGGCCCCAGGGCCACTTACGGCCCTCGATGACCTTTTATCAGGCCCCCGAGCAGATTCTCAGGGACTGCATTCTTGAGCAAAGAGCTGTATTTTGATTGCCACAAGCTCATTAATTTCTTCTTGATCTGTTGGCACACGCAGTGTTCACTACTGAACGCTGAAGGGCATGCAATGAAAGATTACATCCTGAAACTAGTGCCAGAGTCATGATGAACTTTATGGGCAGAGTGTTGTGAATTTGGATTCTGGGCTCCCCCGGTGGCTACTGGTGGAATTGAACTGGTGTCTTCATCTTCTCTGTTCACCTGTTCCCATCAAGATGTGGGAGTCGCTATATAACCTTGCTGCTCTGTTAGTTGCTTGCCGGTCAACAATGTTATCAGAAGCCTCTCTGTGCTTGTTCCTGCTCCTAGACAACTACTAGATAAGTTGGACTCTTGTCCATGTTTGTTTTTGCATTTTGTTCCAGTTCACAGCTGTAGTTTCGTTACTGTGTCTGGAAAGCTCTTGTGAACAGGAATTGCCACTCTGGTGTTATGAGTTAATGCCAGAGTTTTAAAGTAATTTCTGGATGGTGTTTTTGATAGGGTTTTCAGCTGACCATGAAAGTGTCCTTTCTGTCTTCTGCTATGTAGTAAGTGGACCTCAAATTTGCTAAACCTATTTTCATACTACGTTTGTTATTTCATCTCAACTCACCGCCAATACATGTGGGGGGCCTCTGTCTCCTTTCGGGGTATTTCTCTAGAGGTGAGCTAGGACTAATATTTTCCTCTGCTAGCTTTATTTAGTCCTCCGGCTGGTGCTGGGCATCTAGAATCAACGTAGGCATGCTACCCGGCCACTGCTAGTTGTGCGTTAGGTTTAGTTCATGGTCAGCTCAGTTCCCATCTTCCAAGAGCTAGTTCCTATATATGCTTATGCTATGTTCTCTTGCCATTGAGATCATGACAGTTTGACCGGCCCGCAAAGTGTTAATTGTTTGGGCTGAAGCAGGAGAAAAAGAAGTGTTGAAGGGAAATTTTTTTTTTTTCCCCTCAGAGTTTTGCTGCCTAGCCCTTAATTGCTGTCTAGCTGCTTCTTACCTCCTCTTAACCCTTGAATGGCTCTGTGTCCACCTGTTTGTAATGGATCTTCAGAGTGTAACTGCAGGTTTGAATAATCTCGCCACGAAGGTACAAAATTTGCAAGATTTTGTTTGTCATGCACCTGTATCTGAGCCGAGAATTCCTTTGCCGGAATTTTTCTCGGGGAATAGATCCGGGTTTCAGAATTTTCGAAATAATTGCAAATTATTTTTGTCTCTGAAATCTCGCTCTGCCGGAGACCCTGCACAGCAGGTCAGGATTGTGATTTCCTTGCTCCGGGGCGACCCTCAAGACTGGGCTTTTTCATTGACACCAGGGGATCCTGCGTTGCTCAATGTGGATGCGTTTTTTCTGGCCTTGGGGTTGCTTTATGACGAACCTCATTTGGAGCTTCAGGCAGAAAAAACTTTGATGTCCCTATCTCAGGGGCAAGATGAAGCGGAAATTTACTGCCAAAGATTCCGTAAATGGTCTGTGCTTACTCAGTGGAATGAGTGCGCCCTGGCGGCGACTTTCAGAGAGGGTCTCTCTGATGCCATTAAGGATGTTATGGTGGGGTTCCCTGTGCCTGCGGGTCTGAATGAGTCCATGACAATGGCTATTCAGATCGATAGGCGTTTGCGGGAGCGCAAACCAGTGCACCATCTGGCGGTGTCCACTGAGAAGTCGCCAGAGAGTATGCAGTGTGATAGAAATTCTGTCCCGAAGCGAGCGGCAGAATTTTAGACGGAAAAATGGGTTGTGTTTCTATTGTGGTGATTCTACTCATGTTATATCAGCATGCTCTAAGCGCACTAAAAAGCTTGGTAAATCTGTTTCCATTTGCACCTTACCGTCTAAATTTATTCTATCTGTGACCCTGATTTGCTCTTTGTCATCTATTACCACGGACGCCTATGTCGACTCTGGCGCCGCTTTGAGTCTTATGGATTGGTCCTTTGCCAAACGCTGTGGGTATGATTTAGAGCCTTTGGAGACTCCTATTCCTCTGAAGGGGATTGACTCCACCCCATTGGCTAATAATAAACCACAATACTGGACACAAGTAACTATGCGTATTAATCCGGATCACCAGGAGATTATTCGCTTTCTGGTGCTGTATAATCTACATGATGATTTGGTGCTAGGATTGCCTTGGCTGCAATCTCACAACCCAGTCCTCGACTGGAGAGCTATGTCTGTGTTGAGCTGGGGATGTAAGGGGGCTCATGGGGATGTACCTGTGGTTTCCATTTCATCATCCATTCCCTCTGAAATTCCTGAGTTCCTGTCTGACTATCGTGACGTCTTTGAAGAATCCAAGCTTGGTTCGTTACCTCCGCACCGAGAGTGCGATTGTGCCATAGATTTAATCCCGGGTAGTAAATACCCAAAGGGTCGTTTATTTAATCTGTCTGTGCCTGAACATGCTGCTATGCGAGAATATATAAAGGAGTCCTTGGAAAAGGGACATATTCGTCCATCGTCATCTCCCTTAGGAGCCGGTTTTTTCTTTGTGTCAAAAAAAGACGGCTCTTTGAGACCATGTATTGATTATCGGCTTTTGAATAAAATCACTGTTAAATATCAATACCCATTGCCGTTGCTGACTGATTTGTTTGCTCGCATAAAGGGGGCCAAGTGGTTCTCTAAGATTGACCTTCGTGGGGCGTATAATTTGGTGCGAATCAGGCAGGGGGATGAGTGGAAAACCGCATTTAATACGCCCGAGGGCCACTTTGAGTATTTAGTGATGCCTTTTGGTCTTTCTAATGCTCCGTCAGTTTTCCAGTCCTTTATGCATGATATTTTTCGCGATTATTTGGATAAATTTATGATTGTGTATCTGGATGATATTCTGATTTTTTCGGATGACTGGGACTCTCATGTCCAGCAAGTCAGGAGGGTTTTTCAGGTTTTGCGGTCTAATTCTTTGTGTGTGAAGGGTTCTAAGTGTGTTTTTGGGGTACAGAGGATTTCCTTTTTGGGATATATTTTTTCCCCCTCTTCCATTGAAATGGATCCTGTCAAGGTTCAAGCTATTTGTGATTGGACGCAGCCCTCTTCTCTTAAGAGTCTTCAGAAATTTTTGGGCTTTGCTAACTTTTATCGTCGATTTATTGCTGGTTTTTCGGATATTGCTAAGCCATTGACCGATTTGACTAAGAAGGGTGCTGATGTTGCTGATTGGTCCCCTGATGCTGTGGAGGCCTTTCGGGAGCTTAAGCGCCGTTTTTCCTCTGCCCCTGTGTTGCGTCAGCCTGATGTTGCTCTACCTTTTCAGGTTGAGGTCGACGCTTCTGAGATCGGAGCTGGGGCAGTGTTGTCGCAGAAAAGTTCTGACTGCTCCGTGATGAGGCCTTGTGCCTTCTTTTCCCATAAATTTTCGCCCGCTGAGCGGAATTATGATGTTGGGAATCGGGAGCTTTTGGCCATGAAGTGGGCTTTTGAGGAGTGGCGCCATTGGCTTGAGGGGGCCAGACATCAGGTGGTGGTATTGACTGACCACAAAAATTTGATTTATCTTGAGACCGCCAGGCGCCTGAATCCTAGACAGGCGCGCTGGTCATTATTTTTCTCTCGGTTTAATTTTGTGGTGTCATACCTACCGGGTTCTAAGAATGTTAAGGCGGATGCCCTTTCTAGGAGTTTTGAGCCTGACTCGCCTGGTAACTCTGAGCCCACAGGTATCCTTAAGGATGGAGTGGTATTGTCAGCCGTTTCTCCAGACCTGCGGCGGGCCTTGCAGGAGTTTCAGGCGGAGAGACCTGATCGTTGCCCACCTGATAAACTGTTTGTTCCTGATGATTGGACCAGTAGAGTCATCTCTGAGGTTCATTCTTCTGCGTTGGCAGGTCATCCTGGCATTTTTGGTACCAGGGATTTGGTGGCAAGGTCCTTCTGGTGGCCTTCCCTGTCACGAGATGTGCGAGGCTTTGTGCAGTCTTGTGACGTTTGTGCTCGGGCCAAGCCTTGTTGTTCTCGGGCTAGTGGATTATTGTTGCCCTTGCCTATTCCTAAGAGGCCTTGGACGCACATCTCGATGGATTTTATTTCAGATCTGCCTGTTTCTCAGAAGATGTCTGTCATCTGGGTGGTGTGTGACCGTTTTTCTAAGATGGTCCATTTGGTTCCTCTGCCCAAGTTACCTTCTTCTTCCGAGTTGGTTCCTCTGTTTTTTTCAAAATGTTGTTCGTTTGCATGGTATTCCTGAGAATATCGTTTCTGACAGAGGGACCCAATTCGTGTCTAGATTTTGGCGGGCATTCTGTGCTAGGATGGGCATAGATTTATCTTTTTCGTCCGCTTTCCATCCTCAGACGAATGGCCAGACCGAGCGGATTAATCAGACCCTGGAGACATATCTGAGGTGTTTTGTGTCTGCTGACCAGGATGATTGGGTTGCTTTTTTGCCATTGGCGGAGTTCGCTCTCAATAATCGGGCCAGCTCTGCCACTTTGGTGTCCCCGTTTTTCTGTAATTCGGGGTTTCATCCTCGATTTTCCTCTGGTCAGGTGGAATCTTCGGATTGTCCTGGAGTGGATGCTGTGGTGGAGAGATTGCATCAGATCTGGGGGCAGGTGGTGGACAATTTGAGGTTGTCCCAGGAGAAGACTCATCTTTTTGCCAACCGCCACCGTCGTGTTGGTCCTCGGCTTTCTGTTGGGGATTTGGTGTGGTTGTCTTCTCGTTTTGTCCCTATGAGGGTCTCTTCTCCTAAGTTTAAGCCTCGGTTTATCGGCCCGTATAAGATATTGGAGATTCTTAACCCTGTTTCCTTCCGTTTGGACCTCCCTGCATCCTTTTCTATTCATAACGTTTTTCATCGGTCATTATTGCGCAGGTATGAGGTACCGGTTGTGCCTTCCGTTGAGCCTCCTGCTCCGGTGTTGGTTGAGGGTGAGTTGGAGTACGTTGTGGAGAAAATCTTGGACTCTCGTGTTTCCAGACGGAGACTCCAGTATCTGGTCAAGTGGAAGGGATACGGCCAGGAGGATAATTCTTGGGTGAATGCATCTGATGTTCATGCCTCCGATCTGGTTCGTGCCTTTCATAGGGCCCATCCTGATCGCCCTGGTGGTTCTGGTGAGGTTTCGGTGCCCCCTCCTTGAGGGGGGGGTACTGTTGTGAATTTGGATTCTGGGCTCCCCCGGTGGCTACTGGTGGAATTGAACTGGTGTCTTCATCTTCTCTGTTCACCTGTTCCCATCAAGATGTGGGAGTCGCTATATAACCTTGCTGCTCTGTTAGTTGCTTGCCGGTCAACAATGTTATCAGAAGCCTCTCTGTGCTTGTTCCTGCTCCTAGACAACTACTAGATAAGTTGGACTCTTGTCCATGTTTGTTTTTGCATTTTGTTCCAGTTCACAGCTGTAGTTTCGTTACTGTGTCTGGAAAGCTCTTGTGAACAGGAATTGCCACTCTGGTGTTATGAGTTAATGCCAGAGTTTTAAAGTAATTTCTGGATGGTGTTTTTGATAGGGTTTTCAGCTGACCATGAAAGTGTCCTTTCTGTCTTCTGCTATGTAGTAAGTGGACCTCAAATTTGCTAAACCTATTTTCATACTACGTTTGTTATTTCATCTCAACTCACCGCCAATACATGTGGGGGGCCTCTGTCTCCTTTCGGGGTATTTCTCTAGAGGTGAGCTAGGACTAATATTTTCCTCTGCTAGCTTTATTTAGTCCTCCGGCTGGTGCTGGGCATCTAGAATCAACGTAGGCATGCTACCCGGCCACTGCTAGTTGTGCGTTAGGTTTAGTTCATGGTCAGCTCAGTTCCCATCTTCCAAGAGCTAGTTCCTATATATGCTTATGCTATGTTCTCTTGCCATTGAGATCATGACAGCAGAGTTTGTACGGCCCCTGAAGGATGGTATAAATATCCAAATGGCTCTTGGCAGAAAAAAGGTTCCCCACCCCTGTCCTAGAGGGTTAGGACGACATGCCATTTAGTGTTGCACAAAACTTAGAGGCACAGATGATGGAGAACAGCAAATTTTAGATAAGGAGACAGAAGATGATTATGAAATACAGTTGCCACAAAATCTTGTTGTTGTTTATAGTGATAAGCGAATAGTGAAATAGTCGGCTTTGGGAAAATGGGTACAAATAATTTCTAATATCCGTGTATTCGTACCGAATAACGAATACAAGCCAAGTCAATAGAAAAGCCGAATATTTTTCTGCTGGACCCAACAAACTGGTCTGGGGGCCTGAGAAAAGCTGAAACGGATGGGAAAGTGCTAAAACTAAATGGCAACAGCATGGAGAAGATGCCTGCATGCCTTTCTGCCTCGCATATGGTATCTGCAAATAATGTTGTCAGACTATTGCATTGGTTTTACGGTTTTATAAGAAGACCTACCAAAACCTCTTTTTCTCTGATCGCCCATGACGGCACCACGGAGAGAGGGGATCCGCCCACCAAGGACAGGAAACCTACGGATAAAAAGGCGGTACCACTCTCCCGCATCAGTTGGTTTCCTGTCCTTGATGGGAGACCTATGGACTTACCAGATCGACGTGGGAATTCCGGGGCCATCTAGTCCGGTTCAGGCAGCTGGGGTCCCTCTGCCTCGGCTAAGGTGGTGACCCGAAGCGCCACCGCGAAGGGCTAGTGGGCCTCTAGGGTGTGCGGGGGAGGTGACAAGGAGTTCGCGGTCACCTCCCCAGGTAAGATGCAGCAGGCAACATCCAGGGGGGTCCCTCTGTGGTTGCGGGAGGTGCGGCGCGACCCTCCCCAAAAAACATGCGTCAGTCTGCACACTGCACCGCCATCGGGCGTGCAGAACCGCGAAGTAGGGACTGCATAGGACCGGAGGCGCCGGTCAGCAGCGCCATATATGCACTCCCGGCGCCATCTTGCAAGGCGCATGCCCGGGATTAAGCTGGTCTCGCGAGGCGCTCGTACGGCTTCTGCGCAGGCGCCGCTTAAGCCCGACTGCGCAGGCGCCGGTGTTCGGCGCTCCTCGCCATCACCCGGGCGCTACTGCGCAGGTGCCGACGTTCGGCCATCAGCGGTATGCCTGGGCGGGCCGGAGTTCCTATAGCTACTGCGCAGGCGTTCGGCGCTCCTCGCCATCAGCCGGGCACTACTGTGCAGGCGCGGATGTAAAAAAAAAAAAAAAAAGCGGCGCGAAGGCTTTAAATGAGGAAAGTTACTTCCTCCTAGCGGCTCCGCAATATATCAGCAGAAGCCTCAAAAAAAGCTACTTGCAACTACACCAGAGTGTTGTCAAAGCAGTAACCGCAGACCAGCAGCAATATGAGCGACCCGGCATCTCCCTTTCCAGAATCATCACCTATAGCAGCGCCACAGCAGCAGCAAAAAAGGCGACAGCAGCGCCAGGACACCAGCAACGAACGCCAGAGGTCCCAACACAGTAAGGGGTCCAGTACGGCGTCGGGGAAAAAGCCAGAGGTGGAGAATCCCCAATCGGTATTTATGGGTCCTGGAGGTGGTAAGTGGATCTTCGTGAAAGCAGAGACAGTAAGGTTATTATTTGTCTCTTTTAGGGGAGGAAGAGCGTAGGCAAAACAAAGCATAAAATTTGTGCCTTTGTAGAGAAGATCTTCCACCTGCCTGGGAGAAGACGCTGTGTAACACTTGCATACAGCAGACAGTATCTGAAAGTCTGCCAGGGTTTGCAACCGACTTAAAAAACCTGATTAAAGAGCAAGTAGAAGACACCCTTAGATCCCTAAAAAAGGGGAAAAAACGGAGAAAGACCAAGGATAGGTCTCCATCTCCGGTCTCAAAATCTGACAGCGACAGTGCGAGCTCAGTATCCTGCGACTCCTCCTCCTCATCATCTGCATCATCCACTTCTTCCTCGGGGGGGCACAACTGTTTCCCACTAGAGGACACCGATGGCCTCATAAAGGCGGTGAGAAGTACTATGGGGTTAGTAGACTCCCACCCCAAAAAATCGGTACAGGACATCATGTTCGGGGGCCTAGAACAAAAAAAGAGGAGAGTTTTTCCACTTAATGATGCAATTGCGGCTTTAATCAAAAAAGAATGGAAAAAGCCCATGAAAAAGTCTCTCTTAACTCCCAAAAGGAAATACCCTTTTGAGGATGAATCCTGCTCCTTTTGGGAAAAAGCCCCCAAATTAGATGTGGCTATAGCCAAAGCATCGAAAAAATTCGCACTCCCGTTTGAAGACATGGGGGTACTAAAAGACCCTATGGACAAGAAGGCGGACGCCTTCCTCAAAGGCTCTTGGGAGGCAGCAGGGGGGGGCTTAAAACCTGCAGTAGCAGCGGCGTGTACATCTCGCTCCCTAATGATTTGGCTAAACCAACTAGAGGGTCAATTAAAAGGGAAGACTTCCCGAGACTCAATACTGAATACTTTACCAGTAATGAGGGGAGCCGCGGCTTTCCTGGCTGACGCCTCGGCCGACTCAATCAGACTAGCCGCTAGGTCAGCAGCACTGGCTAATGCGGCCAGGCGCGCCCTCTGGCTTAAGAACTGGCCAGGCGACCTCCAAACTAAGACAAGACTGTGTACCATCCCCTGTGAAGGAGAATTCTTGTTTGGTTCCACTTTAGATGACATTTTAGAAAAAGCTGGGGACAAGAAAAAGTCCTTTCCTCCCTTGGGCCTCCCCTCTTACCTGAAGCCCTTTTGGAGCAAGAGGTTTTTCCGAAAGAACCCGGGGAGAGGCCAGGGGAAATGGGAGGATAAGAGGAACAAAAACAAGGGGTTTATCTTTAATAAAAACCCCAATGATAACAAGAAACCTCCGCAATGAAGGTTCGCCCCAGGTGGGAGGGAGGCTGTCTCGCTTTCTCCCAGCCTGGAAAAAGATTACCTCCAGTCAATGGATACTGAACATTATAGAATCAGGACTGAGGTTAACATTCAAGAGATACCCCCGTCCCTCTTTTACGATGACATCTACAAGGTCTTCGGCAGAAGAGCAGCTGGCACTAGAAAGAGAAGTCATCGGGTTAGTAGAAAAGAGAGTTCTCCTGGAGGTCCCCCCTCAAGAAAGAGGACAAGGATACTATTCCCCTCTATTTCTGAGAAGAAAACCAGACGGGTCTTTCAGAACCATCATAAATCTGAAAAGTCTAAACAACTACTTAGAGGTTCAGGCATTCAAAATGGAAACGATAAAGTCATCTATCAAAATGCTGTTTCCTCAATGCTTCATGGTGGTTCTAGACCTAAAGGACGCATATTATCACGTCCCAATACACAAGGATCACCAAAGATTCCTCAGGATGGCGGTTCACATCAGAGGAGTCCTAAGCCACTTCCAGTTCTCAGCTCTGCCTTTTGGTCTAGCCATAGCCCCGAGGATTTTCACAAAACTGATTGCGGAGGTAATGGCCCACCTCAGAGAAGAAAATACCTTAATCGTACTATATCTGGACGATTTTCTGGTAATAGGCTCCTCCCCGCAGCACTGCGAGCATCAACTGGCAATTGTGATTCATTCCCTAAAAGAACTAGGCTGGCTAATAAACATAGAAAAATCCAGACTAATACCTTCTCAAGTTCAGGAGTACCTAGGTCTCACCCTAGACTCCATAAAAATGGAATGTCGGCTACCGGAGAACAAAATACAAAAACTAAAAAGTTTGGTATCGAGGGTTCAATCTCTCCCCTCCATAACACTCCGTCAGGGTATGTCCCTCCTAGGCTCCATGACCTCTTGCATCCCCGCAGTCCAGTGGGCCCAATTACATTTGAGAGACCTCCAATGGCAGATATTGTCAGAACAAACCTGTCTAGGCGAGCATTTAGACGGGCGGTTAATTCTATCTCCTCGTACCAGCCACTCTCTGACATGGTGGAAATCGCAGGAAAATCTTTCCCAGGGGGTCCCGTGGGTAATTCAGATCTCAAAAGTCCTAACTACGGACGCAAGCCCCTCAGGGTGGGGAGCTCATCTAGACGATCTGGTAGCCCAGGGCACCTGGTCTCCGTCCCTAGCAGACAAATCCTCCAATATGAAGGAACTTCTGGCAGTCAAATTTGCCCTTCAGAGATTCTTGAAAGTCCTTCACTCTCATCATGTAAGAGTGATGTCGGACAACCGGGTGGTAGTATCTTACCTCAATCACCAGGGGGGCACCCGTTCCAAAAATCTAATGGAAGTGACCAACTCAATCCTGCAAATAGCCGAGAGCAACCTCCTATCCATAACAAGTCTACACATAAGAGGGGAAGACAACTACAAAGCGGACTTCCTCAGTCGGTCCAGCCTAAAACAGGGAGAATGGGAACTAAATCAGGCAATATTTACCCAGATCACAGAGAAATGGGGTGTTCCCAAAATAGATCTCTTTGCGAGTCACCTAAACAAAAAAGTAACCTCCTTTTGCTCCCTATCTCCCCTGGGGAACCCAGTAGTTGTGGACGCTTTCCTGATGTCTTGGAGCCATCATCTGCTCTATGCCTTTCCTCCTCTCATTCTGATTCCAGCAGTGCTGAGGAAGATTCGGGAGGACGGGGCGCTGGTTATCTTAATTGCCCCGTTCTGGCCGAAGAGACCTTGGTTCTCATGGATGAGGAAGATGTCAATGTCCGACCCCTGGGTATTACCAGACCTTCAGGATCTATTGTCGCAGGGCCCAGTCTGTCATCCAAGGGTCAAGAACTTGCACTTGACAGCTTGGCTCTTGAAAGGAAGCTGCTAAAAGACAGGGGGTTCTCCCCAGGGCTAATCTCAACCTTATTACAAAGTAGGAAGCCAGTTACAACAAAACAATATGGCAAGATATGGAAAAAGTTTCTGTCTTCGTCAGGTGAAAAAATAGGGAAAGAAATTCCCCTTAATTCCATATTAGAATTCCTACAAAATGGGTTGGAGATGGGGCTGGCCACTAGTACCCTGAAAGTTCACGTGGCAGCATTGGGGGCCCTATTCAATTTTGATTTAGCTTCAAATAGGTGGGTCACTAGATTCATAAAAGCAGCAGGAAGATCAAGGCCTCTTCCGATAAAAATCGTTCCTCAATGGAACTTAAACTTAGTCCTTAAAGCCCTGACCAGTCCACCATTCGAACCATTACGCGAAGTTTCAATAAAAAACCTATCTCTCAAAACCGCTCTGTTAGTCGCCCTCACTTCTGCCCGTAGGGTCAGCGACTTACAGGCTCTTTCGGCTAACCCTCCTTACACACAATTTCTAGAGGATAGGGTCATTTTAAAAACAGACCCAGCATATCTCCCGAAAGTGGCATCAAAGTTCCACAGGTCTCAAGAGATTTCTCTCCCTTCCTTCTGTCCCAACCCTGCAAACAAGAAGGAACAAACATTACATACACTAGACGTACGAAGATGTCTCTTACGCTACCTAGAAGTCACTAAGGAGAGTAGGGAGGATGCTTCTCTGTTTGTGTGTTTCCAGGGTCCCCGGAAGGGGAAAAAAGCATCGAAAGCCACCATAGCAAGATGGATTACGGATGCCATCAGTCTTTCATACTCAGCAAGTGGGATGTCCGTTCCCGGGGAGGTTAAGGCGCACTCAACAAGGGCAGTGGCATCTTCCTGGGCGGAGAAGGCCGGAGTTCCTATAGACCAGATATGTAGAGCTGCTACCTGGTCCTCACCATCTACATTCTATAGGCACTATAGATTGGACCTAAACTCCTCTTCGGACCTTACCTTCGGTAAAAGGGTTCTGGAAGCGGTGGTCCCTCCCTGAATGTACTATCTATGCAATTCTCTCCGTGGTGCCGTCATGGGCGATCAGAGAAAAATATAGTTCTTACCGATAACGGTATTTCTCTGAGCCCATGACGGCACCCGTACATTCCCTCCCTTCACTTATGGGTGCTCACATTAAATAGTGCCATAATTCATTCATAGTTTATTTATAGTTTTAAAGTCACGCGGTATCTCGTTATGCTAAACAGTTAAAGCTAACAAGTGTTTTAGTAGTCTCCCATCATTTTCTATGTAAAACAACTGATGCGGGAGAGTGGTACCGCCTTTTTATCCGTAGGTTTCCTGTCCTTGGTGGGCGGATCCCCTCTCTCCGTGGTGCCGTCATGGGCTCAGAGAAATACCGTTATCGGTAAGAACTATATATTTTTTTTTTTTAAAGGAAAAATGCTGAGAAACATTTTTTACTTCATAATTACATGTATACACAGAAGAAAAAAAACCCCATTGCATATTTAATATGCCAAAAGTGGGGATACTAAGTAGTATCAACCCACATTCACAATATTTTATTGACTCCGTAATGTAACTATATAAATAGGAGAAAAACTGGAGTAATCAATAAATAAGTAAGAAAATACAAACTGTATTTAAAAAAATCAAAGAAAAACACATATAATAAAATTGTCAATCAGGACAAGGACACGGAAGCACATACAGTAGTGAGGTGCACACGTGAGTTCAGAGGTACTACATCTATCTAATTTACATTTGAATGCTTGTCCATGTGCTAGGTAAGTAGAGCCAAAAATAAGGCACAATAAATAAAGCCCAAGAATTGTATAACAATGCGGGGATCCACAGAAGCAGCGGGAGCTCTATAGCAAGGTTTAAAGCCAAAAGTAAGGCAAAAAAAAAAGGGTCAGTGTAAATCAACATAGATCAAGCCCAGCTGGAGATCCGCAGAGTAAGGCCACGTTCACACTTTGCGGCCTGCTCTGCAGGTTAATCCCGCAGCGGAATTGATAAATCTGCAGGGCAAAACCGCTGCGGTTATCCCTGCAGATTTATCGCGGTTTGTTCCGCGGTTTCCGCTGCGGGATTACTCCTGTACTATTGATGCTGCATATGCAGCATCAATAGTAATGTAAAAAATAATAAAAATTGGCTATACTCACCCTCTGACGTCCCGATCTCGGCGCTGCACGCGGCTGTGCAGACAAGGACCTTCGTGACGTCACGGTCATGTGACCGCGGCGTCATCACGGGCATGTGACCGCGATGTCACCACAGGTCCTGCTCGCACAGCAAACCGAAGACCGGACGCCGTGGGCAGCGCTGAGAGGTGAGTATAGCATCATTTTTTATTTTAATTCTTTTTTTCTTACACCAAAATATGGTTCCCAGGGCCTGGAGGAGAGTCTCCTCTCCTCCACCCCGGGTACCATCGGCACATTATCCGCTTAACTTCCCGCAACGTGGGCACAGCCCCGTGCGGAAAGTGAGTGGATCAATGCATTTCAATGGGTGCAGAATCGCTGCGATTCTGCACCAAAAAGTGACATGCTCCTTTTTTTCCGCAGAAAAGCCGCGCAGCTTTTCCCGCGGAAATCCGCAGCGTGGGCACAGCGGGTTTTGTTTTCCATAGGGTAACATTGTACTGTACCCTGCATGGAAAACTGCTGCGAATCTGCAGTGTCAAATCCGCTGCGGATCCGCGGCAAAACCCGCAAAGTGTGAACATAGCCTAAAGGGACTGTATCATAAATTGAGGGCAAAACTTACCAGGCCCAGTGCACAACACTACTCAGATGGTAATGAGCCCCAAATGATGGCGGGTGACCCCATTGTTATACAATACTTGGGCCTTATTTATTGTGCCTTAAGGCCCCGTCTCACTAAGCGATTTACCAACGATCACGACCAGCGATACGACCTGGCCGTGATCGTTGGTAAGTCGCTGTGTGGTCGCTGGGGAGCTGTCACACAGACAGCTCTCTCCAGCGACCAACGATCAGGGGTACGACTTCGGCATCGTTGAAACTGTCTTCAACGATGCCGAAGTCCCCCTGCAGCACCCGGGTAACCAGGGTAAACATCGGGTTACTAAGCGCAGGGCCGCGCTTAGTAACCCGATGTTTACCCTGGTTACCAAAAAAAACAAACAGTACATACTCGCCTTTCGGTGTCCAGGTCCCTTGCCGTCTGCTTCCTGCTCTGACTGAGATCCGGCCGTACAGTGAGAGCAGAGCGCAGCGGTGACGTCACTGCTGTGCTCTCACTTCTCACTGTACGGCCGGCAGTCAGTGAGAGCAGGAAGCAGACGGCAAGGGACCTGACGGACATCAGAAGGCGAGTATGTATTGTTTGGTTTTTTTTACATTTACGCTGGTAACCAGGGTAAACATCGGGTTACTAAGCGCGGCCCTGCGCTTAGTAACCCGATGTTTACCCTGGTTACCAGTGAAGACATCGCTGGATCGGTGTCACACACACCGATTCAGCGATGTCAGCGGGGCCTCAACGACCAAAAAAAGGTCCAGGCCATTCCGACACGACCAGCGATCTCGCAGCAGGGGCCTGATCGCTGGTATGTGTCACACATAGCGAGATCGCTATGGAGGTCGCTGTTGCGTCACAAAACTTGTGACTCAGCAGCGATCTCGCTAGCGATCTCGCTATGTGAGACGGGGCCTTTATTTTTGGCTCTACTTACCTAGCACATGGAAAAGCATTCAAATGTAAATTAGATAGATGTAGTACCTCTGAACTCCCATGTGCACCTCACTACTGTATGTACTTCCGTGTCCTTGTCCTGATTGACAATTTTATTATGTGTTTTTCTTTGATTTTTTGAAATACATTTTGTATTTTCTTATTTATTGGTTACTCCAGTTTTTCTCCTATTTATATAATTACATGTATATAACGCAAAATAAAAAAAAATAAAAACCTCTAATTTAGTATATGTTCACACGGAGCGTTTTGGCTTTAGTTTTTCCTTTTACATTTGGGAGGTCCCTCCCTCATGCCAAATAGATAGCAAGATAGTGGAACACAGATTCCCCATCCCTTTACATTGCCGGCTAAAACATTTGAATTTTGGGCTTCACCCGCCACCACCACCACTTCCACCGCCATATCATTATGCAGCGCTCGTTTCACATTTTCAGACGGCCAGTAGGTTCTGTGAAACCTGAGTTTTGTGAGCTCCACAGATCATTTTTGCCACCGGATCCCAATGGAGCCACTGTCATAGCGGGTGAAGCCGCTGTAAGGTGACTATAATCCAGGAGGTGGGGAGATGTATGATCAATGTCAGTGAAATGGATTCTACCAGACACCATTAGAATAACATTCTGAATACAGTGAAACAAGCGAGGGCCTGTACTGTGCTCAGTCTGTCAGGCCTGAAACCCATGTCAGGAACATGTACAAGCCTCATTTTTCTTGGAAGCTGCCTCCTCAAGGGAAAGAGACAGGAGCGCCATTGACCCATCTGCACAAGACCAAGCACTTCTTCTGGAAACTGCCCAATCAGGCACAATGGTTTTGAGTAACAATTCGAGAATATGTCCCAGGGAGTGCCGAGGTCTGTGGCGTGTATTACTCAGGTGTCATGCAGTGCTACAGAGCTCATGGAAAGGGCTTAGCGTGGCAATGACCATGTTCTGCAAATATTTGGAAACACTCCAATGCCCCTTGGAAGAGACGTGGAGGAGGGCCTCATAAAAAAAATGTTCCCATTAGAAAAGAGCGGGTTGGAGTGCCCCCAAGGCCCGTGGGGTACTCGGGCGGGGTCAGACAGTTCTTAAAGGGGATGTGGCCACGGCAGCAGTGACCCGGTCCGTGGCCCTGGGCATCCAATTAAAGGTGAAATAAAGGGGAAATAAAGTTTATGGGAGATTTGTTCGTGACGCCACCTGTGGTACTCTGCAATAAAGATGATAGTCAATGCTGCTTCAGAGTCCACTGCGGCTGGTGGTGATGCAGATTTGGTACAGCTCTCCACAGATAGAGCTAACCCCAGGGCAACTGTATGTGTAAGTGATGTTTGTAGTAGGCCGGGCAGGTGTTGTAGAAAGGACACAGCATGGTGCAGTTTATAATGCTTTACTCACAGTTCTCCAGTCAAAAAACAAGCCTGATGCTATGTTCTTCAGGTTAGAGGTCAAGAAAACTCCCAGGCCAATTGGAATGCACCTTTCCAGGACTCCTTTCGTATGCCTTTCTCTTGCCATCTCACTACACTGGCTTTCCTCTTCTGCCCAGTGCCTAACCCACAGTGTTCCAAGCCAGCAGCCATGAACCTGGTCAGGCGAAATTCTCTGAGTCCCCTGGATTCTATATGGCTGCCTTTTTGGCGAAGTATCGGTGGATGTGGGCGTGCTTCTTGCAAAAGCCACAGCCTATGGTTTCATAGCTGAACATTAAGTATTCCACAAAGTTGGGGCCGGTCCCCTTAACTGCAACTTGGTCTCTCCACGTCTGGATACGGGCCCCATGGGTGGCTTGTGCACTACCCGTGCCCCTAGGACCCCTTCTGTCCTTCCGAGAGCTTCTTTCTGTCTCTCCCTCTCAATTCTCTATTCTGTCTGTCAGGAGCTGCAGAACCGCACATCTGCTCAGCTCCACTTCTCTCACAATCTCTCTCTAGCCCCCTTTGACAGGGAGCTCCTTCTTAGCACATCTTACTGCTTCTCCATCCTCTCACAATCTGACCAACTTTCCCTCCTAATTAGTTCCTCCCCTACTCTACCCATCCACCCACTCTTCCAGCACCCTTTCCTATTCAGCCTGGGATGAGGCCTTCCTCCCTAAGGGTACGCCCCAGTGCCCCGACTGAACTGGTGTGTGTTGCATGTGAGTGTTAGAGTCCTCGGTGGTGCTCCCTCCTTACCTGAGAGTGGGATACTACACCTCTGGGTGAGGTGCAGCATCTCTGTGGCGACTGGACCCCAGGGGAGTCATATACCCCCTCCTCGTTAAACACAGCATGTCCGCGGGCTGGAACATAGCAAATACAGGTTTTATAAGAAACTTGCAATAAATTTTTGGAAATGCACATTTCAACAGGTAAACTAGTCAAATAACTCTTTCTTCCCTTTATGGGAGGCACTTTCCACTTAAACGTTGCACATAAAAAACAGACACATAAGACAGCACATTACTCTCAATAAGACACTAGCATTTACTTCCCATAAAACTTTCCTATCAAATATAATAAAACCGTCTGACAAGTTCTATAAAACCTGCTCTACCAAGTGTAATAAAACATTTTCTATCAAGTACTATAAAACAAATGCTTTCAAGTGCTATAAGACATTCTGTGTCAAGTTCAGTAGGTTTCAATGGGATCCCAAACCAGGGTATCCTTCTCTTTAGTGCAATATGAGGGACCCATCTCAAACCCCAACGTAGGACTTGGGCGTGACTACGAGGCATAGCTGGTCTCCACATTGGACCACTTCTTCGGCCACGCCAGATTTTTTTTTCTTTGGTCTTTTATTAAAGGGGTAGTGTCCTACTCGCACTCTTAAAGGGGTGATGTAAAACCAACAAGGAGCACATTAAGATGTGCTATGTACAATGGAGTTCTGGTCACTCACTGTCCATGACCGCAGTGTCTTTAAATGGAATAAGCACTCAGTTTAACAAACATTCAGATTAACTTTTCTTAGCAGTCATTTTCTACTTCCTTTTCCAAGGCAACACTTGAATCCCTCTGATTGGCAAGGTTCCTTGTCAAGCATCACAATGGGTGATTCAAAGGGAGCAAATCCTGCAGCCGGGGTCTGTGTAGCCTGTGTCTGCACAGCCATGCTTGTTGGAGCTGCAGGGACTGGTGCAGCGTTCAGGGTAGAAGCTGCAAGTTGCTGTTCTGCGCTGTACTTGTTGGTCTGGGAACAACACGTCTCTTCAGGGCTGGCGGTGGTGGTTTTAAGGGCCCAACTAAAGTTTCATCCGCCACCGGAGCAACGTTGGTACCTGTTTCCTCTCCGGTGCCGGCCGCCTCCTCCACTGCTGGTCTCGAGGCCACCCTCTGTTCAGACATCTTCTGCAGGGCCTCCTTCCAATTTGCGACAGCAGTAAGCTGTGTCTCCAGGAGCGGGCAGGCTGCTGCAGGTGCTTGGAGGGATGGATCACACAGCACACTGCTCCTCGCAGGGGCCCCTCCCCTCCTGACAGCACACTCACTCCTCAGTGCAGACGGGTGGGTCAGTGTCACCATAGTAACGCAGTCTATGCATAGAGGGGCTGGCACATTCTAATGCAGGGGGAGGTAGAAATTTCTCCACACAATCTGAGTCAGGGTATGTGCACACGTCAGGATTTTGTCAGGATTTTTCATCAGGATTTGTAGCCAAAACCAGGAGTGGAACAATTAGAGGAAAAGTATAATAGAAACATCTGCTCCACTTCTGCATTTATCACCCCCTCCTGGTTTTGGCTACAAAACCTGATGAAAAATCCTGACAAAATCCTGACGTGTGCACATACCCTAAGGGTGCTGACACCTACTTTCTGGAATGACAGACAATTAAAAGCACAATCTATGCAAGAGGGAGGGGCCTCTTTTGCTGCCATTTCCGAGGCTCCGCCCACGATGGGACACCCTGCTTATGATTAACTCCACCTGTGCCTCAGTAATGGTGGCTCTCAAAGTTCCAATGCACCACACAGCATACAGCGTCTTACACAGTTCACAAACAGTTCAGAAGCAGATATTAGGCGCACAACACTCCACTTAGCGGCGGTTCTTTACCCTGTTTGTGATGTCAAGTTGGATCGCCCCCAAAGGCCGTGGGGTACTAGGGCCGGGTCGGACAGTTCTTTCTGACAAACTATCCCATCGAGGTGGTATGGGCCATATGACCACCGACGGGATAGTACGTCATCACTGATCAGCCGCCTTCACAGGGGGAGCGCGGCCGATCGGGGCCGGGTGTCAGCTGATTCTCGCAGCTGACATCCTGCACTATGTGCCAGGAGCGATCACGGACCACCCCTGGCACATTAACCCCCGGCACACTGCGATCAAAGATGATCGCAGCGTTCCGGCGGCACAGGGAATCCCCCTCCCTGCGTGCTTCCCTGAGACCCTCGGTGCAACGCGATGTGATCGCGTTGTTCAGAGGGTCTCCTACCTCCTCCTCCCTGCAGGCCCGGATCCAAAATGGCCACGGGGGGCCTTCTGGGTCCTGCAGGGAGTTGGCTTGCAAGCGCCTGCTCAGAGCAGGCGCCGGCAAGCCTTCCTTCAAGGCCTGTCAGACCGCTGATCTGACACAGTGCATTGCAAAGTGTCAGATCAGCGATGCAAAACTATAGTGTGATGTTCCCCCTGGGGCAATGTTGCAAAGTAAAAGAAAAAAATATTTACAGGTGTAAAAAAAATCTTAAATTAAGAAAAAAAAAATATATTGTTCCAATAAATACATTTCTTTGTCTAAATAAAAAAAAATCAATAGAAGTACACGTTTAGTATCGCCGCGTCCGTAACGACCCGACCTATAAAACTGTCCCACTAGTTAACCCCTTCAGTGATCACCGTAAAAAAAAAGAGGCAAAAAACAACGCTTTATTATCATACCGCCAAACAAAAATTGGAATAACACGCCATCAAAAAGAGGGATATAAAAAACATGGTACCGCTGAAAACGCCATCTTGTCCCGGAAAAAATGAGCCACCATACAGCATCATCAGCGAAAAAATAAAAAAACAGAAAAGTTATAGTCCTCAGAATAAAGTGATGCAAAAATAATTATTTTTTATATAAAATAGATTTTATCGTTCAAAAGCGCAAAAACATAAAAAGATGATATAAATGAGATATCGCTGTAATCATACTGACCCGAAGAATAAAACTGCTTTATCCATTTTATCAAACGTGGAACGGTATAAACGCCCCCCCCCCCCCCCAAAAGAAGTTCATGAATTGCTGTTTTTTGTTCATTCTGCCTCACAAAAATCGGAATAAAAAGTGATCAAAAAATATCACGTATCCGAAAATGTTACCATTAAAAACGTCAACTCGTCCCACAAAAAACAAGATCTCACATGACTCTGTGGACCAAAATATGGAAAAATTATAGCTCTCAAAATGTGGAGATGCAAAAACTATTTTTTGCAATAAAAAGTGTCTTTTAATGTGTGACAGCTACCAATCATAACAATCTGCTAATAAACCCGCTTTAAAAGTAAATCAACCCCCTCTTCATCACCCCCTTAGTTAGGGAAAAATAATAAAATGTAAAAAATGTATTTAAAAATTGTATTCCCATTAGGGTTCGGGCTAAAGTTAGGGTTAGTGTTTGGATTACATTTACATTTAGTGGTTGGGATTAGGGTTAGGATCAGGGTTAGGGGTGTGGTTAAGGTTATGGTTGGGATTAGGGTTAGGGGTGTGTTGGGGTTAAGGATCTGGTTGGGATTAGGGTTAGGGGCATGTTCCGGTTAGGGGTGTGGTTAGGGTGATGGTTAGGGTTGGGATTATGGTTAGGGGTGTGTTTGGATTACATTTACGGTTGGGATTAGGGTTAGGGGTGTCAGGGTTAGGGTTATGGTTGGGATTAGGGTTAGGGGTGTGTTTGGATTAGGGTTTCAGTTAGAATTGGGGGGTTTCCACTGTTTAGGCACATCAGGGGCTCTCCAAACGCGTCATGATGTCCGATCTCAATTCCAGCAATTCTGCGTTGAATAGGTTAAAACAGTGCTCCTTCCCTTCCGAGCTCTCCCGTGCACCAAAACAGGGGTTTACCCCAACATATGGGGCATCAGCGTACTCAGGACACATTGGACAACAACTTTTGGGGGTCCAATTTCTCTGGCTACCCTCGGGAAAATAAAAATTTGGGGAGGCTAAAAAATAATTTTTTTGTGGGGAAAAAAGAATTTTAATTTTTACGGCTCTGCGTTATAAACTGTAGTGAAACACTTGGGGGCTCAAAGTTCTCACAACACATCTAGATAAGTTCCTTGAGGGAGTCTAGTTTCCGATATGGGGTCACTTGAGGGGGTTTCTACTGTTTAGGTACATCAGGGGCTCTGCAAATGCAATGTGACGCCTGCAGACCAATCCATCTAAGTCTGCATTCCAAATGGCACTACTTCCCTTCCGAGCGCTGTCATGCGCCCAAACAGTGGTTTGCCCCAAATATGGGGTATCAGCGTACTCAGGACAAATTGGACAACACCTTTTGAGGTCCAATTTCTCCTGTTACCCTTGGGAAAATACAAAACTGGGGGCTAAAAAATAATTTTTGTGGGGAATAAAAATAATTTTTATTTTCACGGCTCGGCGTTATAAACTGTACTGAAACACTTGGGGGTTCAAAGTGCTCACCACACATCTAGGTAAGTTCCTTAGGGGGTCTACTTTCCAAAATGGGGTCATTTGTGGGGGGTTTCCACTGTTTAGGCACATCAGGGGCTCCAAACGCGACATGGCGTCCCATCTCAATTCTCGTAAATTTTGCATTGAAAAGTCAAATGGCGCTCCATTCGCTTCTGAGCTCTGCCATGCGCCCAAACAGTGGTTTACCCCCCTCCCCCCCATATGGGGTATTGGCATACTCAGGATAAATTGTACAACAACTTTTGGGGTCCAATTTCTCCTGTTACTCTTTGTAAAATAAAACAAATTGGAGCTAAAGTAAATTTTTTATGAAAAAAAGTTAAATGTTCATTTTTTTTTTCATTCCAAAAATTCCTGTGAAACACCTGAAGGGTTAATAAACTTCTTGAATGTGGTTTTGAGCACCTTGAGGGGTGCAGTTTTTAGAATGGTGTCATACTTGGTTATTTTCTATCATATATGACTTCAAATGTGATGTGGTCCCTAAAAAATATTGGTGTTGTAAAAATGAGAAATTGCTGGTCAACTTTTAACCCTTTTAACTGCCTAACAAAAAAAAAATTGTTTCCAAAATTGTGCTGATGTAAAGTAGACATGTGGGAAATGTTACTTATTAAGTATTTTGTGTGACATATCTCTGTGATTTAAGGGCATAAAAATTCAAAGTTGGAAAATTGCAAAATTTTCAAAATGTTTGCCAAATTTCCATTTTTTTCACAAATAAAAGCAGGTAATATCAAAGAAATTTTACCACTATCATGAAGTACAATATGTCTCGAGAAAATGTAAAAATCACTGGGATCCACTGAAGCGTTCCAGAGTTATAACCTCATAAAGGGACAGTGGTCAGAATTGTAAAAATTGGCCCATCATAACGTGCAAACCACCCTTGGGGGTAAATGGGTTAAAGGGGATGTGGTCACAGCAGCAGTGTCCTGGTCCATGGCCCTGGGCGTCTAATTAAAGGTGAAATAAAGGGGAAATAAAGTTTATGGGACATTTGTTTGTGAAGCCACTGGTACTTGGCAATAAAGATGTTAGTCGACGCTACTTCAGAGTCCGCTGGGGATGATGATGGTGATGCAGCAGAGTTGATACAGGTAGAGCTAACCCCAGGGCAACTGTATGTGTAAGTGATGAGATGATGATGGTGGTGGTGGTAGGCCGGGCAGGTGTTGTAGAAAGGACACAGCAAGGTGCAGTTTCTAATGCTTTACTCATAGTTCTCCAGTCCACAAATGCTAGCCAGATGCTGTGTTCTTCAAGTTAATGGTCCAGCAAACTCCCAGGCAAATTGTTTTGCACCTTTCCAGGACTCCTTTTGTATGCCTTTCTCTGGCAGTCTCACTATACTGGCTTTCCTCTTCTCCTGCCCAGTGCCTTACCCACAGTGTCCCAAGCCAGCAGTCACGAACCTGGCGACATTCTCTGAGTCCCCTAGATTCTATATGGCTGCTTTTTTGGCAAAGTATAGGTGGATGTGGCTGTGCTTCTTGCAAAAGCCACTGCCTCTGGGTTTCTTAGCTGAACTTGAAGTATTCCACTAAGTTGGGGCCGGTCCCCTTAACTGCGATCTGCATATGGGCCCCATGGGTGGCTTCTGCACTACCCGTGCCCCTAGGACCCCTTCTGTCCTTCTGGGAGCTTCTTTCTGTCTCTCCCTCTCAATTCTCTATTCTGTCTGTCAGGAGCTGCAGACCTGCACATCTTCTCAGCTCCACTTCTCTCACAATCTCTCTCTAGCCCCCTTTGACAGGAAGCTCCTTCTTAGCACATCTTACTGCTTCTCCGTCCTCTCACAAGTGACTAACTTTCCCTCCTAATTAGCTCCTCCCCTACTCTACCTACCCCACCCACTCCTCCAACACCGTCACCTGTCCACGAAAAAAAGTTCAAGTCATAAGTAACCATATATAAATCAATGGCGACTCAATAGCAATGCAATAGCAGGAGAAAAAATATGTGAGTCCAATTGTTGCCAAAAAGTAATCACAATGTTTACTGAAAAAATCAATCACTAAATTACATGTAAAAAAGTTGACAATATTTACAGTAGTAAAATATATGGATATGTAATAGTGACTATATCCATAGGTGCAAAAAATGACCCAGGGTTAACAAGACAGGACATATATCAATACAGCAAAGTCAAAGACATACAGTATGCAGCGGACATCATATCCGAAAATTTATCACAGTCATTAGGTGCATATACTTTAAACATATAGAGACTTTATAAGTACCGTAATACATTTAATAGTGAATTCCTCACCAACCTCTCTATCCATGCCAATGTATCAAATGTGCAAAAGTTTATATAATTAAATAAGGGAATAATTACCCATGAGTGCAAGTATAACGTCAAGGTCCCGGTCAACCTACCCCAACCCGCGTTTCGTGTCAGATAATAACCGCTTCTTCTGGGGGTGTGCCTGAAGGAGCGGTGATTATTTGACGCGAAACGCGCGTTGGGGTAGGGTGACCGGGATCTTGATGGGATACTTGCACTCATGGGTAATTATTCCCTTATTTAATTATATAAACTTTTGCACATTTGATACATTGGCATGGATAGAGATGTTGGTGAGGAATAAACTATTAAATGTATTACTTATAAAGTCTCTATATGTTTAAAGTATATGCACCTAATGACTGGGATACATTTTTGGATTTTTCTTGCTATCCCTTGGTCATTTTTTAGCACCTATGGCTATAGTCACTATTAGATATCCATATATTATACTACTGTAAATATTGTCAACTTTTTTTTTTTACATGTAACTTAGTGATTGATTTTTTCAATAAACATTGTGTACTTTTTGGCAACAATTGGACTCACATATTTTTTCTGCTGCTACCCTTACCTGTCCAGCCTGGAATGAGGCCTTCTCCCTAACGGTATGCTCAGGTGCCCCAACTGAACTGGTGTGTGTTGGATCTGAGTGTTAGAATACCACACCTCTGGGTGAGGTGCAGCATCTCTGTTGTGACTGGACCCGAGGGGCAGCAGACGGGTCTCCTAGTCTTGTAATGCCCATGCACTAAGTGTATGGGCTGACAAACATTTACCCCTGGGGGTATATATGAACATATTGTATACCGATTTTTTTGTGGGCATCATAAACACCCTTTAAAAAAAATTATGTGGGTGTTGCATCACCGACCACGGTCACCCTGGTGATATTGTGGAGGATGAGGATGAGGAGGTGGAAGATGAGGAGGAGGAGGACAAGAGCAAATAGCCAAAAATAAAAAAACGTATACCCATGTGTGGGAGTGAAGAGGTGCATGGGAGTAGACATCCCGAAAAAAGACACTGGATTTGAGTTTATGTTACGCTTAGTGTTGAGCATTCCGATACCGCAAGTATCGGGTATCGGCCGATACTTGCCGTATCGGAATTCCGATTCCGAGATCCGATACTTTTGTTGTATCGGGAATCGGTATCGGGACCATATTAATGTGTAAAATAAAGAATTAAAATAAAAAATATTGATATACTCACCTCTCCGACGCAGCCTGGACATCACCGCTGGTAACCAACAGCCTGCTTTGTTTAAAATGAGCGCGTTCAGTACCTTCCATGACGTCACGGCTTCTGATTGGTCGCGTGCTGCTCATGTGACCGCCACGCGACCAATCAGAAGCCGCGACGTCATCCCTCAGGTCCTAAATTCCCTTCTAGGAATTTAGGACCTGAGAATTACGTCACGGCTTCTGATTGGTCGCGTGGCGGTCACATGAGCGGCACGCGACCAATCAGAAGCTGTGACGTCATGGAAGGTACTGAACGCGCTCATTTTAAACAAAGCAGGCTGCCGATTACCAGCAGTGATGTCCAGGCTGCGTCGGAGAGGTGAGTATATCAATATTTTTTATTTTAATTCTTTATTTTACACATTAATATGGATCCCAGGGCCTGAAGGAGAGTTTCCTCTCCTTCAGACCCTGGGAACCATCAGGATACCGTCCGATACTTGAGTCCCATTGACTTGTATTGGTATCGGGTATCGGTATCGGATTAGATCCGATACTTTGCCGGTATCGGCCGACACTTTCCGATACCGATACTTTCAAGTTTCAACTTTCAACACTAGTTACGCTGCTATCATTTGGTGGTGTACAGAAGTCTTGCCCAATCCAGCCCTTGTTCATTTTTATAAGAGTCAACATGTCAGCGTTTTCAGTTGACAGGCGGATACACTTATCAGTTATAATTCCAACAGCAGCACCAAAAACCTGGTCTGACAAAACGCTAGCGGCAGGGCCAGGACCTCCAAGGCATAGAGAGCCAGTTCACGCCACGTGTCCAGCTTGGATACCCAATAATTAAAAGCACAGAGGAATCACGGAGGACGCTGGTACGATCAGCAAGGTACCCCTTCAGCATCTTCCCAAACGTTGCACTCCTTGTGAGAGTATCCCTTGCCTCTGTGCCGTCACGATGGGAGGGTCTGAGAAATGTCTCCCAGAACTTTGCCATTGTTCCCCTGCCTCTGCTGGATTGGAGTTGTGTCTCTCTCACCTGTATTTCTTGGTTGTCCAACGAACTGTGACCTCTGCCGCCAGCGTTTTCAGATGGGAATTTTTTTTTAATAATTCCGCAACAAGGGCCTTGTGGTACTGCCCCATTTTAGTAGACCTGTCCACCTCGGGAATAAGAGATAGAAAATTCTCCTTGTAGCGTGGGTCTAGAAGTGTCACCAACCAGTAATGACGGTCACGGGAAAGGCAGCGTAACATATAATTAGCCATGCGTGCCAGACTGCTAAAAGGCAAGACTTCCGTGTCATAACCAAGAGGATGACTGACCATGCTCTCTTCCTCCTCCTCCTCCTTCCTGTCCTCAGGCCATCCACACAGAACAGATAGTATGACAGTTGTGTAGGTAGTACCATCTATTGTGTATGAAACTAGCTCCTGTTCTTCCTCCTCCTCTTCCTCATTGTCATCCAATCCACATTAGGATGAGATGAGGCTGGGCTGTGTGTAATCACCCTCTATGGTTCCTTGCTCCATCTCATCGTGCTCCACCTGCAATGCATCCTCTTTGATTGTGAGCAGAGAGCTTTACAGAACACAGAGAAGCGTGATGTTGATGCTAATTATGGCGTTATTGCCGCTCACCATCTTGGTGGAGTCCTCAAAGTTTTGAAGGATGGTAACATAGCAAGGCCGAAAAAAGACATTTGTCCATCCAGTTCAGCCTATATTCTGCCAGAATAAATTCCCAGATCTATGTCCTTCTAAAGAACCTAATAACTGTAAGATACAATACGGTTACGCTTCAGGAAGACATCCAGGCCTATCTTGAACCCCTTGACTGAGTTCGCCATCACCACCTCCTCAGGCAAGGAATTCGAGATTCTCACTGCCCTAACAGTAAAGAATTCTCTTCTATGTTGGTGAAAAAACCTTCTCTCCTCCAGACGCAGAGAATGCCCCCTTGTGACCATCACCTTCCTTGGTATAAACAGATCCTCGGAGAGATATTTGTATTGTCCCTTTATATACTTTTACACGGTTATTACATCACCCCTCAGTCATCTTTTTTCTTGACTAAATAATCCTAATTTTGCTAATCTCTCTGGCTATTGTAGTTCCCGCAGGACCGGGACCGCTCTCTGCACACGCTGTATAAGACGACACCCGGTGTATAAGATGACTTATGTCATCTTATACACCCAGCCGTCTTATACGCCGAAAAATACGGTAGTTTTGTATCATCTGCAAATATCGATATTTTACAGTGTAAACCTTCTACCAGATCATTAATAAATATGTTGAAGAGAACAGGTCCCAATACGGACCCCTGCGGTCCCAGCAACCCAGTTAGAGAATATACCATTTATAACCACCCTCTGGTTTCTATCACTAAGCCAATTACTAACCCATTTACACACATTTTCCCCCAGACCCAGCATTCTCATTTTGTGTACCAACCTCTTGTGCGGCATGGTATCAAACGCTCTGGAAAAATCAAGATATACCGCATCCAATGACTCTCCTTGGTCCAGTCTATAGCTTACCTCTTCATAAAAGCTGATTAGATTGGTCTGACAGGAGCGATTCATCATAAACCCATGCTGATATGGAGTTACACAGTTATCATTGAGATAATCCAGAATAACATCCCTCAGAAACCCTTCACATATTTTACCAACAGTAGAGGTTAGACTTAGTGGCCTATAATTTCCAGGGTCACTTTTAGAGCCCTTTTTGAATATTGGCACCACATTCACTATGCACCAGTCCTGTGGAACAGACCCCGTCGCTATAGAGTCCCTAAATATAAGAAATAATGGTTTATCTATTACATTACTTAGTTCTCTTAGTACTCGTGGGTGTATGCCATCCGGACCCGGAGATTCATCTATTTTAATCTTATTTAGCCGGTTTCGCACCTCTTCTTGGGTTAGATTGGTGACCCTTAATATTGGGTTTTCTTTGTCTCTCGGCATTTCATTTTCCACCGTGAATACCGTGGAGAAGAAGGTGTGTAATATATTAGCTTTTTCCTCCTCATCTACCATTCTTTCCTACACTTTCACTTATGATTCTTTTGCTATTGATATAGTTGAAGAACTGTTTGGGGTTAGTTTTACTCACCTTAGCAATGTGGTTCTGGGTTTTCTTTAATTAGTTTTTTAGATAGAGCTTTGCCGGTGCCATCCTGCTTTAGTAGTGTAAATACTTTCTTTTTACTGTTGATTGCCGCTCTTACTTCGTTATTTACCCACATTGGGTTTTTCCTATTTCTTGTCCTTTATTCCCACAGCGCCTATTTAGGATGTTCGTAAACATTTCCCATTTATTATCTGTACTAGATGGTGGCCCGATTCTAACGCATCAGGTATTCTAGAATATGTATGTATATACAGTGGGGCAAAAAAGTATTTAGTCATTCAGCAATAGTGCAAGTTCCACCACTTAAAAAGATGAGAGGCGTCTGTAATTTACATCATAGGTAGACCTCAACTATGGGAGACAAACTGAGAAAAAAAAATCCAGAAAATCACATTGTCTGTTTTTTTATCATTTTATTTGCATTTTATGGTGGAAAATAAGTATTTGGTCAGAAACAAAATTTCATCTAAATACTTTGTAATATATCCTTTGTTGGCAATGACAGACGTCAAACGTTTTCTGTAAGTTTTCACAAGGTTGCCACACACTGTTGTTGGTATTTTGGCCCATTCATCCATGCAGATCTCCTCTAGAGCAGTGATGTTTTTGGCTTTTCGCTTGGCAACACGGACTTTCAACTCCCTCCAAAGGTTTTCTGTAGGGTTGAGATCTGGAGACTGGCTAGGCCACTCCAGGACCTTGAAATGCTTCTTACGAAGCCACTCCTTCGATGCCCTGGCGGTGTGCTTTGGATCATTGTCATGTTGAAAGACCCAGCCACGTTTCAACTTCAATGCCCTTGCTGATGGAAGGAGGTTTGCACTCAAAATCTCACGATACATGGCCCTATTCATTCTTTCATGTACCTGGATCAGTCGTCCTGACCCCTTTGCAGAGAAACAGCCCCAAAGCATGATGTTTCCACCACCATGCTTTACAGTAGGTGTGGTGTTTGATGGATGCAACTCAGTATTCTCTTTCCTCCAAACACGACAAGTTGTGTTTCTACCAAACAGTTCCAGTTTGGTTTCATCAGACCATAGGACATTCTCCCAAAACTCCTCTGGATCATCCAAATGCTCTCTAGCAAACTTCAGACGGGCCCGGACATGTACTGGCTTAAGCAGTGGGACACGTCTGGCACTGCAGGATCTGAGTCCATGGTGGCGTAGTGTGTTACTTATGGTAGGCCTTGTTACTATAACGCTCGCGCCGAGACTGGATGGCGCGGGCGCCAGGGGGTGTGGCCCCACTGGACCACAGACCGAACTTCCCTGGAAGGGGCGTAACTAAGTAGCTTCCTAGGTGTTCGCTGGAGCCTCTGATGGTGAGGTCAGACTTGTGCAATAGGAAGCTACCAGGTACCACTCCAGGGTGGAGTCGGACTGTGGATGCTGATCCCACCGGGAACAAGACACAGGCAGGCAGGCACGGCTGTGACACTGGCTGACAGACGGGTATGGCTGAGGCCCTGACGGGCAGACTGGCTTGACAGAGATACAGGCAGACAGGCGGGCACAGCTGGCACTGGCAGACAGGATTGATACTCTGGTAGGAACTGGTATTCAGGTGGGTGTATGGAAACAGGCAAGAACCTGTTCAGACTGGAGAATATAAAGAAACAGGTAGAGTAAGAGCAGGAGGAGGAGCTAAGAGTAGAGAAGAAGGCAGAGCCCAGGAAGAGCAGAGGAGGAGAGGGTAGAGCAAAGAGTAGAGAAGGAGAAGGTAGAGCAAAGAGTAGAGAAGGAGAAGGTAGCGCCAAGAGCGGAGGCGCTGGAGGCGGAGCCAAGAGCGGAGGCGCTGGAGGCGGAGCCAAGAGCGGAGGCGCTGGAGGCGGAGCCAAGAGCGGAGGCGCTGGAGGCGGAGCCAAGAGCGGAGGCAAGAGCGGAGGCGCTGGAGGCGGAGCCAAGAGCGGAGGCACTGGAGGCGGAGCCAAGAGCGGAGGCGCTGGAGGCGGAGCCAAGAGCCAGAACCGCAGGAGGTAACGCCAAGAGCAAGAGAGTGAGGAAACAGGTTGTGGAGAGGAAAGCTGAGAGGCACAGATCCACAGGTTGTGGAAGAACTGAGCAGAGTAGCGCAGAGCCACAGGTAGTGGCGAACAAGGCAGAGAGATGCAGAGCCACAGATAATGGCAAGCAGAGCAGAAAGATTAGGCGGAGGTACACACAGCAAGGTGGGAAATGACAAATAAGGAACAGGAACGGACATAGACCAGAGTACAGACAGGAACGGACACGGATACGGATAAGGATACACAAACAGAACACAGATGAAGGCCTGCTAGTTGCAGCCCTCAGACAGGAACAGACACGACCTGGCAGCTCAGTAGCAAGTGCTAACTGAGGGAAATAGTTTGCTCAGGCATCCTCCAATGGGTGAGGATGCCTTAAGTATCAGAGGCCTCAAGGCTATTGGTCAGGAACACCCCAGGGAGGTGCACACAGTCTCAATAAGAATCCGGAGTGGCTGGCGCCGCCCCCCTATGCACACAGCCAGGAAGTGTACACAGAGCAGGCGGCCATGAAGCACATGGCATGGAGCCGGCAGCAGACAGATCTCACAGAATGGCACTGGGTGAGTGAGTTGATGTAACAGGCAGGTGGGGAATGGAAGGCCATGCAGTGATGCCGGCAGGGTTGTTACAGTACCCCCTCCTCTTCTTCAAACCCGCCAGAATGATCTGTAGAAGAAGAAAGAAACCGCTCACAGTCCAAATCATCATAACATCTTCAAGGTAGGATAAGGCAAACGGGTCACCAGGAATCTCAGAAGACAAAGTCTCTTTTGGCTTAACAGGGTTAGCTTCACCCAGAATCTCAGATAGCAAAGTCTCTTGGTACCCAATGGGGTTGGCTTCTACAATGGACTGGACTATTTCCTCTGGGTAGACAAGAAGCAGGGACTTGGATGCTACTGACTTGATATCTTCACCAGCCGCCCACATGGAGGCCAAAGGAACATTCACAGGATACATCTTCTGCCAGATATCCAGAGACAAACTTTCAGGTAGCGGAGATGTCTTGATATCTTCACCAGCCGGCCATATGGAAGCTGAAGGAACACTCACAGAATACATCTTCTGCCTGACATCCAGAAACAAACCTCCAAAAGATGGGGATGTTTCCACAAACCGGTTACAGGTATAGTCATTAGAGTTGTGAGGAGAGATTGTCACCGCTCTCCCATCTTTGGTAACATCAGCACTCCTTGACTCGATGACTGACAGGTTACTGGTATAGTCTCTGGAGACGTGTGGAGAGATAGTCACCGCTTCCCCATCTTGGGTGACGTCATCACACCTTGACTCGATGACTAACGGGTTACTGGTATAGTCACTGGAGACGTGTGGAGAGATAGTCACCGCTTCCCCATCTTGGGTGACGTCATCACACCTTGACTCGACGACTAGCAGACCAGCAGAAGAAGATAACACAGTTGACTGTCCTAGACGCATGGGAACCAGACACCTCTCATGACTGGGTAAATTCAAACGAAGCATTTTGCAGGAACTCTTGACCAGGGCGGGTGGTAGAGTCCTAGGCTCAGAATGACCCATGGACATAACAGACAGCATACGATAGACAAACTTCTTCGAGTATAAGACTCCAACCTGGAGCTGAAATTGTTCTTGAAGGACTAGACTGCTCTTGAGTAGGGCTTGACCAACTTCAGACAATGCCCTCACCGGGTTCTGGAGCTGTATAACGGAGACCACACACTGACTCCGAATGGCAGGCGACTTTACCTCGCCAAAGCTCCCGGAAAACAGAGACACAGTCTTTGATTTAGATGGAGAGGAAGTACTCTCACCTAGGGCAGCCTCTCCTGCTGACCCAGGGTTTTGGAGTTTAACATCCACAGAGCAGAGACCGTCTGGATGTTCCTTGCAACCGCAGCGATACCGCGTCCCCTTCTTGCAGTTGGATGAGGGCTGCTGCTTTGCCAGCCCACTTTTACCAACCTTCTTGGGATTTGTTTGGGTAGCTGCAGGAACAGGTAGAGGAACCAGCGGGTTTTGGACGGGCTTGGTCCGACATGATGGTTTCTTTGGGGAATTCGCTCGTCTAGACCGCCTCTGGGATCTGGTGAGGGAAGACTTTGCAGGAGGAGCTGGCTTAGGTGCTTTGAAGGCTTTAAGGAAAACTGTCAGGAAGGCATCAAGGTCAGAGAGGATAGGATCCCTTGCTTCCCAGAAAGGGTTAATCCAATTCAATGCATCTCCTGCTAGGTAGGACATCAGAAATCCCACCTTGTGCAGATCAGAGGGAAATTCAGAAGCATTCAATTCCATATACAACAAACTTCGCTCCAGGAACTCCATGCACTCCTCTGGATCTCCGTAGTATCTTGGCGGAGGCTTCCGACGGAATTCATTATAAGCAAGGAGATTATACAACTCATCTGAGACTATGAGTGGACCACCTGGAGGAGGTGTAGGCAGCTCTCTCAACCGAGCGTAGAAACCCTCCGGGGGCCAATACTGGCTAGAAGAGAGTTCATTTTGCTCCGAGAGCAGCGGCTCATGGGACTCAGCGGGGACCATGGCCTGAGCAATCTATAACGCTCGCGCCGAGACTGGATGGCGCGGGCGCCAGGGGGTGTGGCCCCACTGGACCACAGACCGAACTTCCCTGGAAGGGGCGTAACTAAGTAGCTTCCTAGGTGTTCGCTGGAGCCTCTGATGGTGAGGTCAGACTTGTGCAATAGGAAGCTACCAGGTACCACTCCAGGGTGGAGTCGGACTGTGGATGCTGATCCCACCGGGAACAAGACACAGGCAGGCAGGCACGGCTGTGACACTGGCTGACAGACGGGTATGGCTGAGGCCCTGACGGGCAGACTGGCTTGACAGAGATACAGGCAGACAGGCGGGCACAGCTGGCACTGGCAGACAGGATTGATACTCTGGTAGGAACTGGTATTCAGGTGGGTGTATGGAAACAGGCAAGAACCTGTTCAGACTGGAGAATATAAAGAAACAGGTAGAGTAAGAGCAGGAGGAGGAGCTAAGAGTAGAGAAGAAGGCAGAGCCCAGGAAGAGCAGAGGAGGAGAGGGTAGAGCAAAGAGTAGAGAAGGAGAAGGTAGAGCAAAGAGTAGAGAAGGAGAAGGTAGCGCCAAGAGCGGAGGCGCTGGAGGCGGAGCCAAGAGCGGAGGCGCTGGAGGCGGAGCCAAGAGCGGAGGCGCTGGAGGCGGAGCCAAGAGCGGAGGCGCTGGAGGCGGAGCCAAGAGCGGAGGCGCTGGAGGCGGAGCCAAGAGCGGAGGCGCTGGAGGCGGAGCCAAGAGCGGAGGCGCTGGAGGCGGAGCCAAGAGCCAGAACCGCAGGAGGTAACGCCAAGAGCAAGAGAGTGAGGAAACAGGTTGTGGAGAGGAAAGCTGAGAGGCACAGATCCACAGGTTGTGGAAGAACTGAGCAGAGTAGCGCAGAGCCACAGGTAGTGGCGAACAAGGCAGAGAGATGCAGAGCCACAGATAATGGCAAGCAGAGCAGAAAGATTAGGCGGAGGTACACACAGCAAGGTGGGAAATGACAAATGACAAATAAGGTACAGGAACGGACATAGACCAGAGTACAGACAGGAACGGACACGGATACGGATAAGGATACACAAACAGAACACAGATGAAGGCCTGCTAGTTGCAGCCCTCAGACAGGAACAGACACGACCTGGCAGCTCAGTAGCAAGTGCTAACTGAGGGAAATAGTTTGCTCAGGCATCCTCCAATGGGTGAGGATGCCTTAAGTATCAGAGGCCTCAAGGCTATTGGTCAGGAACACCCCAGGGAGGTGCACACAGTCTCAATAAGAATCCGGAGTGGCTGGCGCCGCCCCCCTATGCACACAGCCAGGAAGTGTACACAGAGCAGGCGGCCATGAAGCACATGGCATGGAGCCGGCAGCAGACAGATCTCACAGAATGGCACTGGGTGAGTGAGTTGATGTAACAGGCAGGTGGGGAATGGAAGGCCATGCAGTGATGCCGGCAGGGTTGTTACAGTTACACTGGTCCCAGCTCTCTGCAGTTCATTCACTAGGTCCCCCCGCGTGGTTCTGGGATTTTTGCTCACCGTTCTTGTGATCATTCTGACCCCACGGGGTGGGATTTTGCGTGGAGCCCCAGATCGAGGGAGATTATCAGTGGTCTTGTATGTCTTCCATTTTCTAATTATTGCTCCCACTTTTGATTTCTTCACTCCAAGCTGGTTGGCTATTGCAGATTCAGTCTTCCCAGCCTGGTGCAGGGCTACAATTTTGTTTCTGGTGTCCTTTGACAGCTCGTTGGTCTTCACTAGGATTGAGCGACTTTTATTTTTATAGGATCGGGTCGGGTTTCACGAAACCCGACTTTCTCAAAAGTCGGGTCGAGTGAAATCGGCCGATCCTATAAAAAAGTCGGGGTCGGCCGAAACGCGAAACCCAATGCAGTGCAATGGGATACTATGGTTCCCAGGGTCTGAAGGAGAGGAAACTCTCCTTCAGGCCCTGGGATCCATATTTACGTGTAAAATAAAGAATTAAAATAAAAAAAATTGATATACTCACCCTCTGACGCGCCCTGGTAGTAACCGGCATCTTCCGTTCCTAAAAATGGCGCTTGAAAGACCTTTCGAATGCTTCACGGCTTGTGATTGGTCGCGGCGGCCCACGTGACCGCTGAGTGACCAATCACAAGCCAGTGACGTAATTCTCAGGTCATGTTCTGGTTCTCAGGTACATGAGAATTACGTCACGGCTTGTGATTGGTCGCTGAGCGGTCACGTGGGCCGCCGCGACCAATCACAAAGCCGTGACGTCATCGGAAGGTCCTTCACACGTTCATTCTTAAGAAGAAAGGCTGCCGGAAAAAAGCAGGGCGCGTACGAGGGTGAGTATATACCTAATAGGAATATACTCACCCTCGGCTTCTTTCCGGCAGCCTTCCTTCTTAAGAATGAACACGTTAAGGACCTTCCGATGACGTCACGGCTTTGTGATTGGTCGCGGCGGCCCACGTGACCGCTCAGCGACCAATCACAAGCCGTGACGGAATTCTCATGTACCTGAGAACCAGAACAGGACCTGAGAATTACGTCACCGGCTTGTGATTGGTCGCTCAGCGGTCACGTGGGCCGCCGCGACCAATCACAAGCCGTGAAGCATTCGAAAGGTCTTTCAAGCGCCATTTTTAGGAACGGAAGATGCCGGTTACCAGCGGCGATGTCCAGGCTGCGTCGGAGAGGTGAGTATATCAATATTTTTTATTTTAGTTCTTTATTTTACACTTAAATGTGGATTCTGATACCGATTTCCGATATCGCAAACATATCGGAACTCGGTATCGGAATCCCGATACCAGATTCAGAAGATCGCCGACCTCATGGCCGACCCCACACAGGGGTCGGGTCGGGTTTCATGAAACCCGACTTTGCCAAAAGTCGGCGACTTCTGAAAATGGTCGACCCGTTTCGCTCAACCCTAGTCTTCACCATAGTGGAGTTTGGAGTCAGACTGTTTGAGGGTGTGCACAGGTGTCTTTTTATACTGATAACAAGTTTAAACAGGTGCCATTACTACAGGTAATGAGTGGAGGAAAGAGGAGACTCTTAAAGAAGAAGTTACAGGTCTGTGAGAGCCAGAAATCTTTATTGTTTGTTTCTGACCAAATACTTATTTTCCACCATAAAATGCAAATAAAATGATAAAAAAACAGACAATGTGATTTTCTGGATTTTTTTTTTCTCAGTTTGTCACCCATAGTTGAGGTCTACCTATGATGTAAATTACAGACGCCTCTCATCTTTTTCAGTGGTGGAACTTGCACTATTGCTGACTGACTAAATACTTTTTTGCCCCACTGTATATATATATATATATATCAGCCACATAGCATATAGCAGAGGCCACATAACACAGACAGTCACATAGTATATAGCACAGCCACGTAGTATATAGGAGCCACATAATATACAACACAGCCACGTAATATAGAGGAGCCACGTAGTATATAACACAGCCACGTAGTATATAGGAGCCACGAAGTATATAATACAGCCACGTAGCATATAGGAGCCATGTAGTATATAACACAGCCCACGCAGTATAAAGCACAGCCATGTAGAATATAGGAGCCACATATTATATAACACAGCCACATAGTATATGACACTGCCCACGTAGTATATGACACTGCCCATGTAGTATACGACACTGCCCACGTAGTATATGACGCTGCCCACGTAGTATATAACACTGCCCACGTAGTATATAACACAGCTCACGTAGTATATAACAGCCCACGTAGTATATGACACAACCTGTTGTGAATTCTGTTGTGGGTTCTGCTCTTGGGCTCCCTCCGGTGGTTATAAGTGGTAGTGCTGCTGTTTGTCCTTCACAGCAGTCATCAGGTGCGTTCACTTCGGACGGGGCTATTTAGTCTGGCTTCACCCTTTAGTGAGTGCCAGTTGTTCATTGTTTCTGGAGGATTCACATCCCTTCCTGGTCGCTCCTGCTTGCAGTTCATTTCTTCAAGATAAGTTCTGCTTGTTTTTCTGCCTACATGTTGTGGGCCTCATTGTTCAGTGCATTGCATGTTTTTTCTTGTCCAGCTTAATCTGTGTAAGGATTTATGCAGCCTAGCTGGAATCTCTGGAGAGGCAGATTTGCCCTCCATGTCTTTGTTTAGATGTGGAGTTTTTTGTATTATCTGTGGTGGACATGTCTTAATATTTTAATACTGACCGCATATTTCACTGTCCTATCTTTTCTATCTAGCTAGATTGGCCTCCTTTGCTAAATTCTGTTTTCAGCCTGTGTATGTTTTTTCCTCTCCTCTCACAGTCAATATTTGTGGGGGGGCTGCCTATCCTTTGGGAATTTTCTCTGAGGCAAGATAGTTTTCCCTTTTCTATCTATAGGGTTAATTAGTCCTCCGGCTGTATCGAGGTGTCTAGGATTGGTAGGTACATCCCACGGCTACTTCTAGTTGCGGTGTTAAGTCCAGGGTCTGCGGTCAGTACAGTTACCACATTCTCCAAAGTACGTCTCATGCCGCTCCTAGGCCACCAGATCATAACAGTACAACTGGCCAAGAATGAGTTAACCGCATCTCAAAAGAAGGGAAAGAAAGTGCTGAGCCATTTTTTTTCTGTACTCTGTTGTGTTTTTTTTTCCCTCTTTACCTCTGAGTGGCTCAGGAGTTAGGCGCTGACATGGATGTTCAGGGACTTGCTTCTCGTGTGGTTCAACTTGCTGCTAGAGTACAGGGTATTTCTGATTATATTGTGCAGACTCCTGTTTTAGAGCCTAGAATTCCTACCCCTGATCTGTTTTTTGGGGACAGGTCCAAATTTTTGAGCTTTAAAAATAATTGTAAACTGTTTTTTGCTCTGAAGCCCCGTTCCTCTGGTGATCCCATCCAGCAGGTAAAAATTGTCATATCTCTGTTGCGTGGCGGCCCTCAGGATTGGGCATTTTCCCTGGAATCTGGGAATCCGGCCTTGCTTAATGTAGACACCTTTTTTCAGGCGCTTGGGTTATTGTATGATGAACCTAATTCTGTGGATCATGCTGAGAAAACCTTGTTGGCCCTGTGTCAGGGTCAAGAAGCGACAGAATCGTATTGCCAGAAATTTAGAAAATGGTCTGTGCTGACTAATTGGAATGAGGATGCTTTGGCGGCAATTTTCAGAAATGGTCTTTCTGAATCTGTTAAAGATGTTATGGTGGGGTTCCCCACGCCTGCAGGTCTGAGTGATTCTATATCTCTGGCCATTCAAATTGATCGGCGCTTGCGTGAGCGCAGAGTTGTGCACACTATGGCGTTGTCTTCCGAGCGGAGTCCTGAGCCTATGCAGTGTGATAGGATTGTGTCTAGAGCTGAACGACAAGGATTCAGACGTCAGAATAGGTTGTGCTTTTACTGCGGCGATTCTGCTCATGTTATTTCTGATTGCCCTAAGCGTTCCAAGAGAATCGCTAATTCCGTTACCATCAGTACTGTACAACCTAAATTACTGTTATCTGTGACCCTGATCTGTTCATTATCGTCATTTTCTGTCATGGCATTTGTAGATTCAGGCGCCGCTTTAAATTTAATGGACTTAGAATTTGCCAGACGTTGTGGTTTTCCCTTACAGCCTTTGCAGAGTCCTATCCCTTTGAGGGGCATTGATGCTACACCATTGGCTAAAAATAAACCTCAGTTTTGGACACAGTTAACCATGTGCTTGGCGCCAGCCCATCAGGAAGATTGTCGTTTCCTGGTGTTGCATAATTTGCATGATGCTATTGTGCTGGGGTTTCCATGGTTACAGATACATAATCCGGTGTTGGATTGGAAATCTATGTCTGTGACTAGTTGGGGTTGTCAGGGGGTTCATGATGACGTTCCTCTGATGTCAATTTCCTCCTCCCCCTCTTCTGAAATTCCTGAGTCTGTCAGATTTCCAGGATGTTTTCGATGAGCCCAAGTCCAGTTCCCTTCCAGCGCATAGGGACTATGATTGTGCTCTTGACTTGATTCCAGGCTGTAAGTTCCCTAAGGGCCGACTTTTCAACCTGTCTGTGCCTGAACATACCGCCATGCGGAGTTATGTTAAGGAGTCTTTGGAGAAGGGGCATATTCGGCCATCTTCTTCTCCGTTGGGAGCAGGTTTTTTTTTTTGTTGCCAAGAGGGATGGCTCCTTGAGACCCTGTATTGATTATTGCCTCTTGAATAAGATCACGGTCAAATTCCAATACCCTTTGCCTTTGCTTTCTGATTTGTTTGCCAGGATTAAGGGGGCTAGTTGGTTTACTAAGATTGACCTTCGAGGGGCATATAATCTTGTTCGTATTAAGCAGGGTGACGAATGGAAAACTGCGTTTAATACGCCCGAGTGCCATTTTGAATATCTTGTGATGCCATTCGGACTCTCTAATGCCCCATCTGTGTTTCAGTCCTTCATGCATGATATTTTTCGGAATTATCTTGATAAATTCATGATTGTATAATTGGATGATATTTTGATTTTTTCAGATGATTGGGAGTCTCATGTGAAACAAGTCAGGATGGTATTTCAGGTCCTTCGTGAAAATGCCTTGTTTGTGAAGGGGTCTAAGTGCCTCTTTGGAGTACAGAAGGTTTCTTTTTTGGGCTTCATTTTTTCTCCATCATCTATAGAAATGGATACGGTTAAGGTTCAGGCCATTCATGATTGGATCCAGCCCACATCCGTGAAGAGCCTTCAGAAATTTTTGGGCTTTGCTAATTTTTATCGCCGTTTCATTGCCAACTTCTCCAGTGTGGTTAAACCCCTGACCGATTTGACGAGGAAGGGCGCTGATGTAACGAATTGGTCCTCTGAGGCTGTTTCTGCCTTTCAGGAGCTTAAGCGCCGATTTACTTCTGCCCCTGTGTTGCGTCAGCCGGATGTTTCTCTTACTTTTCAGGTTGAGGTTGACGCTTCTGAGATTGGGGCAGGGGCCGTTTTGTCTCAGAGGAATTCTGATGGTTCCTTGATGAAACCGTGTGCCTTCTTTTCTCGAAAGTTTTTGCTTGCGGAACGCAATTATGAAGTCGGCAATCGTGATTTGTTGGCCATGAAGTGGGCATTTGAGGAGTGGCGACATTGGCTTGAGGGGGCCAAGCGCCTTATTGTGGTCCTGACCGATCATAAGAATCTGATTTACCTCGAGTCTGCCAAATGGCTGAATCCTAGACAGGCTCGATGGTCCCTGTTTTTCTCCCGTTTTGATTTTGTCGTCTCGTATCTTCCGGGTTCTAAGAATGTTAAGGCTGATGCCCTCTCTAGGAGTTTTTTGCCTGATTCCCCTGGGGTTCTTGAGCCGGTTGGTATTCTGAAGGAGGGGGTGATTCTTTCTGCCATCTCCCCTGATTTGCGATGGGTTCTTCAGGAGTTTCAGGCTGATAAACCTGATCGCTGTCCAGCGGGGAAACTGTTTGTTCCTGACAGATTGACTAGTAAAGTGATTTCTGAGGTTCACTGTTCTGTGTTGGCTGGCCATCCTGGGATTTTTGGTACCAGAGATTTGGTTGGTAGGTCCTTTTGGTGGCCTTCTTTGTCATGGGGTGTGCGTTCTTTTGTGCAGTCCTGTGGGACTTGTGCGCGGGCCAAACCTTGCTGCTCCCGCGCCAGTGAGTTGCTTTTGCCTTTGCCGGTCCCTGAGAGGCCTTGGACGCATAGTTCTATGGATTTTATTTCGGATCTTCCTGTTTCCCAGAGGATGTCGGTTATCTGGGTGGTCTGTGACTGGTTTTCTAAGATGGTTCATTTGGTACCTTTGCCTAAATTGCCTTCCTCTTCTGAGTTGGTTCCATTGTTTTTTCAGCATGTGGTTCGTTTGCATGGCATTCCGGAGAATATTGTGTCCGATTGAGGTTCCTAGTTTGTTTCTAGGTTTTGGCGGTCCTTTTGTGCTAAGCTGGGCATTGATTTGTCTTTTTCTTCCGCATTTCATCCTCAGACAAACGGCCAAACCGAGCGAACTAACCAGACTTTGGAAACTTATTTGAGATGCATTGTGTCTGCTAATCAGGATGATTGGGTGACTTTCTTGCCATTGGCCGAGTTTGCCCTTAATAATCGGGCTAGTTCTGCTACCTTGGTGTTACTACGCATACTTACCGCTCCCGACTTGCTGCTTCCGCTGCCGACCCCGTTCTCAGCGCTCGCTCCTCTCCCAGGCTCCGGCGCTCTGTTCCTTTCACCGCTGCGTCTCCTTTCCCCGCTGCCGCACTTCCTGCTTCCGGTCAGCGGCATGCCCGTCCTCAGCGCACGCCTTCACTGCACCGTCAGATGTCCGCTTCTGCGCAGGCGCGCAGGATCCGACGCTAGATCTTCCTCCCGGTTCCTGGTTCCAGCGCCGGATGTTCTGATCCACTTGGTCCCCCAGCAACCAATCCCTGTGGACCTCACGGTATATCAGGTCGCCTCCCCTGCTAGGAGGTGCCTGAGTGTCTTTAGTTTTTTGCTATTGTCTCTGGCCTCCTTTGTCTCTTGTGCTTTGCTCTGAACCCCCGTACTGGTTCAGCTCTAGTTCCCCGTACTCAGTCTCTTCTCGGTTTACCCTCTCCTCCTGCTTCCCTCAGTTCCTGTCAGCCTCTGTTTTCCCTCTGCTCCGTCCCTACCCGTTCCTCCAGGATTCCACCCTTCTCGCTCCTAAAGTATCCCTGCCTAATCCTCTCCTTTGTTTATTTCTCTATCAAGAGCCGTCTCTCCTGGTGCCTGCTACCGTGGTTTGGTTATCTCCGGGCCTGCTCCCTAACGATCCCTGTATAGGGGTTGGTTACACCTGGCTTGCTCGTCCGGAGGGTCGCCTTCCACGGACCAGAGGGTCCACTCTTGTTTCTGCCTCAGAATCATAACAGCACACTCAGGCCCTGGACCCCGCAGGTACCACGTTCTCTGCTCAGAAGGAGTTGGCGCACATGCGCGACAATCAACAGCGCATGATGTCTTTCATGAAAAACATGGAGTCCCGCCTGTCTGCTATACAGACCGCCGACCCGGGTAATGCTAATCAAATCGCGGGTTTGCAGCAGGAACTTTCCCAACAGCGTGATACGCAAACACGTATGCTATCCTACATGGCCTCCATAGACGATCGTTTATTTAATTTGCAGTCTGTCTCCGCGGCCTCCGCCTCGGTTCCACAGGACCCAAATTCTTCTTCCTTGCCTCATCCGCCACCTCGCCTTGGTAAGCCGCCGAGGTTTAATGGGGATCCCAAACTCTGTAGGGGATTTCTAAACCAGTGTCGCCTCCACTTCGAGCTCCTTCCCCAGCAGTATCCCACTGACCGAGCCAAGGTGGCTTTTATAGTGTCTCATTTGGAGGGAGAGGCTTTGTCCTGGGTCAATCCTCTGTGGGAGCGGGATGATCCCGTAGTCTCTCAATTGCCCTCCTTTTTAGAGACCTTCCGTAGGGTCTTTGACGAGCCCGGACGCTTAGCTTCCACAACTGAGTCGCTTTTCAATCTTCAGCAGGGCTCTCTATCTGTTGGCCAGTACGCTATTCGATTCCGAACCCTGGCCTCTGAATTAGGGTGGAATAACGAGGCCTTGGTTGGCGCCTTCTGGCGGGGCCTGTCCAGTCGAATTAAGGATGAGTTAGCTGGACGAGATACCCCAACCTCTTTAGAGGACCTCATATCCCTCTCTACGCGCATTGATCTTCGCTTTCAAGAGCGATCACGAGAGTCCGCTAGAGAGAGGAGGTCGGTTCGCCCTCTACCATCTCTCCGCAGGTCAGGGAGTCCTAAGCTCTCTTCGTCACCTACAGCTTCCGTACCAGAACCCATGCAGGTTGACCGAGTCAAGATGGCAGAGCAACGTCGTCGGGAGAGACGTTCCCAGGGACTCTGCTTTTACTGCGGTAGCGCTTCACACTTACTACGGGCATGTCCTGAGAGGCCGGAAAACTCCTCCGCCTAGGACAGGTAAGAGAGGCCTCCCTAGGTGACTTAGACTCCTCTCAACCTTTGTTTTTGTCTGTTTTACTTATTCTCAATCGAAAACGCTTTTCTGAGCTTGCGTATGTGGATTCGGGCGCGGCAGGCAATTTTATCAGTCTTGAGGCGGTTCGGAGGCTTCGCATTCCAGTTCTTTCTTTGGATCCTCCTCGTTTGATTTCCTCCGTGGATGGAAAACCCTTGCAAGACACCATCACTTTGGTTACGGAAGAGATCGAACTGCGTATTGGGGCTCTCCATCGTGAGAAGATTACTTTCTATGTTTTACCTAATCTAACCCATGCTCTGCTTCTAGGTCTACCTTGGCTCCGCACGCACGAACCAACTCTGGACTGGCGCTCGGGTGATGTGCTTCGTTGGGGATCCACATGTCAAAACCAATGTCTTCTTCCAGTTCGTCCTGTAGCCCCGCTTCCTGCTGACTCCGTTCCCTCCGGACTACCAACTCCATACTGGTCCTTCTTGGATGTCTTTGATAAGAAGGAGGCTGAAACTCTACCTCCGCACCGGCCCTATGATTGCCCGATCGAGCTTCTGCCTGGTTCCACTCCTCCCAGAGGGAGAATCTACCCGCTCTCTCCCGCCGAGACCAAGGCTATGTCCGATTACGTCCAAGAGAACCTATCTAGAGGATTCATTCGAAAATCTTCTTCCCCTGCTGGTGCGGGGTTCTTCTTTGTCAAGAAGAAGGATGGATCTCTTCGACCCTGCATTGATTACCGGGGTTTGAACAACATTACAGTCAAGAATAAGTATCCTCTGCCTCTTATTCCAGAGCTCTTCGACCGACTAAGAGGGGCGCGAATCTTTACGAAGCTAGATCTACGGGGAGCCTACAACCTTGTTCGAATTCGCTCTGGCGATGAATGGAAGACTGCCTTTAACACCCGGGACGGGCATTACGAATACCTAGTCATGCCCTTTGGACTCAGTAATGCTCCCGCAGTCTTCCAAGAATTCTGAATGACATCTTTCGAGACCTTCTTTATTCCTGTGTGGTGGTGTATTTAGACGACATCCTGATTTTTTCGGCAGATCTACCTTCTCACAGAAGAAGCGTTCGTCTAGTTCTGCAACGTCTAAGAGAGAATCGTCTTTACGCCAAGTATGAGAAGTGCCTCTTCGAGCAAACTTCCTTGCCCTTTCTTGGATACATCATTTCTGACACCGGCCTTAAAATGGATCCCGAGAAGGTGAGCGCCATTCTCAACTGGCCACGTCCCTATGGGACTAAAGCCATCCAACGATTTCTAGGGTTTGCCAACTACTACAGGCAATTTATTTCACATTTCTCCTCTGTAGTGCGGCCTCTCACTGCTCTCACCCATAAAGGGACCAACTCAAAGACTTGGACTCCTGAGACCGAAAAAGCCTTTTTGCTTCTGAAGCAGTCATTCTCCTCCGCCCCAGTTTTACATCGTCCGGAGATCAATAAACCATTCGTTCTCGAGGTGGATGCCTCTGCCACTGGTGCCGGAGCGGTGCTTTCCCAAAGAACCTCTACCGGTCGTCTGGTCCCCTGCGGCTTCTTCTCCAAAACGTTTTCGGCCTCGGAACGTAATTATACTATTGGGGACCGAGAACTCTTGGCCATAAAGTTGGCTCTGGAGGAGTGGAGACATCTTCTAGAAGGAGCCGTTCATCCTTTTGTGATTTTTTCTGACCACAAGAACTTGGCCTATCTTCAAACTGCGCACAGGCTGAATCCTCGGCAGGCTCGATGGTCCCTATTCTTTGCCCGTTTTGACTTCGAGCTTCGTTTTCGGCCAGGTGACAAAAATGTCAGAGCAGACGCTCTGTCCAGACTTTCGCAGCCTGAGGACTTCAACGAGGAGCCAGCACATATCATGGATCCCAGTAAGATCGTTACTGTAGCCCCTTTGAGGGTGATCTGTCCTCCTCCGGGTAAGACTTTAGTCACTGAAAATGACAGAGAGACAGTTCTGCGTTGGGGACATTCCTCTAAATTGGCAGGCCACGCCGGAGTTAAGAAAACTCTCCTTCTCGTCTCCCGCTACTATTGGTGGCCTTCATTACGACAAGATATCGAACAGTTTGTCGCCTCATGTCCTTCTTGTGCGAAATGCAAAGTGCCAAGACAGTTACCTCGTGGAGGATTGCTTCCTCTTCCTGTGCCTTCCAGTCCGTGGCAACACATCGCCATGGACTTCATTACCGATTTACCAAAATCCACAAATTGCACAGTCATTCTTACGGTAGTAGATCGGTTCTCCAAGATGGCTCACTTCATTCCCTTGCCTGGTCTTCCCACGGCTCCAGAATTGGCAAAGGTCTTCATTTCAACCATCTTCAAACTTCATGGGTTTCCTCAAAACATCGTGTCTGACCGAGGAGTTCAGTTTACGTCTCGTTTTTGGAGGGCGCTTTGCAAGCTTTTGAAAGTGTCTCTCGATTTTTCTTCTGCCTATCACCCCCAGACTAATGGTCAAGCTGAACGGACTAACCAGATTGTGGCTACCTATCTTCGTCACTTCATTAATTCTCACCACGATGATTGGGTAAGCCTTCTGCCTTGGGCCGAATTCTCCTATAACAACCACTCTAGTGAGTCTTCAGCTAAATCTCCTTTTTTTGTTGTCTTTGGTCAACATCCGAATATGCCTCTGCCGATTTCTTCCACTACTGGAGTTCCAGCCGCTGACTCTTTGACTTCGAATTTCTCTGCAATATGGACTGAGGTTAAAAAGGCTCTTGAGATGGCGTCTGTCAAAATGAAGACTCACGCAGACAAAAGGCGTCTAGACTCTTCTCCATTCTTGCCTGGCGATAAGGTTTGGCTCGCCTCACGTTACATTAGGCTCAAAATTCCTTCCTACAAACTCGGTCCTCGTTACATCGGGCCCTTTGAAGTTCTGAGTCGGGTCAACGAAGTCGCCTACAAGCTGAAGTTGCCTGTCTCGCTCCGTATTCCCAATACCTTTCATGTTTCTCTGCTCAAACCTGTTATCCTTAACCGCTTCCATTCTTCTCCCTGTGTCTCTCCGCAGCCTCTCCAAGCCAATAACATTTTTGAGGTGAGGGACATTTTAGCCAAGAAGAGAGTTCGTGGAAAAGTTTTTTCTGGTGGATTGGAAGGGGTTTGGTCCTGAAGAGAGATCGTGGGAACCTTTGGAGAATATTAATGCACCTCGTCTTCTTGAAAAATTTCTTGCCAAATTCAAGAGTGGGGATTTTAAAGAGGGGGGTACTGTTACTACGCATACTTACCGCTCCCGACTTGCTGCTTCCGCTGCCGACCCCGTTCTCAGCGCTCGCTCCTCTCCCAGGCTCCGGCGCTCTGTTCCTTTCACCGCTGCGTCTCCTTTCCCCGCTGCCGCACTTCCTGCTTCCGGTCAGCGGCATGCCCGTCCTCAGCGCACGCCTTCACTGCACCGTCAGATGTCCGCTTCTGCGCAGGCGCGCAGGATCCGACGCTAGATCTTCCTCCCGGTTCCTGGTTCCAGCGCCGGATGTTCTGATCCACTTGGTCCCCCAGCAACCAATCCCTGTGGACCTCACGGTATATCAGGTCGCCTCCCCTGCTAGGAGGTGCCTGAGTGTCTTTAGTTTTTTGCTATTGTCTCTGGCCTCCTTTGTCTCTTGTGCTTTGCTCTGAACCCCCGTACTGGTTCAGCTCTAGTTCCCCGTACTCAGTCTCTTCTCGGTTTACCCTCTCCTCCTGCTTCCCTCAGTTCCTGTCAGCCTCTGTTTTCCCTCTGCTCCGTCCCTACCCGTTCCTCCAGGATTCCACCCTTCTCGCTCCTAAAGTATCCCTGCCTAATCCTCTCCTTTGTTTATTTCTCTATCAAGAGCCGTCTCTCCTGGTGCCTGCTACCGTGGTTTGGTTATCTCCGGGCCTGCTCCCTAACGATCCCTGTATAGGGGTTGGTTACACCTGGCTTGCTCGTCCGGAGGGTCGCCTTCCACGGACCAGAGGGTCCACTCTTGTTTCTGCCTCAGAATCATAACACTTGGTTTCACCCTTCTTTTGTAATTCTGGGTTTCATCCTCGTTTTTCTTCAGGGCAGGTTGAGTCTTCTAATTGTCCTGGGGTGGACTCTGTGGTTGACAGGTTGCCGCAAATTTGGGCTCGTGTTGTGGACAATTTGGTATTGTCTCAGGAGGAGGCTCAGCGTTTTGCCAACCATCGTCGGCGTGTGGGTTCCCGGCTTCGGGTTGGGGATTTGGTCTGGTTGTCTTCCCGTCATGTTCCTATGAAAGTTTCTTCCCCGAAGTTCAAGCCTCGGTTTATTGGTCCTTATAGGATTTCTGAGATTATCAATCCTGTGTCTTTTCGTTTGGCCCTTCCAGCCTCTTTTTCCATCCATAATGTTTTTCATAGATCTTTGTTGCGGAAATATGTGGTGCCCATGGTTCCCTCTGTTGATCCTCCTGCCCTGGTGTTGATTGATGGAGAGTTGGAGTATGTTGTGGAGAAGATCTTGGATTCTCGTTTTTCAAGATGGAGGCTTCAGTATCTTGTCAAGTGAAAGGGTTATGGCCAGGAGGATAATTCTTGGGTTGTTGCCTCCGATGTTCATGCTGACGATTTGGTTCGTGCCTTCCAGTTGGCTCGTCCTGATCGGCCTGGGTGCTCTGGTGAGGGTTCGGTGACCCCTCCTCAAGGAGGGGGGTAATGTTGTGAATAACATCCCTCAGAAACCCTTCACATATTTTACCAACAATAGAGGTTAGACTTACTGGCCTATAATTTCCAGGTTCACTTTTAGAGCCCTTTTTGAATATTGGCACCACATTCACTATGCACCAGTCCTGTGGAACAGACCCCGTCGCTATAGAGTCCCTAAATATAAGAAATAATGGTTTATCTATTACATTACTTAGTTCTCTTAGTACTCGTGGGTGTATGCCATCCGGACCCGGAGATTCATCTATTTTAATCTTATTTAGCCGGTTTCGCACCTCTTCTTGGGTTAGGATTGGTGACCCTTAATATTGGGTTTTCTTTGTCTCTCGGCATTTCATTTTCCACCGTGAATACCGTGGAGAAGAAGGTGTGTAATATATTAGCTTTTTCCTCCTCATCTACCATTCTTTCCTACACTTTCACTTATGATTCTTTTGCTATTGATATAGTTGAAGAACAGTTTGGGGTTAGTTTTACTCACCTTAGCAATGTGGTTCTGGGTTTTCTTTAATTAGTTTTTTAGATAGAGCTTTGCCGGTGCCATCCTGCTTTAGTAGTGTAAATACTTTCTTTTTACTGTTGATTGCCGCTCTTACTTCGTTATTTACCCACATTGGGTTTTTCCTATTTCTTGTCCTTTATTCCCACAGCGCCTATTTAGAATGTTCGTAAACATTTCCCATTTATTATCTGTACTAGATGGTGGCCCGATTCTAACGCATCAGGTATTCTAGAATATGTATGTATGTATATATATATATATATATATATATATATAGCAGCCACATAGCATATAGCAGAGGCCACATAACACAGACAGTCACATAGTATTTAGCACAGCCACGTAGTATATAGGAGCCACGTAATATACAGCACAGCCATGTAGAATATAGGAGCCACATATTATATAACACAGCCACATAGTATATGACACTGCCCACGTAGTATATGACACTGCCCAGGTAGTATATGACACTGCCCACATAGTATATGACGCTGCCCATGTAGTATATAACACTGCCCACGTAGTATATAACACAGCTCATGTAGTATATAACACAGCCCACGTAGTATATGACACAACCTGTTGTGAATTCTGTTGTGGGTTCTGCTCTCGGGCTCCCTCCGGTGGTTATAAGTGGTAGTGCTGCTGTTTGTCCTTCACAGCAGTCATCAGGTGCGTTCACTTCGGACGGGGCTATTTAGTCTGGCTTCACCCTTTAGTGAGTGCCAGTTGTTCATTGTTTCTGGAGGATTCACATCCCTTCCTGGTCGCTCCTGCTTGCAGTTCATTTCTTCAAGATAAGTTCTGCTTGTTTTTCTGCCCACATGTTGTGGGCCTCATTGTTCAGTGCATTGCATGTTTTTTCTTGTCCAGCTTAATCTGTGTAAGGATTTATGCAGCCTAGCTGGAATCTCTGGAGAGGCAGATTTACCCTCCATGTCTTTGTTTAGATGTGGAGTTTTTTGTATTATCTGTGGTGGACATTTCTTAGTATTTTAATACTGACCGCATAGTTCACTGTCCTATCTTTTCTATCTAGCTAGATTGGCCTCCTTTGCTAAATTCTGTTTTCAGCCTGTGTATGTTTTTTCCTCTCCTCTCACAGTCAATATTTGTGGGGGGGGCTGCTTATCCTTTGGGAATTTTCTCTGAGGCAAGATAGTTTTCCCTTTTCTATCTATAGGGTTAATTAGTCCTCCGGCTGTGTCGAGGTGTCTAGGATTGGTAGGTACATCCCATGGCTACTTCTAGTTGCGGTGTTAAGTCCAGGGTCTGCGGTCAGTACAGTTACCACATTCTCCAGAGTACGTCTCATGCCGCTCCTAGGCCACCAGATCATAACAACAACCCACGTAATATATAGCAGCCACGCAGTATATAACACAGTATGGAGCATCATGTGGAGCCATTATACAGTAAGGAGCATCATGTGTGGCCATTATACAGTATGGAGCATCATGTGTGGCCATTATACAGTACGCAGCATCATGTGTGACCATTATACAGTACGAAGCATCATGTGGGGCTATTATACAGTATGGAGCATAATGTGGCCAATGGCCATTATACAGTATGGAGCATCATGTGTGGCCATTATACAGTATGGAGCATCATGTGGCCATTATACAGTATGGAGCATCATGTGGCCATTATACAGTATTGGGCATTATGTGTGCCCATTATACAGTATGGGGCACTGTGTGGCCATTATATAGTATGGAGCATCATGTGGAGCCATTATACAGTAAGGAGCATCATGTGTGGCTATTATACAGTATAGAGCATCATGTGTGGCCATTATACAGTACGCAGCATCATGTGTGGCCATTATACAGTACGAAGCATCATGTGGGGCTATTATACAGTATGGAGCATAATGTGGCCAATGGCCATTATATAGTATGGAGCGTCATGTGTGGCCGTTATACAGTATGGAGCATTATGTGGGCATTATACAGTATGGAGTATCATGTGGCCAATATACAGTATGCAGCATCATGTGGGTCCATTATACTGTATGGAGCATCACGTGGGGCCAGTACAATGTACGCAGCATCATTTGGGGCCATTATACAGTATGGAGCATCATGTGGAGCCATTATACAGTATGGAGCGTCATGTGTGGCCATTATACAGTATGGAGCGTCATGTGTGGCCATATTTTTTTTTTGTTTATAATTATTGTTTATGAAACATTGTGATCAGAAGTGCTAAATGGGTGTGGTTGGGGCGTGACTAGTTGTGAAATGGGTGTGATCCCTGATCGTCACTTCCACAGACGTCTTCGTTTGTCTATCAGTGGACATATCTCTTTTCTTCTTCCCTTCACCCCCAGGATGACTCATTATTGTTTTGTTGTATTATTTCATGTCATTTACTTTGTTTGTATTTTTTTGCGTATTTTCTTTTTTTCTACAGCGAACACGTGACAAAGGCTCTGGTTGAGCCGAAACGTTGTTTATCGCATATACTGTAATATTCTGTTATGCTCCCATTAATCGAATGTAATCCTTTACATAATTAATCCACTTGAGAGTGCGGTGAATTTCTATAATTCTGTGAAATGGGTGTGGTCAGAGGTGTGGCCTAAAATTCGCCGCGCTGCGCGCACCGCTGCCTTTTTCCCTCTTTCCCTTCCTCAAAAGTTGGGAGGTATGGTGCTGTATTACCCCCATATAGTGCTGTATAACCTCCATATAGTGCTGTATAACCTCCATATAGTGCTGTGTAACCTCCACATAGTGCTGTATAACCCCATATAGTGCTGTATAATCTCCATATAGTGCTGTATAACCTCCATATAGTGCTGTATAATCCCCATATAGTGCTGTATAACCTCCATATAGTGCTGCATAACCTCCATATAGAGCTGTATAACCTCCATATAGTGCTGTATAACCTCTATATAGTGCTGTTTAATCTCCATATAGTGCTGTATAACCTCCATATAGTGCTGTATAACCTCCATATAGTGCTGTATAATCCCCATATAGTGCTGTATAACCTCCATATAGTGCTGTATAATCCCCATATAGTGCTGTATAACCTCCATATAGTGCTGCATAACCTCCATATAGAGCTGCATAACCTCCATATAGTGCTGTATAACCTCCATATAGTGCTGTGTAACCTCCATATAGTGCTGTTTAATCTCCATATAGTGCTGTATAACCTCCATATAGTGCTGTATAACCTCCATATAGTGCTGTATAACCTCCATATACTGCTGTATAACCTCCATATAGTGCTGTATAACTGCAAGCAGGTAAACGGATGCAGTAAGTCAGAGGCGCAGAGCAAGGGTTAACAAGAGTGCGGCTAAATGAGCAATGAACTCCTGGCAGGGAGGTGACAGGAAGCGGGAAACAGGTAAAGCAGTAACTGTGGTTCAGCACAGCAGTCTCTCTATCACGTTTACCTTCTCGTGACTCCGCCGTCCTTTAGTCACTTACAGTCCAATGGATGATGGGAGGTTGGTGCAGCGTCTTCAGGCCTCCCTGCCCCAGCACCCGGTCTGGCTTCTGGTGGCAGCGGCCAGTCCCCGGTTTTGCTCGCTGAGCCCCTAGTCCACTGAACTGCAGAGCTGAAGTGTGAAGCTCTGCACAAGTCTCTACTCTCCCCTGCGCAGCGGCCGATACCTGGACGTCCGCACCACAATGCTCTGCTCAGCGCCCGTCTCTCTGCGCGCCCACTGGTACCCAGGAGCCCTCACTGCACCTTCCCAAGTCTCTGCTCCATGCTTCAACTACCCTCTCTGACCCTTCTCTGCAGGTCATGGATTCTTTCTGTTGGCATATGCAACAGATTAGGACTTATTATAAGTGAAAGGAGGACTTTATATTAACCAGACAGCAGATGGCGATAGTGTGTAAAGTTATATACTTGCTGTAATGTGGAGAGGGAAACTCTCAGTTGTTGGTTGTTTTTCTTACTTCCTGATTCTTCCTGTTTTCTTCATCTTGAATGTGTTATGCCTCAGTGTGCACGTGTGACACTGAATTGTATCTCATGTTTACCAGTATGAAGTAAATACTGTTTACTCAAGATATCTTGCTGATTGAAGCTCTCGTAACTACAGCGGTGACTGCAAGAAAACGCACTCTGCAACAGGTTATGGGCCCAGGCACCCCAGACACTACAGGCCTGCACTACAAGGCAGCAGGATCCTGGTTTATAACCCCAGATAACAACGGAGCACACAGATAAGCTCTGTAAACAGAAGGAAATCCAGACACAGAGTGACAGAGGAATTCATCCTCCCAGAAGCTGGACATACAGGAGAATATCTTCAGTACAACTCTCTAAACAAGTAAGGGTACTGTCACACAGTGCAATTTTGATCGCTACGATGGTACGATTCGTGACGTTCTAGCGATATCATTACGATATCGTTGTGTCTGACACGCTACTGCGATCAGACATCACGCTGAGAATCGTACGCCGTAGCAGATCGTTTGGAACTTTCTTTCGTCGTTTGATCTCCCGCTGACATCGCTGGATCGTTGTGTGTGACAGCGATCCAGCGATGTGTTCGCTTGTAACCAGGGTAAACATCGGGTAACTAAGCGCAGGGCCGCGCTTAGTAACCCGATGTTTACCCTGGTTACCAGCGTAAACGTAAAAAAAAAGCCGGATTACTCACCGGTAATGCTCTTTTAATGAGTCCACGACAGCACCCCACATGAGAGAGAGGGATCCGCCCATAGGAACAGGAAACCTACAGAATAAAAGGAGGCGGTCCCCTCTCCTCCTCAGTTTAGTTTACAGAGTATAAAAAGGGAACCGCAAAAGCTTTAGTATTAATTCTTATTCAGCAAAATATCTTAAAAACTCTATACAACCATTATTTGTGAATTAAAGAAAGGGCTGTGCATAATCAGGGAGGGTTGTAAATGGGTGCTGTCGTGGACTCATTAAAAGAGCATTACCGGTGAGTAATCCGGCTTTTTACCCTTCGCCACGACAGCACCCCACATGAGAGACTTTCAGAGAGTCATTACTCGGGTGGGATAACTGTACTAAGCACAGCTCTACCAAAGGTCAAATCAGACGATGAAGATAGATCAAGTCTATAATGGTTGTAAAAGGTAGAAGGTGTAGACCAAGTTGCGGCCTTACATATTAGATGGATCGGGACATCCGCTTGTTCCGCCCAGGAGGAAGCCATGGCTCGTGTTGAGTGCGCTTTAATACCCACTGGAGGAATCTCGCCTTTCGATGTATAGGCCAAGCAGATAGCATCTCTGATCCACCGAGATATGGTAGCTCTCGTGACCCCATGTCCTTTCTTGCGGCCCTGAAAGGAGATAAACAGAGCCCTACTCTCCCTCCATGTTTGACACCTTTCTATATAAGTCAGGATGGCTCTTCTGACATCTAAGGTGTGGAACTTCTGTTGTTCAGGGGTTACAGGAGAATCAAAAAAGGAAGGGAGAAATATTTCCTGTGACCTGTGGTAGGTGGATGCTACCTTAGGGAGGTATGAGGGGTCTGGTTTTAGGACTATTCGGTCATGGAATATCAGTAAGAAGGGTGGGTCTACTGATAGGGCCTGGATGTCACTAACACGTCTGGCTGAGGTCAGGGCTACCAAGAGGGCTACCTTATATGTGAGGACATTTAGAGGTATAGAATCTAGAGGCTCAAATGGGGAGCTGGTTAAGGCTTCTAGCACTAGATTTAAATCCCACGGAGGTAGACGGGGAATATGTACTGGGTTACTCCGTTCACAAGACTTAATGAATCTGGAGACCCATCTATCAGCGGCTATATTATATCCATATAAGGCTCCTAACGCTGATATCTGGACTCTTAAGGTGTTCACTGATAGTCCTAATTCTCTACCTTTTTGTAGGAACTCTAGAATAGGTGTTATCGGAACCTGTTTAGTGAATGGTACTGTATGAAAGTCTAAGAATTTTTTCCATACCCTGCTATATATCAGGGTGGTAGATCTTTTCCTACTTAAGGTACCTTCACACGAAGCGACGCTGCAGCGATAGCGACAACGATGTCGATCGCTGCAGCGTCGCTGTTTGGTCGCTGGAGAGCTGTCACACAGACCGCTCTCCAGCGATCAACTATGCCGAGGTCCCCTGGTAACCAGGGTAAACATCGGGTAACTAAGCGCAGGGCCGCGCTTAGTAACCCGATGTTTACCCTGGTTACCAGCGTAAAATCTAAAAAAAACAAACAGCACATACTTACATTCACGTCCCCCTGCGTCCACTTCCTGACTGACTGAGCGCCGTACAGTGAGAGCAGAGCGGTGACGTCACCGCTGTGCTGCTTTCACTTTCACTTTGCGGCGCTGAGTCAGAGGAGGAAGCAGACTGCAGGGGACGCAATGTGAGTATGTGCTGTTTGTTTTTTTTACATTTTACGCTAGTAACCAGGGTAAACATCGGGTAACTAAGCGCGGCCCTGCGCTTAGTAACCCGATGTTTACCCTGGTTACCAGTGTAAAATATCGCTGGTATCGTTGCTTTTGCTTTCAAACACAACGATACACAGCGATCGGACGACCAAATAAAGTTCTGGACTTTATTCAGCGACCAGCAACATCACAGCAGGATCCTGATCGCTGCTGCGTGTCAAACTAAACGATATCGCTAGCCAGGACGCTGCAACGTCACGGATTGCTAGCGATATCGTTATAATGTCGTTTCGTGTGAAGGTACCTTTAGTAGCAGGGTGTTTACTAGTTGTTCTGAGAAACCCCTTGAAGTTAATAATTGCCGCTCAAGTTCCACGCCGTCAAGTGAAGCCCTTTCACTTGCGGGTGGAAAAACGGCCCCTGGAACAGTAGTTCCTTGTCCAATGGAAGAATCCATGGATCGGATAGACACATGCTCTGGAGGCAGGAGAACCACGGTCTTTTTGGCCAGAAGGGTGCAATGAGGATTACCCTTGCTTGCTCCCTCCTGATCTTCCTGATCACTAGCGGAATCAGAGACATTGGAGGAAAGGCGTACGCCAGTTTGAAGTTCCAAGGATGGTGTAGAGAGTCCAGCATGTCTGGGTGATCCATGGAGTTCAGGGAAGCGAATCTTTCTACCTGTCTGTTGCCTCTTGTGGCAAATAGATCTATCTGAGGCACTCCCCATGCTTTTGTTATTAGTCTGAACACGGCTCTGTTTAAGGACCATTCTCCCTGGCGCAGCCTGTTTCGGCTGAGGTAGTCCGCTTTGGTATTCTCTATGCCTCTGATGTGTAGGGCTGTTAGGGACGCAAGATGAGCCTCTGCGAACTGGAAGATCTCTCCTGCGATGGTCATCAGACTTCCTGACCGTGTACCGCCCTGGCGGTTTACATAGGCCACTGTGGTGGAGTTGTCTGAGAAAACTCTTACATCTGCTCCTTGGATCTGTGGAAGAAAATAATTTAAGGCTTTCCCTACTGCTGTTAACTCTTTCCAATTTGATGAACATGATGATTCTGACTGATTCCAGGTATCCTGGACTATATCATCCTCCATATGTGCACCCCATCCCGTAGGGCTGGCGTCTGTAGTAATTATTCTGGATGGATCTATTATCCATGGTACACCCCCTGAAAGGTGTCCCATATCTAGCCACCAGGATAGAGATTCTATGACATCTCTAGAGAGAGTTAGTTTACTCTCTAGGTGTCCTACCCGTCCCTGGGCTGACAGTACTTTGAACTGTAATTGGCGGGTATGAAATTGAGCCCATGGTACAGCCGGGATACATGAGGACAATGATCCCAGTAAGGACATAGCCTTCCTTAGTGTCATGTAGGGGTTCTTTATCGTACCAAACCCGGACCATGGAGACGATCAGACGAGGGGGGAGGCTGCAAACAGTGGCTCCCCCGCCGCTGCTTCTGGCACCGCAGCCCCTGCCGTTCCACCAGAGACTGACGCAGGCGGGTGCATGGCCCAGGAATCCTTTTTGGACTGCAGGTACTTCGGGGTTCCCATAGAAACAGGAAACCTAAACTGAGGAGGAGAGGGGACCGCCTCCTTTTATTCTGTAGGTTTCCTGTTCCTATGGGCGGATCCCTCTCTCTCATGTGGGGTGCTGTCGTGGCGAAGGGTAAAACAAACAGTACATACTTACATTCCGGTGTCTGTCCTCCGGCGTCTCAGCTTCTCTGCACTGTGAGCGCCTGCCGGCCGGAAAGTGAGCACAGCGGTGACGTCACCGCTCTGCTTTCCGGCCGCTGTGCTTACACAGTGCAGAGAAGCTGAGACGCCGGAGGACAGACACCGGAATGTAAGTATGTACTGTTTGTTTTACGTTTACGCTGGTAACCAGGGTAAACATCGGGTTACTAAGCGCGGCCCTGCGCTTAGTAACCCGATGTTTACCCTGGTTACCCGGGGACTTCGGCATCGCTCCAGCGCCATGATTGCAAAGTGTGACCGCAGTCTACGACGCTGGAGCGATAATCATACGACGCTGCGACGTCACGGATCGTGCCGTCGTAGCGATGAAAATGGCACTGTGTGACGGTACCCTAAGACTATATAAAGATGATGAGTAACACAGAACTGAAATTTACAGTAGCTAAACTGAATAGTGAAAATTATCAGTTATGGAAATTCAGAGTAGAGATGTTGTTATCTAATGATGATCTATGGGAAGTAATTGTTACAGCAAGACCAGATCAAGATAATCAGACATGGGATAAAAAGAATATACAAGCTAAAGCCACTATTAGCTTATTAGTGGATGATGCTCAATTAATACATATAAGAAATGAAGAAACAGCTAAGGGAATGTGGGAAGCATTAAGAAAACTGTATGAAAGACCTAGCTTGAATCACAAGTTATTTTTATTAAGAAAGCTGTACAGTATGAGTGAGTGCAAATGACGATATGCAGAAGCACATATTCTCAATGATGGAAGTGATATCACAGCTAAGATCTATTGGTGAAGACGTTAAAGAAAGTCATGTAGCAGCTATATTGTTGTGCAGTTTACCAGATTCGTATAGAGCATTGATAAATGCCCTTGAGACAAGACCAGAAACTGACATTACATTAGATTTTGTGAAAACAAGACTAATAGATGAATATCAGAGAAGAATAGAACAAAGAAATGATTCTTCTTCTGAAAAGGACAGTGAAAACGCCTTAAAGCTACAGAATTCAAAAAACCCTATAATAAAGAGACAAGAGAATGCTTCAGATGTAAGAAAAAAGGTCATTTAAAGAAAGACTGTACCATATGGAAAGCAGAACAACAAAAATTACAACATAAACAGCATACACAGAAAGTAAAAAACACAATTTCCGATTCATGTGAGAATAATTGGAATGGCACATTTAAAGTAACAGACAAGAAATCATCACTTGGTTGGTTTATTGATTCAGGAGCAACGAGTCATATGACAAGTGACAAGAATTTCTTTACTGATCTTGATTTAGATAAGAAAGAAGCCATTTATCTTGCAGATGGAGGCAAAATAACCGCAGAAGGTATCGGACAAGGTATGCTAAATTGTTCAAACCAGTTCGGACAAGATTCAAAAATACTTGTACAAGATGTGTTGTATGTTCCAAAATTGGAAGGCGGATTGTTATCTGTGAAACGTTTAACAGCAAAAGGACTTACAGTGAAATTCAAAGACAATGAGTGTGCAATTATTGCAGGAAACAAGGTGATAACCAAAGTCAAGGCAGATGAACAATTATATCATTTTGACACACCAAAGGAACAAATGAAGGTATGTACACATGATCACAAAAACTGTATTCACATGTGGCATAGACGTCTAGGACATAGACACCCTGACAGTATAAGGGAACTACAAAGAAAAAAATTGACAAAAGATTTAAAGATATCAGATTGCTCAATTACCATAAGATGTGAATGTTGTATAAAATCCAAAGCCACATGGATATCTATTCCAAAAGAAAGTGAGATGAAAAGCGAAAGACCACTTGATTTGGTGCATACTGACGTATGTGGACCCATGAAAGTTACTACATCAGGAGGCAACAGATACATGTTGACTTTTATAGACGATTACTCAAGATACACAGTCACATACTTAATTAAAAACAAAAGTGAAGTTTTTGATAAACTTGTAGACTATGTAACAAGATCAAGTAACAAATTTCAAAGGAAGCCAATTGTCATCAGAAGTGATAATGGAGGTGAATTTACAGGTCACAGAATAGAAGACTACTTAAGACAAAATGGAATAAAACACCAGAAAACGGTTCCATACACACCTGAACAAAATGGAGTAGCAGAAAGAAAAAACAGAACTCTAACAGAAATGATAAGATGTATGCTGACGGATTACAAACTACCAGAGAAATATTGGGGTGAGGCAGCAATGACAGCTACATATCTACAGAACCGACTTTTTTCCAGAAAACTGACGAAAACTCCATATGAACTGTGGCAAGGTATGAAACCAAGTGTCAGTCATTTAAAAGTTTTTGGATGTAAAGTTTTCATATTCATTCCAACAGAAAAACGTTCCAAACTTCAAAACAGATCCATGGAAGGAATATTTGTTGGATATAGTGAAAATTGCAAAGGATACAGAATCCTAGATCCCAAAACAGACAGAGTTACGGTGAGTAACAGTGTGACATTCATTGAAGATTTAAATGAAGACATTATGATTTCAGTTGAAACAAAAAATGAGAAAACCAGTAGTGACACAACTGAAGAAATATCTGATGAGAAAGAAGCAGAAATTAATGAAGATCAAAATACTGAAAGTGAAGAATCACATCTACAAACAGACACAGAACCAAGACGTTCAATGAGAGAGAACAAAGGAAAACCACCAAAACGTCTCTCATACAAGACAAGCACAAGAAAAATCTATGAGCCTACCTCTTGGGAAGACATATCTAACCTTCCTGTAGAAGAAGCTAATAAATGGATAGAAGCAACAGAAACAAATTAAATCCATGCAAGACTCAAATAGCAACCGTTACAAGACCAGACGTCGCAGCAGCAGTAGGAATCCTGAGTAGAAAGGTATCAAAACCAAATAAAGCTGATTGGAATGCCGTGAAGAGAGTAATGCGTTATTTATTTGAAAGGAACTAGCAATGTTAAGCTGAAATTACCCACAAGTGATGATTGCATTTTAACAGGATATGTTGATGCAGATTGGGCTGGAGATCCAACTGACAGAAGATCTACCAGTGGACATATTTTTTTCCTCTCAGGTGGACCAATAAGTTGGACAAGTAAGAAACAGTCAATTGTGACATTATCTTCAACAGAAGCGGAATATGTTGCCGCAGCACATGCGAGTCAAGAAGTACTGTGGTTAAGACAATTGTTGACAGAATTAGGACAACCACAGTTGGCACCAACAAAACTGAAAGAGGACAATCAAGGATGTCTTGTTCTTGCTCAGATGGAAAGAGTCAATCCAAGAACCAAGCATATTGATGTGAAATATCATTTCTTGAGAGATCATCAGGAACAAGGAGTCTTGAGGTTGGAGTACTGTCATACTGAAGAAATGACAGCAGACATCCTCACGAAGGCGTTGAATGCTGATAAACATCAGAGACTAATAAAAAAGTTGGGTTTGATTGAATAAGTCCTTACTGTTGAGAAAGGGTGTTGGCATATGCAACAGATTAGGACTTATTATAAGTGAAAGGAGGACTTTATACTAACCAGACAGCAGATGGCGATAGTGTGTAAAGTTATATACTTGCTGTAATGTGGAGATGGAAACTCTCAGTTGTTGTTTGATTTTCTTACTTCCTGATTCTTCCTGCTTCTTCATCTTGAACGTGTTATGTCCCAGTGTGCACGTGTGACACTGAATTGTATCTCATGTTTACCAGTATGAAGTAAATACTGTTTACTCAAGATATCTTGCTGATTGAAGCTCTCGTAACTACAGCGGTGACTGCAAGAAAACGCACTCTGCAACACTTTCTGTCTCCCATTTCCTTCCCCCATGCAACACTGGACGCGGCCTTAGCAGTTCCGGACCGGATGTCTCATAGGAACCCACAGCCTGATGTTCCTTATGAGTCACCCACCAGGGCCGTGGGGTACGCGGTACCGGTGTTCATAGGGGGATGTCTCTATGGTGACCCGGTCCGTGGCCCTGGGCACCCATATAAAAGGGGAAAGGTCTTTAAAGGGAATAAAGTTTGTGTTAGTGACGCCACCTGTGGTATTCAGTCAGTGGTGACCGACGCTGCTTTAAGGGGTCCGCTGGGGTGATGTTATGCAGCTAGATGGTACAACTTCCCACAGGTGAAGTGTATCCCCAGGGCTCCCGGTGTATAGATGGAGATGGTGAATGGTGCAGTAAAGAACTGAGGACGCAGGTTTGCAGTCTCGTTACCTGGTTTACTGAAGACTTCAGGCAGCCACAGTCCAGGGCACCAGATCACAGGTACAGGCAGGGTCCGGCTGGCTTGGAAGCAAATGCAGAGTCCCCTTTACCAGGTGGAGATGAAAGCCTTCCTCTAGCGCGGTGGTGTTGTAGTCCCTTACTGCCTATGGCTTTAGATAAGGTCCTCACAGTTCTTCTGTCCCCCATATAGGATAGGACAATACCTGCATCACAGGTAACTCGAGCCTTTTTACAGGAACTCTATCACGCCCTGAGCTCTATGTGTTACTGTGTCTCAGGTGTGTGTGGCGGACAGGTAACTTGCAGTTCAGCTGTCCTGCCGGTCTCTGCTGTAAGTCGTAGAGGCCCTTACAACCTCGGTGATCCGGCTACCGGTTATCTACGCTTCAGAAGGAGGCAGCCTGCTCACAGATGGTCTCCCCTGACCATTCCTCTCCTGTGCTTCACTCTCCTGCACGCTCACTGAACGATGTCCTTTCCTTCTCTATATCTCTTTCCAGGGGCTGCAGCACTTTCTTGTGGCTGCACGGCCCCTCATGCTTTCTCCCTGCCTCAGACTGCTCCAGTCTGCTTCCTGGCACTATGTGACTAACTTTTCCTCCAAACCTCAATATATTTGCATATACAGGGGAGTCACTAGAAATAGGATCAAAAGCTCCCCCTTGTGGCCTGGAGAGTGAACATGTTGTGTGCATGGTGACTGATTACCTGATGAGCATTATCCTTCATCGCTTCCTAACGTAACATCACTCTCCCCATGAGGAAAGCAATGCTACTGTGACCACCAGGACCCTGAGGCGCCACACTTACATAACCTCCATATAGTGCTGTGTAACCTCCATATAGTGCTGTATAACCTACATATAGTGCTGACAATCCTCACACTTGCAAACCCTAAGGGCTCCTTCTCAGTTGCGAGTCTCGCATGTTAAAACCCTGCACTGACGCCGGCACTCCAGAGCGGAGGGTGCCGCTCCATGTATTGCTGTGCGGCCGCACGCTCCGCTCTGGAGTGCCGGTGCCAGAGGAGGGCTTTAACCTGCGAGACTGGGACGTATTTCTCGCAGGTGAGAAGTAGCCCTATCACTAAACAGCAAAATCACAAAAAGGGGACCTGAAAAGCCTCCAAACATTTCTGCACTTTATTTTTCAGGGTGCAGCTGGGCCCATTCGGTCTTGTAACCTGTGGCGTCTGTTCACATGGGATGTGTGTGGATAGTGCGGGGCAGCCGCCTGATGGCAGAGTGTGGGCGTCACTGACAAGCTGCTCACCTGGATGCATCACCTGTGTGATACAGGCCTCTATTGTGCACTAATATACCCAGCAGCCGCCCCTCCATGGATTGTAGGCTGGGAGCAGTTGCCTCATCTGTATTTCTGCACCTGTGTTGCCGCCATCTTAACTCCATAGCTCCACTGCGTCCTGATAGAGCATTTGTTTGGAAGCCTAGCAGGTAAACATTACATTCCTGCCTGTTTTCCATGTGTAGCTGTATAACCTCCATATAGTGCTGAATAATCTCCATATAGTGCTGAATAATCTCCATATAGTGCTGTATAATCCCCATATAGTGCTGTATAACCTCCATATAGTGCTGTGTAATCTCCATATAATGCTGAATAATCTCCATATAGTGCTGTATAATCCCCTTATAGTGCTGTATAACCTCCATATAGTGCTGTATAATCTCCATATAGTGCTGTATAACCTCCATATAGTGCTGAATAATCTCCATATAATGCTGAATAATCTCCATATAGTGCTGTATAACCTCCATATAGTGCTGTATAACCTCCATATAGTGCTGTATAACCTCCATATAGTGCTGTGTAACCTCCATATAATGCTGAATAATCTCCATATAGTGCTGTATAATCCCCATATAATGCTGAATAATCTCCATATAGTGCTGTATAATCCCCATATAGTGCTGTATAATCCCCATATAGTGCTGTGTAATCTCCATATAGTGCTGTGTAATCTCCATATAGTGCTGTGTAATCTCCATATAGTGCTGTGTAACCTCCATATAGTGCTGTGTAACCTCCATATAGTGCTGTATAATCTCCATATAGTGCTGTGTAACCTCCATATAGTGCTGTGTAACCTCCATATAGTGCTGTGTAACCTCCATATAGTGCTGTGTAACCTCCATATAGTGCTGTGTAATCTCCATATAGTGCTGTGTAACCTCCATATAGTGCTGTGTAACCTCCATATAGTGCTGTGTAACCTCCATATAGTGCTGTGTAACCTCCATATAGTGCTGTGTAACCTCCATATAGTGCTGTGTAATCTCCATATAGTGCTGTGTAACCTCCATATAGTGCTGTGTAACCTCCATATAGTGCTGTGTAACCTCCATATAGTGCTGTGTAACCTCCATATAGTGCTGTGTAACCTCCATATAGTGCTGTGTACTCTCCATATAGTGCTGTGTACTCTCCATATAGTGCTGTGTAACCTCCATATAGTGCTGTGTAACCTCCGTGTAGTGCTGGGGACAGCACGGTGGCTCAGTGGTTAGCACTGTAGTATGTATTGGGCAGCACGGTGGCTCAGTGGTTAGCACTGTAGTATGTATTGGGCAGCACGGTGGCTCAGTGGTTAGCACTGTAGTATGTATTGGGCAGCACGGTGGCTCAGTGGTTAGCACTGCAGCTTTGCAGTGCTGGGGTCCATGGTGCTGTATAATCTCCATATACAAATTTTGGATGTGTTTTTTTTTACCACTTAAATAAAAAAAAAATAACCGAGACATGTTTGGTGTCTGTGAACTCGTAATGACCTGGAGAATCATAATGGCAGCTCAGTTTTAGCGTTTATTGAACATGGTAAAAAAAAATCCAAAAATAATTGTGGAATTGCACTTTTTTTGCAATTTCACAGTACTTGGAATTGTTTTCCTGTTTTCTAGTACATGACATGATAAAACCAATGGTGTCGTTCAAAAGTACAGCTCATCCCGCAAAAAATAAGCCCTCACATGGCCAAATTGATGGAAAAATAAAAAAGGTTATGGCTCTGGAAAGAAGGGGAGTGAAAAACGGAAACGCAAAAGCGAAAATCCCGCTGGCCCTTAAGGGGTTAAGCTGCGATGTTGATGACGTGTTGGCATAGATGAACCCCGATACTGGCCCTTGTGTCTGCGACCCCTTTGGGCTTTGTGGAACGTCTGGATATTTCTCCTGATGATCGTCCCCGCGGAGGAGGAGATCTCCATGGTCGTCATCGTCACTGATCCCCTCCAGGTCCTGGCATGGGCCGCCTTCTGGAGCTTTGCCATCTATGTGTCCTATTGGTATAATAATCCTCCAAGGGTTAATGTCTACCGCAGTAATATGGAGGCTGTAATAACTGTATATTATTACTGCGGTATCCATTAACCCTTGGAGGATTGTTTCCCCCCTCACATTCTAGGTGAACGTACATCTTGATGGAAGCACTTTAGGGAGATCTACTGGTCTTGGTAAGGTCAGGGCGCCCCCTGCTGGACACTTTGATACTGTTTTTTGTGCTATTTTGTGTAATTTAGTAGTATTTTAATAAAACTTAGAATATAGTTTTTAACGTTACATGGTTCTCTTCTTAAGCTGTTATGAATATCATAATGTTTCCATACAGTATAGTGAGCTACAAATAGTGCTCCATGCAGTACATAATGAGCCCATATAATGTTCCATACAATATAATAGGCCATATGTAATGATCCGTACAGTATAATGGGCCATATGTAATGATCCGTACATTATATAATGGCCCCTATAAATTGCCTCACACAGTATAAGTGGCCCAACAGTTCTCCATACAGTATAATGGGCTCCATATAATGCTCCATACAGTATAAGGGGCCCCATGTAGTGATGAGCGAATATACTCGTTACTCGAGATTTCTCGAGAATGCTCGGGGGTCCTCCGAGTATTTTTTAGTGCTCGGAGATTTAGTTTTTCTTGCCGCAGCTGAACGATTTACATCTGTTAGCCAGCATAAGTACATGTGGGGGTTGCCTGGTTGGTAGGGAATCCCCACATGTAATCAAGCTGGCTAAGAGATGTAAATCATTCAGCTGCGTCAAGAAAAACTAAATCTCCGAGCACTAAAAAATACTCGGAGGACCCCCGAGCGTGCGCGAGAAATCTCGAGTAACGAGGATATTCGCTCATCACTAGTCCCATGTAATGCTCCATACAGAATATAATGGGCCCATGCAATGCTTCCATTGAGAAAGTGGAGTTCAAGGGGGAGGACAAAGCTGCCAAAAACCGGTCAAATTAGGGGCAGACACCAGGAAAAGTGGCCTCAAATGACAAGAGTACAAATAGTATAATTGTGCAGCATGGATGCCTAGGACAGGGCCAGCATTTCTAGATTAAACATATAACAGGTGAATGATTAACAGGTGCTGGCCTGGGGTTCTGGGAGCCCTGCCAAATTCAGGCAACACACATGAAGGAGGCCCAACTTGGAGTCCAAAGATTTACAAAAAGTACAGGCAGACACCAGGAAAAGTGGCAGCAATTGACCCACAGTGGAAATTTGCTAAAGGCACAGCAGCAGTCAGCCATGGGGTCTGCATGAGGTATCGGGGTCTGGGCCAGAAATTAAGAGGTGGGTGAGGGATCGGTGTAGGCCTTCTGCGCTGGGAGCCCTGACACCACATGTAACACCTCTACCTGCTTTCATGCTGAGTCACACTCAGGTGACACAAATATCAGTTTCATAGACTATCATTGTCAGAAAAATCTAAGGATAGTAACACGGGTAGTTGAATCCAAGGAGGTGGAGGCCTGATGGTCTCGGAGGCCTACTGCTACAGGCAACATGCATGAAGGAGACCCAGCCAGTATCTGAGTCCCCCGCCTGGGCCGTGGGGTACTCGATACTGGCTCCGGTATTAAAGGGGATGCCACGGTGGCTGCGACCCAGTCCGTGGCCCTGGGTGCCCAATTTAAGGGGAATGTCTTTTAGGGGCTTTATGAATAAAGTTTATTGTTCGTGTCGCCACCTGTGGTGTTCGGTCAGTGGGGACCAACGCTGCTTAAAGGGGTCCTCTGGGGTGATGGTATACAGCAAGATGGTGATGCTTCCCATAGGTGAAGCTGGGTCCCCAGGGCTTCCCATGTGTAGGGCACTGATGGTGTGGTGGATGGTATGGCAAAGAACGAGGATACAGGTTTGCAGTCTTTACCTGGTTTACTGATAATAGCAGTCCTCAGTCCAGGGTACCAAGTGCAGGGTAGCTGTGGTCCGGCTGGCTTGGAGGAAATAGGGGATCCCTCTCTCAGGTGAGGTCCGTAAGCCTTTCCTACCTGCGCCGTTTAGTTGGCGAGGTCCCTGCCACTTGAAGCTTGGTTGCAAAGTCCCCTTTCTCCTGTCCTAAGACAGATGTCTGTACGATAGGCAGTGCGAGCCTGTTTATAGGGTCTCTATCATGACCCGGGCTCTCAGGTTACTGCTTCACCTCAGACTTGATGGAGGCAATTGACATACAGTCCTATGCCCTCCGGTTCTGTCTCGCGTCCAGGAGAACAACACGACCTCGGGCTCCCGGTTCCCGGCTTCTGTGCTTTGGCTGAGGGTGTCCTTCCGCTGTTCCCCTTCTGAGCCTCTTCCTCCTCTGTGCTCCTTTCCTCTAAGCTCCTCCACTATTCAACTCCTTCAAATTCTCACTCTTTCCAGGGGTCGCAGCTCCCACGTGCCTGCTCGGCCCCTCTGTCTGTTCCAGACTTCCTTCTCCTCTCACTCTCTCCTCTAGACTGCCTTAACTCCTCCTCCAGACCAGGAAGCCTATAGCTAAGGGAAGCTCCCCTGAATCCGAGTCCTGAGCTCCCCCTTCTGGCCTGGATTCAGATTGTGTTGTATTTGGGTGCCTTACCTGGTAAAGAGAATCCTCCAAGTGTGATATCACCCTCCCTGAAAGGAAGGCAACATCACTGTAACAACCAGTTACCTTTGGTGTTACATCTACACATTTAGAAAAAATATTAACAGACACCACAGAAGTGTCGTCAATTTCACCACAGTAGAAATAGTACAATCAGGACAGACAGGTCTTCCACTATATCCAATGTGTTTACACTTTAAAAAAAATGAGGGCCTTACACCACCAAAGTGGAATAAATGTCAAGAGATAGAAATATTATAATAGGGACTGCCACGTCTTCCACTATAGCTAACCCAGCAGATGTAGACCAACCAGGAGTGTTCACATTTCCACAAATTTGTTAACAGCAGGCACAGAAGCCACACCAAAGTTATCACATAGTGCAGTTTTGTGACGTTAAGGCATCACACTAAAAATTGCAATATCACCTAGTTTGTACAATCTGCGACTGTGTAAAAGTCCTTGGAGTTCCATGACTTGTTCACCTTGTTGAGAGTTAGGTGGTCTACACTTTCAGGGATACCACCAGCAGTGGTGAAGACTAGTGATGAGTAGTGTTGAGCGATACCGTCCGATACTTGAAAGTATCGGTATCGGAAAGTATCGGCCGATACCGGCAAAGTATCGGATCCAATCCGATACCGATACCCGATACCAATACAAGTCAATGGGACTCAGGTATCGGACGGTATTCCTGATGGTTCCAAGGGTCTGAAGGAGAGGAAACTCTCCTTCAGGCCCTGGGAACCATATAAATGTGTAAAAGAAAGAATTAAAATAAAAAATATCGCTATACTCACCTGTCCGACGCAGCCGGGACTTCAGCGAGGGAACCGGCAGCGTTGTTTGTTTAAAATTCGCGCTATTACTTGGTTACGTGAATTCCCGGCTTGTGATTGGTCAGGTCGGCCATGTTGCCGGGACGCGGACCAATCACAGCAAGCCGTGACGAAATTACGTCACGGCTTGCTGTGATTGGTCCGCGTCCCGGCAATATGGCCGCCCTGACCAATCACAAGCCGTGACGTCACGGGAGGCTGGACACGCGCTCATTTTAAAATGGGCGCGTGTCCAGCCTCCCGTGATGTCACGGCTTGTGATTGGTTGCGCCGCGGTCAACCAATCACAAGCCGGGAGGCTGGACGCGCTCATTTTAAAATGGGCGCGTGTCCAGCCTCCCGTGACGTCACGGCTTGTGATTGGTCCGCGTCCCGGCAATATGGCCGCCCTGACCAATCACAGCAAGCCGTGACGTAATTTCGTCACGGCTTGCTGTGATTGGTCCGCGTCCCGGCAACGTGGCCGACCTGACCAATCACAAGCCGGGAATTCACGTAACCAAGTAATAGCGCGAATTTTAAACAAACAACGCTGCCGGTTCCCTCGCTGAAGTCCCGGCTGCGTCGGACAGGTGAGTATAGCGATATTTTTTATTTTAATTCTCTCTTTTACACATTTTAACATTAATGTTGTTGCGATACCCGATACCACAAGAGTATCGGAATCCCGGTATCGGAATTCCGATACAGCAAGTATCGGCCGATACCCGATACTTGCAGCATCGGAATGCTCAACACTAGTGATGAGCAAATATACTCGTTACTTGAGATTTCTCGAGCACGCTCGGGGGGCCTCCGAGTATTTTTTAGTGCTCGGAGATTTCGTTTTTACTGCCGCAGCTGAATGATTTACATCTGTTAGCCGGCATAAGTATATATGGGGGTTGCCTGGTTGCTAGGGAATCCCCACATGTACTTATGCTGGCTAACAGATGTAAATCATTCAGCTGCGGCAATAAAAAACAGTAATTAGACCTACCAGTAATTGTATTTCCAGGAATCCATCCTGACAGCACCATTGGAGGACGTCCTTCTTACCCAATGTGGGACAGGAACAACAAGCGGTTAAAAGGACCCTCCCCTTACCACCCACCAGTGATTTTCCAAAGTCCAACATCTGGATGGATGCAAAAGAAGAGGGTTTATTAACAAATTCTACACCAATGTTACATCACATTAGTGCAGCGCCCCAGAGTCCTGGTCATTGCAGTAATGTCGCTCCGCCACTAAGGGTAGTGATGTTACATCTGATTGCACTAAAGGAGTTCATCTGACCAGGTATCACAGTCACACATTACACTTCACATTCCGGCCGCCAGAGGGAGCAAAGGGTTCTATGTATTAGGCCACTCCTCACACTCTGGTAAAACTGGGGGCTGGATAGGAAGTTAGGGAGAAGCTGACTGGGTTTTGCCCAGGCAACATCCTGTGAGAAAGGGAGTTACTGGGAAGATTCAGGGGGGTCCCTGTCAGGGGCGGGATCCTGACAGAGGCCTAGCGAAAAGGACAGATCGTTACGGAGCCGTGCCTGCACCTCATTGCGGCGGCATCTCAAGAAAGGACACGAAGCGAAGTATATTGTGGAGAAGTGAGAAACGAGATGACAGCACAAAGGCGATAGAACCAGTAGGAGTCGTGCCCCGAGATCGGCAACATCCTACTGAGGCGCGTAGCCGGTGGCCGGAACGCCAAGGGAGTATTGGGCTCTAAGCATTACTTCGAACCAACGGCAGGGCAGTTAACTATAGGTTGGCTGTCTCACCTAAATCACCTAATGAAGACAACGGAGGCAAATTGTGGGAGAGGGGCGTCTCTAGGGTCCCTATAAAATAACCCCAGGACCGAGACTGAGAGGCCCGGTACTGAGTACCCCGCGGCCCTGCGTCTGGGGGCGCTCCAAACTTGGCGTCACGAACAGGATCTACTTAAGCCTGAACATCAGGTCATGTGTGCCTTGGAACTGTGTCTAAATTGTGCTTGAACTGTGACTTATTGCAAAGACTGTAGATTGCCACTTGCCGCCAGAAGTTCCCGCCAAAACCGCCGCCATTACAGCGCCACGAGGAGCGCGAGAGAAGGGCGTGCCATGGGAGGAGACTACCAAAGCAGCGCCAGAAGTAGCGACCGCCCCCTCCGACTACTGCTGCAAGATGACGACCTGCCCCGAAGCAGAGGAGAACCGCCTCCTGATTTGCAACAGCGGGAACGAGAGGAAGAAGGTGCTCCGCCCTCAGAAAATGGAGAAACAACGTGCATGTGCCGCCGAAGGTCCCAGAGCAGGGATGGCGACCAGCGAGTCCCTGAACGACGGCGAAGTGATCCCGGCCTGTCCTCGCCAACCGGGGACGAACCCGAACCCGCCGCAGTTGGAGGATGCGAACTTCCCGGAGCTGCAGGCGGCGGAGCCGAGCCAGCCTATCCCAAACGTGGAGCCAGCCGCTGCAAAGCCACGGAAGTCGGAGCCGTGCGAGAAGGTCGCATTGGAGGAACCGCAGTTCGGGCTGCAGCCGATTCCAGTGTCCTCGTCAATGGAACAGATCGGCATCGGTGGAACCACATCAGACGCAGGTATGGAAAGCTCCCCTGCTCTCCCGACCGATCCTGCTCCCGTGACCGCTCCCCGTCCCGACAATGACCGAGTCCTCACCGCTGAGCTGGTAGTGATAACCCCAGGCACTATGGAAAAGCTGGTGCCTCTGTTGCCGACGACTATGGGAGAACCGCTAGATGTGAGCTCAGATGGGGTGATCTTCCAATGGGATACCCCAAGGATTGGACCAGACGGGGCCAGACAGGACTCAGCATTGCTGCGCTCACCTGGGAACAATATAAACAATGCTTAATTTTACACTGGAAGGACAGAAAGGAGACAGAACAAAATGACCCACCAAAAGTACAAAGACTAAAGACTGAACGCGGTAAGAAAGACTTGACAAAACAGGGGACTGTACTAGCCTTTCACCCGAAACGGGGTTGGGGCTTTATACAGGAACCGGGAGTGCCGACTGAAATCTTCTTTACCAACTACAACGTGAAGACCCCGTCCCACGATGGGTACGATAACCAAATCTTACACCGAGGGGACCGGGTGACCTACACTCGCCATCGGAGTGTGCAAGGCTGGTGCGCTCAGAATGTTAAGCGATGCGAGCCTGGAATAGCGCCACCTGCTGTCCTAACCACGATTTACCCTGAATTGACAAATCCTACTACTACCACCACTGTGTGCATTATTGCCGCTACTGAACTTGCTACCAAAGCTGACATTCGAATCCAGACACCGGGAGACCTGGCCGCATCGGAGAGACAAACCAATGACATTGACATCCCATCAGCCGAAAACAAGGAGCCAAAGCTTTCCCTGTCAGGAAGTGTTCGCTACCCGCTGATGCCTTGCAACCTACTGTGAGAATAAACCTCGATGCCATGCAAATGTATATAGTTCATTTAACTGTTTGTCTTCCTGCTGTTTTTCTGCTAACTCCCGACCAGGGTTAGTCCTTAAAGGGATCCCTTTGTTTACCCGGGATCCCTATTGTTTTTGTTTTGAACGAAGTTCATCATTGTTTTGAAAAGACTGCCGAATCATGGACGGTGAATGATTCACAAACTGTGTTGTATATAGTTTGCACCTTCTTAAAGGTGCACCCTATCAGTTTTACAAAAAGGAGAGCTTTTTGAAGAGATTGTTCCTGAATACAGCGCAGAAGTTCTTGCTTCAAACGGACTCGCAGATTGAGAGTCTGCACTACCTCAAAGAGACTTGAGATGTCCCTCTGAAAGGGAATGTTCATGTGTTGCACTTAGTATAATGTTGCCTTAAGAAAGTTAGATAGTAATGATGTTCTACATAGGAATAGTATGTAGTTAGTAAGATAGTAAAAGAGAATGTTTAATGACGAACCTTAGAGAATGAGGACAAGAGAGAATTGAAAACTGAGTTTCAATAAAGTGAACCCGTAGGGGTTAGTGAGTCCTCCGGAAGCCATAGAGAGATGGTTGCTAGATGTTGCACTTAGAAAAGAGAAATAAAGAAAAAGTTAATTTGTACTATAGCGTTTTATAGTAAGCCTTTAGTGGGTTCAGCCTACACGCTGATTTGCTGATTTGCAGACTTTGCTGATTTGCAACCTTTATTTGGTCCCCCATACTGTACGAACAGGTTCGTGTCTCGTCTCCAACCTTCAGTCACCCTTAGGTATTTTAAAACCGTCTCTCTAACGTCCAGGTTATGATAGACACCCTCTTTTGAGTTTCTAGGATGTTGGCGATGTTGAACGAGGGAAGGATTACTTCCTGGTTCATGTTTGCAGATGAAACTACTTTGGGGAGAAAGGCGGGGTTAAGTCTTAAGACTATTCTGTCATCAAAAACCTGAAGGTATGGATAGCACTTGCATTTCCCCTAATCTCTTAGCTGAAGTGATGGCTATCAAAAAGGCTGTTTTAGGCCATGTGCACACGTTCAGGATTTTTAGCGTTTTTTTCGCTATAAAAACGCGAAAAAAACGCTAACATATGCCTCCTATTATTTACAGTGTATTCCACATTTTTTGTGCAAATGTTGCGATTTTTTTTTTTTTCGCGAAAAAATCGCATCGCGGAAAAAAAAGCAACATGTTCATTAAAATTGCGGGGATTCCGCACACCTAGGAGTGCATTGATCTGCTTACTTCCCACACGGGGCTGTGCACACCTTGCTGGAAGTAAGCAGATTATGTGCGGTTGGTACCCAGGGTGGAGGAGAGGAGACTCTCCTCCACGCACTGGGCACCATATAATTGGTCAAAAATAAAAGAATTAAAATAAAAAATAGTCCTATACTCACCCTCGATGTCTTCCCACCTCACCGCTGCATGCTGCCGCTTCGGTTCCTATAGCTGGTATGCGGTGAAGGACCTGTGATGACGTCACTGTCTTGTGATTGGTCGTGAGCGGTCATGTGACCGCTCACGTGACCGCTCACATGACAGAGACATCATGGAAGGTCCTGCGCGCACACACCAGCTATAGGAAGAGGAGCGGACACCGCTGAGGTGAGTATAAGCATTTTCTTATTTTTTTTATTATTTTTAAACATTCTATCTTTTACTATAGATGCTGCATCTATAGTAAAAAGTTGGGCACACTTGTCAAACACTATGTTTGACAAGTGTGACCAACCTGTCAGTCAGTTTTCCAAGCGATGCTACAGATCGCTTGGAAAACTTTAGCATTCTGCAAGCTAATTACGCTTGCAGAATGCTAAAAAAAACGAAAAAAACGGAAAAAAACGAAAAAAAAAAAATGCGGATTTCTTGCAGAAAATTTCCCGTTTTCTTCAGGAAATTTCTGCAAGAAATCCGGACGTGTGCACATACCCTTAAAAGAGAGAGTGGCTATATCCATGTCCTCTGATAACAGGTATGGGGATCTACACCGAGCATTGAGGCCTAATTTTAGGTCCCAGTGTGGAGATGATTTTCTCACAATAGGTCTCATTCTCTGTGTGGCTCTAGAGAACCTTGCTATCCAAAGATGGGAGGCCATAGAGGAGTCGATGAAGATACTAAGGGCCGCAATGTGTACTTTTAGAGTGCTAGTCCAGAGGCCTTTTTTAAATCCTAGTTGTAGAAAGTCAAGTATCCTAGGAATGTCCGGATTTGAAGTATCTACCAGGACTTCTAAAAAGGAACAAAATCGCTTCCAGATCTTATAGATTGCTGGAGTCACCAGCTTCCTGCTTGCTTGAAGTGTGGTGATCTTTTCCTCTGACAGGCCTCTCGATCTTAGGGTTAGGCATTCAGGATAGCTGGAGTGAGTCTGGGTTGCTGTGGAACACCAGACCTTGGTACAGTGGATCCTGTCTCTTCGGTAGAAGTATAGAACTTTCTGGATAGTAGGGAGAATCCGCTTATTCTTGGATAAAAGGGAACCACCACGATTACTGTTGCTCACTCGTCTCGTATATTCCTGAGTGTTCTCGGGATCAGTGGAAGAGGTGGAAAAGCGTACAGAAGACCTTCTCCCCAAGGTTGAGACAGAGCGACGACTCCTGCTGCTCCCTCCAGGTGATTGAGAGAGAAAAATGTTCTGGTCTTTGCATTTGACCTGGTGGCAAAGAGATCCACTTGAGGCGTTCCCCACTGCTGGCATATGCTGCTGAACACTTCTGGATTTATCTCCCACTCTCTGGGATCTATTGGCGTTCTGCTCAAAAAGTCTGCCACCTGATTTTTGGCACCTTCGAGGTGGACCGTCGAGATGGATCTGACGGATTTTTCTGCCCATCTGAAAATCTGGTCTGCTAGGTGCTGTAGAGATGGATTTCTTGGGTCTCCCTGATGCCTTAGAAATGCCACTGCTGTCACATTGTCAGTCTGTCTCTGACCTGTGACTGGACTTGGTAAAGCACTTTCCAAATCTCATAAAGTTCTCTGAAATTCGATGATTTGGTTGTAACCTCCAGACTCCACTTCCCCTGGTAGTATGTCCTTCCTATATGTCCGCCCCAACCGTACTGACTGGCATCTGTGGTAACTCCTGGATGTCTGGCCACATAGGGGAGTTTAAGAGGGGATAGGATCTGGTTACTATGAACTTTTCTGAAGGAAGGCTGGTGAACTCTAGCTTGTAACCCTGAACGATTACCTGAAGAATCCATGGATTTTTGGATATATTCTGCCAACCCCCTAGAAATTTTTATAACCGGCCTCCAGGGCTGGACTGGGACTAAAATTCAGCCCTGGCATTTGAAGTTACACAGGCCCACTTGTCACATGGTGACTGTAAAATATCTTTGTATACTTGTAGGTTGCAAGAAGTGAGGGGAGTGTAACACGACAAACTTTCATCACCATTAATTGGGCGCCCCTTAGCAGGGCCACGGACCGGGTCTGGCCACCGTGACATCCCCAGAACCGAGACAGAGATGACCCGGTACCGAGTACCCCGCTGCCCGGCGCCTGGGGGCCGCCGCACGACTATATAACATATAATTACAGCCGTAACTAGCATTACAGCTCAGTCCTATTTATTGCTTTTAGTTGCATTACCAAGAGAAGCCGCTACTTTACCTACATAACTGGATCTCGTAGATAATGAAGGGATGAAACGACCAAAGGCTGTGGAACCTCATTCTGATGCTCCATAAACTTTGCCTACAGCCACTTTTGGTTCCACTGCGCAGCACGAGACCCGGTGACTCTGAAGAGCGGTGACATCAGTAACGTCACAGCTCTTCAGATATTCTGGGTATTGCGCTGCGCTTGGTGACTGTGAAGAGCGGTATTGTTACTGCCGTCACCGCTCTTCAGAGTCGCTGGATCTCGCCAGGTCCAGGCTAGTAGTGGGGGTGTCTGATAGACACCTCTCCATTACTTATACCAGGGATTGATAGCAGCTGACATTACGCAGCTGACAACAACCCTAAAAGTCATTACACATACCAGAATTAAATGCTCTGGCGGTCGAGTTAGCGCTATTCCCAGGCACCGTGTGCTAACTACAACTGTCATCATCCATGCCTGGTCTCCCTGCGAAGCATTTCTGCTGTATTTACTGTTATGATCCGGTGGCCTTGGAGCCGCATGAGACCTTCTCTGGAGAAGGTGGTACCTGTACAGACCACAACCCTAAACTGACACCGCAACTAGAAGTAGCCGTGGGGTGTACCTAACACATCCTAGACACCTCGACACAGCCGGAGGACTAAATAACCCTATAGATGGAAATGGGAATTCTATCTTGCCTCAGAGCAGAAACCCCAAAGGATAAGCAGCCCCCCACAAATATTGACGGTGAATATAAGAGTAAAGACACACACAGGTGTTATGATCTGGTGGCCTAGGAGCAGCATGAGACGTACTCTGGAGAAGGTGGTATCTGTACTGACCGCGGACCCTGAACTTAACACCGCAACTAGAAGTAGCCATGGGATGTACCTACTGATCCTAGACACCTCGACACAGCCGGAGGACTAATTAACCCTATAGATAGAAAAGGGAAAGCTATCTCGCCTCAGAGAAAATTCCCAAAGGATAGGCAGCCCCCCACAAATATTGACTGTGAGAGGAGAGGAAAAAACATACACAGGCTGAAAACAGGATTTAGCAAAGGAGGCCAATCTAGCTAAAATAGGAAAGATAGGACAGAGAACTATGCGGTCAGTATTAAAATACTAGGAAATGTCCACCACAGAAAATACAAAAAACTCCACATCTAACTAAAGACATGGAGGGTATATCTGCCTCTCCAGAGATTCCAGCTTGACTGCATAAATCCTTACACAGATTAAGCTGGACAAGAAAAAACATGAAATGCACTGAACAATAAGGCCCACAAAATGTGGGCTGCAAAACAAGCAGGACTTATCTTGGTGAAAAGACCAGGAAGCAGGAGAGACCATGAAGAGATGTGAATCCTCCAGAAACAATGGACAACTGGCACTCACTAAAGGGTGAAGCCAGGCTAAATAGCCCAGTCCAGAGTGGACACACCTGATAACTGCTGTGAAGGACAGACAGCAGCACTACCACTTATAACCACCGGAGGGAGCCCAAGAACAGAATTCACAACACACAGGCTGAAAACAGGATTTAGCAAAAGAGGCACTTCTAGCTAAATAGTAAAGGATAGGACAGAGTACTAAGCGGTCAATATTAAAACTCTGAAAATATCTACAGCAGAAAATACAAAAATTCCACATCTAACTAAAGACATAGAATGTATATCTGCATCTCCAGAGAATCCAACTAGACTGAATAAATCCAAACACAGTCAAAGCTGGACAAGACAAAACAATAAATTGTTCTGAACTGAAAAGCACAGTGCATGTGTGCTGCAGGAAAATAAACCAGACACTTATCTTGGCTAAATGGGCAGCAGAGCAGAAGGAACCAGACAGGGATGTAAACCCTCCAAGAACAATGGACAACTGGCACTGACTAATGAATCCAGCACACCTAAATACCAAATAGAGCTGCAATTAGCAGAAACAACTGCCCTGGACTATAACCCAGAGACAACTGCACCACCACAAACAACCACCGGAGGGAGCCCAAGAGCAGAATTCACAACAATTTACATGCGCTAATCTCAGGCCGCTAAATGAGTGTGATCGACAATACTGAAGTCGCTCGCTTGTTTCCCGGCCTCTTTAGACCAACTGAGAAAGAATGAAGGGAACAGAACAATCACAATTAGATCAATGTGTCCCCATACAGTATCATGTTATCAGCAGCACATCTACAGTTTACACCGGCGATGTGCGGCTGAGAACAAGTAATTTTGTTCCCACATAAACAATCCAATCACTCGATGAATAGGCAGCATTTTGCTTGTTTAGTATAATACACCCCATAGTCCTCCATATAGTATAATGTGCACCTCAGTCCTCCATATAGTATAATACACTCATCAGTCCTCCATATAGTATAATGCACTCCTCCATATAGTATAATACACTCCCCATAGTCCTCCATGTAGTATAATACACTCCACATAGTTCTCCCTATATTAAAATACACTGCAATTCCTCCATATAGTATAATACACTCCTCAGTCCTCCATATAGTATAATGTACTGCCACAGTCCTCCCTATAGTATAATACTCCTCAGTCCTCCAAATAGTATAATACATTCCTCATAGTGCTCCATATAGTATAATGCCCCGCCATTGTCATCCATGTAGTACAATTCACGTCCCATAGTATAATGCACCACATAGTTCTTCATATAGTATAATGCATTCCCCATAGTCCTCGATACAGTATAATGCAGCCCACATATAGTATAATGATGCCACCCCAGAGTATAATGCAGCCACCCCACAGAATATATTGTAGCCCTGAGTATAATGTAACCCTCCAGAGAATATAATGCAGCCCCCTCATATAGTATAATGCAGCCACTGCATATATAATATATGGTAGCCCCCTCATAGAGCATAATGCAGCCCCCATAGAATATAATGTAGCCTGTTATGAGCTGGTGGTTTAGGAGAAACATGGGACGTGCTCTGGAGGAGGTGGTACCTGTACTGACCGCAGTTCCTGAGCTTAACACAACACTAGAAGTAGCCGTGGGATGTTCCTGTCACTCCCTAGACACCTCGTCACAGCCGGAGGACTAACTACCCCTAAAGATAGAAACAGGAAAGCTATCTTGCCTCAGAGAAAATCCCCAAAGGATAGGGCAGCCCCCCACAAATATTGACTGTGAGTGGAGAGAGAAATGACATATGCAGAATGAAACCAGGATGTAGCAAAGGAGGCCAGTCCAACTAGATAAATAGAACAGGAAAGAATACTGTGCGGTCAGTATTAAAAACTAGAAAAATCCACCACAGAGTTTACAAAAATCTCCACACCTGACTAAAGGTGTGGAGGGTAAATCTGCTTCCCAGAGCTTCCAGCTTAACTGAATAAATCCATACTGACAAGCTGGACTAGAAAAAACATAGAAAGTGCAGAAAGATTAAGTCCACAACAAGTGGACTGCAAAAGAACAAAGCAAGGACTTATCTTTGCTGAACTGGTCAGAATATCAGGGAAATCCAAGCAGAGATGTGAATCCAACCAGGAACCATTGACAACTGGCACAGGCTGAAGGATAGAACCAGGCTAAATAGTCGAGCCAGAAAGACAATCAGTGGAAGCAGCTGCTGACTACTAAATCCAAGGAGCAGCAGTACCACTTAAAACCACCGGAGGGAGCCCAAGAGCAGAACTCGCAAAAATGCCACTTACAACCACCGGAGGGAGCCCAAGAGCGGAATTCACAACAGTAGCCCCTTCATAAAATATAATGCAGCACCCCATAGAATGTAATACAGCCCTCCCCCATAGAATGTAATACAGCCAGCCCCCATAGAATGCAATGCAGCACAGCCCCCATAGAATGTAATGCAGCTAGCCCCCATAGGATTTAATGCAGCCAGCCCCCATAGAATGTAATGCAGCACAGCCCCCATAGAATGTAATGCAGCACAGCCCCCATAGAATGTAATGCAGCAGAGCCCCCATAGAATGTAATGCAGCACAGCCCCCATAGAATGTAATGCAGCAGAGCCCCCATAGAATGTAATGCAGCAGAGCCCCCATAGAATGTAATGCAGCAGAGCCCCCATAGAATGTAATGCAGCACAGCCCCCATAGGATTTAATGCAGCCAGCCCCCATAGAATGTAATGCAGCACAGCCCCCATAGAATGTAATGCAGCACAGCCCCCATAGAATGTAATGCAGCACAGCCCCCATAGAATGTAATGCAGCACAGCCCCCATAGAATGTAATGCAGCACAGCCCCCATAGAATGTAATGCAGCACAGTCCCCATAGAATGTAATGCAGCCAGCCCCCATAGAATGTAATGCAGCCAGCCCCCATAGAATGTAATACAGCCCCCCCAATAGCCCCACAATCTAGTTATCACTCATTGATATAGTTAAAAAAAACAAACAAAAAAAACACACTCTCCTCACCTCTCCCCATGCCAGCGCTGCTCCTGGCTCCGGTCTCAGCAGCTGCAGTCTGCCTGCCCGACACACAGCAGGTGCGCGATATGACGTCATCGCGCACCCGCAGTGTCAGAGGCAGAGCGGGGAATGATGGGAGAGGGAGCGACAGCAGACACTCTCTCCTCCATCATTGCATTCAACTGTACCGGCATCATAGATGCCGGTATAGTTGAACGCGGCGGCGCTGGCGGGGGGGTGAGTTGGCGCTGGTGAGCGGCCCACGACTGCCACCGGCCCTTCTGGCATTTGCCAGAAATGCCTGATGGCCAGTCCGGCCCTGCCAGCCTCCCACTCTGATGTCATTTATTAGGTTTCCCTGAACCAGGATCCGGGAAGATAAAGTATCTATCCTTTCCACCTTTGGGATAAGACCATCTCCCAGTTTTCCCCTTACCCCTGTAGTCTGTCTTCTGACTGGGTCGGGACCTACGAAAGGGCTGGTATTTTTTCGCATTTTCCTCAGGGAACCCTTTCTTTTTTGTCTGAGGCTTTTTCTAATATATCATCTAGAATTGGCCCAAACACTTTACCCCCTGAGAACAGGATCCCACAAAGTTTATTCTTTGAATATCCCCTGACCAAGTTTTTAGCCAGATAGCTCTTCTGGCTGCATTGGACAAAGACTCGCTTCTGGCGGCAAATCGCACCGACTCCGCTGAAGCGTCCGCCATGAATCCTGTTGTGAGCTTTAGTAATGGCAAGGATTTGAGGATGACATCTATAGAGGTTTAAGCCTTAAGATGTTCTTCCAAATCATCCATCCATAGATGCATGGACCGGGCTACAGGGGTTGCTGCTATATTTGCCCATATTATTGCTGCTGAGGATTCCCAAGTTCTCCTAAGCAGTCCATCTGACTTGCGATTTATTGGTTCCTTCAACGCAGAGGAGTCCTCAAATGGAATTGCCATCTTCTTTGCCACTTTAGCCAAAGGCACATCTAACTTGGGAACTTTCATCCCAAACCTTTATATCCTCTGGATTAAAAGGCAAACGGAGTGTAAAGTCTCTAGGCACCATTAGTCTCTTCTCCGCATCCTGCCATTCTTCCAAGATCATGGAACGGATGTGATTATTCACCGGAAAAACTCTAGTAACATGAGCATGGAGACCGCCAAACATCTCATCCTGGATTGAGGTTTTCTCTGGATTGTCCTGTAACTGCATGGTGTTACGAACTGTCTGCAGGAGTTCATCCGTATCTGCAGCCGAGAAGAGATATTTCTTTCCTCTTCCTAGAGTCTTCTCTTTCTTCCTGATCCGACTCTCCGGAATCTTCTTCATCAGAAGATGGGCTGGACTCCCTGGGTCTTTTCTGCGATGTTTGCGGTTCTGTTTGGCTGGTCTGAGGAAGATTCAGACTCGAGATGGAAGCCTGAACCTCCTGACATATCATTGCTCTCATGCTGGTCAATAATAAAGTCTGATTTTAGACGTGCATGACTTGCAAAGCGGCTTACGCCAGTTTCTCTGGTAATCTAGCTGCACAAATGGGACGTTTACTCTTCCCAGGTTTTTTCTTTTCAGATGCAGGGGTGGGAGGCTCTCCCTATAACACACAGAGATCCCAGTATCCCCTCAGAGTAAATAGGGGATTAGGAAGTGGCATTGTGGTATGGCTTTGAGTAGCTTACTCACGTGCGTCTGCTCTGGGCCCTCAGGTCTACCTGTGTCTTCCATCAGGAAGGCACACTAACCGGGTGCTCCCTATCAGGATGGCCGACGGCATATACAGCCCCATTCCCCCTTTTCTGCTTTCAATGGTGCTGTGAGGTGGTGAACTGGAAAACGGTAATTAGACTTACCGGTAATTGTATTTCCAGGAATCCATCCTGACAGCATTACTAGTTGATGCTGCCCTCCTCAGCCTGTTCCCCGTCGACTGGAAGTGTCGCCACCGCGGCCTGGAGGAGATGCTGGCGCCCGGATCGAGAACCCCTGGGGAGCGTACCCGACCCCAGGAGCAGCGCTACACTGGGGAGGCTAAGGGACCTCCCCATCGCAGGTATAAGCAGCAGATGTCTTGCAGTGGGGAAGGGAAAGGCTGGCCCCCCTCCGATAACCACCATCTGCACAGCACCGTCGGGGGACATGCTTGCCATTCCTATCCACAGTGGGACAGGAAAAACCCTGGTGGGTGGTAAGAGGAGGGTCCTTTTAACTGCTTGTTTTTCCTGCCCCACTGAGGGTAAGAAGGAAGTCCTCCAATGGTGCTGTCAGGTGGTGAACTGGAAACTAAATCTTCAAGCACTAAAAAATACTTGGAGGACACCCGAGCATGCTCGGGAGATCTCGAGTAACGAGTATATTCGCTCATCAAAGTGAAGACACATTCTGAGAGAACGCTGGCTGCCGGGCATGATAAAACCTCCAATGTGTGTGAGGAGAGCTCAGGCCACTCATCCATTTTGGAACACCAAAATGTGAATGGGTCCAAACCCTCCCTGATGGTATTGATATTCAGTCCTGGATACTCCTGCACCATCCTCTCCATTTGTTCACCATGTATAAGACTTGGACTCTGTTGTGCTGGTGCTGGTCTAAAAAAATGTCAAAGGACTCACAGAAATTGCTTCTTCCACTTCCATCACTGTTGCTGCCAATGTTTTGGCTTTGACAAACTGATGTGCCGGAGGTTAGAAGTCTAGAGCTGTGGCCCCTTGCTGGGTAGACAGTTCACAATACAGGCCCGATATTTATAGTATGAACAGTGGCAACCCAGGCTGCAGTCCATCTGCTTGGAGGTCAGGGGACAGCTATATGGTCTTGGCCGTGACATTTCCAGCATATAATATTGCCAGCTTGGAACTTCAGCATAACCTTCTCTACCCCTTTTGACCTTGGACTCCCCACCCTTTTTGGACCTTGTGCCCTTTTGGGGCCCCCCAGTATGTAATAACTGTGTATTAGTGACGCCCATATTATTAGGGCTGGTCAGCCTGCTTGATCTATCTAAATGCATCTCATGTGAACAGACACCCTACTTTACAAGACCAAAGGTGCTGGGCTTGGCTGCACCCTGAAAAATAAAGTGCAAAAAATACATATATAAATATGTGAGGTATTGGTTGATATTTTGTCCAAGATACGCAAGCTCACAACCTGCATCATGGTTCCTCACAATGGCGAGTCCTAACACTAAACTTAATAGCAAAGCCACAAAAAGAGGACTATAAATCCTCCAAAAATTCAAGAATTAATACAGCAGAAAAGGGGCAGCAGAGCTCATCTGCCCAAGTCTTCTCAAGTGTGAAGATTTATATATGTATTTTTTGCACTTTATTTTTCAGGGTGCAGCCAAGCCCAGCACCTTTGGTCTTGTAAACTGGGGTGCATTACGGATGTGGCGATACCAAATGTTTTTTTTTTTTTTCATAAACAAATGTATTAATTGGAAAAATATTTGTTTAATTTCTTTGTTTGCGGATTTAAAAAAAAATATTTTTACACTTTTTATTTACTTTTTTTTACAACAACCTAGGATGGGACATTACTGTATAGTGAATATTGCTGATCAGACACTCTGTGCTACAGGGCATCGGAGCAGCGTCTGACAGGCAGGGAAGGAGGCGTCTCAGGTCCTGCTCTCAGCAGGCGCTCACAAGCCTCCTTCCCTGCAGGACCCTGAAGGACCCCGCGGCCATCTTGTGGCCAAGGGTCTCCAAGGAGACCATCAGAACAACGCACTCGCATTGCGTTGTTCTGATGGGAACACTTAGGGAGCCCCCTCCCTGCGTGCAATCTCCTCAATGCCGCTGTCACTTTTGACAGTGGTATGAGAGGGGTTAAACGCCCCCGATTGGTGCTAGCACCGATCATGGGCGTTGCTGCAGGGTGTCAACTTTCAAATAGAGCCAACTGCCACACTGTCTATCGTTATGACATATAACCTCCACACTGTCCACCTTTATTATTTATAGCTGCCACACTGCCTCCTCTCTATATTGTGCCTCCTCCCCATATTCCCTCCCTCATACTGTGCCCTTCCAATGACCTCTCTATATTGTCTACCATAATGTCCGCGCCACACTGCCCAATCGCTATACGAAGCCCCCTCCCACTCTTCCTACCCTTCTTGATGAAACTCTTCTGTATCGTTGGCTCTATTGGAGAGCGTACCTTACTGCCATCTTTTACTCTTGGATTCACATCAAGGAGGACAGGATGGTGGTGGGGGGACCTGCTCACATTTCTGTATGCACCATGACGCTGTACATATCAATTGAACTCATGTCTGAAAGAAGAGCACAAAATTGAACACCGTGTAACAGCCTCTTAGGTTTCTCAGTGCCGCCTATGAGTTAGTCCAGGGTCACACTTGCAAGTGTGATCTGAGAAACTCGCTCGAGTCTCTCGCATCAATATCCGGTGCTGCCGCCGGCACTCAGGACCAGAGTGTGCAGCTGCATAGAAATACATGTCGGGTATTGATGCGAGAGACTCGCGCCACACTCCTAAGTGTGACCCCGGCCTAATAAAGGAATACTGAGGGCACAACACAAACAATACATAGGATGACTAGCCACATTCTTATTGAAGCACTCAATAGAAAGAGAAGGAAGAAATGTGTATAGATCGGCAAGGATCATTAATAAAATAAATCACATTTCTTTAAATGCAGAAAACACACTGAAAACCAGCTAAAAAGCCCTAAGGGCAGGTGTAAGTGACACCTAGTAGGCCAAATAAGGGCCAACCAGTCTCCACTGTGAGCACCTGGTGTAAGTAAAGGATATTACGCACCAATAAACTGTCCTGAGGGAGACAAACTGCTCAGGTGATTATAACAATGAAACCAGTACATGATAACAGACTCCACGCATGAATCAATTTGAACAGGAAAAGAACAGTCCTAAGCAAATATGCCCCAAGGCAAAAATGTATATATAAATCCCAAAGGATAATGGTGGATAAGAGGTGGTGAAAAGAGCAAGAGGTTACATAAAACCTGTAAGTAGATGTGATGGATAAGAGACCCCAGGTCACGTGTGGAGCAGGAAGCCCCACGCAGATCTCAGCAGAGCGTGGCTTCCTCAGGGGCGATACTGGTTGGCCCTTCTTTGGTCTACCAGGTGTCACTCTTGCCCTTAGGACATTTTAACTGTTTTTAAATGTGTTTTTTGCCTTGCTTGTAGAGCTGTATTTAAATAGATTTGATCTTTTTTATTAAAAACGGTGATCCGAGCCAATCTATACACACTTCTTCCTTCTCTTACTATTTAGTGCCAGCTATCCGTTTAACAAATTGCTTTGAGAAAACCCGGATACCAATCTCAGGGAGCAGCAAAATATCTGCTCCTGGGAGAAACCTTACTCTGCAAAAGTAGGCAGCCTGGCGAAGCCATATTGCTAGGTTTTCATCCTGATGAAAAGGTTGTGTTTGGCCTCGAAACGTGTTGACACTGTAAACCTGCACATTAAACTTTCTTGAGTATTCATCTGCATTGAGTCTTCATCAGCAGCACATTGAAGGACACCTAAATCTCATTCCATATCTGATCCCTTTCTGTCATAGCTGCGATGCTCTGCATGTCCTTCTCATTTAAAGATTTTTCTGTATTTTCATGACTATGCAAATTGTACATTCACACTGAAGGCATCAAAACTATGAATTAACACATGTGGAATTATATACTTAATTTCAGTTGTTTCACACTTTTTTGTTAGGTCTTATATTCTAGGTTCTTCAAAGTAGCCACCTTTTGCTTTGATGACTGCTTTGCACACTCTTGGCATTCTCTTGATGAGCTTCAAGAGGTAGTCGCTGGGAATGGTTTTCACTTCACAGGTGTGCCCTGTCAGGTTTAATACGTGGGATTTCTTGCCTTATAAATGGGGTTGGGACCATCAGTTGTGTTGTGCAGAAATCTGGTGGATACACAGCTGATAGTCCTACTGAATAGACTGTTAGCTGCTTTTTTCCTGCCATAATACAAATCCTAAGTAAAGAAAAACGAGTGGCCATCCTTACTTTAAGAAATGAAGGTCAGTCAGTCCGAAAAATTGGGCAAACTTTGAAAGTGTCCCCAAGTGCAGTGGCAAAAACCATCAAGCGCTACAAAGAAACTGGCTCACATGAGGACCGCCCCAGGAAAGGAAGACCAAGAGTCACCTCTGCTTCTGAGGATAAGTTTATCTGAGTCACCAGCCTCAGAAATCGCAAGTTAACAGCAGCTCAGATTAGAGACCAGGTCAATGCCACACAGAGTTCTAGCAGCAGACACATCTCGACAACAACTGTAAGGGCCTGTTTCCATTTGCGAGAAACATGTCCGTGTCTCACATGTGAAAACCAAGCTCTGGCGCCGGCACTTGGGAGCGGAGCGTGCAGCTCCATGTGTTGCTATGCGGCCGCACGCTCCGCTTTATATATTAATCACATTTCACTTTCAGCTTACTTGTCTCTCCGTACACTGCGCCGCTGTCGAGGTTCTTCCTTGGTTATCCAGTGTCACCTTTGGCCATTTGTGTAATAACCGAGACACAGTCCAGTAGTAACTTATAACACAGAACTTTACTTTCAGAAGTTAGCAGCACATCCGGGTTCAACACTGCATTCTCTGCAGATTCTATCTATCTATCTATGAGATTTATGAAACAAGACTAATAATTCTGTTGCGACCAGTATGTAGAATAGGCTGCCACTCAATCACTCAATCACCCAATGGAGTCTGGACTATTGAGCTCTGTGTACAGAGGAGGTTAATCATGAACTCCATGTAACATATCACTTGTGCCGGACTCATTGAGACCTCAGTTCACCTGAGCAAAGGTTCCAGAAGACACAGGTCAGTACCGTGCTCAGACGGGAAGGATAGAGGCTAAAGAAATATATATAGATGTGTCTGCAGATCGGTGTGTAGAGGATCAAACATATTACATAGGTCATATGTGAATTATACCTCGGTTCTAAAATGGTCTTTTGTGGGTCAGACATGGATCTTACTGAAAAGTGGATCTTTTATGCCCCAATCAGTTTGATTCTGTCCAGATAGACTTGAAGGGGATCTCTGTTTGATCACCTTCATTCCTGGAAGGAGACATGTAGTAGTAGTAGTAGTAGTAGTAGTAGTAGTAGTAATAATAGAAATCTTTATTTATATAGCGCCAACATATTCTGCAGCGCTTTACAGCTTAACAGTTTCAAACACAACAGTCCTAAGTAACAACGTTAACAATACAATAATAAAGCACAATAAGCCGCCCCTGCTCGTGAGAGCTTACAATCTACAATGAGGTGGGGGAGATACAAAGTACCGGTGTGTATTTACAATTATGTATTTACAATGATGGTCCAGCCATCTTCAGGGGGTGGGCGATAGATGGAGATAGTGAATGGGCTACACACACAAACATAAAATGAGTTTGATTAGGGAATGTGATAGGCCGCTCTGAACAAATATGTTTTGAGGGAGCGCCTAAAACTATGTAAATTGTGGATGGTCCTAACCTCTTTGGGTAGAGCATTCCAGAGGATTGGCACAGCACGGGAGAAGTCTTGGAGTCGGGAGTGGGAGGTACGGATTAGTGCAGAGGTTAGTCAAAAGTCGTTTGCAGAGCGTAGTGTTTGCTTAGGCCGATAGACCGAAATGAGGGAGGAGATGTAAGGGGGTGCCGCACTGTGGAGAGATTTGTGGGTGAGAACAAGTACTTAGAATTGTATCCTGTAATGAATGGGCAGCCAGAGTAATGACTGGCGAAGAGCGGACGTGTCCGAGTAACGACGATTAGCTAGATGGACGACCCTGGCTGCTGCATCAAGGATTGACTGGAGAGGGGAAAGTCGCGTGAGGGGGAGGCCAATTAATATAGCGTTACAGTAGTCCAGGGAGTGGATCAGGGCAACAGTGAGGGTTTTGTTGTTTCCATGGTGAGAAAAGGGCGGATTCTAGAGATGTTCTTTAGGTGTAAGCGGCATGATCGGGCAAGAGATTGTATGTGGGATGTGAAGGAGGAATCGGAGTCAAACAAAACACCCAGACAGCGTGCCTGCTGCCGGGGTGTTATTATGGTGCCACCCACGGAGAGGTAAACGTCAGATTTAGGGAAGGTTTTACATGGCGGGAGCAGAAGAAGTTCAGTTTTGGAGAGGCTGAGTTTCAGATAGAGAGCGGACATGATGTCGGAGACTGCGGACAGACAGTCAGTGGTGTTCTGTAGTACAGCCGGGGTAAGGTCAGGGGATGACGTGTATAGTTGTGTGTTGTCGGCATAAAGATGGTACTGAAAGCCAAATCTGCTGATGGTCTGTAATTGGGACCGTGTAGAGAGAGAAGAGAAGGGGGCCAAGGACTGAGCCCTGAGGTACCCCGACAGTGAGAGGAAGAGGAGATGAAGTGGAGCCAGAGAACAGAACACTGAAGGAGCGGTCAGAAAGATAGGAAGAGAACCAGGAGAGCAGTGTCCTTAATGCCTAGTGACTGGAGCCTAGAGAGTAGGAGAGGGTGGTCAACAGTGTCAAAAGCTGCAGAAAGGTCGAGAAGAATGAGCAGAGAGTGGTCACCGTTACATTTTGCTGTCAGAAGGTCGTTGGTCACTTTGAGTGCAGTTTCTGTCGAGTGTATGGGCGGAAGCTGGACTGTGAAGGGTCTAGGAGGGAGTGAATGGAGAGGTAACGGGTAAGGCGGCAGTAGATCAGGCGCTCCAAGAGTTTTGAGATGAAGAGGAGATTGGAGACCGGTCTGTAGTTATTTGTGCAGGATTGGTCGAGGGCGGGTTTCTTTAGTAATGGAGCAATGATAGAGTGCATGTACTTCCTTGGTCAGATTCCCAAGTCATGGTGCCCAGAATAGATGCTAGTGTCAGCAGTGTGAACTATGAGTAAGGATGAAGGGTACGATGGAGAGAAGGGATGAGGGTAAGAACTTGGAGAATGATCAGGATAGATTGAGTTGAGCAAGTGTGGTCAGAAAATGTTCGCCAATCTCAAATTCGGCAGGAACGTAGCACATTCGGATTCATGTTCACTTTCATGAGCATTTTTACTCAGTCTTCAAAAGTCAGTCACAGTTCAGTAAATCATCACTTTTCCACCAATGCTTTTTTATTACTTTGGGTATGCTAGTGGTGCTGCATGATGAGTGGAGGTACGGGGGGAATGTGTTTGTTGAGGGGAGGGGGTGTGGAGAGGTTGGAAGAGCATCTGTAATGATTACAGTGATGTACTCTTTTTTTTTTCCTTCACTTAACCTTAGGTGTGCAGAAACCATCCACAATGTCATGACACAAGATCTGCTGTGATTGGCTGCCAAAGTCACATGTCCCTGGCCATATAAAAGGTGGACATCTTGTTTTGCTGGCGGCATTTGTTCAGTGTTACAATGTAGAAAGGTCTCTACTGCACTAGTGCTGGTGCTGAAAGTGAACTTGGCAGTTAAATAGATGTATGGGGATGCAAAGACGGTACCATTTCTTTGGCCCTGCACTTGTTTCCTTTTGTTGAATTATGTAACTTCTGTATTTTGCTACTGTATATATACACTTCTATCTTGGTTATAGGGAAAGTGTAGTGCTTATTTTTTGGCCACTAAATGGAGGTACTATTAGGTACGTAATATAGCTAGGAGTTTAGGATAGTTAACAATAGGAGGGGTCAGCTGCAGTTAAGGGAGGAACGACTTCCTCTAAGATTCAGTTGGGCCAAGGTGCCCAAACCATCTGGATGGGCTATAGAACTCAGGATAGAAGCAGTGTTCATGCAACATTCGAAATTGGAGCCCAGCCATCCAGTGCCGTTAGGACTGAACAGCAGCAGTACAGCATTAGTGAGAGCTGTACTATACTGAGATGTCGGGGCAGAAGAAGAAGGGTGGCTTTCAGGGTGAAGAGTTTAAGAACAGAGAGGATGACAATGAGGTTGTAGATCCCACTTGGTGTCAACCAAGAGGTACACAGCTAAGTAGCTCAGCAGAGGAGGATGAGGAGGTTACGTTGAGGTTTCCCACAAAGACTCAACTTTAACTCTGGCTGTGGCCAGCATTGGTCGTGAGTGTGCAGTCCGCAGGGGCAGCAAGGGTTGCCTAGCCTGGGCTTTTTTGAGACCACAAAGGGTAACCCAATGCTCAGCTGTCAAATTTGCAAAAAAGAAACTAAGTAGAGGCAAACAATATTTTGACAACTAAATGCATGAACCGGCACATGCGCATTCAACATGCCTTAGTGTAGGAATCTCAATGCACTAGAATGCAGACTATTGGGCCTTGCCAACCACCAGCCATCCCATCAACCACATCTGCTGCTTTCTCATTGGTAACCATTCCAAATCTTTATACTTAGATCTCCAGCCTAACAAATTATAATTGTTTACCTACTACAGTAGAGTTGAGTGATAGACGGTCAGCTGTTACGGAAGTAGACATTACTGCTGCTTTTGTGTCACTGGTGTTGAGTGAATACATTCAGCACTGTTCATTACTCACACAAATAGTACATTTTTCGGGATTTGTTACTCGGCGAGTAATTTGATATTCGCCTCGGTATATTTGAGTCACCCACACTATGTTTGGCACCTTATTTGCAGCCAATCAACATGCTGGGCTGGCTTGCCAATCCCAGTAATGCCTTTGCCATCTTTGGTGTGGCATTACTGTTATTGTTTGGCCTTACAGCGTCATAGAGGATATTTAATAGATGCCATCTTGCGCACATTGCAGCCAGAAACAGCGTAGTGTGAGCATAGGGAGAGTGAAAGGAGTTTATAGGGAGAGTTTGTGATTCAGAAAAGCTCTTTTAAGAGCTCATGAAGATTAGTTATTTGTTAGGTGCAGAACACATAGGGAGAGAATTAATGTGAGGTAGAGTGAAAGGCAGGCACTTGAGTGTTATCACATCATTGAAATTGCATGCTGCAGATCTCTGCTAGTTTGCAATGTGTTGTATAGTTTAGGATTAGGAACAGACTCTGGGATTAGGGAGAGATAGGGAGGGTTTCATCCACTACCATAATATATGAATCAGCTCTTTTTAGAGGCAAATTATATTAGGTAGTACCAGCATATACTAAACCATTTTTCTGGAGATACATAATATTCCTGAGTACCAGCATATAAAAAAAAAAAAAAACGTTTTTTTTTTTTACAGATAAACAATATTCCCCATTGACAGCATATAGTAACATCCTTTTTTAAAGCTAATTGCTAAACAATAGTCCTCGCCTATTGCTTAACCCCTTCATGACCTTGCCGTTTTTTGCAATTCTGACCAGTGTCCCTTTATGAGGTAATAACTCAGGAACGCTTCAACGGATCCTAGCGATTCTGAGATTGTTTTTTCGTGACATATTGGGCTTCACGTTAGTGGTAAATTTAGGTCGATAATTTCTGAGTTTATTTGTGAAAAAAACGGAAATTTGGCAAAAATTTTGAAAATTTCGCAATTTTCACATTTTGAATTTTTATTCTGTTAAACCAGAGAGTTATGTGACACAAAATAGTTAATAAATAACATTTCCCACATGTCTACTTTACATCAGCACAATTTTGGAAACAAATTTTTTTTTTGCTAGGAAGTTATAAGGGTTAAAATTTGACCAGTGATTTCTCATTTTTACAACAAAATTTACAAAACCAAACCATCAAATTTAGATTGAATAGCTATTTTTATTTATCGCCATAAGACCAAAATATGAATACCAATAAATACAAAGGTCATATATACAATTTCATGTGAATCCTACTAAAGTGCAATTTTCTGACACAGGGTAGAGCAGGTTAAGCTGCAAATGTTAGGCAAGCAATGGGGGATCATCTTGTTTCATGTATATTATATACTGACAACTTCATATATTATTGCTGAAACTGATGGTTACCCCTTATATTGCCATATTAACCCCCTCCATAGTGGATAGCTAATGAAATAAAGTGCCAAGTGCTAAAACCCATTATCCACATTATATACTAAACACAGCTTAATTCCTCATTATATCTATTCAGAACAGAAATGTCATTTACCCATAGTGAGATGAGGCGTCCTGTTTCCAGCCTGACACAGGCTGGAAACAGGACGCCTCATCTCACTATGGGTAAATGACATTTCTGTTCTGAATAGATATAATGAGGAATTAAGCTGTGTTTAGTATATAATGTGGATAATGGGTTTTAGCACTTGGCACTTTATTTCATTAGCTATCCACTATGGAGGGGGTTAATATGGCAATATAAGGGGTAACCATCAGTTTCAGCAATAATATATGAAGTTGTCAGTATATAATATACATGAAACAAGATGATCCCCCATTGCTTGCCTAACATTTGCAGCTTAACCTGCTCTACCCTGTGTCAGAAAATTGCACTTTAGTAGGATTCACATGAAATTGTATATATGACCTTTGTATTTATTGGTATTCATATTTTGGTCTTATGGCGATAAATAAAAATAGCTATTCAATCTAAATTTGATGGTTTGGTATATTATTTACTCAAGAGTTCTCCGGATAAATAATTGTCACATGAGTTGTTATACCTACATGGGTCAGTGATTGCTTCTGGTGTTGTATAGAAAAATTTACAAAACCATTTTTTTTAGGGATCACCTCACATTTGAAGTCAGTTTGAGGGTTCTATATGGCTGAAAATACCCAAAAGTGACACCATTCTAAAAACTGCACCCCTCAAGGTGCTCAAAACCACATTCAAGAAGTTTATTAACCCTTCAGGTGTTTCACAGCAGCAGAAGCAACATGGAAGTAAAAAATGAACATTTAACTTTTTAGTCACAAAAATGATATTTTAGCAAAAATATTTTTATTTTCCCAAGGGTAAAAGGAGAAACTGGACAACGGACGTTGTTGTCCAATTTGTCCTGAGTACGCTGATACCTCATATGTGGGGGTAAACCACTGTTTGGGCACATGGTAAGGCTTGGAAGGGAAGGAGCGCCATTTGACTTTTTGAATGAAAAATTATCTCCATCGTTAGCGGACACCATGTCGCGTTTGGAAAGCCCCTGTGTGCCTAAACATTGGAGCTCCTCCACAAGTGACCCCATTCTGGAAAGTAGACCCCCCAAGGAACTCATCTAGAGGCATAGTGAGCACTTTAAACCCCCAGGTGCTTCACAAATTGATCCGCAAAAATGAAAAAGTACTTTTTTTTCACACAAAATTTCTTTTAGCCTCAATTCTTTCATTTTCGCATGGGCAACAGGATAAAATGGATCCTAAAATTTGTTGGGCAATTTCTCCTGAGTATGCCGATACCTCATATGTGGGGGTAAACCACTGTTTGGGTGCACGGCAAGGCTCGGAAGGGGAGGCGTGCCATTTGACTTTTTGAATGGAAAATTAGCTCCAATCGTTAGCGGACACCATGTCGCGTTTGGAGAGCCCCTGTGTGCCTAAACATTGGAGCTCCCCTACAAGTGACCCCATTTTGGAAACTAGACCCCCCAAGGAACTTATCTAGATGCATAGTAAACACTTATAACCCCCAGGTGCTTCACAGAAGTTTATAACGCAGAGCCGTGAAAATAAAAAAATAATTTTTCTTTCCTCAAAAATGATTTTTAGCCCAGAATTTTTTATTTTCCCAAGGGTAATAGGAGAAATTGGACCCCAAATGTTGTTGTCCAGTTTGTCCTGAGTACGATGATACCCCATATGTGGGGGTAAACCACTGTTTGGGCGCACGGCAGGGCTCGGAAGGGAAGGCACGCCATTTGGCTTTTTGAATGGAAAATTAGCTCCAATCATTAGCGGACACCATGTCGCGTTTGGAGAGCCCCTGTGTGCCTAAACATTGGAGCTCCCGCACAAGTGGCCCCATTTTGGAAACTAGACCTCCCAAGGAACTAATCTAGATGTGTGGTGAGCACTTTGAACCCCCAAGTGCTTCACAGAAGTTTATAACGCAGAGCCATGAAAATAAAAAATAATTTTTCTTTTCTCAAAAATGATTTTTTAGCCCACAATTTTTTATTTTCCCAAGGGTAATAGGAGAAATTGGACCCCAAAAGTTGTTTTCCAGTTTCTCCTGAGTACGATGATACCCCATATGTGGGGGTAAACCACTGTTCTGGCACACGTCGGGGTTCGGAAGGGAAGTAGTGACGTTTTGAAATGCAGACTTTGATGGAATGCTCTGCGGGCGTCAGGTTGCGTTTGCAGAGCCCCTGATGTGCCTAAACAGTAGGAACTCCCCACAATTGACTCCATTTTGGAAACTAGACCCCCAAGGGAACTTATCTAGATGTGTAGTGAGCACTTTGAACCCCCAAGTGCTTCACAGAAGTTTATAACGCAGAGCCGTGAAAATAAAAAATGTGTTTCCTTTCCTCAAAAATATTTTTTTAGCCCAGAATTTTTTTTATTTTTGCAAGAGTAACAGGAGAACTTGGACCCCAAAAGTTGTTGTCCAGTTTCTCCTGAGTACGCTGATACCCCATATGTGGGGGTAAACCACTGTTTGGGTACATGCCGGGGCTCGGAAGGGAAGTAGTGACGTTTTGGAATGCAGACTTTGATGGAATGGTCTGCGGGCATCATGTTACGTTTGCAGAGCCCCTGATATGCCTAAACAGTAGAAACCCCCCACAAGTGACCCCATTTTGGAAACTAGACCCCCCAAGGAACTTATCTAGATGTGTGGTGAGCACGTTCAACCCCCAAGTGCTTCACAGAAGTTTACAACGCAGAGCCGTGAAAATAAAAAATAATTTTTCTTTCCTCAAAAAAGATGTTTTAGCAAGCAATTTTTTATTTTCACAAGGGTAACAGGAGAATTTGGACCCCAATATTTGTTGCCCAGTTTGTTGTGAGTACGCTGATACCCCATATGTGGGGGTAAACCACTGTTTGGGCACACGTCAGGGCTCGGAAGGGAAGTAGTGACATTTGAAATGCAGACTTTGATGGAATGGTCTGCGGGCGTCACATTGCATTTGCAGAGCCCCTGATGTGCCTAAACAGTAGAAACACCCCACAAGTGACCCCATTTTGGAAACTAGACCCCCGAAGGAACTTATCTAGATGTGTGGTGAGCACTTTCAACCCCCAAGTGCTTCACAGAAGTTTACAACGCAGAGCCGTGAAAATAAAAAATAATTGTTCTTTACTCAAAAATTATGTTTTAGCAAGTAATTTTTTATTTTTGCAAGGGTAACAGGAGAAATTGGACCCCAACAGTTGTTGCCCAGTTTGTCCTGAGTACGCTGGTACCCCAAATGTGGGGGTAAACCACTGTTTGGGCGCACGTCGGGGCTTGGAAGGGCGGGAGCACCATTTGACTTTTTGAACGCAAGATTGGCTGGAATCAATGGTGGCGCCATGTTGCGTTTGGAGACCCCTGATGTGCCTAAAACAGTGGAAACCCCTCAATTCTAACTTCAACACTTACCCCAACACACCCCTAATCCTAATCCCAACTGTAGCCATAACCCTAATCACAACCCTAACCCCAACACACCCCTAACCGCAACACAACCGTAACCCTAATTCCAACCCTAATCCCAACCGTAACCCTAATCCCAACCCTAACCACAACTGTAACCCCAACACACCCCTAACCCTATCCGTAACCCTAACCACAAGCCTATTCTTAACCCTATTTCCAACCCTAGCCCTAATTCCAACCCTAACCCTAAGGGTATGTGCCCACGTTGCGGATTCGTGTGAGATTTTTCCGCACGATTTTTGAAAAATCTGCAGGTAAAAGGCACTGCGTTTTGCCTGCGGATTTACAGCAGATTTCCAGTGTTTTTTTGTGCGGATTTCACCTGCGGATTCCTATTGAGGAACAGGTGTAAACCGCTGCGGAATCCGCACAAAGAATTGACATGCTGCGGAAAATACAATGCAGCGTTTCTGCACGGAATTTTCCGCACCATGGGCACAGCAGATTTGGTTTTCCTTAGGTGTACATGGTACTGTAAACCTGATGGAAAACTGCTTCGAATTCGCAGCGGCCAATCCGCTGCGGATCCGCGGCCAATCCGCTGCCAATCCGCTGCAGATCCGCGGCCGATCCGCTGCGGATCCGCGGCCGATCCGCTCTGTGTGCACATGCCATAACCCTACCCCTAACCCTAACCCTACCCGTAACCCTAACCCTACCCCTAACCCTACCCCTAGTTCTAACCCTAACCCTAGTGGTAAAAGAAAAAAAAATATTTTCTTTATTTTATTATTGTCCCTACCTATGGGGGTGATAAAGGGGGGGGTTTATTTATTATTTTTTTATTTTGATCGCTGTGGTAGAACCTACCACAGCGATCAAAATGTACCTGTAACGAATCTGCCAGCCTGCAGATTCGGCGGGCGTACTGAGCATGCGCCCGCCATTTTCCAAGATGGCGGCGCCCAGCGAGGAGACGGCCGGACACCGGGAGGATCGGTAAGTATGAGGGGGTGGTGGGGGGGTGGATCGGAGCACAGGGGGGGGGATCGGAGGACGGGGGGAGCGGACAGGAGCACGGGGGAGCGGACAGGAGCACGGGGGAGCGAACAGGGGGACGGAGGGGGGTACCTGACAGAACGGACGACTGGGGAGGAGATCGGGGGCGGTGGGGGGGGCCAGTACATGATTTCCAGCCATGGCAGATGCTATTGCAGCATCGGCCATGGCTGGATTGCAATATTTCACCATTTTCATAGGTGAAATATTGCAAATTGCTCTGATTGGCTGTTGCACTTTCAACAGCCAATCAGAGCGATCGTAGCCACGTGGGGGCAAAGCCACCCCCCCTAGGCTGAAGTACAACTCCCCCTCTCCCTGCAGATCGGGTAAAATAGGAATTAACCCTTTCACCCGATCTGCAGGGATGCGATCATTCCATGACGCCGCATAGGCGTCATGGGTCGGGAAGGGGTTAAATAACTAATATAAATCTAGCAGTTGTGCGACTAGCGAAAAACCTGCTGAGCTATGAAAACATCTCTATTTACCACTAATTTCCATTAGTTTGCTGTTGGTGCGTCACATAAAAGCGATCGAAACATTTTTTTTTACAAAAAATTCTATTATATTTATTTTTATCTAGCAGTTGTGCAACTGGCGCGAACCATGCAGAGATACGCAAATGTGACTATTTACCAGTGGCAATAATTTTCCTTAGTTTGCTGTTGCCGTGTGTCAGCAAAGCAAAATAAAAAAATACAAATTTTCTATTGGTTAAATAAATAGCATTTTTTAATCTAGCAGTTGTGCAACTGGCGCAAAGCCTGCAGAGATACGTAAATTTCAATATTTACCTGTAATGTTCACGAATCTGCTGTTGCCATGTGTAATAAATCTATCTGAAAAAAAATAGCCACACATTGCTAGATGCAGGGAATTTGTACGTAACACCTCTGTGAGGGTACTAGTGAAAAATAAAGCCTGGACATTTTTTTTTCATAGCGCATTCAATGTGAGAAAGGGTGACATGGATGTGGTGGTGCCCGCCAAGGTTCTGTGACAGATCAGAAGGTAACTGTATCTCGTTCTAGCTTCCTGTCAAAGTTTGGTCAGCGCTCTACACCACTGATGAACTCAGACAAGTGCAAGGATTTTGTGTGTTGGACAGCAGACAAAGGTTCCAGTGTGTTGACAAGCAGCACCACGAAGTCTTCCACATGGTCCAGACTCAATAGCCAAGAGGCTGGGACTCTGAATCCTCAACCTGATCCTCCTTCATCCCCTCATCAAGAGCCCCCTAGACATATGACCCCCAACGCTGGCCACTCTGACAAACTGTTTATGTTCCCTTGTAATTTGTCAGGCCTCTCAATGTGCTCCATTAAAGAGGGTCATGAGGAGGTGGAGTGCAGTGATGCCTAAACATTTGAGCACCCATCGAAAGGAGAAATCCAGGTTGGGGCAGGTCAATTCATGTCTGATGAGGTGGAGGATAATCATGACTCGCAGTTGCAACTCGGAAGAAGGATCATATTGATGAATTGGAAGATGACATGGTCGATGATGAGGCCACAGATCAAACCTGGCATGGTGGCATGCTTAGCAAGCACAGCAGTGCAGAGAGGGTTGGATCCGTAGTAAGAAAACAGGAAAAGAAAAGGTAGTGGTTTGACCAAAGGGAGAACTTGGTCAACTGTTCCACAGAGTCCCCCTGCTCGGCTAGATAACAGGCCAAAGGAGCGTTATGTCTCTGTAAAGCAGTTTTTTTCTGAAAGTCCTTCAAACAAAACAACTGTCGTTTGCAGCATCTGCCATACCAACATAATAATAATTAATAATCTCTCTATTCATATAGCGCTAACATATTCCGCAGCGCTTTGCAATTTTGAACTCATTTTCTTCACTGTCCCCAATGGGGCTCACAATCTAAATTCCCTATCAGTCTTTGGAGTGTGGGAGAAAACCAGAGAACCCAGAGTAAACTCACGCAAACACGGGGAGAACATACAAACTCCTTGCAGATGTTGTCCTTGGTGAGATTTGACCCCAGGACTCCAGCGCTGCAAGGCTACAGAGTTAACCACTGAGCGACCCTGCCACCCTTAGAAGATGCAAGAACACTGCCAATCTGAGCATCACCAGCATGCAAAAGCTGATGATGCTATTATTAGCGTTACCATCCTGCTGCTCTGTTTATTATAACGTTCGCTAAAGTATTGTTTCTCCTTGCGGAGAGTGACATGTTAAGCATGCCGAGATGAGGAGACTTAAAGCCGCAATGCTCCTCTGGGAAATATGCTAATTGTCTCTTCAGAGAGGAAGAGGACTAGAACTCTAGTGCCACCTATTGGAAGTAGCAATCCTACAAATCAATGTTTTCCCTTTAATGATCCTTGTCACATGACTTAAGATTAAAGCCAACCTAGAATCTCAATTTGCAGACTGTGTTTTGCTCATTAAAGGGTGACATTGACTTTTAGGATTGCTATTTCCAATAGGTGGCACAAGAGTTCTAGTCCTCTTCCTCTCTGAAGAGACAATTTGCAACGTTCGCTGCAGAATTTCAAAGAGAAAGCTTTGAATGCCAAGCATGTGGCTATGGAGCAAGATTTTACTGTGACTGAAACCCCACAGCCCAGCTTCGCACAATATTCTCAGACCACATTGACGAGGATCAGGAGGAGGAGGAACAACAGAGGGACTCCCAACCCCAGCTTCATGCCTGTTCAGCATGGATGGCCTGAAAAGGAGTAGGAGGAAGCAATGCGTCATGAGGAGAGGATGGTTAGGGTTCCTCCTGGTGTGGAAACTGAATGTTTGACTCTTTGTAGTCTGCCACACATGGCACAGTTCAAGTCCAGTTGCCTTTCCCAAGGCCCTCAAGTGAAACACATTTTGTCAAACATGAAATACTGGCTGTACACCTTTCTTGACTCACGGTACCAGGAGAAATTTCCTTCTCTAGTGTCAGAGGCAGACGTGCCATTTTCAGTGCATTCATGCCAGAGTGCTATATTATTATTATTATTATTTATATAGCCCCAATAATTGAATGGAGCTGTACATGAGAAGGGTTTACATAGAGTTATAGATATCATTTGCAGTAAACGAATTTACAATGACAGACTGGTACAGAGGGGAGAAGACCCTGTCCTTGCGGACTTACATTCTACGGGACATCGGGGAAGAGACAGAAGGTCGGGGGCAGCAGCTCTGGTGGTGAAGACTTAATAGCATAGTAACATAGTTATTAATGTTGAAGGAAGACTTTAAGTCCATCCATTTCAACCCATAGCCTAACCTAACATGCCTTAACATGTTGATCCAGAGGAAGGCAAAAAACCCATGTGGCAAAGAGTAAGCTCCACATTGGGGAAAAAAATTCCTTCCCGACCCCACATACGGCAATCAGACTAGTTCCCTGGATCAACGCCCTATCAAGGAATCTAGTGTATATACCCTGTAACATTATACTTTTCCAGGAAGGTATCCAGTCCCCTCTTATATTTAAGTAATGAATCACTCATTACAACATCATACGGCAGAGAGTTCCATAGTCTCACTGCTCTTACAGTAAAGAATCCGCGTCTGTTATTATGCTTAAACCTTTTTTCCTCCAGACGTAGAGGATGCCCCCTTGTCCCTGTCTCAGGTCTATGATTAAAAAGATCATCAGAAAGGTCTTTGTACTGTCCCCTCATATATTTATACATTAACATAAGATCACCCCTTAAGGTACCTTCACACGAAACGACTTTGTAACGATATCGCTAGCGATCCGTGACGTTGCAGCGTCCTCGCTAGCGATATCGTTTTGTTTGACACGCAGCAGCGATCAGGATCCTGCTGTGCTGTCGCTGGTCGCTGAATAAAGTCCAGAACTTTATTTGGTCGTCCGATCGCCGTGTATCGTTGTGTTTGAAAGCAAAAGCAACGATACCAGCGATATTTTACACTGGTAACCAGGGTAAACATCGGGTTACCAAGCGCAGGGCCGCGCTTAGTAACCCAATGTTTACCCTGGTTACCAGCGTAAAAGTAAAAAAAACAAACAGTACATGCTCACCTGCGCGTCCCCCAGCATCTGCTTCCTGACACTGACTGAGCGCCGGCCCTAAAGTGAAAGTGAAAGCACAGCGGTGACGTCACCGCTGTGCTGTTAGGGCCGGAGCTCAGTCAGTGTCAGGAAGCAGACGCTGGGGGACGCGCAGGTGAGCATGTACTGTTTGTTTTTTTTACTTTTACGCTGGTAACCAGGGTAAAACATCGGGTTACTAAGCGCGGCCCTGCGCTTAGCAACCCGATGTTTACCCTGGTTACCCGGGGACCTCGGCATCGTTGGTCGCTGGAGAGCGGTCTGTGTGACAGCTCCCCAGCGATCAAACAGCGACGCTGCAGCGATCGGCATCGTTGTCGCTATCGCTGCAGCGTCGCTTCGTGTGAAGGTACCTTTAGTCTTCGTTTTTCCAAACTAAACAGCCCCAAGTGTAATAACCTATCTTGGTATTGCAGACCCCCCAGTCCTCTAATAACCTTGGTCGCTCTTCTCTGCACCCGCTCCAGTTCAGCTATGTCTTTCTTATACACCGGAGACCAGAACTGTGCACAGTATTCTAAGTGTGGTCGCACTAGTGACTTGTATAGAGGTAAAATTATGTTCTCCTCATGAGCATCTATGCCTCTTTTACTGCATCCCATTATTTTATTTGCCTTTGTAGCAGCTGCCTGACACTGGCCACTGAATATGAGTCTGTCATCCACCCATACTCCCAGGTCTTTTTCATTGACGGTTTTGCCCAGAGTTTTAGAATTAAGCACATAGTTATACATCTTATTGCTTCTACCCAAGTGCATGACCTTACATTTATCCCCATTAAAGCTCATTTGCCATTTATCAGCCCAAGCTTCTAGTTTACATAAATCATCCTGTAATATAAAATTGTCCTCCCCTGTATTGATTACCCTGCAGAGTTTGGTGTCATCTGCAAATATTGAAATTCTGCTCTGAATGCCCCCTACAAGGTCATTAATAAATATGTTAAAAAGAAGAGGGCCCAATACTGACCCCTGTGGTACCTCACTGCTAACCGCGACCCAGTCCGAGTGTGCTCCATTAATAACCACCCTTTGTTTCCTATCCCTGACCCAGCTCTTAACCCACTTACACATATTTTCCCCGGTCCCCATTATTCTCATTTTATGTATCAACCTTTTGTGTGGCACCGTATCAAAAGCTTTTGAAAAGTCCATATACACTACGTCCACTGGGTTCCCTTGGTCCAGTCCGGAACTTACCTCTTCATAGAAGCTGATCAAATTAGTCTGACATGAACGGTCCCTAGTAAACCCGTGCTGATACTGGGTCATGAGGTTATTCCTCTTCAGATACTCCAGTATAGCATCCCTTAGAATGCCCTCCAGGATTTTACCCACAGTAGAGGTGAAGCTTACTGACCTATAATTACCGAGTTCAGTTTTTGTCCCCTTTTTGAATATTGGCACCACATTTGCTATACGCCAGTCCTGTGGTACAGACCCTGTTATTATGGAGTCTTTAAAGATTAAAAATAATGGTCTATCAATGACTGTACTTAATTCCTGCAGTATTCGAGGGTGGATCCCATCCGGGCCCGGAGATTTGTCAATTTTTGTGATTTTTAGACGCCGCTGTACTTCCTGCTGGGTTAAGCAGGTGACATTTAATGGGGAATTTTTGTTATCACTTGCTGAAAAGATTACCCTCAGACAAGGCTGCTGGAAGAGGTGCAGACTCTTTTCACCCACAAGGATTACAGGGGGGGGGAGCCACGCACACCAGGTGCAAATCAGGGGAGGGGGAAATGTCCACCAACTGGGCCATTTTCATGAAACCATCACATCAGCAAGGGCTATCTATGGGTGTAACTATGACAAGGAGGGAGAAGTTGACCAAGATGGTGAAAGTCTACTTAAGTGACCATACTAGCATCCTTCCTAATTCTTTAGTGCCTATAACTATTGGTTGTCCAAACTGCACACTTGGTCCAACCTCTCCTTGTATGCCTTGGAGGTGCTGCCAAGCACTGCGGCAAATGTGTTGTCGGAGTGAGTTGTTAGTTTGCCGGTGTAATCATAGCAGATAGGAGCACACGCCTGTCAATGGAAAATGCAAATGGGCTGACTCTTCTAAAATTGAACAAGGGCTGGGTTTCCTCTGACTTTGTAAGCCCTACGGATGACAAACGTAATGTAACTGCAGGCTAAATCTTTTATTTTTGAAAATTGTCTTAACGTCCATGCTTTACCATAGAAAACCACTAAGGAAATCACCACATCATCATCCTCCTCCTCCTCCTCCTCCTGCTTCTACAACAAGTACTTAGTGGTCATACATGTAAACCCCATGTGGGTAATGTTTTTTACTTTTAGAAAACTTTGCACTTTGTGCAATGGTGAAACTTGTGCTCTCTATCTCTACCTATTGTAAGAACTGCAAAATCTATTGTGAAGTCCCCATCATTGTCTCTCTCAGCGTGTATTATTGTTCTGTCCTCACTAAATGAGTCAGGCTCATGTAGCTATACAGGCAGCTAAACCACTATACCGGAGTCCAATAAGGAGACTGTGGTCGAGTCTGTGCTTTTATTGAACGTAGTAGTATATTGGTGCGGTGGAACTGGGAACAATCAGAATACATACAATCAGTGCATGATACAGCAGAAATACATATTACACATTAGACATTATGCATGAACATTTACAAAGCTAGTAACTGAACTAGAGATACAATTGTCTAAGCTAGGCTAATATTAGAACAGAAATTGCCTATAGAAAGCATGAATACATACCAGCAATGCAATCTCAAGGGGGCAGCAATGGATGAGCTCCTTCCCGGATACAGGATGAAGGAAATGGAGGGAGACTGAGCTCCCATGATGCATTGCAAAAAGAGGGGAGGAGAATCAGACATAGAAAATAAAAAAAACCCAGAAAATAGGACCCTGAACATGACTCTGACGGCTAGAGGGAGCCAAAACACTACAGACAAAGATTATGAATATGCAAGTTTCTCTATAGTCATACTAATGAATAACTGCAAAATATGCAAACAGATATTCAGATGTAATAAATTAGATATCGGAAACGGAACAATTATACTGACCCCTTAGGTAATTTTTGTAAACCTTTGGACATTGTGTAATGGGGACACTTGTACTCCCTATCTCTGCCTATTGTAATAACTGCAGAATGTATTGTGAGGTTCCCATCAGTCTCTTCCAGTGTGTATGATGCAGACCCCTTGGGGTAATCTGTACTTTGGGCAATGGTCAATGGCCTGTTTAAGTAGGACAGACAGGCAGGCCGCACTCACTTTAAGTCAACTACCTGCGTTACTTTCCTTACATTTTTCTTCCATGAAAGCTTTATGAAACTGATGTTTGTGCCATCTGAGTGTGGCTGGAATTTAAAAAAAAAAAATTAAAATTAAGTGAAGGCTTACACCGCTCCCTTCACCACCAAGTCCTCATTGAAACTTCAATTCCAAGCTGTAAATTCTGCGCCAGAGCCTGATGCCTCATGCTTGGCCCATGGCTGACTGTTGCTGTGCCATTTGACAATTTCTACAAATTTTAGCTGTTTAGGAAGCTTTTTGTCATCCCTTATGGTGCATTTGTTTTTGCCTCCCATTGAACCTAATGTTGTTCGGATACGTTCGGCAAACTGTTCAGCAAATGGTGGTCCATTCTGTGAATCCGAATCAAACTGGACCGTGAAAGGTTCGCTCACCTCTAATGAAGGATAAGATGGAGATATAGGGTTAAAGGTAGAAATAGTCACCGGAGCGCTGAAAGGAGACACTGACACTGGATAAAGTTTAGTTTAGTTGTGGCTAAACTTTACCCAGTGTCTCCTTTCAGCGCTCCGGTGATCGATTTCTACCTTTTAACTCTGTGTCTATCCTCCTTTTGAGGTTTTTCAGCTGGAGCTGCGGCAGCTCCTGGCACTTCCCTTATCCCTGGGGCTGCCTCCTCAGGGCTCCTAAATGGACAGCCTTACATTGACTCTGAAGATGGAGATACAGACAAGGATGGGACAAGGGTCAAAACTAGGAGAGTAATCAGTATGGAGGAAGAATACGATGTAGGGATGGTCAGAAGAAGGGACGAGAGTCAGAACTATGAGAGTGATCAGGATGGAAGAAGGATAAGATGGAGATGTAGACCAAGGATGGGACGAGGGTCAGAACTAGGAGATAGGTCAGTAAAGTCAAAAGATAATTTGAGATATAGTCAGAGTATAGGATGAGAGTCAGAACTAAAGGTACCTTCACACTAAGCGACGCTGCAGCGATACAGACAACGATATCGATCGCTGCAGCGTCGCTGTGTGGTCGCTGGAGAGCTGTCACACAGACCGCTCTCCAGCGACCAACGATGCCGAGGTCCCCGGGTAACTAGGGTAAACATCGGGTTGCTAAGCGCAGGGCCGCGCTTAGTAACCCGATGTTTACCCTGGTTACCAGTGTAAAATGTAAAAATAACAAACAGTACATACTCACCTTCGCGTCCCCCGGCGTCCGCTTCCTGCACTGACTGAGTGCTGGCCCTAACAGCAGAGCGGTGACGTCACCGCTGTGCTTTCACTTTACGGCCGGCGCTCAGTCAGTGCAGGAAGCGGACGCCGGGGGACGCAAAGGTGAGTTATGTACTGTTTGTTATTTTTACATTTTACACTGGTAACGAGGGTAAACATCGGGTTACTAAGCGCGGCCCTGTGCTTAGCAACCCGATGTTTACCCTGGTTACCAGTGTAAAACATCGCTGGCATCGTTGCTTTTGGTGTCAAACACGACGATACACGCCGGTCTGACGACCAAATAAAGTTCTGAACTTTCTTCAACGACCAGCGATATCACAGCGGGATCCTGATCGCTGCTGCGTGTCACACTCAACGGTATCGCTAGCCAGGACGCTGCAACGTCATGGATTGCTAGCGATATCGTTTAGTGTGAAGGTACCTTAAGGGATTGATCAGGATGGAGGACTAACAAGATGGAGATAGTCAGAGGATGAGATGAGTCAGGACTCGAAGAACAATCAGCATGGATGAATGATAAGATGGAAATATAGTCGAAATTAGACAAGTATCAGAACTAGGAGAGCAATCAAGATGGAGGAAGTGTCAGAGGACACCACGGTGTGGTCAGGATTGGAATAGACCTCTGAAGATTGGTGAGATCATTGCTTTCAGTGTTTAGTGAATGCAGAGCTGGTACTAATTATCAAATCCTCTGTTCCTATTCACAGGAGCCATGGAGCTGTTCACCATCCTCGCTCTTTCTCTTGTTTTTCTCCTCACGGTCTATATTTTCCTCTCCTGGTCCAAACAGCATAGATACCGGTCATTGCCTCCCGGACCTACCCCAATTCCTCTGCTGGGTACCCCCAAATACATGGATTTAAGGGCAGCCCCCAAGACTTTCTCAGAGGTGAGTGTCCACAAGGAGACGCAGTGCAGTGCTTGCTTTGTAATGCAGATATCGAGTGTCCTGTTCTTCGCTAATCATGGCCGTAGAGATTGGTGAATATAAATGAAAACAAATTTACCAGGTACTTGATAGATCCACCAAATCAGACCATAATAGACCAAAATGAAAAAGGAAGTAAACAAAGCCACTCTTCAAAATAGGAAAAAAAACAAGGAGGAAAAAATTGGAGTTTATAAAGCTAAAAATATAAAGACAGACAGACAGGTCATGGGAAAGCAAGAGACAGCTACTGCATGAATGGAATGGATATACACAGGGGGAGATGAATGAAAGTAATGGACACCGTGGTCATAATCCCCACATAATGCCATCCACAAAGTCAAATATAAGTCATAATAAATATGCCTGTTCTTACCCATTGTGCGAATAGAAGGGGCTCAAATTAACCCAAGGAGAGTCCCCAACGCGTGTTTTGCTTTCTAGCAGAGTAGCTTTCTCAATGGTAAAATAGATAGTGCGAAAACCCTGCAGGACGTTATCAACCAGGACCGGCGGTGAGCCAATGAGTTTGGACGGTCGGCGCATGCACAAATCGCTGAGTGCCAAACACCCCATCCATCAAGCAGTGAGTGCGCATGTCTGGAAGTGGGGACTTATAACCATGGTACCCAGACATGCGCAGAGAGAATAACGATGCCCAGAAGTGGATGGAGGCGTGAGGCAGCGTAAAGCGCACGTGCACACCGCTCACATCAGTGAGATAATAATAGTATGGACTATCAATTGTAGATTGCCAATTATATAGAATCCTGGGCATAAAGAGGATCAAATACAACATGTTGCCAAAATACAAATTGGTTAAGAAACAAATTGGAGGAGGATTATATCAGCTCACTGATGAGGGAAGTAGTTACAGGATTGGTGCGGTGGAAGGAAATCCTGAGTCTGTATTATATCTATGTATGAGAACATGACATTGTGCTTCATCAAGTATAGATGGCAGATTAGTAGCACCAGATATGATGTTGATTCGACAAAACGTCCAGGGATATTTCAAGCAGAAAATACTTTGGAAAGATTAGTCAAAAAATGTAGATCATTTATCTGATGAGCGACTGCAATAAAACAGAGTAAAGGCATCAATAAATGTATAACACAGTCTACAAATATTTTTTATAATCATCACAGGTGACTTTGTACTTTTCTGAATCTTGATTCAGTCTTGATTTAAAAAATGTCTACATTTTTTCTCTAGCACGTATAATTTCCATGGAGCAGCATCATTATTATAAGGTATAGGAAATACACTGGTGACATTAAGAAAACAGTAATCTATGTATAAAAAAAAAATGCTTCACTTTACAAAACAGGTTTTATTGAACCCAAATAATTTCCCATGCAAAATAGAAACCAGACTATGAGCAGAAATTAAGTGCTTGACATTATGTCGTTGTAACGATTGTTCAGGGTTCTCCCTATATAACATCCAGCAGTAATCTGCCATCATTGCGGTGTTCCATTACTTTAATGTCCTGGTCGCCTTCTTCATCACTTATATCCCCCAAGATTTTGAGGGAAGAAATCTAAATGTGCAGGCAAAAAAGTGCATTTTCAGAGACATGCGACATCGAGACACTGGTATGCATTTAGCAGTTCCTCAACATCTTCAACATATTCTGGAGATTCTTGTTTTCCTAAGGATGGGTTCACACTTGCGTACCAGGGCTTTGTGGAGGGCTGCGTACTTGCTCCGCCTACTTCCGCATACTTCTGCATGCGTCTTGCATACCTATCTTTAACATTTGGGTACGCAGGACATGCGGATGTATGTGGATGCGTCGTTTTGACACGCCCGCCATCTGCACAAAATGCAACTTGTTGAGTTACCGTGCGGTTGGCGTGCGCATCAAAACAACGCATCTGCATACATCTGCATGTCTTGCATACCAAATGTTAAAGATAGGTACGCAAGATGCATGCTGAAGTATGCAGAAGTAGGCAGGGCATAATGGAGGACTTACGCAGCCATACGCAAAGCCCCCGAACGCTAATGTGAACTTAGCCGAAGACATTTCACAGATCCACTTGAAGCTTTTCCAAGATCTCAGTTTCTTAACATTTAGAGTTTGACATCATCATGAAGAAGATTCTTCTGTTTCCCCCTAGATGCAAGAAGTTCAGCTTTATCTTTTGACAATGACAGGTCACTGATGAGATCATTTAATTCATGTTGAGTAAAGCGTTCTGGCTGCTCGGCTGCTCCATCAGGTACATGCTCATCTTGACTTGAGGGCTCCATGTCTTCACCAGTAGCTTCAGCTCCATAGTCTTCATATTCTACTTCATTTTCATCCAATCCAGACAACGGTGGTACAGGAACTGGCAATGTGCCATCATGTGGAACTGGCCTAATCGCAGATTCAAGTTCAGAGTAATTAATCTTATGTTTGTTCTTTGTAGAAAAGTCCTTCAAGATTTTTGATAAAATCAAAAGTAGCCGTCATCACTGTGATTTTTTTTTGATTTTTTTTTGGGGGGGGGGTTCTCTCCAAATCATGGGAACAGCAAATGGCATAGCCACTTTGCTCATATTCAACCAGTCACAAAGACCATCTGAACAACTTGAGCATATCACATCACAGCTTTTGTCTTGATCACCAAGTGGACACTTAAAGTACATTTGGTCCATCGTTTTAGTATCATGAGTGATTGAACGTACTTGGCCTTTCGGTGTAAAGTAACCACACACACAGCAGAATCTCTTCAGATGATTGATACACTGTCGGGGCATTTTTCTTCTTTAAATCAGTTCAAACAGTAGAATAAGTTCAGTTCAATGATGGTGGCAAACCAAAAAAAAATGCGATGAGCTTGCCAACTATATGTAGATATTTCCCCGAAGGTGACGGAGGCAGCTTGTGTTTAGCTCTGATGTTACTGGTGGTAATCTGGTAGATAACTTTCTACAGTTGTGAGGTAAACTGGTCAGCCTATTCCTTACAGATGGACATTTGCAGTCAGGCAGTTTCTCAGTGTGATATTGGCTGCTTTCAGGTTGTCTCTCTGTGGAGACCCTCACTCAGTTACACCTCAGTGGCTGAGCGGTTTTCGTCCCTCTGAGGCGACTTGCCCTCCCAGAAATGCAGTGAAAATCCTCTCACAATGGCGGCTGTCCGCTGCCTTCCCTTCTATCTCCCTGTGGCACGGCTCAGATCCCTGTAGAGGCCGGTCTCTTGTCAGTCTCACATACCAGTCCTTGCTGCCATCACCATCCTTTTCTGACTGACTCAAATCTTACTGCCTCATAACAGTTAGCTCCTCCCCATAACATGTGACTTTCTGAGAAGCAGTCATTGGTTGTCTGCACTGTCAATACTCCTTCCCATAAAACTCACTATAACCTTTACTGATGTTGTCCCTGTAAGAAAATTCACAATTAAGTAAGGCAAGCAAAGAAATGGGAATAACAGGACAAACCACATACATTGAAAATGCAGAAATAACATAATAACAAAAATACTTCTATCTCAGAAACTTTGTGATAGAGCAAAACTAAGCATATTTTGGAATCTGCATCTCAAACTCCATAAAACAGACATATTACCTTTTCTGATGATTTTTTTGTGTTCACCAGTGTAATGTGAAGAGTGTAAATAAAAAAGAAGTATAAGTGGAAAGGAAATGTCATTACAAGATGCAAAACGTGCTTCCTTAGAGCAGAAGGAGTCAAAGTACCCAAAGAACAATCCAACTGGCTCCAAGATGAGCAATAATGTTTTTAGTATCCCCTCCCCTTTGGCCACTATGAACTATGTCGATGCCTCGTACTATGAGCGTTTCGGGGTGACAATTGTGATGAATCTTTAGATCCTCTATAGTCCTGGCAGCACCAATGTCCCTCAGTCTCCCGTATTCTGACCCTCAATTCCCTTGAAGTGAGTCCCACAGAAAGTTTGGGGCAACCACAGGTTGTGTAATGTGTTACATTGGTGCTACTACAGGTTATGTATTGGCTGATGGAAAAATTCTGAAACCCGTCGGCAGAGTCAAACATGGTGCTGTGAAAGACATTGGTGCAAGCAGAACAGTAGCTACAGGGAAAGCAACCATGGTTGGGCCTCTAGTTCCAAAAATGCGGACTGCCCATGGTGTATATGTGATGCCCCAGGGTCCTTGTTGCCACAGTGGCATTGATTTCCTCATGGGGAGAGTGATGTCATGCTTGGAAGAGATGAAGGATACCTTTCACCAGGTAATCACATACACACAACACGTTCATACTCCAGGCCAGAAGGGGGAGCTCTAAACCTGGTTTAGGGTGAACTCCCCTATAAATACATTCTCGTCTGGAGGGAAAGGAGACAGTTAGTGCCAGATGGCAGAAGAGAAGTATTCTGTCAGAGGACAGAGACTAAGGCAGACTGACATAGTGTCAGAAGGTCTAAAGGGGCCATGCAGTCAGAGGTACTACAGCTCCTGGAGAGAGCAAACTTAGAAGGAAAGAACTTGTGGAAAGTGTGCAGAAGAGAAAAGGAGAGTTACACCAGGGGAGCAGAGCAGTGATTTGACTACCTCCCTGGCTAGCGCAGATTCCGGAAAACCGAGGCTGTGCCGGACTCTAAGGGGCATAGCAGAAACCAGCAGGACAGCTGGACTTTAAATTACTTGTCCGCCTTTACACCCAGGAAAAGAAGAAAGAGGCCACTATATAATCTGCACACCACTGGTAGGATATAAGAAAAGTAACAAACTTTATTGGTAACATTGGACAAAGCGGTCTTGGCAACCGCGATACGCGTTGGGTCCTCCCACCATTTGGTCCTGTTCCTTCCACTGGCCATTCAGGTTACTCCCCTTTATTATTAGGTGAGTCTTGGGCCACGTCTGTGCTGTTTGGGCTGTGGTCCTGTTAGGATTTTCACGGCTGTGGTACCCCCTTTATCCGCATTTGCAGCCACCTTGCACTGTACACCGGGGCTGGTGCCATTTCATGCCTGGGGCAGTACTCACGTATGAGCAGCCCACTTTATCTCAGGGGGATTTTTGTCCTTGTCCTATCACTTGCTGGGATTGAATACACTCAAAAGATCTGTATGCTTATTATAGTGTATGTGTTCTATATTTCACCCAGCAGTATATTATGTTGTCTATATATTCTTATTCAGTGCCATGTGGGTTATTTTGTTTATATATGTAGAATGTACAATTAACAGGCCTTATGGGGGATTTTCTTTTGTATCAGTTTTAACGGTTTTTAGCATTTGTTACCAATAAAGTTTGTTCCTTTTCTTATATCCTATCGATGGTGTGCAGATTCTATAGTGGCCTCTTTTCTTCTTTTTATGGTTATTATCATTAGCCACTTTTTTTGCACCCCTCCCTGAATTTGTGGGTATTTATAATGTAGTGCGGCAGCAATATTGTTTCATTAAACCTTTACACCCAGGAGGCACAGTGATATATAGGGCCCGGGTAGTGATGGAGACCCGGTAAAAAGGCTCGAGTCACCTGCCATACGGGTTTGTGTCCCTAACCTATATGGGGGACAGAGAGGAACTGCGAGTATCAGAAGCCATAGGCAGTGAGGGACTACAACACCAGTGCGCTTTGAGGAAAACTTTAATCTCCACCTGGTAAAGGGGACTCTGGATTTGCTTCCAAGCCGGCCGGACCTTGCCTGTACCTGTTATCTGGTGCCCTGCGGTTGCCTGAAGCTTACAGTAAACCAGGTAAAAAGACAGCAAACCTGTGTCCTCGTTCTTCACTGCTCCTCTCACCCTCTTCACCTATACACCGGTAGCCCTGGGGATATACTTCAACTGTGGGAAGTTATACCATCTAGCTGCCATATCACCACCCTAGAGGACCCCTTTAAGCAGTATCGGTCCCCACTGATCGAATACCACAGGTGGCAACACGAACATAAACTTTAATCAATAACCCTTTTACATGGGCACCTGTAACGATCCAGCTATATGCCTTTTTATGAGTAAAGCTGTTCCAGACCTGTCTGTGAAGATGTAAGGGAGAAGACCGGGCTGTGGGTGCTGACAGGGCACTGGGTCTGGAACTGCTGGGTCTGAGCATGTTGTTGCAGAAAGGAAAGAAATTGATGACGGAGGAGACCCATGACCTGCAGAGAGGGGGTGTGGCACCCCAGGAGTCCGTTTGCCACAGTGGCATTGCCTCTCTCACAGGGGGTGATGTCATGCCTGGAAACAAGGAGGGGTCCCCTTACCAGGTGATACCAGCATCCAACATCTTCCTGACTCCAGACTAGAAGGGGGAACTCTAACACCTGGTTTCAGGGAAGCTTCCCTATTAGTGATGAGCGAGTGTACTCGTTGCTCGGGTTTTCATGAGCATGCTTGGGTGACCTCCGAGTATTTGTTATTGCTTGGAGAAATGGAGCGCCCCCATGGGGCCGTGGGGTACTCGGTACCGGGTCCTTCGGTTCACAAGGGGGATGTCACGGTGGCTGACCCGGTCCTTGGCCCTGGGATGTCCGTGAAAAAGGGGGAAAAGGTCTTTATAGGGGAAATGTTCGTGACGCCACCTGCGGTATTCGGTCAGGGTGACTGAGGTTGCTTGAAGGGGTCCGCTGGGGTGATGTTATAGCAGCTAGATGATATACCTTCCCATAGGTGAAGTATGTCCTCAGGGCTTCCCAATGTGTAGATGGTGGATGGTGAGAGGCGCAGTGAGGAACGAGGACACAAGGTTGCAGTCTCTTTACCTTTTTACTGAAGGCTTCAGCATCCAACAGTCCAGAGCACAGATCACAGGGCAGGCAGAGTCCGGCCGGTTTGGAGGTAACTCCAGAGTCCCCTTGTCCAGGTGGAAATCAGTAGCCTTCCTCTAGCGCCTTGGTGCTGTAGTACCTTACTGCTAAGCCTCTCATAAGGTCCTCACATATGTTGTAGATGTTATTGATATTATCTCTTTCTCTCTGTCCCCCTGTTGGATAGGACAAACCCATATGACCAGTGGCTTGAGGCTTTTTACAGGGACTCTATCATGCCCCGGCCTCTAAGCGGTGCCACCTTGCCTCCTGGGTATGGGGCGGATCAGTAACTTGCAATTAGCTGTTCTGCCGGTCTCTGGAGCAAGGCATAAAGGACTGTTGCTCCCTCGGTGTTCCGGCTACCGGGATCCTGTGCCTCAGAAGGAGGCAGCCTGTGCAGGGCAGAACTCCTTCTGGTATCCACTCCTTTGCTATGACTTCTTCACCCTCTCTACAATACAGTTCTCCTTGATGTCTGTTCTTAGGAACTGCCGCACTTAGGGCAGGTGCAGCTCCATGACCTTCTGTCTCGGCCTCTGACTGGCTCCCACCCCTGTCAGGGACCAACTACCTGAGCGAAGCTCAGCCAGCAACTGCCTAACTTCCTCTCCAGACCACCAGTTTTACCTAAGTGTGAATAGTGCCCTAATAAATAGGAGCATAGCTCCCCCTGGTGGCCTGGAGTATGAAATGTATTGTATGTTTGTGATACCTGGTAAAGAGATCTCCTTCATTGCCTCCAAACGTAACATCACTCCCCCTAGAGGAGAATGACATTACTGCAATGACCAGGACCCTGGGGTGCTGCAGATATAGCTTTCATTGCCTCAGTTGCATGATTTATGGCTTCCAGATACGCTGAATACATGTGAGGAATGCCTGTTTGTTAGGGAATTCCCACATGTATTCAGCGTGTCTGGAAGCCGTAAATCATACAACTGAGGTGATGAAAACTATATCTCCGAGCAATAACAAATACTCGGAGATCACCTAAGTGTGCTCTGGAAAACCCGAGCAATGAGTATACTCGCTCATCATTATTCCCTATAAGTTCTGGCCTGGAGGTGGGCTTAGTCAGTTTAGTCTGAGAGTGAGAGGAGAGCAGACAAGGAGAACCTGGAGAGTGGAGCTGTAACTAAGCTCACCCCAGGAGAGAGCGCTGACAAAGAGGATGCCAGAGTCCTTGGCTGTGTGGGAGCTGTACGCCTCGACAGCCAAATCTGGAGGGCAGGGAACTGCAAGCTCCCTGGCCACACTGAACACCCAGAGGCACCACAGCAGACCAAGAGTCGGGGCTGCCAGTGAAAAGGCAGTGCCCGTGATAGGCTTGTGCTGTCTGCCATACAGGTTAGAAGCAACATTCAGGAGAGGAACTTGAGCAGAGCTTAAAGCCGCAAGGACCCAAGAGAATAGCGCAGAAGGAAGGCATCCAAACCCACCTGGCTAGGTGGAACCTAAGTTGCTTCCAGGCTGCCCAGACCCCATCATCTGTGCCCCGGACTGAACCTGCAACAAACAAGTAAAGGAAAATGAAATCCTTGTGTCCTCCAGTCATTTCCCGCACCCTCAGTCCTGCACCTCTTCATCTACGATCCCTCACCAACTATACTGGTAGCCCTGGGGCCCCGCTCCACCTGTGGGGAGCAGAACCATCCCAGCTGCATCACCAGCGGTCCCCTTAAGCAGCGTCGGCCATACATTGCCGAACACCACAGGTGGCATCACAAACTAACTCCCTATAGACTTTATTTCCTCTTCATTTTAATAATTTTATTGGGCGACGGACCGGGTCACTGCTGCCGTGACAACCCCCTGAAGAACCATTGGACCCGGCCCGAGTGCCCCACGGCCCTAGCAGGTGCTCCAGTGGCGTGGTGAGCCAGAGGAGGGTAAGGGTATGTGCACACAATCAGGAATGGCTCAGGATTTGACGCAGGAGAAATCTGCACCAAATTTGCATCTGAGGTCACTGGCAGGTCACCTGCGTTTTTTTATATACGTTTTTGATGCGTTTTTTTTTCTGCATGCGTTTTTTCATTGCATTTTTTTTTATCACTTGAAATAAAGCTAATTGAAAGTTGGCTTCTGGGAATGAAAACAAAGGGATTTCCTGTTTACAGATATATTGGTGTATGTGCACACGGTCAGTAAATGCTGAGGGTTGGATGCTGCATACATCCGCAGCATCCAACCCGCAGCAGCCAGATGTTACAGCATAGTGGATGCTGCACCCGATGCCCGCTGCTCACCCGCAGAGATGGACATGTGGCGCGTCTTTCCAGACTGCAGCATGTCAGTTTATGTAGTAGAGATGCTCAGTCTCCACTGCGTAAATTACTCATACACTTTCATTAGATGCGGTAAAACTGCACTATCTTCCTAGTCACATGTATGTTAATGCAGCGCCCCAGAGTCCTGGTCGTTGCAGTACTGTCGCTCCGCCGCTAAGGGGAGTGATGGTATGTCTGATGGCACTAAAGGAGTTCACCTGACCAGGTATCACAGACACATTACACTTCACACTCCGGCCGCCAGGGGGAGCAAAAGGCCCTATCCACTAGGCCACTCCTCACACTTGGGTAAAACTGGGGGCTGGATAGAAGTTAGGAAGAAAGTAGCTGGGAAGAGCTCGAGAGAGGACCTGTCAGGGGTGGGATCCTGACAGAGGCCTAGATAAGGACAGATCGTTACAGAGCCGTGCCTGCACCTTATAGCGGCAGACTCCTAAGAAAGGACACGAAGCGAAGTATATTGTGGAGAAGTGAGAAACGAGATCACAGCACAAAGGAGATAGAACCAGAAGGAGTCGTGCCTCAAGATCAGCAACATCCTTCTGAGGCGCGTAGCCGGCGGCCGGGAAAGTAAGAGACTCCACGGATTACTTTAAACTACGGCCGGCAGTTAATTATAGGTTGGCTCCCACCTAAATCACCTAATGAAGACAACGGAGGCAATTGTGGGAGAGGGGCGTCACTGGGGTCCCTATAAAATAACTCCAGGCCTACCCCGTCATACGGGTGCGTCCTATCCATATCATCTGGGGGACGGAGAGAAAGAACAGAAACATACACGACAGTTGTGAGGACTATCCCATGGTGCTCAGCAGGGAAGGACTACAACACACAGGCGCTAGAAGGAAGGCACTAATTTCCACCTGCAAAGGGAACTCTGGATGTGCCTTCGGACCGGCCGGTCTCAGCCAGCCCTGTTAGCAGTGCTCTGGATTGTGGATGCTGAAGTCTACAGTAAAAGGTAAAGAGACTACAACCCTGTGTCCTCGTTATTCATCGCACCTTGCGCCACGCACCATGATCACACCTTTCATTGGCGCCCCTTAGCAGGGTCATGGACCGGGTCTAGCCACCGTGACAACCCCAGGACCGAGACAGAGAGGCCTGGTATCTAGTACCCCGCGGCCCTGCGTCTGGGGGCGCTCCAACATGTTCGGGAACGCAGCTTACTACGCATGTGTACTAATTTAAATAATGGTGAATATTGTGACACGGGTATACATAATTAGTCCATAAATATAGCATAACACATTCAAAATTACTAAATAACACAAGACCTCTCTAAGAAACTCATATAGATAGGCCACAAGAATGTATAGTTAAAAAAATACAAACTTTATTTCAAACAAAAGAGAAAAAGTATCTCAATCATAATTATAAACACATGAATGTAATGTTAATGATGCCTCCAATCTAACATAGGTCCTGGTGAAAAAAATCCACAGTATCTAAATCTCATACAGTATAAACATATCATTCGGTATGCCACCTAGTGGTTATTACTATAGATGCATCAATATGATAACGGCAGCTATACAGACAGGTTAAAGTGCATGGTGCCTATGTTTTATATATATATATATATATATATATAACCGTGGCTTATTTTTTGTTTTATTCTATAACAATACCACACATGATTAGAAAAAAATCTATGGTGTACCCATACATAAGATTAGCCACTGATATGCCTCAGATACTCCAAAGCCAAATACCGATATCAAACTTACTGGACTGATGTGCTCAGCCTCCCTGTAATAAAGTGCAGGTGTACTGACAGGAGGTACTATAGAGGAACCTATATCAAAGATCTAACAATAGCATTGTAGCATAACAGACCAAAGTCCTCTGCATGCGGTATAAAGGCTCCCTGTAATAGAGTGCAAATGTGCTGACAAGAGGTACTATAGAGGAACCTGTGTCAGAGATCTAACAATAGTGCTGTAGCATAGCAGACCAAAGTCCTCTGTGTTGTGAATTTGGATTCTGGGCTCCCCCGGTGGCCGCTTGTGGAATTGGACTTGTCATCCTCTTTCCTGTTTCACCTGGTTCCATCAGTAGTGGGTGTCGCTATTTAAGCTCATTTCTATGGTGGTTTCTTGCCGGTCAACAATGTTATCTGATGCCTCTCAGTGCTTGTTCCTGCTTCTAGACTACTACTAGATAAGTTGGACTTTTGTCCATGTTTTGTTTTGCCTATTTGTTCCAGTTCACAGCTGAAGTTTTGTTACTGTGTCTGGAAAGCTCTCGTTGATCAGGGATTGCTACTCTGGCGTTATGAGTTAATGCCAGAGTTTAAGGTAATCTCTGGATGGTGTTTTGTTAGTGTTTTTCTGCTGACCATGAAAGTATACTATCTGTCTTCTGCTATCTAGTAAGCGGACCTCAAATTTGCTAAGACTATTTTCCTGCTGCGTTTGTTGTTACATCTGAACTCACCGTCATTATATGTGGGGGGCTACTGTCTTCTTTGGAATATTTCTCTAGAGGTGAGCCAGGTCTTATATTTCCCTCTGCTAGCTATTTAGGTCTTAGGCCAGAGCTGGGCATCTAGCGATAAATAGGAAATGCTACCTGGCTATTTCTAGTTGCGCGGCAGGCTTAGTTCATGGTCAGTATAGTTCCATCTTCCGAGAGCTTGTCCCTCTATAGGCTTGCTATGATCTCTGCCTGCAGAGATCATGACAGTTTGACCGGCCAGTAAAGTGTTAAAGACCCAGGTTGAGAAAGGAGAGTTTTAAGAAGTCTGCTGGAATTTTTTTTTTTTTTTTTTTTTTTTTTCCCTCCAGTCTGCCTTGCTGCAGTCTTTTTTTCCTCCTAATCTCTGTATGCTCTGTGTGCACCTGACAATAATGGATCTCCAGAGTGTAACTGCGGGTTTGAATAATCTCATCACGAAAGTACAAAATTTACAAGATTTTGTGGTACATGCTCCGGTATCTGAGCCGAGAATTCCTTTGCCGGAGTTCTTCACAGGGAATAGAGCTAGCTTCCAGAATTTCCGAAATAATTGTAAGCTTTATTTGTCCCTGAAGTCTCGTTCAGCTGGAGACCCTGCTCAGCAGGTTAGGATTGTGATTTCCTTGCTCAGGGGTGACCCTCAAGATTGGGCCTTCTCATTGCCAGCAGGGGATCCTGCGTTACGCGATGTGGATGCGTTTTTTCTGGCCTTGGGCTTGCTTTATGAGGAACCTCATTTGGAACTTCAGGCAGAAAAAACTTTGATGGCACTATCTCAGGGGCAAGACGAAGCTGAAGTTTTCTGCCAAAAATTCCGTAAATGGTCTGTGCTTACTCAGTGGAATGAGTGCGCCTTGGCGGCAACTTTCAGAGAAGGTCTCTCTGATGCCGTTAAGGATGTTATGGTGGGGTTCCCTTTGCCTGCAGGTCTGAATGAGTCCATGACAATGGCTATTCAGATTGATAGGCGTCTGCGGGAGCGCAAACCGGTGCACCATCTGGCGGTGTCTATGGAAAAGACGCCAGAAAGTATGCAGTGTGATAGAATTCTGTCCAGGAGCGAGCGACAGAATTTTAGACGGAAGAATGGATTGTGTTTCTATTGTGGGGATTCTACTCATGTTATATCAGCATGCTCTAGGCGTACAAAGAAGCTTGATAAGTCTGTTTCCATTGGCACCATTCAGTCTAAGTTTATTTTGTCTGTAACCCTGATTTGTTCTTTGTCATCCATTGCCACGGACGCCTATGTTGACTCTGGCGCCGCTCTGAGTCTTATGGATTGGTCCTTTGCCAATCGTTGTGGTTTTGATTTAGAGCCTTTGGAGACTCTTATTCCTCTGAAGGGGATTGACTCCACCCCATTGGCTAATAATAAACCACAATACTGGACACAAGTAACCATGCGTATCAATCCGGATCACCAGGAGATTATTCGTTTCCTGGTGCTGTATAATTTACATGACGATTTGGTACTGGGATTGCCATGGTTGCAGTCTCACAACCCAGTCTTGGACTGGAGAGCAATGTCTGTGTTGAGCTGGGGATGTAAGGGTATTCACGGGGACGTACCTTTGGTTTCTATTTCGTCGTCCATTCCCTCTGAAGTCCCTGAGTTCCTCTCTGATTATCAAGACGTCTTTGACGAACCCAAGCTTGGGTCGTTACCTCCGCACCGTGAGTGCGATTGTGCCATAGATTTGATACCGGGTTGTAAATATCCAAAGGGTCGTTTGTTTAATTTGTCTGTGCCGGAACATGCTGCTATGCGGGAATATATAAAGGAGTCTTTGGAAAAGGGACATATTCGTCCATCTTCTTCTCCCTTGGGAGCTGGGTTTTTCTTTGTCTCAAAAAAAGACGGCTCTTTGAGACCATGTATTGATTATCGGCTTCTGAATAAGATCACTGTTAAGTATCAATACCCATTGCCATTGCTTACTGATTTGTTTGCTCGTATAGAGGGTGCTAAGTGGTTCTCTAAAATTGATCTTCGTGGGGCGTATAATTTGGTGCGGATCAGGCAGGGGGATGAGTGGAAGACCGCATTTAATACGCCCGAGGGCCACTTTGAGTATTTGGTCATGCCTTTTGGTCTTTCTAATGCCCCTTCAGTTTTCCAGTCTTTTATGCATGATATTTTCCGCGATTTTCTGGATAAATTTATGATAATATATCTGGATGATATTCTGATTTTTTCTGATGACTGGGACTCTCATGTCCAGCAGGTCAGGAGAGTTTTTCAGGTTCTGCGGTCTAATTCTTTGTGTGTGAAGGGGTCTAAGTGCGTTTTTGGGGTCCAGAAAATTTCCTTTTTGGGGTATATTTTTTCTCCCTCTTCCATTGAGATGGATCCCGTCAAGGTGCAAGCTATTTGTGACTGGACTCAGCCCTCCTCTCTTAAGGGTCTTCAGAGATTTTTGGGCTTTGCCAACTTTTACCGCCGATTTATTGCTGGTTTTTCGGATGTCGTTAAACCACTGACTGATTTGACCAGACAAGGCGCTGATGTTGCTAATTGGTCCCCTCATGCTGTAGAGGCCTTTCAGGAGCTTAAGCGCCGTTTTGCCTCTGCCCCTGTGTTGCGTCAGCCTGATGTGAATCTGCCTTTTCAGGTTGAGGTTGACGCTTCGGAGATCGGAGCTGGGGCAGTGTTGTCGCAGAAAGGTTCCGACTGTTCCGTCATTAGGCCTTGTGCCTTCTTTTCTCGCAAATTTTCGCCCGCAGAGCGGAATTATGATGTTGGGAATCGGGAGCTTTTGGCCATGAAGTGGGCGTTTGAGGAGTGGCGCCATTGGCTCGAGGGGGCTAGGCATCAGGTGGTGGTATTGACTGACCACAAAAATTTGATTTATCTTGAGACTGCCAGACGCCTGAATCCTAGACAGGCGCGCTGGTCTTTATTTTTTTCTCGCTTTAATTTTGTGGTGTCATACCTACCGGGTTCTAAGAATGTTAAGGCAGATGCCCTTTCTAGGAGTTTTGACCCGGACTCTCCTGGTAATTCTGAACCCACAGGTATCCTTAGGGAGGGAGTAATTTTGTCGGCCGTTTCTCCTGATCTGCGGCGGTCCTTGCAAGAGTTTCAGGCGGATAGACCGGATCGTTGTCCGCCTGATAGACTGTTTGTTCCGGATGATTGGACCAGCAGAGTCATCTCTGAGGTACATTCTTCTGCATTGGCAGGTCATCCCGGAATTTTTGGTACCAGGGATTTGGTGGCAAGATCCTTCTGGTGGCCTTCCCTGTCACGAGATGTGCGAGTCTTTGTGCAGTCATGTGACGTTTGTGCTCGGGCCAAGTCTTGTAGTTCTCGGGCTAGCGGACTGCTGTTGCCCTTGCCTATTCCTAAGAGGCCTTGGACACACATCTCGATGGATTTTATTTCAGATCTGCCTGTTTCCCAGAAGATGTCTGTCATCTGGGTGGTCTGTGACCGTTTCTCTAAAATGGTCCATTTGGTTCCTCTGCCCAAGTTGCCTTCTTCTTCTGAGTTGGTTCCTCTGTTTTTTCAGAATGTTGTCCGATTGCACGGTATTCCTGAGAATATTGTTTCTGACAGAGGTACCCAATTTGTGTCTAGATTTTGGCGGGCATTCTGTGCTAGGATGGGCATAGATTTGTCTTTTTCATCTGCTTTTCACCCTCAGACTAATGGCCAGACCGAGCGGACTAATCAGACCCTTGAGACATATCTGAGGTGTTTTGTCTCTGCTGACCAGGATGATTGGGTTGCTTTTTTGCCATTGGCAGAGTTCGCCCTCAATAATCGGGCCAGTTCTTCCACCTTGGTGTCCCCGTTTTTCTGTAATTCGGGGTTTCACCCTCGATTTTCCTCCGGTCAGGTGGAATCCTCGGATTGTCCTGGAGTGGATGCGGTGGTGGAGAGATTGCATCACATCTGGGGGCAGGTTATGGACAATTTGAAGTTGTCCCAGGAGAAGACTCAGCGTTTTGCCAACCGTCATCGTCGTGTTGGTTCTCGGCTTTGTGTTGGAGATTTAGTGTGGTTGTCTTCTCGTTTTGTCCCTATGAGGGTCTCTTCTCCTAAGTTTAAACCTCGGTTCATCGGCCCTTATAGAATATTGGAGATTCTTAATCCTGTTTCTTTCCGTTTGGACCTCCCTGCGTCCTTTTCCATTCATAACGTTTTTCATCGGTCGTTATTGCGCAGGTATGAGGTACCTGTTGTACCTTCAGTTGAGCCTCCTGCTCCGGTGTTGGTTGAGGGTGAGTTGGAGTACGTTGTGGAGAAAATTTTGGACTCTCGTGTTTCCAGACGGAAACTCCAGTATCTGGTCAACTGGAAGGGTTACGGCCAGGAGGATAATTCTTGGGTCAATGCATCTGATGTTCATGCTTCTGATCTTGTTCGTGCCTTCCATAGGGCTCATCCTGGTCGCCCTGGTGGATCTGGTGAGGGTTCGGTGCCCCCTCCTTGAGGGGGGGGTACTGTTGTGAATTTGGATTCTGGGCTCCCCCGGTGGCCGCTTGTGGAATTGGACTTGTCATCCTCTTTCCTGTTTCACCTGGTTCCATCAGTAGTGGGTGTCGCTATTTAAGCTCATTTCTATGGTGGTTTCTTGCCGGTCAACAATGTTATCTGATGCCTCTCAGTGCTTGTTCCTGCTTCTAGACTACTACTAGATAAGTTGGACTTTTGTCCATGTTTTGTTTTGCCTATTTGTTCCAGTTCACAGCTGAAGTTTTGTTACTGTGTCTGGAAAGCTCTCGTTGATCAGGGATTGCTACTCTGGCGTTATGAGTTAATGCCAGAGTTTAAGGTAATCTCTGGATGGTGTTTTGTTAGTGTTTTTCTGCTGACCATGAAAGTATACTATCTGTCTTCTGCTATCTAGTAAGCGGACCTCAAATTTGCTAAGACTATTTTCCTGCTGCGTTTGTTGTTACATCTGAACTCACCGTCATTATATGTGGGGGGCTACTGTCTTCTTTGGAATATTTCTCTAGAGGTGAGCCAGGTCTTATATTTCCCTCTGCTAGCTATTTAGGTCTTAGGCCAGAGCTGGGCATCTAGCGATAAATAGGAAATGCTACCTGGCTATTTCTAGTTGCGCGGCAGGCTTAGTTCATGGTCAGTATAGTTCCATCTTCCGAGAGCTTGTCCCTCTATAGGCTTGCTATGATCTCTGCCTGCAGAGATCATGACACCTCTGCATGCGGTATAAAGGCTACGCACTGAAAGGACTGAAACCTGTGGCATAGTTACCAGGATAGAAGACACCGGACCTGAGAACCCCTACGCGCGTTTCGATGTATGTTGTTCTTCCGGGGCCGTGTAGTGTTAGAGGGAAGTGGAAGTGTTTTATGTAAACCCCAGCCAATCAGATTAAGAGCCCACATGATCCAATATGCTGTGACGAGTGTTACTACACATGGGGCGGAAACTGAACAGGCACCAATACAAATTATACTGCTGGATCAGAATGTGTGAATATAAGAACTAATCAATTGTGGGCATACGTGCTGACGTTTAGCCCATAACATAGTGACAATGCATGAAAAATACAATTCAACATGAATATTTTGTAGAAAGTGCCGGACCGGAAGTGATCATCAGTGGATGGTAAACAAACCGCAAATATTTTGTTAAAAATACACAAAACCATGTGCTGAATTAGAAAAGGAATTGTGATAAAAATATTGCCATAAAAATAGGCTGTGATCGCCATATTGTGTAAAGAGTACAAGATGAACCCAGTATTAGCGGCGCATGCACTGTCGGCGCCGCAAGTAAGGTGACCTATTCCACTGCCGATGGTGACCGGACCTGCGCACTAACCCGATGTTAACGGGTAGGTCACAGGTATAGTCTGTATCAGCAGTAGAATGATCTGCTCGCGGCGCAAAGGTGCATGCGCACTACTGGTATCCATATAACGTGAAAGTGGCCGTGCCTAAAGTGCCAAGTGCATAGGGCTAAGATGATTAATCACTGTCACATAAAAATTGTGATAATAGGTGCAACAGTCATCCTAACACTTAATTATAAACAATATCGCACCATTAGTGACAAATCAAATGCATACAATATTGCATATAATTTAAATTAACAATAGGTTGTGAAACATACAAAAGAAAATTAAAATAATGACCCAACATATAGACTTAATCTTTGTATGGCAGTTGGATGTGCATTCGAACATGAAGCATACGAATTCATTCCGCCAACTTGCTCGAACAAAGCAATTGGACCAAAGATAAAAATTGTGGAGCTGGGGTGTACTATTGAGATAAACAAACATACAGAATGATTAATAGTTACAATAAAAACATTGGATAATTATAAATAAAAACAAATCCCATTCCCATAAAACTGTATCTGATAGGAGACATGTTCAATAATAGAATACATACTGGATGAAAAAACTACCTATAGGAAGGACCCAAAGCCCAAATTCTCATTTAAGCCCTGTGGAGCCATGGTGCCCAGTCTATAAATCCAGCGGCTTTCAGTTTGCGCCAGGAGTCGCCCAAGATCACCACCACGTATGCCCATTGATACAGAGTCAATACCCCTTATTATAAGGCCCACAGTACTGCATTTATGATGGATCTTGAAATGGCGGGGTAATGTTTTGAGCACTGTTACATCTTCTATTGTTTTGGCCTTTTCGATGTCCCTACAATGTTCCCTGATCCGGACTTTGAGCTCTCAGGTGGTGAGCCCAATATAAATCTTGCCACAAGGGCAAGTAGCATGGTAAATCACTCCTTTAGTGGAGCAGTTGATATACTTCCTAATATCATACCTTTTTGAGCCATCAAAATTGACAAATGTTGATGTCCTGATAGTATTGGCGCAAGCCTTACATAGCCCACAAGGATGAAACCCAGCATTGGGGCTGACTCAAGTATTCCTATTAGGGTCAGTGGGATTGTAAAAACTGTGCACCAAGGTATCGGCCAAATTTCTGGATCTCCTGGCTGTTATTAATGGCTTAGTAGGTAGAAACTTTTTCAATATAGGGTCTGTAAATAATATTTGCCAGTGTTTGTTGATAACATCCCTAAATTGATACCATTTATTGTGATAAGTTGTAATTAGTCTCGCCTGCATACAGTCGTTATTTTTGGTTTTGTTGGTTTGTCCGTATAATAAATCTTGTCTAGGTTTGTTTACAGCCCTTTGGTAACCCCTTCTGATGCTTTTTTTGCTATAGCCCCTTTCCTCAAAGCGATCGGCCAGATCCCTGGCCTGAGCATCAAAATCCATAGGGTTAGTGCAAATCCTTTTGGCTCGAAGGAACTGGCCGATCGGAATGCCCCTGATGGTTGAGGATGGGTGGGATGAGGTTGCGTGCAAAAAAGAATTTGTGGCTGTAGATTTTCTATACAAATTCGTTACAAGACGACCATCTTGATCAGCTTTAATAGAGAGATCCAGAAATTCAGCTTCCCTACCGTATTTGTAAGTAAGCTTGATATTTAAGTTGCTATCATTTAGTTGAGTCATAAAGGTGTTTAGAATATTGAGGGGGCCCTCCCAAATAAACCAGATGTCATCGATATACCTCATTCAGCCTGATACCAGGCTGGAATGAGGTATAGGGGCACACACAAATATCTCACGTTCCCAAGCCCCAAGAAACAGATTGGCATATGAGGGGGCACAACTGGCCCCCATTGCCGTACCTTGAAGTTGTAAGTACGTATAGCCCTTAAATATGAAGATATTATGCGTTAGGGCATACTCCAATAGTTGCAGCAACAGTTTAGCAACATCATGATCCAAACTGCTGGAATTCAAAAATATTTGGACCGCATGAAGCCCGTCTTTATGCCGGATGGAAGTGTAGAGGTTTACATAAAACACTTCCACTTCCCTCTAACACTACACGCCCCCGGAAGAAGAATATACATCGAAACGCGCGTAGGGGTTCTCAGGTCCGGTGTCTTCTATCCTGGTAACTATGCCACAGGTTTCAGTCCTTTCAGTGCGTAGCCTTTATACCGCATGCAGAGGACTTTGGTCTGCTATGCTACAGCACTATTGTTAGATCTCTGACACAGGTTCCTCTATAGTACCTCTTGTCAGCACATTTGCACTCTATTACAGGGAGCCTTTATACCGCATGCAGAGGACTTTGGTCTGTTATGCTACAACGCTATTGTTAGATCTTTGATATAGGTTCCTCTATTGTATCTCCTGTCAGTACATCTGCACTTTATTACAGGGAGGCTGAGCACATCAGTCCAATAAGTTTGATATCTGTATTTGGCTTTGGAGTATCTGAGGCATATCAGTGGCTAATCTTATGTATGGGTACACCATAGATTTTTTTTCTAATCATGTGTGGTATCGTTATAGAATAAAACAAAAAATAAGCCACGGTTATATATATATATATATATATATATATATAAAAAACATAGGCACCATGCACTTTAACCTGTCTGTATAGCTGCCGTTATCATATTGATGCATCTATAGTAATAGCCACTAGGTGGCATACCGAATGATATGTTTATACTGTATGTAGTGTTGAGCATTCCGATACTGCAAGTATCGGGTATCGGCCGATATTTGCTGTATCGGAATTCCGATACCGAGAGCCGATACTTTTGTGGTATCGGGTATCGGGTATCGCAACAACATTAATGTAATAATGTGTAAAAGAGAGAATTAAAATAAAAAATATCGCTATACTCACCTCTCCGACGCAGCCTGCACCTTACCGAGGGAACCGGCAGCGTTGTTTGTTTAAAATTCGCGCGTTTACTTGGTTACGTGAAGTCCCGGCTTGTGATTGGTCCGCGTCCCGGCAACATGGCCGCCGTGACCAATCACAAGCCGGGACGTCACTGGAGGCTGGACACGCGCGCATTTTAAAATGTGCGCGTGTCCAGCCTCCCGTGACATCACAGCTTGTGATTGGTTGACCGCGGCGCAACCAATCACAAGCCGGGAGGAAGGAAAAGCGCGCATTTTAAAATGCGCACGTGTCCAGCCTCCCGTGACGTCACGGCTTGTGATTGGTCCGCGTCCCGGCAACATGGCCGCCGTGACCAATCACAGCAAGCCGTGACGAAATTTCGTCACGGCTTGCTGTGATTGGTCCGCGTCCCAGCAACATGGCCGCCGTGACCAATCACAAGCCGGGACCTCACGTAACCAAGTAAACGCGCGAATTTTAAACAAACAACGCTGCCGGTTCCCTCGCTGAGGTCCAGGCTGCGTCGGACAGGTGAGTATAGCAATATTTTTTATTTTAATTCTTTATTTTACACATTTATATGGATCCCAGGGCCTGAAGGAGAGTTTCCTCTCCTTCAGACCCTGGGAACCATCAGGAATACCGTCCGATACTTGAGTCCCATTGACTTGTATTGGTATCGGGTATCGGTATCGGATTGGATCCGATACTTTGCCGGTATCGGCCGATACTTTCCGATACCGATACTTTCAAGTATCGGACGGTATCGCTCAACACTAACTGTATGAGATTCAGATACTGTGGATTTTTTTCACCAGGACCTATGTTAGATTGGAGGCATCATTAACATTACATTTATGTGTTTATAATTATGATTGAGATACTTTTTCTTTTTCGTTTGAAATAAAGTTTGTATTTTTTTAACTATACATTCTTGTGGCCTATCTATACGAGTTTCTTAGAGAGGTCTTGTGTTATTTAATATTGTGACACGGCCTGAAGTACATGACACAGGAAGTGGAGGAAAGCACAGAGAGAGGTCCCCTCCTTTTTAATAAATAAATAATACTTAAAAAAGTGTGGGGTCCCCCTTGATTTGTCAACCACCAGAGTAAAGCAGACTACCGAGACTGGTATTTCAGGCTGGTAAGGATCCAATATCCATGAATCTTATCAGCCTGATAATACCCGGCTGCAGCAGTCTGCTTACCTTGGATGGTTAGCAACAATAGCGGGATCCCCTCAAAAAAAAAATAGCGTGGGTCCCCCTATTTTTGTTAACCAGCCAAGGAAAAAGCAGACAGCTGCGGCCTGATATTCTCAGACCGGTGAAGCCCATGGATTTTGGCCCTCACCAGCCTAAAAAAAGCAGCCCGCAGCCACCCCACAATTGGCACATCCAAAAATGCGCCAATTGTGGCACTTTACCTGGCTCTTCCCATTTGCCCTGTAGTGGTGGCAAGTGTGGTAATATTTGTGGGGTTGTCACCTTTATATTGTCAGTTGACATCCAGCCTACGACTTAGTAATGGAGAGGTGTCTATAAGACCCCTATCCATTACTAATCCAATAGTTATATGGTGAAAAAACACACAGCCAGAATAAAGTCACTTAATTGAAATAATGACACAGACTTCTTTAATAGATCTAAATTAAACCATACTTACGGCAACACCTATTCCACAGAAGCCCTCAATCTCCTGGAAGAGAATTAAAATAAAAAAGCAACAATATCCTTACCTGTCTGCCGAGAAGATATACATACTGTCCCACAACGAGTCCAGCCCTGCTACATCTAGATGCCTTTGGCTTAACGGTGGCATTATACCACCATTCAGCCTGACATCCAGACACGGCAGAGCTTGAAGATGATCACCGGAGATGTCCCCGGCGGTCACATGCACTGCAGTTCTCGCGCATAGCTGATCATGAGAACTTGGTTAGTGAACGAGATAACCCTGTCCACGGCGGTCACGGGCATGGCAGTACACATGCGTAGTAAGCTGCGTTCTCACACTTAATACGTATGCGACAAGAAAGATGGTGCAGTTTTACTGCATCTAATGATAGTGAATGGGTAATTTGTGCAGTGGATAAGGAGCATCTCCGCTACATAAATAGACCTGCTGCGGTCTGGAAAGATGCGTCGCATGTGCATCTCCACAGGGAAGCCAGAGGTGTCTGTGCACGCATAGTGGGCATAGGTTTTCTTGAAATCCCATCCACTATGCTGTAACATCTGGCCATCAGAGTGCGGACCTGCGTTGCACTGCAGGTGACGTTAGGCCAAGCAGCAGCAAAAGAGGACAAGTGGAGAAAGGACAGGGGAGCTGGTCACTGGGTGGGCAGGGCAGAAAACCCTGAGCAGGAGATTGTTGTGCGAGACTCCTGACTGCAGAGCCCGCTGATCGGGAGGTTGTTGTGAAAGACTCCCGGCTGCCGGGCAGCTGAATGTACAAGGGGCTCAGCGGGCAAAACTGGTGACTGGCCGCTGCCTCCAGAAGAAGGACCATTTGTCACAGGCAGGGAAGACTCTGCACCAGCCACAGCCGGCAGCCAGACAGCCATCAGATTCTGAGAGAGAAACAGACAGCCAAGTCACGAGAAGTAAACTGATAGACTGTTAATTTGAAGTACTGTTATCCTGTTTAACCCTCAGCCCTTTAACTGTATTTTCCTTGTTTTCTCCCTGTGAGGAGTTTATTCCTGTGTTGATAAAGTGATTAATTATTTAATCCTTGCTTTGCGTCTGTGTCTCTGCATCCGTGTACCTGTGTTACAGAGACATGGCATTGTTAGCCATACATCTATTTTTAGCAAGCCAAGAAGAATAGACTGCTATTGCTGTTGGCTTTTGAATTTAAACATTTCTTTCTGGCTGGTCAAGAAAACAGACTTTTGTTTGTGTAAGACTATCATATTGACTTGTCAGCTGATATGTGATACAACAAAGTGTGCTATTATCCTTGATGACTAGTGATATGCTAATTATGCATTGGCTAGCACAGATAGTTTGTTGATTTTAAAAACAGAAGAGGAAAATCTATGCAAATAGATTACATAATGAAACTTGGTTGTCACTAGGGTTGAGCGAAACGGGTCAGCCATTTTCAGAAGTCGCCGACTTTTGGCAAAGTCGGGTTTCATGAAACCCGACCCGACCCCTGTGTGGGGTCGGCCAAGAGGTCGGCGATCTTCTGAATCTGGTATCGGAATTCCGATACCGAGTTCCGATATGTTTGCGATATCGGGAATCGGTATCGGAATCCATATTTAAGTGTAAAATAAAGAATCAAAATAAAAAATATTGATATACTCACCCTCGGACGCACCCTGCTTCTTTCTGGCAGCCTTCCTTCCTAAGAATGAGCGCGTGAAGGACCTTAGATGATGTCACGGCTTGTGATTGGTCGCGACCGCCCATGTGACCGCTCACGCGACCAATCACAAGCCGCGACCTCACCGCAGGTCATTCACGTGCTCATTCTTAGGAAGGAAGGCTGCCAGTTAGTACCAGGGCGCGTCCGAGGGTGAGTATATCAATATTTTTTATTTTGATTCTTTATTTTACACGTTAATATGGATCCCAGGGCCTGAAGGAGAGTTTCCTCTCCTTCAGACCCTGGGAACCATAGTATCCCATTGCACTGCATTGGGTTTCGTGTTTTGGCCGACCCCGACCCCGACTTTTTTTATAGGATCGGCCGATTTCACTCAACCCGACTTTTGAGAAAGTCTGGTTTCGTGAAACCCGACCCGATCCTATAAAAATAAGTCGCTCAACCCTAGTTGTCACCATTCTTCCCCTTATCTGTAATGCTGGACTGAAGGACACTGGTCAAACAGAAAAAAAAGTGATATGTCTCTGAGAGACTGAGAGAGCTGGAGACACAAAGGGACCCTACAGGACTGCTGCCAATACATCATGGCCCCATCATGAGGGATCATTTTACAGGAAACAACATAGGAGACCACAGCTCTGATTGGAATAATACAGATCTGCTCTACTGACCACTGCTGAACATTGGATACATTTGGAGAAAGACAGGTTGTGACCCTGGAGTCAACTGGCCTTGTATCTTATTGGACTGTCATCTTCCTAAGTTTTTTGTTACCTCTTCTGTGTGCCACAGGTGAGGTAGTAGTGTTTGGAGGAAGCAAAGATTGGGACCTGGCAGTTGCCTGGCTCCATGGATATGTTCAGAGAAGCCAGGCTGTGACCCTCCAGTCAACAGGCCTTGTATCTGAATGGACTGTCATCTTCCTCAGCTTTTCGATGCCTCCTCTCTGTGTATTGAGGTGGGGTAGTCGACTCTGGAAAATGAAGCCAGGTTATGACCCTCTGGTCAACTGGCCTTATGCCTGAATGGACTGTCATCTTCCTACGCTTGTCGCTACCTCCTCTGTGTGCATGCCACAGGTGGGGTAGTCGACCCTGGGAGCTCTGAAGTAACAGCTGCCATTATCTCGGCAAGTCAGCGTAAGGGTGAGACTCTGTAATGTGCACCATCTTGAGGTATTTTGCTGGGACTTCTTTACGTGTTATCTGTCTGTTTTGTGGTTCAATAAATCATTGTCACACTGTTTTACCCTCACCCTATGTTGTTTGAGTAGCGTTATGCCCACGTTAAAGGGATAGTGGGCGTTTGGTTGGACGATCCCTGATCTATGCGGTTTTGGCTAGCGGACCGGGGCACCTGCCTATTTCTGCATTAATTCAGCCATTCCTGAGTGGTGACACTAGACACCACTCAGCCACCAAAGCCATTAGATTTTACATTACATATAAAGTGGCACGCCATTACCCACACAGTCAGCCCCTACTATACGCCATTACCCACACAGCCAACCCCTACTGTATGCCATTGCCACACAGCCAGCCCTCACTATATGCCATTACCCATGCAGCCAGCCCTCACTATATGCCATTACCCATGCAGCCAGCCCTCACTATATGCCATTACCCACGCAGCCAGCCCCCACTCTGCCATTACCCACACAGCCAGCTCCCTCTATGCTCTAATACATTACAACACAATCGAAATGTCATTCCAGCCTCTGATTACTGAGTTCATGCAGTGTTCAAGTGATAAGTGTGATAATCGACTTCATAGGGCTCCATTACCCAAGTAAGGCTCTTCTGTCCTTTATCTGAGGGTTTCATGGTCGAGTAGAGCACATGATCACAATGCAGAGGCCCATGGGAATGGAACAGCTCCCTTATCAGGAGAACCTGGAAGAACTCAACAAATGGGAACGGTAATTTCACATTAACTCCCTGGGAGGCACAAACACTGGAACCTTACAAATGTTTAAAGATGCAATGTAGGTAGAGCTTCAACATCGAGGAAATGAGCTTGGAAAAAAGTTCTCTTCTGGTCAGGAAGCTTTCCTTCCTTACAAAGGGACAGTGGGCTCTCTACTAGGACACTCCTCTTTCTCTTCCTATCTCTGACATTTTTACAACACATGTTACCTGCTGGCACTCCTCACAGTAATACCCACTCTGTGTCTGCCAATTTCTCTTTCATCTTCACTTTTGAGCTGGTCATTTGGTAGTGACACCTGTCTGGAACCACGCGTACTCTCACATGTGGCCTCCTCTTCTCATCAGTCACATCCAGGTGGACATTTCTAGGTTGGCTCTCCAGCGGTACACTTCTGTTGTGAATTCCGTTCTCGAACTTCCTTCTGTGGTCATGAATGGTACTTCGGCGAGTTCTGTCCATGAACTCTCTCTGGTGGCTGTGAGTGGAACTGCTGGTTCTTGAGTTTGCTTCCTCAGCTGCCCTCGTTTATGGCCAGGCTGGCTTCTCTATTTAACTCCACTCAGATCGTTACTCCATGCCAGCTGTCAATGTCTTAGTACTGGTTCAGATCTCTCTAGGATCTTTCTGATGACCTGTCTACTCCAGCAGAAGCTAAGTCCCTGCTAGTTCATTTGTTGTTCCTTGTGTACTGAATATATTTCTTAGTATTTGCTAAGTTCTAGTCCAGCTTGCTATCATGATATTGCCTTGCTAGCTGGAAGCTCTGGGGTGCAGAGTGGCACCTCCGCACCGTGAGTCGGTGCGGGGGTCTTTTTGCACACTCTGCGTGTTTTTTTGTAGTTTTTGTGCTGACCGCATAGATCCCTTACTATCCTCTGCTATTTAGTGAAGACTGGCCTCCTTTGCTAAAACCTGTTTCATTTCTGTGTTTGTGACTTTCCTCTTAACTCACAGTCAATATTTGTGTGGGGCTGCCTTTTCCTTTGGAGAATTTCTCTGAGGCAAGGTAAGGCTTTATTTCCTATCTTTAGGGGTAGTTGGCTCTTAGGCTGTGAAGAGGCGTCTAGGGAGAGTTAGGTACGCTCCATGGCTATTTCTAGTGTGTGTGATAGGATCAGGGTTTGCGGTCAGCAGAGATCCCACTTCCCAGAGCTTGTCCTGTCTTTTGGTTTAACCATCAGGTCATTCCAGGTGCTCCTAACCACCAGGTCCATAACAGTACAGCTGGCCAACTGTTGTGAACTCTGTTCTCGGACTCCCTCCGGTGGTTGTGAGTGGTACTGTGTGAGTTTGTCTTTGGGCTCCCTCTGGTGGCTCTTTTGTCATTCTGCGGGTCTGTGGCTGGGATCAGCTGCCTCGTTACCTGCTAGTCAGGTTTCCTATTTAACTCACCTGGACGTTCATTTTTTGCCTGCTGTCATTGTATTCAGTGTGCTTCTGATTTCTCCTGACTTCATTCGTTTTCAGTCTCTCCAAGAGAAGCTAAGTTTTGTCAGGATCACATTCAGTCGGAGCAGCCTTTGGAAGTGGGGAATCACCAGAAATAATACACAAGACACGTCTTGTATAGTGCATCACTGGGAAGTCACTGAAGCACGCCTGCCTTCAAGGTGCTATCCCTTCTTTATATAGTTGTATCGGTAGGTTCAGTGGTTATACAAGTTTTGCATGTTTAAACAAAGAGACAAAACAGGAAAGAAAGAAAAAACAGTTTCGTCTATGTGATAGTTTCACTACAAACAAAAGCCTAAGTGGCAGTTTCACAAACAAACAGTACAAAGGCAATTCCACAGACAAGAAAAACAGGATTTCATACTATAGCTAAAATGTCCTTGAATGGACAGGTCAATATTTATCACAAATTCTTTTTTGTGGTTCATTGAGGTAACCATTTTTGTTCTGCTCTTCACAATCCTCCCTTTGACATATTCCATTCAAAAGCTTGTCATATAGACGATCATTTTAGTCATTCTTTTTGTGATATTACAACAAAAAAACTTTATATTCTCGCATCCATTACACAAAATTTATTTGTGCATACCGAGATACCCTTGAGTACAACCTTGAATAATACATATATAATTACAATAACCATAACTGTATGTATTAGGCTTTGCATAATCCCGGTAACCCACCCACCGATTCCCCTGAACCAATTGGCCGGGTTAAGAAAGGAAAAGGTATCTGACCACCAGCTATCCTTATTTTGGACATTGTCTTTGTCATACTGATCCCTGAGTCGTTGTACGTCTTCTAATTTAAATCTCATACTCATAGTACTATTTGGGTCTATATAATGACAGCAGGTGGGTCCGATGATTTGACACATACCCCCTTGTGAGGCAGTTAGGTAATCCAATACCAGGGTATGTTGGTTAGTGATTATTATAAGCTGATTCTGTACAGCTATACTAGTATTTAATATGTCCAATATATCCCAAATCTGGTCATCTAGATAATCCGTGGCTCTAACTAATTTATCCCACATCTGTGTTAACATTATTAACATCAATATCATGAGTCTTATACTGCTTTTTTGCAATGGCTTGCATGTATCCATGATGCCTTTCCTTCAAGCTTGACTGCTGTTGGAGTTGTTAACAGGACTTGGAAAGGTCCGTCAAATCTCGGTTCCAGAGTCTTTCTGGTGTGTCTTTTCACGTAGACTTGATCACCAGGTTCCAACTTGTGGCCTCCTTCGAGATTTTCTGGATCTGGAAGGGAAGCAAAAACTTGCGAATGCACTTTAGTTAAACGTTTTTGTAATTCTTGTACATAAGCAGTTAAAGTCTCAGTATTCAACATCAGTTGTTGTGGAAAATAACAACCCAAATTTGCTGCTCTACCAAAAAGAATCTCATGTGGTGACAGCTTAGCCTTCCCCCTTGGGGTGTTTCGGATGGAATACAGGGCAAGTGGTAGACACTCGGTCCAAGGCTTTCCTGTTTCTGCCATGGCCTTCTGGATTTTTAATTTTATTGTTCCATTTAATCTTTCCACTTTACCTGAACTCTGTGGGTGATACGGAGTGTGAAACTGGTTTTCTACTCCCAACATTTTCATAACATTCTGGAATATTTCCCCAGTAAAATGGGTACCCCTATCTGACTCGATCACCTCAGGCATGCCGTAACGGGGTATCAGTTCATGTGCTATTTTAATGGCAGTAGTTTTTGCTGAGGCTTTACGAACTGGATAAGCCTCTGGCCACCCTGAGAACATGTCCACACACACAAGCACATATTCGTATCCATTGTACCTAGGAAGTTGGATGTAGTCGATCTGGAGTCTTTGAAAGGGATACAGTGGTCTTACATGATGCTTGGTTGGGGGTTTTTAATGGTCTGACCTGGATTGTGTGCCAGGCATATAGCGCATGCAGCACACATGTTCCGAATTACCAAAGCCTGGAGCCAACCACCTTTCTTTTACCTTGAGCGTCATACCATTTGCCGACACATGCGTGGGTAGGTGGAGGTCACTTGCCACTGCGGGGTACCAGGCTCTGGGTAAACACAACAAAGTTCCTTTTTTCCATAATCCTTGCTGATCTTCTGCCCCTTTTTTCTGCCACTGCCCTCGTTCTTCGTCGTCTACCTGTTTCTGAGCTTCCTTCAATCTCTCCTCATCATCTTCAGAGCTATCTAGTGTGTGGGCATGATGTAAGGGTTTACGTGCTGCCTGTTTTGCTGCCTTGTCGGCTTTATCGTTACCCCTAGCTTCCTCGGTGTCGAGTCTCACATGTGCAGCTACCTTTATCACCGCTATTTCTTTAGTTTCTTGTGCTGCCTCCAGAATCTGTCTAATGAGGGAGGCATGTTTAACAGGTTGGCCTGAAGCAGTCATATAACCTCTGGCTCAACATATTACGCCAAAATCGAAAATAATGCCATGTGCATATCTAGAATCAGTGTATATGTTTGCTGTCTGATCTTTGGCTATTTTTAGAGCTTCAACCAATGCCGTAAGTTCTGCTTCTTGTGCAGACTGATTAGCAGGGAGAGGTTCTGCTTTCAGCACTTCATGCTGAGTTACTACCGCATAACCTGTATGAAATTGTCCATTCATATCTGCATATCTACTGCCATCTATGAAAAGTTCAAATGTAGCATTACAGAGTGGCTTGTCACGTGCATTACATAAGCCCTGAGTCTCTTGTTCCATTAATTGTACACAATCATGCATTGACTTTGATGGGTCAAAGGAGTTGGAGAGTGCAGTTTCCTCAGGTATGGTACCCCCCTCAGACTCTAAAGGGAGCAAAGACGCGAGATTAAGAGTCTGAACCCTGGCAAAGGAAATGTTGGGCGGCAGTAGTAGGGAACATTGGAGACGGAGGTGTCTGGCCATTGAAATATGTTTAGGTTGGACCTGGTTAAGAATGCCATGTACATCATGAGTGGTCTGAACTAGAAGTGGGTGATCAAGAACAATCTCAGAAGCTTTATCTAATAACAGTGAAATTGCGGCTACTTAACACCCTAGGAAAACTAAACTTTTAGCTAAGGTACACTGACTCTAGTTGTATCCTGCATCAGGTGAACGAAACCATGTTGTCCGTCCAAACTTCAAGGTCAGCACACTGTATAACATGACACTCCATCGTGTACATCCGTTATCTGTCCATGCTTACTCGCCTATCTTAGCTCACGTAACAACACCCTTTATCTAATCTAAGATGCACAGGAAAACAAACAAACAAAGTCAGTTTTACAGCTGAACTTCAAAGCTTAGGTGAACACACACCTCCCTACCTATCTTAGGGCCCCTTCACACTGTGCAATCAAAGTCTGAACGAGCGTTCGATTTGTGACGTTTATCCGTCCTCGTTCCGAGGTTGCAAAGTGTGACATGGCGTTACGATTTGCGACGCAGCCCAGCATCGTACGATGTGAAAGAAAGAGCAGAACTTTCTTTCGTCGTAAATGTCTCGCTGTGGCGGTCGAAATCGTAGTATGTGACGGCGGTCATACGAGCTCGTAATGCGACTACGTGGGTTGGGCTTCCGCATACCTGTCTCCTGATTGGGCGTGACGTTTTAGCACGCCCATGCTGGTAATACGTCACGCTCGGAGTCGTAGGACTATGGCGGTGTGAAGGGTAGCGTACGATTGCGACGCGTGACGTTCACATCGCAACTACGTCAGAAAAAGCGTTAACATCGTAGAGTGTGACCGCTGGCTACGAGCTCGTACTGCGATGTCGAATATGACGCAAATGCGTCGTAATCGTAGCAGAATCGACCAGTGTGAAGGGGCCCTAAGTTCAAGCAACAAATCAGAGCATCCATGGATGTGACTCTATTATCCTGTGATCTGTGTTACTCTTATCATTATGAATTCTATAGAAACCTGGAGTTAAAAACCACAGGTACCAGTAAATAACCTCATTTACTTCACAGGGGGTCTGATAGAAAACAGCAAAAAAAAACCAACAACTAACAAATCCTATTATCATTGCAATCACATTGCACCTCAGATAAGGCCCTTCTGCCTCCTGTCTAAACCACACTGGTCTAACAATTCATTTCAATAACAAAAGAGCAAACTTAGCAAATAGAAGAAGAATAAAAGGAGCTAAAACAAACAATGAAAGACCAGAGACCAGATAGAAACTCTATAATCTGAGTTTACATCAAGACCTCACTATCCTCCCTGGTTGTAATTGGCCATTTTGAGGAGTTTGCCCGTGGCTTGGGACAGACTGAGAGAAAATGCCATTATGTCTGTGAAAATGCCTGTGCTCCCTGACAATATTGCTAGGCCTCTCACAATTACTTGTGCAGTAACAGTTCCTTGCAATATGTCCAAAGTGACCACATTTAAAACATTTCACAGAATAATATTTCCTCTCCTTCATCGTACCCGGCCATTTGCAGTACCTGGCAATATGGCCGGAGCCAGCACAGGCATAACATGTAACACATGCCAAGCCTGATTTATGGGCCCGGACAGAACATACTTCCTTCTGTCTGGAACTTTTAAACTCTTCCATTACTAAGGATGCACTCTTAACAATGTCACGTTTGAACTTTCTTTGTAATTTAGACAGCACATATCTGTCATTACTTTTTATTATTGGATCAAAATTTGATAAAATATTTGATATATCACCTTTTCCATCACTCCCCCCTTTTTGCCCTGCACAGGGCACAATTGGTCGGGGATCTGACCTTGTGTTCAGAGACAAAGAGAAGGCCGGCACCACATTTGAAAAATCATTGATGATATTTTTCAGACTAGTAATCAGTTGGGAACTAGTATCCAGCTCCACACTGCACTGATTAACAATGGCATCACTGGCTGCTGCCATTTCCTTCACAGCTCTGACCTCAGCCCCAGACTGAATCAGCTGGGCTTCCATATCAACACAATGATTTTTCATTTTCAGCAGTTGTGATTCAAGACTAGCAATCTGCTTTTCTCTGTCTACATTATACTGTTCATTCTCTGCCAGTTGTGTCTGTAAGGCACACACTCTCTGCACATTAGTCACACAACACTGGCACTGGAAATTTGGGGAATCTGCATTACACAGGGATTCCTCATACACACAGATCAGTTTAGCTAAATGCACATGCTGTCATGCCCACATGCTTGTTCCAATAGGGCAGACCACAGCATTTCTGCTACCCTAGAGACATCGATCAATGCTTGGATCTGATCTATCCATTTCTTGTCTTTGATTATTTCCTGAATTCCTTCCCATAGTTTTCTACTAAAAGCTTCTGCCCTAGTAACTCCAAACTTACTAAAAATCTTTCTCAGCCCCTTAGTGGCATCTTCACCACTTCTCTCCTTTATGATAGTATAGATATCTAATTCTTCTGGTTCCGACTTTGTTTGCTTATCCCCCATTTTCTTATCCTGAGCTTTCTTGCCCTAGGTGGCGTTTGGGTATGAGAATACCTCGTTACCTTCTTCCTAAGGAGCTAGGATGTCTTTTCTTGCCCTAGGTGGCGTTTGGGTATGAGAATACCTCGTTACCTTCTTCCTAAGGAGCTGGGATGTTTAAACTGTGTTGATGTAAGAAAATCCTGATTCCTACACCTATAGCAAACAACACAAATGCAACCAGACAGAAAAAGAAAAAGAACATACAACGTATCTTGTCCCAGGCTAATTTATCTGTCCTGGGCTCATACTATCATACACAACGTATTCTTGTCCCAGGCTAATTTATCTGTCCTGGGCTCATACTATCATACACTTATCCGTCACCAGGTTTTTGTCAAAGACAGGGTCAGAGATTGAACCATAGGCGCGGAGGTCTCCCCGAAAGGACGCAACCACGTTGCCCAGTGGGACAGTCACTTCTTCTGTTTCAACACCCTGGGCGGCTTATAGGGCTATTCCCAACTTCCACACACCTTTTATTCACATTCACTCTCATTCAATGCCGTACTCCGTGAGGTGATCAATTCCTAAATAGTTCAAGAACCCGAGCTATAGGTATCCTCCTCTACTAGAACTACCCGCTAAAGGACACGACACAGAAAATCTTACGGATAGTGCAGGGCAGATATAAGAGATCTAACAGTGTCTCTTACCTGGCCAGGTTTTTGTTCATCTGCCGTCCATTATCCCAGATTCTCTTTTCGTTCGTATTCTGCCGGTGTTCTTGAAGGAATACACAGACCTCGGGTCCCTGTTCAGGCGCCAGGAAATGTCAGGATCACATTCAGTCGGAGCAGCCTTTGGAAGTGGGGAATCACCAGAAATAATACACAAGACACGTCTTGTATAGTGTATCACTGGGAAGTCACTGAAGCACGCCTGCCTTCAAGGTGCTATCCCTTCTTTATATAGTTGTATCGGTAGGTTCAGTGGTTATACAAGTTTTGCATGTTTAAACAAAGAGACAAAACAGGAAAGAAAGAAAAAACAGTTTCGTCTATGTGATAGTTTCACTACAAACAAAAGCCTAAGTGGCAGTTTCACAAACAAACAGTACAAAGGCAATTCCACAGACAAGAAAAACAGGATTTCATACTATAGCTAAAATGTCCTTGAATGGACAGGTCAATATTTATCACAAATTCTTTTTTGTGGTTCATTGAGGTAACCATTTTTGTTCTGCTCTTCACAGTTTGCTCATTCATTTTTGCTCATCTGTGTTCTATATGTTTCTCAGTATACGATGAGTTCTGTCCAGTTTGCTAATATGTGATCTTTTGCTTTCTGGTAGCTCTGGGGTGCAGAGTTTCTCCCCTCACATCGTTAGTTGGTGTGGGGGTTCTTGCATTCTCTGCATGGATGTTTTTTGCATAGGGTTTTTTACTGACCGCACAGATTCTGCTATCCTCTTCCTATTCAGTGATTAGTGGGCCTCATTTGCTGAACCTGTTTTCATTTCTACGTTTGTGCCTTCTCCTTAACTCACCGTTATTATTTGTGGGGGGCTGTTCTAAACTTTGGGGTTATTTCTCTGAGGCAAGTGAGGCTTTAATTTCTCTCTAGGGGTAGCCAGTTTCTCAGGCTGTGAAGAGACGTCTAGGAATTTTAGGTACGTTAGGATCAGGGTTGCGGTCAGTCCAGTTACCACATCCCCAGAGCTCGTCCTATATTCTCCTACTTAGCTGGTCAGATTTGTGATCCTAAGCCACTAAGGATCATAACAGCCAACAAAGTGTTAATGCATCTCAAAAGAGGGATAAGAGAAGTTCTGAGACCATTTTTTTTTCTCTGCAGTGTGTTTTGTCTTTCTTTTCCCCTTAACCTCTGGGTGGTTCAGGACTCAGGTGTAGATATTGACATTCAAGGTCTGTCCTCTTGTGTGGATCAACTCACTGCTAGGGTACAGAGGATTCAAGATTATGTAGTTCAGAATCCCATGTTAGAGCCTAGAATTCCAATTCCTGATTTGTTTTCTGGGGATAGATCTAAGTTTCTGAATTTCAAAAATAATTGCAGACTGTTTCTTGCTTTGAAACCCCGCTCCTCTGGTAACCCCATTCAGCAAGTAAAAATCATTATTTCTTTGTTACGTGGCGACCCTCAAGACTGGGCATTCTCCCTTGCGCCAGGAGATCCTGCATTGCTTAATGTAGATGCGTTTTTTCTGGCGCTTGGATTGCTTTATGACGAGCCTAATTCTGTGGATCAGGCAGAGAAAACAGAGAAAATCTTGCTGGCTTTGTGTCAGGGTCAGGATGAAGCGGAGGTATATTGCCAGAAGTTTCGAAAGTGGTCTGTGCTTACTCAGTGGAATGAGTGTGCCCTGGCAGCAATTTTCAGAAAGGGTCTTTCTGAAGCCCTTAAGGATGTTATGGTGGGGTTCCCCACGCCTGCTGGTCTGAATGAATCAATGTCCTTGGCTATTCAGATCGATCGGCGCTTGCGTGAGCGCAAAATTGTGCACCATTTGGCGGTATCCTCTGAGCAGAGGCCTGAACCTATGCAATGTGATAGGACTTTGACCAGAGCTGAACAGCAAGAACACAGATGTCAGAATGGGCTGTGTTTTTACTGTAGTGACTCTACTCATGCTATCTCTGATTGTCCTAAGCGCACTAAGCGGTTCGCTAGGTCTGTCACCATTAGTACTGTACAGCCTAAATTTCTTTTGTCCGTTACTCTGATTTGCTCATTGTCATCCTACTCTGTTATGGCATTTGTGGATTCAGTCGCTGCCCTGAATTTGATGGACTTGGAGTTTGCCAGGCGCTGTGGTTTTTTCTTGGAGCCCTTACAGTATCCTATTCCATTAAGGGGAATTGATGCTACGCCTTTGGCCAAGAATAAACCTCAGTACTGGACTCAGTTGACCATGTGCATGGCTCCTGCACATCAGGAAGATATTCGCTTTTTGGTGTTGCATAATTTACATGATGTGGTCGTGTTGGGTTTGCCATGGCTACAGGTCCATAATCCAGTGTTGGATTGGAAATCAATGTCTGTGTCCAGTTGGGGTTGTCAAGGGGTACATGGTGATGTTCCGTTGTTGTCAATATCTTCTTCCACTCCTTCTGAAGTCCCTGAGTTTTTGTCGGATTACCGGGATGTATTTGATGAGCCCAAATCCAGTGCCCTACCTCCTCATAGGGATTGTGATTGTGCTATTAATTTGATTCCTGGTAGTAAGTTTCCTAAGGGCCGACTTTTCAATTTATCTGTGCCAGAACATGCTGCTATGCGGAGTTATATAAAGGAGTCCTTGGAAAAAAGGGCATATTTGCCCGTCGTCGTCACCGTTGGGAGCAGGGTTCTTTTTTGTGGCCAAGAAGGATGGTTCTCTGAGACCTTGTATAGATTACCGCCTTCTCAATAAAATCACGGTCAAATTTCAGTACCCTTTGCCTCTACTGTCTGATTTGTTTGCTCGGATTAAGGGGGCTAGTTGGTTCACCAAGATAGATCTTCGAGGGGCGTATAATCTTGTGCGTATTAAACAGGGTGACGAATGGAAAACAGCATTTAATACGCCCGAGAACCATTTTGAGTACCTGGTGATGCCATTCGGGCTTTCTAATGCTCCGTCTCTGTTTCAGTCCTTTATGCATGACATCTTCCGAAAGTTTCTGGATAGATTCATGATTGTATATTTGGATGATATTTTGGTCTTTTCGGATGATTGGGAGTCTCATGTGAAGCAGGTCAGAATGGTGTTCCAGGTCCTTCGTGCTAATTCTTTGTTTGTGAAGGGGTCTAAATGTCTCTTCGGAGTTCAGAAGGTTTCCTTTTTGGGCTTCATTTTTTTCCCCTTCTACTATCGAGATGGATCCTGTTAAAGTTCAGGCCATTTATGATTGGACTCAACCTACATCTGTGAAGAGCCTTCAGAAGTTCCTGGGCTTTGCTAATTTTTACCGTCGCTTCATCGCTAATTTTTCTAGTGTTAAACCGTTGACTGATCTGACCAAGAAAGGTGCTGATGTGGTGAATTGGTCCTCTGCGGCCGTTGAGGCTTTTCAGGAGTTGAAACGTCGTTTTTCTTCGGCCCCTGTGTTGTGTCAGCCAGATGTTTCGCTCCCTTTTCAGGTCGAGGTTGATGCTTCTGAGATTGGAGCAGGGGCTGTTTTGTCCCAAAGAAGTTCTGATGGCTCTGTGATGAAGTCATGTGCTTTCTTTTCTAGAAATTTTCTAGAAAGTTTTCGCCGGCTGAGCGTAATTATGATGTCGGCAATCGGGAGTTGTTGGCTATGAAGTGGGCATTCGAAGAGTGGCGACATTGACTTGAGGGAGCCAAGCATCGCGTGGTGGTCTTAACGGATCGCAAGAATCTGACTTATCTCGAGTCTGCCAAGCGGTTGAATCCTAGACAGGCTCGATGGTTGCTGTTTTTCTCCCATTTCGATTTTGTAGTTTCGTACCTTCCGGGTTCTAAGAATGTGAAGGCTGATGCCCTTTCAAGGAGTTTTGTGCCTGATTCTCCGGGAGTTCCTGAGCCAGCTGGTATTCTTAAAGAGGGGGTAATTCTGTCTGCCATCTCCCCTGATTTGCGGCGGGTGCTGCAGGAGTTTCAGGCTGATAGACCTGACCGTTGTCCAGCTTAGAAACTGTTTGTCCCTGATAGATGAGTAGAGTTATCTCTGAGGTTCATTGTTCGGTGTTGGCTGGTCATCCTGGGATTTTTGGTACCAGAGATTTGGTGGCTAGGTCCTTTTGGTGGCCTTCCTTGTCACGGGATGTGCGTTCTTTTGTGCAGTCCTGTGGGACTTGTGCTCGGGCCAAGCCCTGCTGTTCTCATGCTAGTGGGTTTCTTTTGCCCTTGCCGGTCCCGAAAAGGCCCTGTGTTGTGAAATTGGATTCTGGGCTCCCCCGGTGGCCACTTGTGGAATTGTACTTGTGTGCATCATCCCCTCTGTTCACCTGCTCCTATCAGGAATTGGGAGTCGCTATATAACCTTGCTCCTCTGTCAGTTTCATGCCGGTCAACAATGTAATCAGAAGCCTTTCTGTGCATGTTCCTGCTACTAGACAACTCCCAGCTAAGTTGGACTTTTGTCCTTGTGTGTTTTTGCATTTTGTTCCTGTTCACAGCTGCTGTTTCGTTACTGTGTCTGGAAAGCTCTTGTGAGCGGAAATTGCCACTCTGGTGTTATGAGTTAATGCTAGAGTCTTAAAGTAATTTCTGGATGGTGTTTTGATAGGGTTTTCTGCTGACCATGAAAGTGCCCTTTCTGTCTTCTTGCTATCTAGTAAGCGGACCTCGATTTTTGCTAAACCTATTTTCATACTACGTTTGTCATTTCATCTAAAATCACCGCCAATATATGTGGGGGCCTCTGTCTGCCTTTTGGGAAAATTTCTCTAGAGGTGAGCCAGGACTGTCTTTTCCTCTGCTAGGATTAGGTAGTTCTCCGGCTGGCGCTGGGCATCTAGGGATAAAAAAACGTAGGCATGCTACCCGGCCACTTCTAGTTGTGCGGCAGGTTTAGTTCATGGTCAGTATAGTTTCCATCTTCCAAGAGCTAGTTCTCATATATGCTGGGCTATGTTCTCTCGCCATTGAGAATCATGACAGTTTGACCGGCCCAAAAAAAAAGGGTTAAATTACTGGCTGAGAAAGGAGAGAAAAAAGAAGTCTGCTACATTTTTTTTTTTTTTTTTCCCTCTAGTTCTGAGTGTGCTCTTAATTGAATCACTTGCTAGTCTGCCTATACTGCAGCCTTCCTCTCTTTCTCTCCTTCTTATCCTTGAATGGCTCTGTGTTCACCTGTTTCAAATGGATCTTCAGAGTGTAGCTACAGGTTTGAATAATCTCGCCACAAAGGTACAAAATTTGCAAGATTTTGTTGTTCATGCACCTATGTCTGAGCCTAGAATTCTGTTATGACCCCAATGGCGAGGGTCTCAGAGGAACGTGGAAGTCTGCAGAATACAAAAATCCAGCTCATAGGGCAGTGGTAACTGAGTTGACCATATATCTACTCCTAACGCCAACACTAGAAGTAGCCGGGGATCATTCCTACGTTGATTCTAGATGACACGCGCCAGCCGGAGAATCTAGCTACCCCTAGTAGAGGAAAACAAAGACCTTTCTTGCCTCCAGAGAAGGGGACCCCAAAGCTGGATAGAAGCCCCCCACAAATAATGACGGTGAGGTAAGAGGAAATGACAAACACAGAAATGAACCAGGTTTAGCACAGAGAGGCCCGCTTACTGATAGCAGAATAAAGAAAGGTAACTTATATGGTCAACAAAAACCCTATCAAAATCCACACTGGAAATTCAAGAACCCCCGAACCGTCTAACGGTCCGGAGGGAGAACACCAGCCCCCTAGAGCTTCCAGCAAAGGTCAGGATATAGATTAGGAACAAGCTGGACAAAAATACAAAACCAAAACAAATAGCAAAAAGCAAAAGGCAGACTTAGCTGAAATAACTGGAACCAGGATCAGTAGACAAGAGCACAGCAGACTAGCTCTGATAACTACGTTGCCAGGCATTGAACTGAAGGTCCAGGGAGCTTATATAGCAACACCCCTAACTAACGACCCAGGTGCGGATAAAAGGAATGACAGAAAAACCAGAGTCAAAAAACTAGTAACCACTAGAGGGAGCAAAAAGCAAATTCACAACAGTACCCCCCCCTTAGTGAGGGGTCACCGAACCCTCACCACGACCACCAGGGCGATCAGGATGAGCGGCATGAAAGGCACGAACTAAATCGGCCGCATGAACATCAGAGGCGACCACCCAGGAATTATCCTCCTGACCATAGCCCTTCCACTTGACCAGGTACTGAAGCCTCCGCCTGGAGAGGCGAGAATCCAAGATCTTCTCCACCACGTACTCCAACTCGCCCTCAACCAACACCGGAGCAGGAGGCTCAGCAGAAGGAACTACAGGCACAATGTAGCGCCGCAACAAGGACCTATGAAATACATTGTGAATAGCAAACGACACAGGAAGATCCAGACGAAAAGATACAGGATTAAGGATTTCCAATATCTTGTAAGGCCCAATAAAACGAGGTTTAAATTTGGGAGAGGAGACCTTCATAGGAACAAAGCGGGAAGAAAGCCATACCAAATCCCCAACGCGTAGTCGGGGACCCACACCGCGGCGGCGGTTGGCAAAGCGCTGAGCCTTCTCCTGTGACAACTTCAAGTTGTCCACCACATGATTCCAGATCTGCTGCAACCTATCCACCACAGAATCCACCCCAGGACAGTCAGAAGGCTCCACATGACCCGAAGAAAAGCGAGGATGGAAACCAGAGTTGCAGAAAAAAGGCGAAACCAAGGTGGCGGAACTAGCCCGATTATTAAGGGCAAACTCAGCCAACGGCAAGAATGTCACCCAATCGTCCTGATCAGCAGAGACAAAACACCTCAAATAAGCCTCCAAAGTCTGATTGGTTCGCTCCGTCTGTCCATTAGTCTGAGGATGGAAAGCAGACGAAAACGACAAATCAATGCCCATCCTACTACAAAAGGATCGCCAGAACCTGGAAACGAACTGGGATCCTCTGTCTGACACAATATTCTCAGGGATGCCGTGCAAACGAACCACGTTCTGGAAAAACACAGGAACCAGATCGGAAGAGGAAGGCAGCTTAGGCAAAGGAACCAAATGGACCATCTTGGAGAAGCGATCACATATCACCCAGATAACGGACATGCCCTGAGATAGCGGAAGATCAGAAATGAAATCCATGGAGATATGTGTCCAAGGTCTCTTCGGGACAGGCAAGGGCAAGAGCAAACCGCTGGCACGAGAACAGCAAGGCTTAGCTCGAGCACAAGTCCCACAGGACTGCACAAATGACCGCACATCCCTTGACAAGGAAGGCCACCAAAAGGACCTGGCCACCAGATCTCTGGTGCCAAAAATTCCCGGGTGACCTGCCAACACCGAGGAATGAACCTCGGAAATGACTCTGCTGGTCCACTTATCCGGGACAAACAGTCTGTCAGGTGGACAAGACTCAGGCCTATCAGCCTGAAATCTCTGCAACACACGTCGCAGATCCGGAGAAATAGCTGACAAGATAACTCCATCTTTAAGAATACCAACAGGATCAGCGACTCCAGGAGCATCAGGCACAAAGCTCCTAGAAAGAGCATCGGCCTTCACATTCTTTGAACCTGGTAAATACGAGACAACAAAATCAAAGCGGGAGAAAAACAATGACCAGCGGGCCTGTCTCGGATTAAGGCGTTTAGCAGACTCGAGATACATCAGATTTTTGTGATCAGTCAAGACCACCACACGATGCTTAGCACCCTCGAGCCAATGACGCCACTCCTCAAATGCCCATTTCATGGCCAACAACTCCCGATTGCCCACATCATAATTTCGCTCGGCAGGCGAAAACTTCCTAGAGAAAAAGGCACAAGGTTTCATAACAGAGCAACCAGGGCCTCTCTGCGACAAAACAGCCCCTGCCCCAATCTCCGAAGCATCCACCTCAACCTGAAAGGGAAGTGAGACGTCAGGCTGGCACAAAACAGGCGCCGAAGTAAACCGGCGTTTCAACTCCTGGAAAGCCTCCACGGCAGCAGGAGCCCAGTTAGCTACATCGGAGCCCTTCTTGGTCATATCCGTCAAAGGTTTCACAATGCTAGAAAAATTAGCGATAAAACGACGGTAGAAGTTAGCGAAGCCCAAGAACTTCTGAAGACTCTTAACTGACGAGGGCTGAGTCCAATCAAGAATAGCTCGGACCTTGACTGGGTCCATCTCCACAGCAGAAGGGGAAAAAATGAACCCCAAAAAGGGAACCTTCTGTACACCAAAGAGACACTTTGAGCCCTTGACAAACAAAGAATTTTCACGCAAAATTTTAAAGACCAACCTGACCTGCTCCACATGCGAATCCCAATTATCAGAAAAAACCAAAATATCATCCAGATAAACAATCAAAAATTTATCCAGATACTTCCGGAAAATGTCATGCATAAAGGACTGAAAAACTGAAGGCGCATTGGAGAGCCCAAAAGGCATCACCAAGTACTCAAAATGACCTTCGGGCGTATTGAATGCGGTTTTCCATTCATCACCTTGCTTAATGCGCACAAGGTTGTACGCACCACGAAGGTCTATCTTGGTGAACCACTTGGCACCCTTAATCCGGGCAAACAAGTCAGACAACAGCGGTAAAGGATACTGAAATTTGACAGTGATCTTATTTAAAAGCCGATAATCAATACAAGGTCTCAAAGATCCGTCCTTTTTTGCCACAAAAAAGAATCCCGCACCAAGAGGGGAAGAAGACGGACGAATATGTCCTTTCTCCAGAGACTCCTTGATATATGAACGCATAGCGGTATGTTCAGGTACCGACAGATTAAACAGTCTTCCCTTAGGAAATTTACTGCCTGGGATCAAATCTATAGCACAGTCACAGTCCCTATGAGGAGGCAGTGCACTGGACTCAGACTCACTGAAGACATCCTGATAATCAGACAAATACTCCGGAACTTCCGAAGGCGTAGAAGAAGCAATAGACACAGGCAGGGAATCCTCATGAATACCACGACAGCCCCAACTTGAGACTGACATAGCCTTCCAGTCCAGGACTGGATTATGGGTCTGTAACCATGGCAGCCCTAAAACAACCAAATCATGCATTTTATGTAAAACCAGGAAACGTATCACCTCGCGGTGTTCAGGAGTCATGCACATGGTAACCTGTGTCCAATACTGCGGTTTATTTGCTGCCAATGGTGTAGCATCAATACCCCTAAGAGGAATAGGATTTTCTAATGGTTCAAGAGTAAAACCACAGCGCTTAGCAAATGAGAGATCCATGAGACTCAGGGCAGCACCTGAATCTACAAACGCCATGACAGGATAAGATGACAGTGAGCAAATCAAAGTTACAGACAGAATAAATTTAGGTTGCAAATTACCAACGGTGACAGGACTAACAACCTTAGCTATACGTTTAGAGCATGCTGAGATAACATGTGTAGAATCACCACAGTAGTAGCACAAGCCATTCCGGCGTCTATGAATTTTCCGCTCATTTCTAGTCAGGATTCTATCACATTGCATTAAATCAGGTGTCTGTTCAGACAACACCATGAGGGAATTTGCGGTTTTTCTATCACATTGCACCGAATTAGGTGTCTGTTCAGACAACACCATGAGGGAATTTGCGGTTTTGCGCTCCCGCAACCGCCGGTCAATTTGAATAGCCAGTGCCATAGTATCATTCAGACCTGTGGGAATGGGAAAACCCACCATAACATTCTTAATGGCTTCAGAAAGGCCATTTCTAAAATTAGCGGCCAGTGCACACTCGTTCCAATGTGTCAGCACGGACCATTTCCGAAATTTTTGGCAATACACTTCAGCCTCGTCCTGCCCCTGAGACATAGACAGCAAGGCCTTTTCTGCCTGAATCTCAAGATTGGGTTCCTCATAAAGTAAACCGAGCGCCAGAAAAAACGCATCAAGATCAGCCAATGCCGGATCTCCTGGCGCCAGCGAAAAAGCCCAATCCTGAGGGTCGCCCCGTAAGAACGAAATAACAATTTTTACTTGCTGAGCAGAATCTCCTGATGAACAGGGTCTCAGGGACAAAAACAATTTACAATTATTCACGAAATTCCTAAACTTAAACCTGTCTCCGGAAAACAGTTCAGGAATCGGTATTTTAGGTTCTGACCTAGGATTTCTGATAACATAGTCTTGTATGCCCTGCACACGAGTAGCCAGCTGGTCCACACTTGTAATCAAGGTCTGGACATTCATGTCTGCAGCAAGCATAGCCACTCTGAGGTAAAGGGGAAGAAGAAAAAAAAAAAAACTCAGAATCTTCTTTCTTATAATCCCTCTTCTGCAATGCATTAAACATTTAATACTGGCCTGGCAAACTGTTATGACCCCAATGGCGAGGGTCTCAGAGGAACGTGGAAGTCTGCAGAATACAAAAATCCAGCTCATAGGGCAGTGGTAACTGAGTTGACCATATATCTACTCCTAACGCCAACACTAGAAGTAGCCGGGGATCATTCCTACGTTGATTCTAGATGACACGCGCCAGCCGGAGAATCTAGCTACCCCTAGTAGAGGAAAACAAAGACCTTTCTTGCCTCCAGAGAAGGGGACCCCAAAGCTGGATAGAAGCCCCCCACAAATAATGACGGTGAGGTAAGAGGAAATGACAAACACAGAAATGAACCAGGTTTAGCACAGAGAGGCCCGCTTACTGATAGCAGAATAAAGAAAGGTAACTTATATGGTCAACAAAAACCCTATCAAAATCCACACTGGAAATTCAAGAACCCCCGAACCGTCTAACGGTCCGGGGGGAGAACACCAGCCCCCTAGAGCTTCCAGCAAAGGTCAGGATATAGATTAGGAACAAGCTGGACAAAAATACAAAACCAAAACAAATAGCAAAAAGCAAAAGGCAGACTTAGCTGAAATAACTGGAACCAGGATCAGTAGACAAGAGCACAGCAGACTAGCTCTGATAACTACGTTGCCAGGCATTGAACTGAAGGTCCAGGGAGCTTATATAGCAACACCCCTAACTAACGACCCAGGTGCGGATAAAAGGAATGACAGAAAAACCAGAGTCAAAAAACTAGTAACCACTAGAGGGAGCAAAAAGCAAATTCACAACAGAATTCCTTTGCCTGAATTCTTCTCGGGGAATAGATCTCACTTTCAAAATTTTAAAAATAATTGCAAATTGTTTTTGTCCCTGAAGTCTCGCTCTGCCGGAGACCCTGCACAGCAGGTCAGGATTGTAATTTCCTTGCTCCGGGGCGACCCTCAAGACTGGGCTTTTGCATTGGCACCAGGGGATCCTGCGTTGCTCAATGTGGATGCGTTTTTTCTGGCCTTGGGGTTGCTTTATGAGGAACCTCATTTAGAGCTTCAGGCGGAAAAGGCCTTGATGTCCTTGTCTCAGGGGCAAGATGAAGCTGAAATATACTGCCAAAAATTCCGCAAATGGTCTGTGCTTACTCAGTGGAATGAGTGCGCCCTGGCGGCGATTTTCAGAGAAGGTCTCTCTGATGCCATTAAGGATGTTATGGTGGGGTTCCCTGTGCCTGCGAGTCTGAATGAGTCCATGACGATGGCTATTCAGATCGATAGGCGTCTGCGGGAGCGCAAACCTGTGCACCATTTGGCGGTGTCTACTGAGAAAACGCCAGAAAATATGCAATGTGATAGAATTCTGTCCAGAAGCGAGCGGCAGAATTTTAGACGAAAAAATGGGTTGTGCTTCTATTGTGGTGATTCAACTCATGTTATATCAGCATGCTTTAAGCGTACTAAGAAGCCTGACAAGTCTGTTTCAATTAGCACTTTACAGTCTAAGTTTATTCTATCTGTGACCCTGATTTGTTCTTTGTCATCTATTACCGCGGACGCCTATGTCGACTCTGGTGCTGCTTTGAGTCTTATGGATTGGTCCTTTGCCAAACGCTGTGGGTATGATTTGGAGCCATTGGAGGCTCCGATACCTCTGAAAGGGATTGACTCCACCCCATTGGCTAGTAATAAACCACAATACTGGACACAAGTGACTATGCGTGTTAATCCGGATCACCAGGAGGTTATTCGCTTTCTGGTGCTGTATAATCTACATGATGTTTTGGTGCTGGGATTGCCATGGCTGCAATCTCATAACCCAGTCCTCGACTGGAGAGCTATGTCTGTGTTAAGCTGGGGATGTAAAGGAACTCATGGGGACGTACCTTTGGTTTCCATTTCATCATCTATTCCCTCTGAGATTCCTGAATTCTTGTCTGACTTTCGTGACGTTTTTGAAGAACCCAAGGTTGGTTCACTACCTCCGCACCGGGAGTGCGATTGTGCCATAGACTTGATCCCGGGTAGTAAATACCCTAAGGGTCGTTTATTTAATCTGTCTGTGCCTGAACACGCGGCTATGCGAGAATATATTAAGGAGTCCTTGGAAAAGGGACATATTCGTCCTTCGTCATCTCCCTTAGGAGCCGGTTTTTTCTTTGTGTCTAAGAAAGACGGCTCTTTGAGGCCGTGTATTGATTATCGACTTTTGAATAAAATCACGGTTAAATATCAATATCCGTTACCACTGCTTACTGATTTGTTTGCTCGTATAAAGGGGGCCAAGTGGTTCTCTAAGATTGATCTCCGTGGGGCGTATAATTTGGTGCGAATCAAGCAGGGGGATGAGTGGAAAACCGCATTTAATACGCCCGAGGGCCATTTTGAGTATTTGGTGATGCCTTTTGGTTTTTCAAATGCCCCTTCAGTCTTCCAGTCCTTTATGCATGACATTTTCCGCGATTATTTGGATAAATTTATGATTGTGTATCTGGATGATATTCTGATTTTTTCGGATGACTGGGACTCTCATGTCCAGCAGGTCAGGAGGGTTTTTCAGGTTTTGCGGTCTAATTCCTTGTGTGTGAAGGGTTCTAAGTGTGTTTTTGGGGTTCAAAAGATTTCCTTCTTGGGATACATTTTTTCCCCCTCTTCCATCGAGATGGATCCTGTCAAGGTTCAGGCTATTGGTGATTGGACGCAACCCTCTTCTCTTAAAGAGTCTTCAGAAATTTTTGGGCTTTGCTAACTTTTATCGTCGATTTATTGCTGGTTTTTCTGATGTTGTAAAACCATTGACTGATTTGACTAAGAAGGGTGCTGATGTTGCTGATTGGTCCCCTGATGCTGTGGAGGCCTTTCGGGAGCTCAAGCGCCGCTTTTCTTCCGCCCCAGTGTTGCGTCAGCCTGATGTTGCTCTTCCTTTTCAGGTTGAGGTCGACGCTTCTGAAATCGGAGCTGGGGCGGTGTTGTCGCAGAGAAGTTCCGACTGCTCCGTGATGAGACCTTGTGCTTTTTTTTCCCGTAAATTTTCGCCCGCCGAGCGGAATTATGATATTGGGAATCGGGAGCTTTTGGCCATGAAGTGGGCTTTTGAGGAGTGGCGTCACTGGCTTGAGGGGGCCAGACATCAGGTGGTGGTATTGACTGACCACAAAAATTTAATTTACCTTGAGTCTGCCAGGCGCCTGAATCCTAGACAGGCGCGCTGGTCGTTGTTTTTCTCTCGGTTTAATTTTGTGGTGTCTTACCTACTGGGTTCTAAGAATGTTAAGGCGGATGCCCTTTCTAGGAGTTTTGAGCCTGACTCCCCTGGTAATTCTGAGCCCACAGGTATCCTTAAAGATGGAGTGATATTGTCTGCCGTTTCTCCAGACCTGCGGCGGGCCTTGCAGGAGTTTCAGGCGGATAGACCTGATCGTTGCCCACCTGGTAGACTGTTTGTTCCTGATGATTGGACCAGTAGAGTCATCTCTGAGGTTCATTCTTCTGCGTTGGCAGGTCATCCTGGAATCTTTGGTACCAGGGATTTGGTGGCAAGGTCCTTCTGGTGGCCTTCCCTGTCACGAGATGTGCGAGGCTTTGTGCAGTCTTGTGACGTTTGTGCTCGGGCCAAGCCTTGTTGTTCTCGGGCTAGTGGATTGTTGTTACCCTTGCCTATCCCGAAGAGGCCTTGGACGCACATCTCGATGGATTTTATTTCGGATCTGCCTGTTTCTCATAAGATGTCTGTCATCTGGGTGGTGTGTGACCGTTTCTCTAAGATGGTCCATCTGGTTCCCTTGCCTAAGTTGCCTTCTTCTTCCGAGTTGGTTCCTCTGTTTTTTCAAAATGTTGTTCGTTTGCATGGTATTCCGGAGAATATCGTTTCTGACAGAGGGACCCAATTCGTGTCTAGATTTTGGCGGGCATTCTGTGCTAGGATGGGCATAGATTTGTCTTTTTCGTCTGCTTTCCATCCTCAGACTAATGGCCAGACCGAGCGGACTAATCAGACCTTGGAGACATATTTGAGGTGTTTTGTGTCTGCGGATCAGGATGATTGGGTTGCTTTTTTGCCTTTGGCGGAGTTCGCCCTCAATAATCGGGCCAGCTCTGCCACCTTGGTGTCCCCGTTTTTCTGTAATTCGGGGTTTCATCCTCGATTTTCCTCCGGTCAAGTGGAATCTTCAGATTGTCCTGGAGTGGATGCTGTGGTGGAGAGGTTGCATCAGATTTGGGGGCAGGTGGTGGACAATTTGAAGTTGTCCCAGGAGAAGACTCAGCTTTTTGCCAACCGCCGGCGTCGGGTTGGTCCTCGGCTTTGTGTCGGGGACTTGGTGTGGTTGTCTTCTCGTTTTGTCCCTATGAGGGTTTCTTCTCCTAAGTTTAAGCCTCGGTTCATCGGCCCGTACAAGATATTGGAGATTCTTAACCCTGTGTCCTTCCGTTTGGACCTCCCTGCATCCTTTTCGATTCATAATGTTTTTCATCGGTCATTGTTGCGCAGGTATGAGGTACCGGCTGTGCCTTCCGTTGAGCCTCCTGCTCCGGTGTTGGTTGAGGGTGAGTTGGAGTACGTTGTGGAAAAGATCTTGGACTCTCGTGTTTCCAGACGGAAACTCCAGTATCTGGTCAAATGGAAGGGATACGGTCAGGAGGATAATTCTTGGGTCACTGCCTCTGATGTTCATGCCTCCGATCTTGTCCGTGCCTTTCATAGGGCTCATCCTGATCGCCCTGGTGGTTCTGGTGAGGGTTCGGTGCCCCCTCCTTGAGGGGGGGTACTGTTGTGAAATTGGATTCTGGGCTCCCCCGGTGGCCACTTGTGGAATTGTACTTGTGTGCATCATCCCCTCTGTTCACCTGCTCCTATCAGGAATTGGGAGTCGCTATATAACCTTGCTCCTCTGTCAGTTTCATGCCGGTCAACAATGTAATCAGAAGCCTTTCTGTGCATGTTCCTGCTAATAGACAACTCCCAGCTAAGTTGGACTTTTGTCCTTGTGTGTTTTTGCATTTTGTTCCTGTTCACAGCTGCTGTTTCGTTACTGTGTCTGGAAAGCTCTTGTGAGCGGAAATTGCCACTCTGGTGTTATGAGTTAATGCTAGAGTCTTAAAGTAATTTCTGGATGGTGTTTTGATAGGGTTTTCTGCTGACCATGAAAGTGCCCTTTCTGTCTTCTTGCTATCTAGTAAGCGGACCTCGATTTTTGCTAAACCTATTTTCATACTACGTTTGTCATTTCATCTAAAATCACCGCCAATATATGTGGTGGCCTCTGTCTGCCTTTTGGGAAAATTTCTCTAGAGGTGAGCCAGGACTGTCTTTTCCTCTGCTAGGATTAGGTAGTTCTCCGGCTGGCGCTGGGCATCTAGGGATAAAAAAACGTAGGCATGCTACCCGGCCACTTCTAGTTGTGCGGCAGGTTTAGTTCATGGTCAGTATAGTTTCCATCTTCCAAGAGCTAGTTCTCATATATGCTGGGCTATGTTCTCTCGCCATTGAGAATCATGACAGCCCTGGACGCATGTTTCCATGGATTTTATTTCAGATCTCCCTGTCTCTCATAGGATGTCAGTCATCTGGGTGGTTTGTGATCGCTTCTCTAAGATGGTCCATTTGGTACCCTTACCTAAATTACCTTCCTCCTCCGATTTGGTTCCATTATTTTTCGAGCATGTGGTTCGTTTGCATGGCATTCCGGAGAACATCGTGTCGGACAGAGGTTCCCAGTTTGTTTCAAGGTTTTGGCGGTCCTTTTGTGCTAAGATGGGCATTGATTTGTCTTTTTCTTTGGCTTTCCATCCTCAGACAAATGGCCAAACCGAACGAACCAATCAGACTTTGGAGACCTATCTGAGATGCTTTGTTTCTGCTGATCAGGATGATTGGGTGACCTTCTTGCCATTGGCTGAGTTCGCCCTTAATAATCGGGCCAGTTCGGCTACTTTGGTTTCACCTTTTTTTTGTAATTCTGGTTTTCATCCTCGTTTTTCTTCAGGGCAGGTTGAGCCTTCGGACTGTCCTGGTGTAGATTCTGTGGTGGACAGGTTGCAGCAAATTTGGACTCACGTAGTGGACAATTTGACATTGTCCCAGGAGGAGGCTCAACGTTTCGCTAACCGCCGTCGCTGTGTTGGTCCCCGACTTCGTGTTACATAGTTACATAGTTATTAAGGTTGAAGGAAGACTGTAAGTCCATCTAGTTCAACCCATAGCCTAACCTAACATGCCCTAACATGTTGATCCAGAGGAAGGCAAAAAAAACCCATGTGGCAAAGAGTAACTCCACCATGGGGAAAAAAATTCCTTCCCGACTCCACATACGGCAATCAGACTAGTTCCCTGGATCAACGCCTTATCAAGGAATCTAGTGTATATACCCTGTAACATTATACTTTTCCAGAAAGGTATCCAGTCCCCTCTTAAATTTAATTAATGAATCACTCATTACAACATCATACGGCAGAGAGTTCCATAGTCTCACTGCTCTTAAAGTAAAGAATCCGCGTCTGTTATTATGCTTAAACCTTCTTTCCTCCAGACGTAGAGGATGCCCCCTTGTCCCTGTCTCAGGTCTATGATTAAAAAGATCAGCAGAAAGGTCTTTGTACTGTCCCCTCATATATTTATACATTAAAATAAGATCACCCCTTAGCCTTCGTTTTTCCAAACTAAATAGCCCCAAGTGTAATAACCTATCTTGGTATTGCAGACCCCCCAGTCCTCTAATAACCTTGGTCGCTCTTCTCTGCACCCGCTCCAGTTCAGCTATGTCTTTCTTATACACCGGAGACCAGAACTGTGCACAGTATTCTAAGTGTGGTCGAACTAGTGACTTGTATAGAGGTAAAATTATGTTCTCCTCATGAGCATCTATGCCTCTTTTAATACATCCCATTATTTTATTTGCCTTTGTAGCAGCTGCCTGACACTGGCCACTGAATATGAGTTTGTCATCCACCCATATACCCAGGTCTTTTTCATTGACGGTTTTGCCCAGAGTTTTAGAATTAAAACTGTTGGGGATTTGGTTTGGTTGTCGTCTCGTTATGTTCCTATGAAGGTTTCTTCTCCTAAGTTTAAGCCTTGTTTCATTGGTCCTTATAAGATTTCGGAAATTCTCAATCCTGTGTCGTTTCGTTTGGCCCTTCCGGCTTCTTTTGCCATCCATAATGTGTTCCATAGGTCGTTGTTGCGGAGATATGTGGCGCCTATGGTTCCCTCCGTTGACCCTCCTGCTCCGGTGTTGGTCGAGGGGGAGTTGGAGTATGAGGTGGAGAAGATTTTAGATTCTCGTATTTCGAGACGGAAACTTCAGTACCTGGTCAAATGGAAGGGCTATGGTCAGGAGGATAATTCCTGGGTTGTTGCCTCCGATGTCCATGCTGCCGATTTGGTTCGTGCCTTTCATTTGGCTCGTCCTGATCGGCCTGGGGACGCTGGTGAGGGTTCGGTGACCCCTCCTCAAGGGGGTGGTACTGTTGTGAATTCCGTCCTCGAACTTCCTTCTGTGGTCATGAATGGTACTTCGGCGAGATCTGTCCATGAACTCCCTCTGGTGGCTGTGAGTGGAACTGCTGGTTCTTGAGTTTGCTTCCTCAGCTGCCCTCATTTATGGCCAGGCTGGCTTCTCTATTTAACTTCACTCAGATTGTTACTCCATGCCAGCTGTCAATGTCTTAGTACTGGTTCAGATCTCTCTAGGATCTTTCTGATGACCTGTCTACTCCAGCAGAAGCTAAGTCCCTGCTAGTTCATTTGTTGTTCATTGTGTACTGAATATATTTCCTAGTATTTGCTAAGTTCTAGTCCAGCTTGCTATCATGATATTGCCTTGCTAGCTGGAAGCTCTGGGGTGCAGAGTGGCACCTCCGCACCGTGAGTCGGTGTGGGGGTCTTTTTGCACACTCTGCGTGTTTTTTTTGTAGTTTTTTTGCTGACCGCATAGATCCCTTACTATCCTCTGCTATTTAGTGAAGACTGGCCTCCTTTGCTAAAACCTGTTTCATTTCTGTGTTTGTGACTTTCCTCTTAACTCACAGTCAATATTTGTGGGGGGCTGCCTTTTCCTTTGGGGAATTTCTCTGAGGCAAGGTAAGGCTTTATTTCCTATCTTTAGGGGTAGTTAGCTCTTAGGCTGTGAAGAGGCGTCTAGGGAGAGTTAGGTACGCTCCACGGCTATTTCTAGTGTGTGTGATAGGATCAGGGTTTGCGGTCAGCAGAGATCCCACTTCCCAGAGCTTGTCCTGTCTTTTGGTTTAACCATCAGGTCATTCCAGGTGCTCCTAACCACCAGGTCCATAACACACTTCTCTCATGATCTCCCTGTAAGACATTATAGTGTGGAACTGATTCATGCTCTCTCTCATCAGTGCACTTTGCTATCTATGGGGTGGATGAGCCCTTCGTTGAAGGCATAGTCTGCAATGATCCCCTCTGCAACTGCACTGTTCTTTCCTGCAGTCTTAAGCCTCTTTGTTCTCCTTTACTTTCCTTCTTTGACAGTCTTCCCCCACTCGGGACACCATGCAGCGCCCACCTACAATTTTGACCTTATTTCTGTCCATAGGAGGCACATAAGTTGACTAATGCCACATACCCCATTTTATATTTACATTTCAAGCAAAAAAGCTTCTTCATGCTCTCACCATCTACAAAAACTGACTCCTCCTTCTGTAACAGAGGCTTTGATATGCCCTGTTACAATAAGGGAGGGCATAATTGTGTATTAAATGTAACAGCCATATCACCAGTAAGACTTGCAAGACACTACACATACTCTGCACATTGATTGTCCTTAAAGACCAGAGCTTTAGACATCACTTGATAAGAAGATGACAGTCCAATCAGATACAAGGCCTGTTGACTGGAGGGTCAGAGCCTGACTTCCTGAACATCTCCATGGAGCCAGCCAATCGCAGGCTCTCTGTAACAAGAAGCAGAGGATTTTGACACACACAACCTCTTTCTGCATTGAGCTCTCAACACATGTACAGATAAGCAGTATACAACATAAAACAAATCTACAGCAGGACAGGAAGATCTTCATGTGTTACCCATTAGTATATATAGTATATATTAGAGATTGTACTGAGATTCAAGAACAAAGTAAAATGGCTCACTCTCCATAATGCTGCTACGATCTTCGACATCAAGAAATGGTCCCTACTTGGTTCAAGTGTTTAAGATCACAAGTTGAAGATTTCCTCTTGTTTCAGATTAAAACTCTTATCTTTATTTCAGTGGCTTTATAATGCAGGTAGAATTTAGTGAAAATTCCTTCGTCGTTCAGGCAGCTTCAGACATCACTCTGTCCTTAGTCAAGGTGCGATGCTTTAATTTTTACTGAATTGTACAAAAATTGTAAAGAGGTTGAAATAAAACCGGTGAAAATTTTTTTCTGGAAATAGAAATTTTTACGATCTTTACATTGTAAACAGACTGTGTGAAGTTCTATCAAAAATTTGTGGAGATCCAATCTTGGGGAAAGAGGAATGTGTGGCAGCTTTTTGTTAATTGCTCAAATGTGTTTCCTCCATCAGCTCAGCCAAAAATACGGCTCCGTGTTCACCATCTGGAAATTGTCAGAACCTGTGGTTGTCCTGTGCGGCTACGAGACGGTGAAAGACGCTCTGATAAATCACGCCGAGCAGTTCAGTGCACGCCCCTACATCCCAGTGTTGTATCTGTCCACCGATGGATACGGTGAGATTAAAGCATCATGTAGGATCTCTGCATTTTTGTCCTTCCTCTCAGAAATCAATTTAGAGTCATACAGTACTGTATATACAAAACAGGGGGTGGGGAGGAGGGAGATGAAGCTGCAGTTACTATCTCTTGGAAACAGGGCAAAGATAAGTTCACATGTACAGTTATTCCTGCTCTCCACATCAGATTTTTCTATGTAGAACGATACTTTTCAAACTGTGAGGTCCTACACAATTTTTTGAGGCGGTGCATGCCTCCCAAATAGGATAGACCAGGATGCTAACACCAGGGGCATTGTGGCAGATGCTGGTGCACTTTACCTGACTGTATGACTTTAAGGCTTGTAAGGGTATAATAGTAATGAGATGAGGACTAGAAAACTCTTGTTCTGTATGCAGCAAGTAATGTCTCCATTTCCTTTTCTTCTTAGGTATTCATGGACCAAGGTGGCGATCACTCCGTCGCTTCGCCATAACATCTCTCAGGAATTTTGGAATGGGGAAGAAGACCATGGAGATAAGAGTATTGGCAGAGTCCAAATACTTGGTGCAGGCTGTGTCAGAGACAGGAGGTGGGTGAGCTCCAAATATTCCAAAGTCTGATGTCAGCCAATAGGAGAGATGTCATAGATCTCAAAGTCCATAAAGAAATTTGTATAGTTTGTTCCTTCATTTGATCTCTACTTGGCAATGATAATTTCTATCACAGTCTGCCCTCATACTCCCCTTTCTCTGAAACTTCTCCCCATACTTCCTCTAAAACAGATACTCCCCATGCATCTCTCACAACTGCTCCCTATTCCGCTCTCTCACAGACTGCTCCCCATGTCCTCTCTCTCTCTCTCTTGCGCTCTCTCTCACAAACTGCTAAAAAAAGACCCATATCCCTCAGACTACTTGTTAGATTCACCAGGTGAGGTGGATCCTCCAAGCCCAAGGTTTGGGCGGGCACACAGATCACAGGCGTCAGCGCAACAGATAGCAGCAGCAGCACATTGGACAAGGACAGCCAAGGAACAGGAGACCACAGGCAACTAGGCAGAATGCGGTAGACCGCAAGCAGGTACAGTATGTCAGAAAAACTCAGATGCAGTGCTGGAAAGCCAATTAGCACGCCAAGGTCCACCAACTCGGAGGTCTTAATGCAATACCAAGACAAAAGGGTGAGTCTCAATTATACAAGATCGGGCTGATGCTCACATGGGATCATGCCGGGACATCTGCAAATCCCGATGAGGAGCATAGCAGAGTTCAGCGGACCATAGAGAGGGAAGCAAAGCACATATCCAGGACTAATGCATAACAGTACACCCCTCTTATGGTCCCTCCCAGGCAAAAACACCACTCCAGCATTTTTTGTTGCACTGTTGGAGTGGTGCTTTATATGTAATTCCCCTGCTCACAGTCTTATACTTACCTGCCAAATCCTTAATTCTTTTCCAACGTTGCTCCAGTCGGACTCCGGTGAAAAGTGACCTGCCTGCAGCTCCAGTGTTTCATAGAGCGCGCCGGAGGTCACTTTTCAATACATCTCTGAGAACCTCATTCTAGGTCTTAAACTCACATTGGGCTCTTGTGATGAAACTGCTGACTTAAAAGCCGTCAGAAATTACGGGGACAAGATGTCGCCAGGGACCGGAGCGATGTTGGTAAAAGGTGATATCCCCGGAAGGTGAATATAAGAAAAGAGCAGGGGGCTTACATTCAAAGCACCCCTCCAGTGCTGGAAACAAAGGAGGGAGTAATAGGTTGCAGGGTAGTGATGGGGAATGGGACAGAACTGGGAGAGTGGCAGGTTAGGACAGGGACGAAAAATAGTTCAGTAATTAAAGAGGTGAAACTTATCATACTGTAGTCTTCTTGTGTGCAGTGTCTCAGGGTTCCAACAGTGGCACCGACAACAGCGGCACGTGATGTCTCGAAGTCTGTGACGGAAGGGGATCCAATGGTGGCACCTACAACAGTGGCGTCTGACATCTTGACATAGTCTTTGAGGAGAGAGTAACTTTCCTGTGCCTACGTGTGTATGGCACGGTACGGAGGCCAATATGTGACACTGCCGGAACAAGACTTCGCTCCACAGTGTACACGAATCCTGGCTGGCAGAGCACTAGCCTAGCCGCCCGTGTCTCGCGGTGTCGCACACCTGGTGCCATTTCCAGCATCAAGACTGAGTCACCTCCAGGATCGAAGGATAGCGGGGGATTGCCAGTTAGTCATCCACCAGCGGTTAACCTGTATGCAGGGATACAGTCAAGTCAGCCTGCGCAAACGGATCGCTCTGCCCTCAAAGCGGGCACAGCACCCGACTCACCACTCAGCTTTCCCCCCTGGTCTCTGGCTCTTTTCCAACACTATTTATCTCGGCCCCACCTACTAAATTCACATGCAAGGGTTCATCCTGGAATGAAAGTCTTTCCCTCTTCCCCTTGCAACTTGGGTGACAGCCCCAACAGTTTTAGATCCGCCGTGAGAAATGTACCCCCATTCTGGTTCTTCCTTTTACTGTACATTCCCCCTCTTTTAGCTCTTTTAGTGCGCTTGGAGCACCGTAACGTAGAAGAAGTAGTAGATTCCAATGGAACAACTGAACCAGGTTGTCCTCGGGGACAGGTAGACATACTTTCCTCAGCTGAATTGTCAACGTCGGACTCTTCCTCTTCAGCTCTCATGAGGACTGTTGGAACTTCGTTTGGAGCATCCAGTATCTCCTGCTCGGGGTTGGGATCTCTTGATAAGCAGGGCCGTAACATGTTCCGGTGAACTATGCGAGTAGGAGCACCTTCCTTCTCCTCAGGCTGAATCTCATATACAGGTCCCCTAGCATTGACTCTTCCTTTCACCCAATATGGGTTATTTTCCCACCGGGACTCCAGCTTGTCATGAGGATGCCTCTCTCGTACCAGGACACGATCCCCAGCTTGCAAAGCTGTCCCACATAGGGGAGCAGTTCTGGGTTGCTCCAGTTCTTGGAGCTTGGTCTGCACCAGACGATGTAAAGTCTGCAAACAATGTCGATGTTCACAAGCTCAGGTAGACACCCCTGTCCCGTATGTAGTCTTCCTCAGTCTCTAGCTCCAGTTCTGTAATCTCCCTCCCTGGACGACCGAACAGAAGAGTGTAAGGAGTGTAACCGGTGGTACTGTGTTTTCAGTTGTTATATACCCACACCAGTTCGGCCACATATTCAGGCCATCGGGCCTTCCTATCCTCTTCCAAAGTTCTCAACATCTGGCTTAGGGTGCGGTTGAACCGCTGACAGGCCCCATTTCATGGGTGATGGTAAGGCGTCGTCAAAGACTTCTTAATCAGATACAAACTGGAGAGACTTTGTGCAAAAAGAAAAAAAAAAAGAAAAGAGCATGAACCGCACATCCCAAAATCATACGTTGATCTAAAGCCGCTAGGCAAAAATGTAAATACTGAACATGAGGTTTTCAGTTTAACATTCTGATCAGACTGTATGAAGCCCACTGCCCCTTCACGGCAAACCTCGTAGTGGGTCCTAACGCCCTAAAGGAGCGGAGCCGTGCGGCGACCACCGCCGCAGCGGCCATGCACCAGCAGGGCGGACGGCCTGTTGCTCCTCAGCACCCATGCTGTGAGACTGAGCCCCCATGACTCCAGACCGCGCCGCCCCACCAGCACAAAGCCACAGCAACAATGGCCGCCACACCACCAGTCATCCACATGCAGAGGTACTGTTGAGTCAACCTACGTAAACGGATTGCTCTGCCCTCACCGCAGACACAGCACCTGACTCGCCAATCTGCTTTCCCGCCTGGGCTCTGTCTCTTTTCCCGCGGGCAGCGCTATTCATCTCAGCCCCGCCTACTACAGTCACATGCAAGGGTTCACCCTGGAATGAAAGTATCCCCCCTCCCCCCTGCAACATGGGTGACTGTTCCGGAGCTGGTGTGACAAAGGTACCCCAGTTTTGGTTCTTCCTCTTACATGGTGCTTTAACCCTGTCACCACAAAGCCTGTTTCTCAGTCGCCCATGACAGCACTACCAGAGAGAGGGGATCCGCCCTTCAGGGACAGGAAACCTACAGGATAAAAGGGCGGTACCTCTCCCCTGCATCAGTTTGGTTTCCTGTCCCTGACGGGGAACCTTCTAGGACGGTACCTGAAGACCGGAACCATGAAGATCCAACTGAGACTCCGGAGCCGGCCAGTCCGAGTCCTGGCAGCGGGGAGGCCCCTGCCACGGCTGGTACGGTGTCCGAGGCCGCCACGGCTACGACCGATGGGTCCGAAGCGTGAGCGTGGGGAAGCGCAGCCGCCACTCCGGATAGGAGTTCGGGGCTCCCGGCGTTCGGCTGTGCAGGACGCCAGCATTCCAACATGGCGCCGCACCGGAAGTGATGAAGACAACTTCCGGTTCGGGGGCAGCGCAGTAAGGTGTACCAAGATGGCGCTGCCCCGGAACCGGATTACTCCATTTCCGGGTCCCTGACTGCGCGCGCACGCGCAGTAGAGTTAGAGAAAAAAAAAAAAATGGACGCTTCCTCAATGATGCAGCCACAGAGGAGGGACTAAATAACAAGCGCTCACTTTAAAAGAAGGTGGATATGGAGACTTCTTGCTGCATGCCGTCCCAGGGTAAAACCATGGAAGACAGCGATCAGCAGCTCCAGCCGCCACCGCCGCCACAGCAGCAGCAGCGCCACCATCAACGACCGAAACCGGACGCACAGAAAAAGCGATCTTCTGCTGGCACCCGGAGTTCTCGGTCTGGTAGCCATTCCACGCAACATAGCAAAGTCTCCAGCGTGGTGAATCAGCTACCTTCTGCGGATCTCACACGTCAAGATCCTACCCCTCCTCCAGAACCGGTACCTGTGGCTGCGTCAGATTGGTGAGTGATCTTCGTGAAAGTTCACCTTTTGTAATTGGGGTTCCCCTTCTCCATTTATCTTAGGCAAGGAAAAGAACGGGGAAGATGAAAAATAGAGCCTGCCCCCTATGTGAAAAAGCTCTGCCACAAGCGTGGGATAAGAACCTGTGTGACTCCTGTATAGGACGAGTCCTCTGTGAGGAGACGCCAAACTTCGCCTCCGAATTACGATCTGTAATTAGATCAGAGGTTGAGACTGTTTAGCTCCCTTAAAAGCGGGAAAAGTGGTAGTAAAAACAACCTACTCCCCTTGAAAATTCTGACCCCTCCAGCTCCGAGAGTAAAAACTCGGATACACAAGATTCCTCTTTTTCTTCTTCGGATAATGAGAGTGGAGGTCGTCATTGTTTCCCCCTAGACGAGGTTGATAGCCTTGTTAAAGCGGTAAGATCAACAATGGGGGTACTGGACCCTCGTCCTGACAAAACTGTGCAAGACATTATGTTTGGGGGGCTATCCCAGAAAAAACGTAAAGTGTTCCCCCTTAATGAAAATATACAGTCGTTAATTAAGAAAGAGTGGGAGAAACCGGAGAGAAAAAACGCATCGGTTCCCTCTATTAAAAGGAAATACCCTTTTGAAGATGAGACTTCTGTCTCATGGGATAAAGCCCCTAAACTAGACGTTGCTGTGGCTAAAGCCTCGAAGAAGTTCGCCTTACCATTTGAGGACATGGGAACCCTGAAAGATCCTCTCGACAAGAGAGCAGATACTTTCCTTAAAGGGGCCTGGGAGTCAGCAGGAGGATGCTTAAGACCTACCATAGCGGCAGCCTGCACGTCACGGTCTTTAATGATCTGGGTTGATAACCTAGAGAAACAGCTCAGAGATGGGGTCCCCAGGAAAAAAATCTTAGACTCTATCCCTATAATTAGAGGAGCCGCGGCATTCCTAGCAGATTCTTCGGCCGACTCAATTAGATTAACATCTAAATCTGCAGCCCTGTCAAATGCAGCGCGTAGAACTCTATGGCTAAAAAGCTGGCCGGGGGACTTACAAACCAAGCAAAAACTCTGTTCCATTCCGTGTGAGGGCAAATTTCTTTTTGGAGAGACTCTGGACGATATCCTTCAAAAAGCAGGGGATAAAAAGAAAGGTTTTCCCATCCTAGCCCCAACATATAATAAGCGGCCCTTTCGGAATAGAAAATTCTTTAAAAGGAGACCGCCAAGGGATCAAACCCGATGGGATGACGGGAGGAGGAAAGATAGAGGGTTCCTTTTTGGTAACTCCCCTCGGGATAGAAACCCCCCCCCAAGTGACATCCTTCCCAGGGTGGGAGGGAGATTATCTCAATTCCTCCCGGCCTGGGAGAAAATATCGACCAGCCCTTGGATATTAAAATTGATACGAGACGGGCTTCACATAGACTTTCTATCCTTACCTCCACGAAACTGTCGTAACACCGCTGAGATCGTCTCCCCGACAACAAGAAGCCCTGGAACTAGAAATCGTGAAACTAATAGACAAAGCTGTCATCCAAGAGGTCCCCCCTCTGGAAAGAGGGAAGGGATTTTACTCTCCATTGTTCCTGGTTCCCAAACCAGACGGAACCTTCCGGACCATAATAAACTTATGGAAGTTGAATACTTATGTAAAAAACCAAAGATTCAAAATGGAGTCAATAAAGTCAACGATAAAAAATCTGTTTCCAAACTGCTTCATGATAGTTCTAGATCTCAGCGACGCGTATTATCACGTCCCCATCCACAATACCTCTCAGAAATTCCTCAGACTGGCGGTAGTCATGAAAGGACAGACAAGGGAATATCAATACAGGGCTCTTCCCTTTGGCATATCAATTGCACCCCGCATCTTCACCAAACTGGTGGCGGAGATGATGGCACATCTGAGAGAGGAAGATATCTTGATTATCCCATATCTAGACGATTTTCTGATTGTCAGCAATTCGGCCGAACTCTGTCGTCAGCAATGCGACAGGGTCATAGACACTTTAAAAAACTTGGGCTTGCTAGTGAACCTCCAAAAGTCAAAGCTGGAACCAACCAGGGTTCAAGAATTTTTGGGTCTCACCTTGGACTCAAATTCTCAAATGTGTTACCTTCCACAAGTGAAAAAACAAAAGATAATCCACTTAGTATCGGAAGCGCGTGCAAACCCTACCATGACCCTAAGGAAGGCGATGTCATTACTGGGGTCCCTCTCTGCTTGTCTCCCAGCAGTTCAGTGGGCACAGCTCCACACAAGACCACTCCAGTGGGACATTTTAAGGAACCAAAAACTACTGGGGGGGCGGTTAGAGAGTCGCATGTCTCTAGGTTTGCCCACTATTCGTTCCCTAGCTTGGTGGTTAAATCCCAGCAACTTATCAAAGGGGGTTCCCTGGATGATAGAGGCGTCTCAAATAGTCACCACAGACGCAAGTCCCACAGGGTGGGGAGCTCACCTAGACAACAAAGTTACTCAGGGGTTATGGACAATTCAGGAGCTCAAGTCTTCCTCAAATCACAAAGAACTGACAGCGGTAAATCATGCGTTACTGTTCTTTCTAAACGAGCTACAAGGACATCATGTCCGGGTATTCTCGGACAACCGAGTAGTGGTGGCTTACTTAAACCACCAGGGGGGAACCAGATCCCAAACCTTAATGAAAACCACCTCCGAAATTTTCAGCCTGGTTCAAAACAACTTTCTTTCCCTATCGGCCCTACACATAAAGGGAGTAGAAAACCAGAAAGCGGACTTCTTGAGTCGTACCCAATTAAGGCAGGGAGAGTGGTCTCTAAATCAGGGGATTTTCAACAAAATCACAGATCTATGGGGAGTCCCCGTGATAGACCTCTTTGCCAACTCTCACAACAGGAAGGTGGAAGCCTTCTGCTCCCTGGACTCCAGGGGGAACCCCCAGGCTGTGGATGCGTTCACAATTCCATGGACACAAACACTGGCATATGCGTTTCCCCCCACCATTCTCATTCCAGCAGTCCTGCGGAAGGTCAGGCAGGACAGATCCAGACTCATCCTAATAGCCCCCTTCTGGCCCAGGAGAGCCTGGTTCTCATGGCTGAGGATGCTATCAATCACCGATCCCTGGGTCCTTCCGGATCTTCCGGACCTCCTGTCTCCGGGACCGGTGTTCCACCCCCAGTCAGAGAATTTACATCTGACAGCATGGTATTTGAGAGGTCACTATTGAGGGAAAGAGGTTTTTCTGACAAATTAGTGTCCACTCTAATGAAAAGTAGAAAACCTGTAACTACAAAAATTTACGGTAAAACCTGGAAAAAATTCCTATCATCCTCGGGGGTAAGATTGCAGGACGGGGTCCCAATCACTGAAATACTAGAGTTTTTACAAAAAGGGTTAGACCTAGGCCTTTCAGTAAGTACATTAAAGGTACAAATAGCAGCTCTGGGAGCCCTATACTGTGAAAACATAGCCGCCAACCCTTGGGTAGTACGATTCGTCAAAGCAGCCGCAAGGTCTAAACCTGTAACTATACGGAGGTTACCATCTTGGGATTTGAACTTAGTATTGTCAGCCCTCACAGAATCCCCGTTCGAGCCTTTAGAATCTCTCCCTCTTAAGATTCTTTCACTTAAAACGGCTCTCCTAATAGCCCTGACTTCGGCCCGTAGAATAAGTGACCTCCAAGCCCTATCTGCAAACCATCCATTTACACAAATCCTGGATGATAGTTATACTAAAAACAGACCCTGCCTATTTGCCAAAAGTTGCATCCTCATTTCATAGATCTCAGGAAATAATACTTCCTTCTTTTTGTCCAGACCCTAGAAATAAGAAGGAAGAGAAATTCCACACACTAGATGTGAAACGGTGTCTAGCCCAATACCGTAAAATCACCCAGCAGCATAGGAAGGAAGGGTCTCTTTTTATCTGCTTCCAGGGGCCTAGAAAAGGACTCAAAGCTTCTAAAGGCACTATTGCTCGATGGGTGACAGACGCAATAGCCTTGGCGTACTCATCCACCGGAAACGCTGTTCCAGAGGGACTGAAGGCCCACTCTACGAGGGCTATGGCGACCTCCTGGGCCGAAAGGTCGGAGGTACCATTAGATCAAATCTGTAAAGCGGCCACCTGGTCATCACCTTCAACCTTTTTCAGACACTACCGCTTAGACCTAGCCTCTTCATCTGACCTGACCTTCGGAAGAAGGGTTCTACAGGCTGTGGTCCCTCCCTAAGCAATATCTCTGAAATTCTCTCTGGTAGTGCTGTCATGGGCGACTGAGAAAGTCATAGTTACTCACCGATAACGGTGTTTCTCAGAGCCCATGACAGCACCTGCTTATTCCCCCCCCTCATCACGTGTGCGGTGAGCACATTATTTTGTGTGAAGTGGTTTTCCATATAGACACGGTGTTTACTCGTTAAGCAATATGATAAAATTGTATATTTTTTGTTGTTGTTGTGACTAACCTGGAGGACCTCCGATGCTCTGTAAACAAAACTGATGCAGGGGAGAGGTACCGCCCTTTTATCCTGTAGGTTTCCTGTCCCTGAAGGGCGGATCCCCTCTCTCTGGTAGTGCTCTCATGGGCTCTGAGAAACACCGTTATCGGTGAGTAACTATGACTTTTCACCTTCATGACTAGGCCAAATTTTACAACTCTGACCAGTGTCATTTTTTTGTGGCAACTTTGGAACACTTCAATAGATCCCACTGATTGAGAGATTTTTTTCTTGTGACATATTGCACTTTATGATAGTGGTAAAATTTGTTCAATATAACTTGTTTGTGAAAATATCAGAAATTTGGTGAAAATTTTCTAATTAAATTTCGCAATTTTCAAAACTTTAATTTTTATGTTCTTAAACCAGAGAGATATGTCACACAAAATAGTTAATAAATAACATTTACAACATGTCTACTTTACATTAGCACAATTTTTTAAACATTGTTTGTTTGTAAGTTATAAGGGTTAAAAGTTCATCAGCAATTTCTCCTTTTTCCAACAAAATTTGCAAAACTTTTTTTTAGTGAACCTTTATGTAGTAACTGGGGGGCCTATATGACAGAAATTACAAGAATTAATGCAATGTGGAAGGAAAAAATGAACATTTTATTTATTTTCACAAACCTTTTCCTTTAGCCCCCATTTTTTTTTATTTTCACAAGGGTAACAGGAAATAATGGACACCAAAATGTGCTGCACAATTTCTCTTGAGTACGCCGATACCCCATATGTGGGGGAAAACTATTGTTTGTGCACATGGCAGGGTTTGGACGGTATCGAGCACTGTTTGACTTTTAAAGGAAATATGTCTTAAATCTAGATGCTAGATGCTATGTCCTGTTTGGAGAGCCCCCATAGTTCTTAAACAGTGGAAACCCCCCACAAGTGAATCCATTTTGCAAATTAGACCCCAAAACGAATTTATGTAGACATGTGGTGAGCACCTTGAAACCACAGGTGCTTCACAGAAGTTTATATCATTGAGCCGAGAAAATTTAAAAATCATATTTTTCCCACAAAAATGTTTTAACCCCAAATCTAGCATTTTCACAAGGGTAACAGGAGAAAATGAACTGTTCAATTTATTGTGCAATTTCTCCTGAGTACGCCAATACTCCAAATGTAGAGGAAAACTACTGTTTGGGCGCATGGCAGAGCTCAGAAAGTGAGAAGCGCCATTTGACTTGAACTATGAACGCGAAACTGTCTGGAATCATTAGTGGACACCATGTCCCGTTTGGAAAGCCCCTGATGTGTCTAAAGAGAGAAACCACCCCATTTTGGAAATTAAATCCCACAACTAACCTATCTAGATGTTTGGCGAACATGTTGAACCCCAGGGGCCTACACAGAATTTTATAACATTGAGCTGTAAAAAAAAAAATAATAATTTGTCCCATACAAATGTTCTCTTAACCATATATTTTTTTAATTTTCACAAAGATTAACGAGAAATTGCAGCATTAACAATTGTGCAATTTCTTGAGAGTATGCCATTACCCCATATGTAACTCTTGTTTGGGCGCAAGGCAGTGAAGACAGGAGCGCCATTTGACTTTTTGAATGCAAAATCACCAGGCCCAAAAGCTGGCAAAAAACATAAATTTAGGGGCAGACACCAGGAAAGTGGCTGCAATTCACCCACAGTACAAACTTTAGAATGGCACTGCAGCAATCAGCCAGGCATGAGGTACCTGGGTCTGGGACAGCATTTACAGCTTTCAATTGAATGTCAAATAAGACGAGGTTGGTGAGGGATCGGTGTAGGTCGCTGCGATGGGAGCCCTGATACTACATGCAACAACCTGCCTTCATGCTCCACCACACTCAGGTGGCACAAATATCAGTTTTGTAGACTAATATTGTCAGAAAAATCTAAGGATCGTAACACGGGTACTTGACTGTTGTGAATTCCGCTCTTGGGCTCCCTCCGGTGGTTGTAAGTGGCACTTTTGTGAGTTCTGCTCTTGGGCTCCCTCCTGTGGTTTTGAGTGGAATGGCTGCTTCTTGGATTTAGCATCAGCAGCTGCTTCCACTGATCATCTTTCTGGCTCGGCTATTTTAGTCTGGCCTTATCCCTCAGACAATGCCAGTTGTCAATTGTTCCTGCTTGGAGTCACAGCTCTTTTGTATTTCCCTGACACGCTGACCAGTTCAGCAAAGATAAGTCCTTTCTTGTCCTTTTGCAGTCCACTTGTTGTGGACTTGATTGTTCAGCACATTCTATGTTTTTTTTCTTAGTCCAGCTTATCAGTATGGATCTATTCAGCTAAGCTGGAAGGTCTGGGCAGCAGATTTTGCCCTCCACACCTTTAGTCAGGTGTGGAGATTTTTGTATTCTCTGCGGTGGACTTTTTCTAGTTTTTATTACTGACCACACAGTGTTCTGTCCTGTACTATCTGTCTAGCTAGAATTTACCTCCTTTGCTACATCTTGTTTCATTCTACGTATGTCATTTCCCTCTCCACTCACAGTCATTATTTGTGGGGGGCTGTCCTATCCTTTGGGGATTTTCTCTGAGGCAAGATAGCTTTCCTGTTTCTACCTTTAGGGGTAGTTAGTTCTTAGGCTGTGACGAGGTGTCTAGGGAGTGACCAGGAACTGCGGTCAGTATAGTTACCTGTTATGACCCCAGTGGACAGGGTCTCAGAGGAACGTGTAAGTCTGCGAGATTCAAAAATCCAGCTCATAGGGCTGTGGTAACTGGGTTGACCAAATAGCTATTCCTAACGCCAACACTAGAAGTAGCCGGGGATCATGCCTACGGTGATCGCTAGATGACTCGCGCCAGCCGGAGAATCTAACTACCCCTAGGAGAAGAAAACAAAGACCTCTCTTGCCTCCAGAGAAAGGGACCCCAAAGCAAGATACAAGCCCCCCACAAATAATAACGGTGAGGTAAGAGGAAATGACAAACACAGAAATGAACCAGGTTCAGCAAAGAGAGGCCAGCTTACTAATAGCAGAATATAGCAAGATAACTTATCTGGTCAACAAAAACCCTATAAAAATCCACGCTGGAGATTCAAGAACCCCCGAACCGTCTAACGGTCCGGGGGGAGAACACCAGCCCCCTAGAGCTTCCAGCAAAGGTCAGGATACAGATTGGAACAAGCTGGACAAAAATACCAAACAAAACAAAAGCAAAAAGCAAGGAAGCAGACTTAGCTTGAAATACAGGAACCAGGATCATAGGACAAGAGCACAACAGATTAGCTCTGATTTCAACGATGCCAGGCATTGAACTGAAGGTCCAGGGAGCTTATATAGCAACGCCCCTGAACTAACGGCCCAGGTGAGGATATAGGAAAAGACAGAAGCTCCAGAGTCAAATCACTAATGACCACTAGAGGGAGCAAAAAGCAAAATCACAACAGTACCCCCCCCCTTAGTGAGGGGTCACCGAACCCTCACCACGACCACCAGGGCGATCAGGACGAGCGGCGTGAAAGGCACGAACTAAATCGGCCGCATGAACATCAGAGGCGACCACCCAGGAATTATCTTCCTGACCATAGCCCTTCCACTTGACCAGGTACTGAAGCCTCCGCCTGGAGAGACGAGAATCCAAGATCTTCTCCACCACGTACTCCAACTCGCCCTCAACCAACACCGGAGCAGGAGGCTCAGCAGAAGGAACCACAGGCACAACGTACCGCCGCAACAAGGACCTATGAAACACGTTGTGGATAGCAAACGACACAGGAAGATCCAGGCGAAAGGATACAGGATTAAGGATTTCCAATATCTTGTAAGGACCAATAAAACGAGGTTTAAATTTGGGAGAGGAAACCTTCATAGGAACAAAGCGGGAAGAAAGCCACACCAAATTCCCAACACGTAGTCGGGGACCCACACCGCGGCGGCGGTTGGCAAAGCGCTGAGCCCTCTCCTGTGACAACTTCAAGTTGTCCACCACAAGATTCCAGATCCGCTGCAACCTATCCACCACAGAATCCACCCCAGGGCAGTCAGAAGGTTCCACATGACCCGAAGAAAAACGAGGGTGGAAACCAGAGTTGCAGAAAAACGGCGAAACCAAGGTGGCGGAACTAGCCCGATTATTAAGGGCAAACTAAACTCAGCCAACGGCAAGAAGGTCACCCAATCGTCCTGATCAGCAGAGACAAAACACCTCAAATAAGCCTCCAAAGTCTGATTAGTTCGCTCCGTCTGTCCATTAGTCTGAGGATGGAAAGCAGACGAAAACGACAAGTCAATGCCCATCCTACTACAAAAGGATCGCCAGAATCTGGAAACGAACTGGCATCCTCTGTCTGACACAATATTCTCAGGGATGCCGTGCAAACGAACCACGTTCTGGAAAAACACAGGAACCAGATCGGAAGAGGAAGGCAGCTTAGGCAAAGGAACCAAATGGACCATCTTGGAGAAGCGATCACATATCACCCAGATAACAGACATGCCTTGAGACACCGGAAGATCAGAAATGAAATCCATGGAGATATGTGTCCAAGGTCTCTTAGGGACAGGCAAGGGCAAGAGCAACCCGCTGGCACGAGAACAGCAAGGCTTAGCTCGAGCACAAGTCCCACAGGACTGTACAAATGACCGCACATCCCTAGACAAGGAAGGCCACCAAAAGGATCTGGCCACCAGATCTCTGGTGCCAAAAATTCCTGGGTGACCTGCCAACACCGAGGAATGAACCTCGGGAATGACTCTGCTGGTCCACTTATCAGGCACAAACAGTCTGTCAGGTGGACAAGAATCAGGCCTATCAGCCTGAAATCTCTGTAACACACGTCGCAGATCTGGAGAAATAGCTGACAAGATAATACCATCCTTAAGAATACCAACAGGTTCAGCGACTCCAGGAGCATCAGGCACAAAGCTCCTGGAAAGAGCATCGGCCTTCACATTTTTTGAACCTGGTAAATACGAAACAACAAAGTCAAAACGGGAGAAAAACAATGACCAGTGGGCCTGTCTAGGATTCAGGCGTTTAGCAGACTCGAGATACATCAGATTTTTGTGATCAGTCAAGACCACCACACGATGCTTAGCACCCTCGAGCCAATGACGCCACTCCTCAAATGCCCATTTCATGGCCAACAACTCCCGATTGCCCACATCATAATTTCGCTCCGCAGGTGAAAACTTCCTAGAGAAAAAGGCACAAGGTCTCATAACAGAGCAACCAGGGCCTCTCTGCGACAAAACGGCCCCTGCTCCAATCTCTGAAGCATCCACCTCAACCTGAAAGGGAAGCGAGACATCAGGCTGGCACAAAACAGGCGCCGAAGTAAACCGACGTTTCAACTCCTGGAAAGCCTCCACGGCAGCAGGAGCCCAATTAACCACATCGGAGCCCTTCTTGGTCATATCCGTCAAAGGTTTCACAATGCTAGAAAAGTTAGCGATAAAACGACGGTAGAAGTTAGCGAAACCCAAGAACTTCTGAAGACTCTTAACTGACGAGGGCTGAGTCCAATCAAGAATAGCTCGGACCTTGACTGGGTCCATCTCCACAGCAGAAGGGGAAAAAATGAACCCCAAAAAGGGAACCTTCTGTACACCAAAAAGACACTTTGAGCCCTTGACAAACAAAGAATTTTCACGCAAAATTTTAAAGACCATCCTGACCTGCTCCACATGCGAGTCCCAATTATCAGAAAAAAACAGAATATCATCCAGATAAACGATCAAAAGTTTATCCAGATAGTTCCGGAAAATGTCATGCATAAAGGACTGAAAAACTGAAGGGGCATTAGAGAGCCCAAAAGGCATCACCAAGTACTCAACATGACCTTCAGGCGTATTGAATGCGGTTTTCCATTCATCCCCTTGCTTAATGCGCACAAGGTTGTACGCACCACGAAGGTCTATCTTGGTAAACCACTTGGCACCTTTAATCCGGGCAAACAAGTCAGACAACAGCGGCAAAGGATACTGAAATCTGACAGTGATCTTATTTAAAAGCCGATAGTCAATACAAGGCCTCAAAGATCCGTCCTTTTTAGCCACAAAAAAGAATCCCGCACCAAGAGGGGAAGAAGACGGACGGATGTGTCCTTTCTCCAGAGACTCCTTGATATATGAACGCATAGCGGTATGTTCAGGTATCGACAGATTAAACAGTCTTCCCTTAGGAAATTTACTGCCTGGAATCAAATCTATTGCACAGTCACATTCCCTATGAGGAGGCAATGCACTGGACCTGGACTCGCTAAAGACATCCTGATAATCAGACAAATACTCCGGAACTTCCGAAGGCGTAGAAGAAGCAATAGACACAGGCAGGGAATCCTCATGAATACCACGACAGCCCCAACTAGACACTGACATAGCCATCCAGTCAAGGACTGGATTATGGGTCTGTAACCATGGCAAACCCAAAACAACCAAATCATGCATTTTATGTAGAACGAGAAAACGTATCACCTCGCGGTGTTCAGGAGTCATGCACATGGTAACCTGTGTCCAATACTGCGGTTTATTTTCTGCTAATGGCGTAGCATCAATACCCCTAAGAGGGATAGGATTTTCTAATGGTTCAAGAATAAAACCACAGCGCTTAGCAAATGAGACATCCATGAGACTCAGGGCAGCACCTGAATCTACAAACGCCATGACAGGATAAGATGACAGTGAGCAAATCAAAGTTACAGACAGAATAAACTTAGGATGCAAATTACCAACGGTGACAGGACTAACAACCTTAGATATACGTTTAGAGCATGCTGAGATAACATGTGTAGAATCACCACAGTAGTAGCACAAGCCATTCCGGCGTCTATGAATTTTCCTCTCATTTCTAGTCAGGATTCTATCACATTGCATCAAATCAGGTGTCCGTTCAGACAACACCATGAGGGAATTTGCGGTTTTTCTATCACATTGCATCACATCAGGTGTCTGTTCAGACAACAACATGAGGGAATTTGCGGTTTTGCGCTCCCGCAACCGCCGGTCAATTTGAATAGCCAGGGACATGGTATCATTCAGACCTGTGGGAATGGGAAAACCCACCATAACATTCTTAATGGCCTCAGAAAGGCCATTTCTAAAATTAGCGGCCAGTGCACACTCGTTCCAATATGTAAGCACGGACCATTTCCGAAATTTTTGGCAATACACCTCAGCCTCGTCCTGGCCCTGAGACATAGCCAGCAAGGCTTTCTCTGCCTGAATCTCAAGATTGGGTTCCTCATAAAGTAAACCGAGCGCCAGAAAAAACGCATCAATATCAGCCAATGCCGGATCTCCTGGCGCCAACGAAAAAGCCCAATCTTGAGGGTCACCCCGTAAGAATGAAATAACAATTTTTACTTGTTGAGCAGAGTCTCCAGACGAACAAGGTTTCAGGGACAAAAACAATTTACAATTATTCCTGAAATTCCTAAACTTAAATCGGTCTCCTGAAAACAGTTCAGGAATCGGAATCTTGGGTTCAGACCTAGGATTTCTGGTAACATAATCTTGTATACCCTGCACACGAGCGGCAAGCTGGTCCACACTTGTAATCAAGGTCTGGACATTCATGTCTGCAGCAAGCTTAAGCCACTCTGAGGTAAAGGGGAAAAGAAAAAAAAAAAAAATGAGAGAGGGAAAAAAAAACCTCAAAATTTTCTTTCTTATAATCCCACTTCTGCAATGCATTAAACATTTAATACTGGCCTGGCATACTGTTATGACCCCAGTGGACAGGGTCTCAGAGGAACGTGTAAGTCTGCGAGATTCAAAAATCCAGCTCATAGGGCTGTGGTAACTGGGTTGACCAAATAGCTATTCCTAACGCCAACACTAGAAGTAGCCGGGGATCATGCCTACGGTGATCGCTAGATGACTCGCGCCAGCCGGAGAATCTAACTACCCCTAGGAGAAGAAAACAAAGACCTCTCTTGCCTCCAGAGAAAGGGACCCCAAAGCAAGATACAAGCCCCCCACAAATAATAACGGTGAGGTAAGAGGAAATGACAAACACAGAAATGAACCAGGTTCAGCAAAGAGAGGCCAACTTACTAATAGCAGAATATAGCAAGATAACTTATCTGGTCAACAAAAACCCTATAAAAATCCACGCTGGAGATTCAAGAACCCCCGAACCGTCTAACGGTCCGGGGGGAGAACACCAGCCCCCTAGAGCTTCCAGCAAAGGTCAGGATACAGATTGGAACAAGCTGGACAAAAATACCAAACAAAACAAAAGCAAAAAGCAAGGAAGCAGACTTAGCTTGAAATACAGGAACCAGGATCATAGGACAAGAGCACAACAGATTAGCTCTGATTTCAACGATGCCAGGCATTGAACTGAAGGTCCAGGGAGCTTATATAGCAACGCCCCTGAACTAACGGCCCAGGTGAGGATATAGGAAAAGACAGAAGCTCCAGAGTCAAATCACTAATGACCACTAGAGGGAGCAAAAAGCAAAATCACAACAGTTACCACCTTCTCAGAGCTAGTCACATGTCGCTCCTAAATCACCAGTCCGTAACAGTTGACTCTAAGGTCATGAAGGCCAAACTGTCTTGGAGGCCTACTGCTACAGGCAATATGCATGAAGGAGACCCAATCAGGAGTGTTAACATTGTCAAAAATTAGTGGCAGACTCCGGCAAAGTGACATCCGTTTCACTGGAGAAGAAATAGTAGAAATAGTATAAGGCCGGCGTCACACTCAGCGTATGTAAATACGGTCCGTTTATTACGGGCGTAATATGCAGAAATGTTCCAAAAATAGTGATCCGTATGTCATCCGTAGTTAGGGTGTGTCAGCGTATTTTGCGCATGGCATCCTCCGTATGTAATCCGTATGGCACCCGTACTGCGATATTTTCTCGCAGGCTTGCAAAACCGACATCTAGCGGATTTGTGCTCAAATGTTCGTTAAAACATATATATACAGTGTGTGTATATATATATATATATATATATATATATATATATATATATATATATATATATATATATATATATATATATATATATACAGTATTTATATTTAATTCAGCGCGATATATGTGAAAAGCCGGTAATTCAATTACCAAACCCGACATGATATGAGACATGGTTTACATGCAGTAAACCATCTCATATCCCTTTTTTTTTTTTTTTTTGCATATTCCACACTACTAATGTTAGTAGTGTGTATGTGCAAAACTTGGGCGCTGTAGCTTGTAAAATAAAGGGTTAAATGGCGGAAAAAATTGGCGTGGGCTCCCGCGCAATTTTCTCCGCCAGAGTGGTAAAGCCAGTGACCGAGGGCAGATATTAATAGCCTAGAGAGGGTCCATGGTTATTGGCCCCCCCTGGCTACAAACATCTGCCCCCAGCCACCCCAGAAAAGGCACATCTGGAAGATGCGCCTATTCTAGCACTTGGCCACTCTCTTCCCACTCCCATGTAGTGGTGGGATATGGGGTAATGAAGGGTTAATGTCACCTTGCTATTGTAAGGTGACATTAAGCCAGTTTAATAATGGAGAGGCGTCAATTATGACACCTATCCATTATTAATCCAATAGTACGAAATGGTTAATAAAACACACACACATTATTACAAAGTATTTTAATGAAATAAAGACACAGGTTGTTGTAATATTTTATTATACTGGTAATCCACCTGAAGACCCTCATTCTGTAACAAAGGAAAAATAAAAATACAACCATATTCCATGCCTTCCGTCGTTATGTCCCATGAAGTAAATCCATCTGAAGGGGTTAAATCATTTTACAGCCAGGAGCTTTGTTAATGCACTCGCTCGTGCCTGTAAAACCCCGGGTACTGAATGGAAAGCAGGGTGATTTGTAGTTACCTTGAGTTGCAGTGAGGCACCCTCTGCTGGATGCCCCCCAGCAAAGGGCGCCTCACTGCAACTCAAGGTAACTACAAATCACCCTGCTTTCCATTCAGTACCCGGGGTTTTACAGGCACGAGCAAGTGCATTAACAAAGCTCCTGGCTGTAAAATGATTTAACCCCTTCAGATGGATTTACATCATGGGACATAACGACGGAAGGTATGGAATATTGTTTGTTTTTTAAACTTTTTTTCAGGATGATGGTCTTCAGGTGGATTAAGAGTCTAATAAAATATTACAACACCCTGTGTCTTTATTTCATTAAAATACTTTGTAATCGTGTGTGTTTTATTAACCATTTAGTACTATTGGATTAATAATGGATAGGTGTCATAATTGACGCCTCTCCATTATTAATCTGGCTTAATGTCACCTTACAATAGCAAGGTGACATTAACCCTTCATTACCCCAGTGAGAAGAGAGTGGCCAAGTGCTAGAATAGGCGCATCTTCCAGATGTGCCTTTTCTGGGGTGGCTGGGGGCAGATGTTTGTAGCCAGGGGGGCCAATAACCATGGACCCTCTCTAGGCTATTAATATCTGCCCTCAGTCACTGGCTTTACCACTCTGGCGGAGAAAATTGCGCGGGAGCCCACGCCAATTTTTTCCGCCATTTAACCCTTTATTTTAGCAGCTACAGCACCCAAATTTTGCACATATACACTACTAACATTAGTATTGTGGAATATGCAAAAAAAAAGGATATGAGATGGTTTACTGTATGTAAACCATGTCTCATATCATGTCGGGTTTGGGAAGGAGAAATGAAAAGCCGGCAATTGAATTACCGGCTTTTCACTAACACCGCTGCATATTTCTCGTAAGTCACACTGCTGGTCCTTGTGGAATCCGTATTTTTCTCGCCCCCATAGACTTTCATTGGCGATTTTGTTGCGCAATACGGTGACAAACGCAGCATGCTGCGATTTTCTACGGCCGTACAAGACCGTATATTACGGATGCGTAATATACGGCAGATAGGAGCTGGGCCATAGAGATTCATTGGGCCGTGTGTAATGTGTATTTTATGGACGTAGTTTATGCGCTCATACGTCCGTAAAACTCGCCAGTGTGAGGCCGGCCTAAGAGGGACCGATACGTCTTCCACTACAGCCAACCCAGCTGATGGACACTCAACCAGGAGTCTTCACATTTCCACAAATTAGTGTAGTTAACATCATCATCAGCAGCAACAGAAGCCCTACTAACCCCTTCATGACCAGAGGTATTTTCATTTTTGCATTTTCACTTTTTGCTCCCCTTATTCCCAAAGCCATAACTTTTTTTTATTTTTCCGTCAATATGGCCATGTGAGGGCTTGATATTTTGTGGGATAAGTCGTTCTTTTCAATGACACTATTGGTTTTACCATGCCGTGTACTAGAAAATGGGGAAAAATTTAAAGTGCGGTGAAATTGCAAAAAAAGTGCAATCCCACACTTGTCTTTTGTTTGGCTTTTTTGCTAGGTTCAATAAATGTTAAAACTGACCTGCCATTATGATTCTCCAGGTCATTACGAGTTCATAGACACCAAACATGTCTAGCTTCTTTATTATCTAAGTGGTGAGAAAAATTTTTTAACTTTGTTTAAAAAAAAAATGCCAAAAAAGCCATTTTTTTGTGATCTCGAGTCCGGTTAGGGCTTATTTTTTGCAAACCGAGCTGACGTTTTTATTGATACCATTTTGGTGCAGATACGATCTTTTTATCGCTCGTTATTGCATTTTAATGCAATATCGCGGCGTCCAAATACACGTAACTCTGTAACTTGCTGTTTAGCAATTAGGTTAATCTTTTTTTTTTATTGATTAATCGGGCGATTCTGAAAGTGTCGATGCCAAATATGTGTATGTTTGATTTCTTTTTTGTTTTACTTTGAATTGGGAAAAAGGGGCGTGATTTGAGCTTTTATTTTTGGTTTTTTTAAATATTTTTAAAAACACTTTTTTTTACTTTTGACCTGCTTCAATAGTCCCCATGAGAGACAAGAAGCTGCCATAGCCGGATCAGCTATGCTACATAAGGGCAATGATCACATCACTTGCATGCAGCAGATTTACTCAATTGCTATGAACGCCGACCAAGAGGTCGTGCTCATAGCAAGCCAGCAGTGACAACCATAGAGGTCTGCAGGAGACCTCTGTTTGTCATGACAACCCATCGGTGACCTGCGATCACGTGATAGGGGTCACTGATGGACAGACTTACCGGAAGCACGTGTTAAATGCCGCTGTCCGAGTAAACGGGTTACCGAGGGACGTTCTCTATTTCTCCCACGGCTCTTAGAGGCACATGTCAGCTGTTCAAAACAGCTGACGTGTGCCACAAAAAATGTGGGCTCAGCACTGGAGCCCACATCAAAGGGAGGGTGTCCGACATTGGCATACATTTATGCCCAATGTTGGAAAGAGGCTAAAGATGTCACAGATGGCAATTACGCAAGATCAATGCAGCGTACTAAAAAATTAGTTACAAACGCCAACAAAGTGGCATCAATTTCACTAGAGGAGAAATAGTATACTAAGGACTAACACCTCTTCCACTACACCCAACCCAGCAGATGGACACCCAACCAAGAGCGTTCACATGACCACAAATCAGTGTTAACATCTGCAGCAGCAGCAACAGCAGGCACTGAAGCACCACGAAAGATATCACAGATGGCAATTACGCAAGATCAATGCAGCACACTAAAAACTACAACATTCACAAGTCAGTACAGTCTGCGATTGGGGTGGAAAAGTCCTTGGAGATTCATGACTTGTTCATCTTGATGAGTTAGGTGGTCTTCACTTTTGTGGCACAACTGGCTGCGCTTATGTATCAGGACACGACCAGCAGCAGCGCTGAAGACAAGTTCTGAGAGAACGCTGGCTGCTGGGCATGATAAAACCTCCAAGGTGGGAGAAGCGAGCTCAGGTCACTCATTTGAAGAACAAAATGTACAACCCCTGGCAAAAATTATGGAATCACCGGCCTTGGAGGATGTTCATTCAGTTGTTTAATTTTGTAGAAAAAAAGCCGATCACAGACATGGCACAAAACTAAAGTCATTTCATCTGGCAACTTTCTGGCTTTAAGAAACACTAAAAGAAATCAAGAACAAAAATGTGGTAGTCAGTAATGGTTACTTTTATTAACCAAGCATAGGGGGAAAATTATGGAATTACTCAATTCTGAGGAAAAAATTATGGAATCATGAAAAACAAACCAAAAAACCCTCCCACACATCGCTAGTATTTTGCTGCACCACCTCTTGCAGTCTCTGGGGCCTGGACTTAATGAGGGTCACACAGGACTCTTCTTCATCAATCTGGCTCCAACTTTCTCTGATTGCTGCAGATCAGCTTTGCAGGTTGGAGCCTTGTCATGGACCATTTTCTTCAACTTCCACCAAAGATTTTCAATTGGATTGAGATCCGGACTATTTGCAGGCCATGACATTGACCTTATGTGTCTATTTTCCAGGAATGCTTTCTGTTTTTTTTTTTTTGATCAATTGTTTGCTAAATGTCTCATTTTGAAATACAGTTTGAGATCAATATGTGCATGTGCACTTTATGTATTGTGTTCTGGCCATAAGCGGCGCTGGCTTCTCCCCTTTTTTAATTTGTACAATGATTTGACACCATTTAGCTGCCAAAAAATATTTAGCTACAGTTCAGATATTTAACACTGTGTTTTGTCCGTCACACGGATCGCATATCTTTGCGCTAAAATGGTTCCATATCAGTCCTCCATAGAATTTTTTTTGTTATGTCATAGCCTCCTTATTTACACTATTTTGGTGGCAAAAATAAATAAATACAGGCCACATATTGAACAGTGTGGTATCTCTGTCAAACGCCTCCTCTATCTGTGGGCTAAAAATTATGGCATTTGATATCTCCATTGAACTGGTTTTGCTGAGTCTTACCCTAGTTATTAACAGTTTTGTAAAAAAAAAAGTTGTTACCTACAGTCCAGATGTTTTAAACTGTGCTTTTTATGCACACTGATCACATAAGTTTGCTCCAAATTCAGCCATTTGTGGTGAACGTGGAAAATATTGTAGTCCATTTTAAAATGGGCAAGGCCCGTGGAAAGGGACGGAAGTGGATGTGATGCTGATGGTGCATGCAGAGGCCGAGGCCGTGGGCAAACTGAAATTGGGCCACAACAAACACCCACATCTTCTCTTTCGACCTTCCTGTCCCAATTACTAGAGGACCACAGCACACCACTATTGAAGCCAGAGCAGTGTGAAAAGGTTGTTGGTTGGATAGCGGATAATGCTTCCAGTCACAGCCACCACCACCACTATGTCTTCCACACAGTCAAATCTGAGTAGCCGTGAGTCTGGATGGCATATTACTCACTCTGATCCTCCTTCCTCCCACCATGCTGAGTGCCCAGAGACAACTGAACCCACACTTGGACACTCCAAAGAGCTGTTCACTTTTCCATTTATAGATTTGGGCCTCTCACCCGGTGGTGGATGATATAGTGCCATCCCGGCATTACAAAAGAACATGCCCCATAGCATTACCAGTGCCCTCAACAATGTTGTTACTGGGAAAGTCCACCTAACAACGGACACGTGGACAAGTGCTTGTGGACAGGTATGGTACATCTCACTGTCGAAATACTGGGTTAACATAGTGGAAGCCGGGATTCATTCGGACCTTGGGATGGAACACGTCCTCCTGACACCGAAGATTGCGGACCCTACATTAATCAGGGTTGCCCCCACAGTCTACAGCTCCTGCACCTCCTCCTCCTCCGCCTTCATCTCTGAAATGAGCACATCAGTCACAAACTTGGACCCGTAGAAGCACAATAGAGCACGATATGGCCGTTGTCTTTGCACTCTCCAGCCCCCCACCTGAATGAGTTGTTTTAAATCATTTTTGGACCAATAAAGTTTGTATTTTATTCCGGTGAGTGGCACCTCTTTTCTTTTCACTTGGATTATGTACTTTGTTCTGGTGTGCACCTAAAGGAAAAATGTTTACGCTTGCGGTAATTTTGTTCAGCTGATGGTGTTGGCTCCGTCGATTGCTGGTGGTGCTCGGCTCCCTCTACTATTGTCACACACGTACCATGCCTGACCCATGTGCTTAACCTCGTCATTCAATGGTTTCTCAAAAGCTACCCGGAGCTGCCAGATCGGCTTGCTTGTGAAAGTACGCCGCCTGTGTGCCCATTTTTAGAAAGTCATCTACAGCTTCCGCCACCCTTGACGTGCTTCAGCAGCGTTTGTAGCTTCTGGATCCACAACTCATATGTGATGTCCCCACGTGTTGGAACTCTACACTGCATATGTTGGAAAGGATTTGTGAGCAGAAGAAGGCAGTTGTTGACTACCAACATCAAAAAGGCCATCGTTATTCAGTTCAGACTCCACACATGAGACCTCAGGAGTGGATATGGATGTCAGACATATGTACCATCCTACAAAACTTTGAGGACTCCACCAAGATGGTGAGCGGCGATGATGCCATAACTTGCGTCACCATCCCACTTCTCTGCATTCTGAAAAGCTCTCTGCTCACAATGAAAGAGGATGCATGGCAGGCGGAGCACGAGGACATGGAGCAAGGAACCATACAGGGTGATTATGCACAGCCCAGCCTCATGTCATCCCAATGTAGATTGGTAGGCAATGAGGAGGAGGAACAGGAGCTACTTTCATGCGCTATAGATAGTACTACAAGCACAACTGTCATACCGTCTGTTTAGCGTGGATGGCATAAGGACAGCATGGTCAGTTGTCCTGTTGGTGAGTGTTGTGAATTCTGCTCTTGAGCTCCCTCCGGTGGTTGTAAGTGGTAGTGCTGCTCCTTTGGATCTCAGCAGTCATCAGGTGCTTTCACTTACTACCAATTCTGACTGGGCTATTTATTCTGGCTAGATCCTTTAGTCAGTGCCAGTTGTCCATTGTTTCTTGGAGGATTCACATCTCTGCTTGGTTTCTCCTGCTAGACTGTCCAAGTCATCAAAGATAAGTCCTGGCTTTGTTTTTGCAGTCCACTTGCTGTGGACCTTATAGCTCAGTGCATTTCTATGTTTTTTCTTGTCCAGCTTTGTCTGTGTAAGGATTTATTCAGCCAAGCTGGAAGCTCTGGAGATGCAGAGTTACCCTCCATGCCTTTAGTTAGGTGTGGAGATTTTTGTATTCTCTGTGGTGGATATTTTGTAGCATTTTAATACTGACCGCACAGTACTCTGTCCTGTCCTTTCTTTTTAGCTAGCTTGGCCTCCTTTGCTAAATTCTGTTTTCAGTCTGCGTATGTAATTTCCCTCTCCTCTCACAGTCAATATTTGTGGGGGGCTGTCTATCCTTTGGGGATTTTCTCTGAGGCAAGATAGTTTTCCCGTTTCTTTCTTTAGGGGTAATTAGTCCTCAGGCTGTGACGAGGTGTCTAGGGATTGACAGGAACATCCCACGGCTACTTCTAGTTGCGGTGTTAAGTTCAGGGTCTGCGGTCAGTATAGAGGCCACCTTCTCCAGAGCTCGTCCATGCTGTTACTAGGCCACCAGATCATAACAGGTGAGGACACGGAAGTCTTGCCTGTTAGCAGTCTGGCACACATGGCTGACTTTGTGTTGCTCTGCCTTTCACCTAACCCTCACATTATGAAAATTTTCAGTGACACTCATTACTGGCTGGTGACACTTCTAGACCCATGCTACAAGGAGAACTTTCAATCTCTTCTTCCAGAGTCAGACAGGTGTACTAAAATGGTGCAGTACCAGAGGGCCCTTGTTGCAGAATTATTTAAAAAAATTCCCATCTGAAAATGCAGGCGTTGGACATCACAGTTCGTTGGACAACCAAGGAGTACAGGCGAGAGAGACACAACTCCATTTCCGCAGAGGCATGGGAACACTGGCAAACTTCTGGGAGAGTTTTCTCAGACCCTCCGATCGCCTGGGCCCAGAGACGTGGGGTACTGTCACTAGGAGTGCAAAGTTTGGGAACATGCTGATGGAGTACCTAGCTTACCGTACAAACGTCCACCGTGATTCCTCTGTGCCTTTTAATTATTGGGTATCCAAGCTGGACACGAGGCATGAACTGGCTCTCTACGCCTTGGAGGTCCTGGCCTGCCCTGCAGCTAGTTTCAGAGCGGGTTTTTAGTTATGCTGGGGGAATTATAACTGATAAGCGAATCCTCCTGTCAGCTGAAAATGCTGACAGCACTTGTTCATTTTTATAAGAGTCAGCCTGTTTTGGGCCAGACTTCTCTACACAACCGAATGATAACAGCGAAACATAACCTCCAATACAGTGTCTTTTTTTTGTGGAGGTGTATTCCCATGCACCTCTTCACACCCACACATGGATATACGCTTCCTGATTTGGGCTATTTGGTATTATCCTCCTCCTTCTCCTCATCCTCATCATCCACTACCACTAGAACACTAGGGTGAGCGTGTTCCATGATGCTACAGCCACACTAGTTTTTTGCAAGGGTGTTTAAGATGCCCATACATTTTTTTTTTTTTTTTTTAATTATGTACCCCCCAGGGGGGAATGTTTGTCAGCCCTTACACTTAGTGTATGGGCATTCCAAGTATAGGAGACCCGCTCCTTTTAAATTGGGAAAATATTCATAGGAGGACATCCTCAACGTCTCTTCAGGCACAACCACTAGAACATGAGTGTGAACGTATTCCGTGATGCAACAGCCACTCTAGTTTTTGGCAAGGGTGTTTATGATGCCCATAAAAAAGAAAAGCTTGTGTACCCACCAGGGGAAAATGTTTGTCAGCCCATACACTTAGTGTATGGGCAATCCAAGTATAGGAGACCCGCTGATTTATAATGGGAACATATTTTTGAGGCCATCCTCCACATCTCTTTCAAGGGGCAATGTAGTGCCTCGTTATTTTTTGCAGGCCTTGCATTCACTGCATAGGCAAACACTTCCTAATAATGGGAACATTGTTTTCAGGAGGCCCACTTCTACGTCTCTTCCAAGGGTTATTGAGGTGCTTCATGTGGTCATCCAGGACGTCTGTGTTATAGGTTATTGTGGTGCGTCTAAATTTGGAGCGGGCCTTGCATTCACTTCATGGACAAACTGTATGGGAGTACAAAATTAATAATAATGTGAACTTGGTTTTCATGTGTCCATCCAGTACGTGGGTTCAAAGGCTTATTGGGGTGCGTGTAACTTTAGGGAAGGGCAGTCCTTGCATTTAATGCCTAGACATACACTATGGGAGACCCACTTTCTTATAATGGGAACATTTTTTGCAGGAGGCCTTCCTGTACGTCTCGTCAAATGGGTATTGGGCTGCTTCCTACTTTTTGGCAGCCCAGCCTCTCATTGCATAGGCAATAACAGTATAGGAGACTCACTGTTTAATAATGGTCCTTTAAGAATATTAATGCCGCCTGATGCCCCTATACAAATAGGCTTTGTAACTTTGAGTCCCTCCTTCATAAAGGATACATGATGCGTCTGATGTGTCACACACCACATGGCCAGCTAACGTTGTTAAATGTTATAATGACATTTCCCAGTGAATGCATTTTTATTGGTTGAAAGCAATGCTAAAGTTGAAAGACGCATCAAAAACGCTATGCGTGAACATAGCCCAAGTGGTGGAGGTACATTTTTGGGGGGGTTCTTTATTTTGCCATTCATACAAATTATTACTCTGGAAAGGATGTTCCTTAACATATTTCCTGTGAAAATCCATTTTGGTTTCGTTTTTTTTATGTTTTAGTGTGCGCCTGTAAAAGTGGCATCACACTCTGACCACATTGGTCACAGCTGTGACCTAGGAGTCAAAAATGCTTCTAGGGGTCTTCCCCCATGATGTTCCCATGTCATTTGAGCACTGTTCCCATCGATTTCAGATGTTTTTAGACCCTAAAAGGACCCCGGCGATTGGATTGCTGCAAAAATGCTTGGGTTTCCCCTAGAATTACATTGGGCTCGTTGCTGGGGTCGAGTACCCCAGTATTCCAATTTGCTCGACCCAGCAACGAGCACTCGAGCATTTTAGTGCTCGCCCATCACTAATCATAACTAGTGATGAGCGAACGTGCTCTCCACTACTCATCATAACTCACCCGAGTATTGCTATGCTCGGTGTACTCGCTGAGCACCGAGAAATTCCGGGTTATTCGGCGGTAACTGGTGTCTCCACCCAGCATTTTTAGCGGACTGTAGAGACCCAATTACGCTGCAGGGATTGTCTGCCAGGCCATGAAATGCCGCAGCCATCTTTGTTGTGGTCGTGCAATGATTGGCTGGCCGCACAGCATCATCCCGAGTATAAGAGACCTGGTGCCGCATTCAGCTCCGGATTCAGCGAGAGTAGGGGGAGCTGGTGCCGAGATAGGGTCAGAAACATAGTTTTTATAGTTAGTGTAGGTCTGCAACTGTTAAATCCACAACTCCTGAGAAACCAACAGTCCTTTTTAGGTCTAATTCGTGGGTCTCGATATTGCAGCACTAGGTAGGCAGGGTACGGCATGTCCACATCAGCGCAAGGCCTGCAGGCACTGTATGTGCGTCCATTGCTCCCACTGCATCCCTCCGAAAGCTCCATAGCTATCTGCTGCTGCTTCTTTACCATATACCTAGTTGCATTTTTTTTTCAAAATGTTACGGTGGATTGATAAAGTTGTGGCGTGCTCGTTCTCTGAGATCGGTCAAAAATAGCAGGCATGTCTGCTGCTCTTACTCAGCCTGACTGGAGAGGGTAATGAACCAGAGAGGTTCTGTGGTCAGAAACTTGCATGACAATATTTGGCACAATGGAGGAGGAAAAAGCAGCAGATGTGGTTGATGAGGATGCTGATGGTTGTTGAGATGCGCTGGTCCGCATTTTATCACAGTGGGATTGCCAGAGTAAAGCATTTTGATTGCACATGTGAAGGTTCATGCATGTAGTAGTCAAATTATTGCACTTTTTCCCTTTACTCAGCTTTTTTGAAAGTTTGCAGATAACATGATAACATCCTTTGTCAAAAAAGGCCCAGGCTAGGTAACCCTTGCCACACAGTAAGCTGCCTGCCCGCAAACGCTGCTGGCCACAGCCACAGTTGTGACTGAGGATGTAGTGCTCATTATGGTGGCAGTGTGTTTCTGCACTGTACGTCGCAACATAACCTCCTAGTCTTCCTCATCCTCCACCTCCACAGATGACCTACTCAGCTGCATTCCTCTGTGTTCTCGCCAAGTAGTATCTACAACCTCATTATGATCCTCCGTATTATCCCATTCTTCACCCTGAGTCACCCTCCCTCTCTTCCTGCTCTGACAGCAAAGTACAGTCCGGGTGAGCCTCAGATATGAGTTTCTTGAGGATCATCTCCCCCAAGGGTAAATGTCTGGTGACGAGGGTCAGGATGCTTCTCGTACCCTACTTTGCCCTGTCCGGATCCAAGCTTAAAAATTTTTAGGGTTTCGGTGCAGATGATTTCCTTCTCTTTACTCTGTGAATATTTAGAGAACACTTCTGATGGCTATGGCATAGAATGTGTGAACAGCTCTGCAGACTCACTCATCTGTGGGTGGTTGGAGAGTTGTGATTCGGGGGAAGCAAAAGTAATTGGAGGGGCATCACTGTGGACTGTTCTGTCTTTGATATTGAGGTGGAAAAAAAGGAGAGGCCACTTGAAGCTGTGCTTGCCATCCACTCAAGCACATGCTCTTTATAGCTCTCATCAACAAGGCATACTGCTGTGCTGCTGCCAAAGAAAGATTGTGGAGGAGCCCATCCTGTAACAGAAGTTGTCAGTTATGTTTGGATAGGACATGACGGTATTGGTTCACTAGTACTGTCACTAACACTACCACCTACCCCATGTATACCTTCAATACCAAGCCTTTTCCCCCTTCGGCCATGACCTTGCTTTTTCCCAGTCATTTTGCTCAGTGTGGCAGGAGTACACTATTGGCAACAAAAAAATTAGATTTTTTAGTCTGCACCAGTTTTGCACACAGCTGAATTTCAGCGGAACTAAATGACAACGTGAAATAATTTGAGATGAATCACGCAAGAAGCTGAAAAAAAGTTTTTCTTACTCTGCCACAGTTCTTCACAAATCTGAATTTCAGTGACACTAAATGATTAAGTGAAATTGCATGCTGAATTATGTTAGTAACAGAATAAAGTATTTTCTTTAGTTTCGATGAGGCTTGTATAACAGACAGTCTCCTAACAATTTCAAACTGAGATCTCCCCTTCTGTATCATATTAGTAACAGAGGAAAGAATTGTTTCAGTGTAGATGAGCCCTGTATAACAAAGAACATATGCTCCAAACAATTTCAAACAGAGATCTTCCTTACTGTATCACGTTGGTAACAGAAGAAAGTATTTTTATGTTTGTGTAGATGAGGCCTGTATAACATAGAAGATATGCTCCAAACAATTTCAAACTTAGATCTCCACTACTATATCCCGTTAATAACAAAAGTATTTTTGTGTGGATGAGGCCTGTATATCATGTAAGATATGCTCAAAACAATTTCAAAGTGAGATCTCCCCTACTGTATCACATTACTAAAAGAAGAAATAATTGTTTGTGTGGATGAGGCTTGTATAACAAAAAATATGCTCCAAGCCATATCAAACAGAGATCTCACTTACTGTATGATGTAAGTAACAACAGAAAATTTTTTGTTAGTGTGGATGAGGCCTGTATAGCATGGAAGATATGCTACAATCAAGTTCAAACTGAGATCTCTGCTAATGTTTCACGTTTGTAACAGAAGAAAGCATTTTTTAATGTGGATGAGACCTGTATAAAGTAGAAGATATGCTCCAAACAATTTGAAATTGAACTCTCCCCTAATGTATCATGTTAGTAATAGAAGAAGTAAGAATTGTTTGTGTTGATGAGGCCTGTATAAGGAAGAATATATGCTCCAAACAATTTCAAAGTGAGATCTCCAATACTGTATCACATTAGTAACAGAATAAAATATGTTTTGTGTGAATGAAGCATGTGTAACATAGAAGATATGTTCCAAACAATTTGAAAGTGAAATCTCCCCTACTGTATTATATTAGTAAAAAAAGAAATAATTGTTTCAGTATGGATGAGGCCTGTGTGACAAAGAAGATATGCTCCAAACAATTTCAAACTGAGATCACCCCTACCGTATCACATTAGTAACAGAAGAAAGTAATTTTTTGTGTAGATTAGGCCTGTATAATACAGATGAATTTCACCGCCACTAAATGACAAGGTGCAATATGACACGCAGAATCAATTTAGTAACTGAAAAAAAGGGGTTTTTTTTACTCTGCAACAGCTTTGCTACATATTAAGTTCTGTGGCACTAAATGACAAGGTGACATATGCCTTGTTGAATCATGTTTAGCAACTGAAAAAAATATAGATTTTAAAAGGTCTACTCGTGCATAGAGCACAATAGAAGCAGTGCACAGCACACTTCTATGAAATGTGCTCTGATGTCTTTTTCTGCAGACCTCACTAATGGCAGAAGAAAAAAAAATTCTGCTGGAAGATCGATTTCACAGCCACACAGGATTGTTGCTATCTAAACTATCTGACTAAGTAACAACCACCTAGCTAACTAGCAAAAATATATCAGCTCCCAGGACAAACATCAGTAGCAGCCTCTCTGCACTGTTACGCTGACAAAATGGTCCTAAAACAAGATGTCCGCTATTTATCTAGAGATGAACATATAATTTAAGCAACCAAAGGCACACGTCTGATTGGCTAGCCGCAATGTGCATATATAAAGTTAGAAGAAAAAAAAATACTAAAAAATTTACAAGCAATGCCGCTCCTCTGAGCTATATATATATATATATATATATATATATATATATATATATATATATATATATATATATATATATATATATATAATTAGAAACAGGCCCAATGCTATTGCATCGGGAGGTCGGTGAAGTTAACATCTGTGTATGCTTAGTGGTGCTAACAGGTGCAGCCCCTTACATACAGACCAAACATTCCAGTATCCCCCATATACAGAGTCTGCATCCCAGTATCCCCCCATATACAGAACCCACACCCCATTATCCCCCTCAAAAATAAAAACCTGCACCCCAGTGTCCCTCCTATATACAGAGTCAGCAATTAAGTACCCCCCATATCCAGAGCCAGAACCCCACTATTTGGAGGCTGCATGTCCGTATCCAACCATATATAGACCCCAGTATTCCCCCCAAATTACCCCTGTACACGGGACAGCACAGTTTGGAGGTCTGGACATGGGCGTGCCCCTCCCCCAGGTGGCATGTCTTCCATGTTTTCCCGGGCATTGGCCTCCTGCTGTCCAGCTCATGGCCCTCTATTGTTCACTCACAGCTCTGTCCTGCAGGAGATGCGGGTGGAATCGCCCTTGCAGTGTGAGTGGCACTCGGACCCTGGTGTGCTGAGAAGCGCGGGGTTCAGCGGGTGTCTGGGTCCATCCATGCAGTGGATAATGGATCGCGACCCAGAGGAACTGGCTGCATCACTTCCTCCCCCTCTCCCATGGCAGCGCCACCCACAGGAACTTCCAGACAGAGCATCGTAGTACTACTGGAGGCAACACCTGGTGGCAAGGGTATTCCAATATGGCGGTCGGCGTACTTCCGATGCGGTGGATCGTGGGATTCGAGGACGTTCAGACGGAAGTGGATGACAGACAATTTAAGGTAATTATATAAATACTAGATGGTGGCCTGATTCTAACGCATCGGGTATTCTAGAATATGTATGTATGTATGTATGTATGTATATAGCAGCCACATAGTATATAGCACAGGCAGCGTAGTATATAGGAGGCATGTAGTATATAGCAGACAAATAGTACGTGGCCTGTGCTATATACTATGTGGCTGCTATATACATACATACATATTCTAGAATACCCGATGCGTTAATACAGGCCACACAGTACATAACACAGCCCACGTACTATATAACACAGCCCACGCAGTATATAGCAGCCATGCAGTATATAACACAGGCAACATAGTATATAACACAGGCCACGCAGTATATAACACAGGGCACGTAGTATATAGCACAGCCCATGCAGTATATAACACAGCCCATGCAGTATATAACTGCCCATGTAGTATATAGCACAGCCCCCACAGTATATAATACAGCCCACGTAGTATATAACCCAGCCCACGCAGTATATAGCCAGACTTTGGCAGCAGGGCGCCGGAGCGCTGCTCATCAGCTTGACCTACAAGACCCTACAACAGGGCAGTCTATGCGACTCTATGTCCTCAGCAATTTGGCACCTAAGTGTATGCCTCTTTCTTCAAGGATCTCTATCCTCTCTCCTGTGCACAATAAAGCGATTGTATGATTAAGGCTCTGGTAGGGCCGAAACGACATAATTACCTCTGGTCGCTTTCACATCACATAGTTGTTTTGTCAATAAATTTTCACCATTGCAATACACATACAGAGTGTGCGGTGTACTATATTTTCCATGTAGTATATAGCACAGCCCTCACAGTATATCACACAGCCCACGTAGTATATAGCACAGCCCCACAGTATATCACAAAGCCCATGTAGTATATCACACTGCCCATGTAGTATATAGCAGAGCCCCCGCAGTATCACACAGCCCACGTAGTATATAACCCTGCCCATGTAGTATATAGCACAGCCATGTAGTATATCACATTGCCCATGTAGTATATAGCACAGCCCTCACAGTATATCACACTGCCCATGTAGTATATCACACAGCCCACATAGTATATAACACTGCCCATGTAGTATATAGCACAGCCACATACTATATAACACAGTCCACGCAGTATATAGCAGCCACGCAGTATATAACACAGGCGACGTAGTATATTGCACAGCCCACGCAGTATATAACACTGCCCACGCAGTATTTAGCAGTGTGGGCACCATATCCCTGTTAAAAAAAAATAATTAAAATAAAAAATAGTTCTATACTCTACCACCGGGATCCACCGAAGCTCCGCCGAGCCGCGCACGGCTGCCGCCATCTTCCGTTCCCAGGATGCATTGCGAAATTACCCAGAAGACTTAGCGGTCTCGCGAGACCGCTATGTCTTCTGGGTAATTTCGTAATGCATCTCTAGGAACGGAAGATGGCGGCAGCCGCGTGTGGCTCGGTGGACTACGGAGGGTGAGAATAGCAGGTTTTTTGTATTTTTATTATTTGTAACATTACATTTTTTACTATTGATGCCGCACAAACTTGCACACCCTCGCAGAAATCTTAAACACCTTGATCTACACTCACTTTCTGAATCCCTCCTCCCTCTCACAGACATAAGCTCCCTACACAATGCGGATGACGCCGCCACTCTATACAACACCACAATAGCTGTAGCCTTGGAATCGGTTGCCCCTCTCACACATACCAAAGCTCACAAAATCAACAGACAGCCTTGGCACACCCACCTGACCAAAGAACTGAGGCGAGCTTCCAGGGCTGCAGAGCGGAGATGGAAAAGATCCCACTCCAATGAGCACTTCATCACATTCAAACAGTCCCTCACTACCTTCAAGACCACACTCGCCACAGCAAAACAAACCTACTTCTCATCTCTTATTTCCTCCCTGTCCCACAACCCCAAACAGTTATTCAACACCTTCAATTCTCTCCTCCACCCCCCAGCGCCTGCTCCCTCCCCACTCATCTCTGCTGAAGACTTTGCCTCATTTTTCAAGCAGAAGATTGAGAACATCAGAGACAGTTTCAGTCGACAACCCCCAGAACCCTTCCTCCCGACTTCCCTGCCCTCCACCTCCAAAACCAACTTCTCCACCATTACAGAAGACAGACTGTCCACTCTACTCTCAAGATCGCATCTCACCACCGGTGCACTTGATCCGATCCCATCCCACTTCATCCCAAACCTCACTACAATCTTCATCCCAACCCATCTCTTCAACCTATCACTAACAACTGGTGTTTTCCCCTCAAGCTTTAAACATGCCTCAATCACACCTATCCTCAAAAAGCCCTCTCTTGACCCATCCTCTGTATCTAGCTATCGCCCCATATCACTTCTCCCCTATGCCTCAAAACTACTGGAACAACACGTCCATCTTGAACTGTCCTCCCATCTATCTTCCTGCTCCCTCTTCGACCACTTTCAATCTGGCTTCCGGTCACACCACTCCACTGAAACTGCCCTAACTAAGGTCACCAATGACCTATTAACCGCCAAGAGCAAGCAGCACTACTCTATCCTCCTCCTGGACCTGTCCTCTGCCTTTGACACAGTGGACCATTCCCTGTTGCTCCAGACCCTCTCATCCCTTGGCATCACAGACTTGGCCATATCCTGGATCTCATCATACCTAACAGACCGGACATTCAGCGTCTCCCACTCACACACCACCTCCTCACCTCGCCCCCTATCTGTCGGAGTCCCGCAAGGTTCAGTTCTAGGGCCCCTGCTCTTCTCCATTTACACCTTTGGCCTGGGACAGCTCATAGAATCTCACAGCTTTCAGTATCACCTCTATGCTGATGACACACAGATCTACATCTCTGGACCAGATATCACCACCCTTCTAGCCAGAATCCCTCAATGTCTATCCGCTATTTCATCATTCTTCTCCGCTAGATTGCTAAAACTTAACATGGACAAAACAGAATTCATCATCTTTCCCCCATCTCACGCGACCTCCCCAACGAACCTATCCATTACAGTAAACGGCTGCCCACTCTCCCCAGTCCCACAAGCCCGCTGTCTTGGGGTAATCCTTGACACTGATCTCTCCTTCAAACCACATATCCAAACCCTTTCCACTTCCTGCCGCCTCCAACTCAAAAATATTTCACGGATCCGTACATTCCTAAACCAAGAATCTGCAAAAACCCTAGTCCATGCCCTCATCATCTCCCGCCTCGACTACTGTAACCTCCTGCTCTGTGGCCTCCCCTCTAACGCTCTCGCACCCCTCCAATCTATTCTAAACTCTGCTGCCCGACTAATCCACCTGTCCCCCCGCTATTCCCCGGCCTCTCCCCTCTGTCAATCCCTTCACTGGCTCCCCATTACCCAGAGACTCCAGTACAAAAGCCTAACCATGACATACAAAGCCATCCACACCCTGTCTCCTCCATACATCTGTGACCTCGTCTCCCGGTACTTTCCTGCACGCAACCTCCGATCCTCACAAGACCTTCTTCTCTACTCCCCTCTTATCTCCTCTTCACACAATCGCATACAAGATTTCTCTCGTGCATCCCCCCTACTCTGGAACTCTCTACCACAACATATCAGACTCTCGCCTACCATCGAAACCTTCAAAAAGAACCTGAAGACCCACCTCTTCCGACAAGCCTACAACCTGCAGTAACCACCAATCGACCAAACTGCTGCACGACCAGCTCTATCCTCACCTACTGTATCCTCACCCATCCCTTGTAGATTGTGAGCCCTCGCGGGCAGGGTCCTCTCTCCTCCTGTTCCAGTTGTGACTTGTATCGGTCAAGATTATTGTACTTGTTTTTATTATGTATACCCCTCCTCACATGTAAAGCGCCATGGAATAAATGGCGCTATAAAAATAAATAATAATAATAATAATAATAGGCAGCATCAATACTAAAAAGTTGTGGACACACAGGGTTAATAGCAGCGGTAACGGAGTGCGTTACCCACGGCATAACGCGGTCTGCTACTGCTGCCATTAACCCTGTGTGAGCGCTAACTGGAGGGGACTTGGGAGTGTGGAGCGGGCGCCGGGCACTGACTGCGGGGAGTAAGGAGCGGCCATTTTGCCGCCGGACTGTGCCCATCGCTGATTGGCCGTGGCCGTTTTGCCGTGACCAATCGGCGACTTTGATTTCCATGACAGACAGCTGCTGCGACCAATGAATATCCGTGACAGACAGACAGAAGGACAGACAGAAAGACGGAAGTGACCCTTAGACAATTATATAGTAGATATATGTGTATGTATATATGTGTGTTAATTTTGTAATATTTTTCATATAGTCGGACGGATTTTTCCTCTAGTTTCTAGAGTTTGTACGGGGACGGGAGGGGAACATTTTGTTGGGAAAAAGGAATAGAAATACTTATATAAATTCTTAAGATTGCTAGCCCACAGGCAATCCTGTGCTTTGGGTCAGACGGGCACGCCGACAGGTAAATTTACATAGAGAAAATAGCAGAAATAGTTCTCTTCTCTGCCGAGCTGTCCAGCACAGTGGATATAGCCTTCTGGCAAAAACATTTTTTAATGTGTTTCCTTTGTGCATTTATCAAAACCCAAAATTGGTTCTTTTCTCATCTGTGACTCCACTGTATCTTGAACAACCCCCTCATTGCATGATTTACAACTTGGCGTAGTCGGCAGAATACAGCTATAGATATGGACGGGAAAACGGCAGAAAACAGGTCCTTGGAGTAGGCTCAGATTAAGCAGTGGCCCTCAGAGAGGCAGTCCAGACTCTGACGACAGCAATGCAAGAACAAATTCGGGAGCTCCACGTAGAGGAAGCTCAGATAAGGCTTGGCTACCCCCTGCACTGACAGCGGTACCATAGCCCCAAGGGTAAATGAAGAGATCAACCAGGATGCAAAATCCCGTGGGCTATGGCACAACAGGGTCACAATCCCTCAGAAGGCCCCAATGCTGGCGCTGTTGATGATACAAATGGAGATTGAGTCAATGTTAAACTTCCAGCCACCGAAGAAGTCAGGCGCCCTGCGGCGGTCCACCGAAAGCCAAGTCCCTTGCAAAATGAACATGGCTTGTATGTCAGCAGTCCTGTTATGGAAGCTGAGTTAGAAGGTCAAAAGCTACGCTGTCTAGTTTCCCAGGGTCAGAGTGCACGGTCATGCACCTGGAGTTCTTCAAAATGCATTTTGGACACATGCTGGAGCTGGAAGATGGAAGCTTCATCAGGCTGAAGGCTGCCAATAACCATGAGATGTATGTACAGGGAATAGTCTGGATGCGAGTATAGCTGTTCGAGCAGTACCTTGGGAAGAGGGGGATCGTCCTCGTAGACCATCCGTCCTGGAGAGGATTAGATGTGACCATGGGCATGAACATGCTCAGGGATCTGGACCACAATTTCTATGCCAAAGAAAAGCCTTAATATTGGCAATAGGCCAACACACAGAGGATTTTTTTTCCTCTTTTTGTGGTTTCCATGTTAGAGTAGGACTGACAAATGTAAGGACCCTTCACGCGGCTTGCTAGCTTACATATTATGGCCAGAATATCAACCAATACCTCACATATATCGATAAGTTTTTGTGCACTTTATTTTTTTTTTTTGAGAGAGCATTTGGGCCCAAATGGTTCTGTAAACTGTGGCCTCTGTTCACACAGGATGTATTATAGTTAGCACAGGGCAGCCCGCCATAGCGCATCATTAATAGGCTGAGAATCAAATGCTCTGCATTCCTTGTGTGAACATTGCCACATACAGATTATATTTTTTGCACTGGTGGTCCACACGGCCAATCCCTGATTGAAGGCTGGCTGTCTCATTTGGTATTATTGCACTTGTGCAGTTGCTATTTTACCGCTGCAGCCTGTTAGTGCATTTGTATTGAGGCGCAGTTAGACAGGTAAGCATCTCTGCCTGTTTTGTTTTTTTTTTCATGTTTTCTGGGCACCCTGATGAATGAGCTGTATCAGGTTTATGGTATTGAGTATCCCCGCAGGAACCAATACTACCCCCAAGGAAACGGGTCATGTGAACGGTTTAACCGCACTCTCGTCCAGATGCTGAGAACTCTAGCGGACAGTCAAAAGGCACGCTGGCCGGAATACCTACCCCAGTTGATGTGGGCCTATAACAGCAGGGTACACAGCACCGCTGGCTATTCCCCAAATATGCGAATGTTTGCAATGGCAGGAAATCCAATGAGCCCACTGCCACGAAATACCACCACGTGGGCCCAAAAGTATTGTCAGCAATGTAATGCCCGCCAGGACCGTAGGGTGCTCGTTACCAGGTCCGGTCGTTGTTAAAGGGGTAGTCACAGTGGTGGCGACTGGGCGCCCAAGTAAAAGGGATAGTCTTTAAAGGGATAGTAAAAATAATGAAAGTTCGTGAAGCCACCTGTGGTACTTGGTCAGGGATGACCGATGCTGCTTAAAGGGGTCCTCTGGGGGTGGTGGTACAGCAGCATAGATGGTATCGCCTCCCACAGGTGAAGCTGGGTCCCCAGGGTTCCCGGTGTGTTTGGCAAGGATGGTGTAATGCCAGAAAATAAACAGGTCACAGGGTTACAGTCTCTTTACCTGGTTTACTGGTTGTAGCAGCCACAGTCCAGGGTACCAGCAACAGGTGGTGATGTGGTCCGGCCGGCCTGGAGGCAATGGTGGATCCCTCTCCCAGGTGAGGTTTGTAAGCCTTCCTACTAGCGCTCTTTTGCGAGGTCCTTGCTGCCTGTGGCTCCCGTGCAAATTCCTCTCTCTCCTGTCCTGGGACAGTAACTCGTATGATGGACAATGCGAACCTTTTTACAGGGTCTCTATCATGACCTGGGCTCTATGTACTGCTGCACCTTCGGATGTGTGTGCGCACATACGACGTACAATCCTCTGTCCTTCCGGTTCCGGACATAGCCTCGGGCTCCTCGTGCCCGGTTCCTGCTCTTGAGCTTGGAGGGTGCCCAGTCACAGTTTCCCCTTCAGCTCCCTGGTTCTCCTTTGCTTCTCCCCTCGAACACATGCTATCACTGCAACCCTTCTGGTTCTCTTCTGCTCCTGGAGCTGCAGCACCACTCGTGGCTGCGCAGCTCCACTCTCTGCTCTCATTCTGTTCCAAACTTCCTTCTCCTCTGGTCTCCCTAGACCAACTCTCTAACTCCTCCTCCAGACCAGAATACTTAAAGCTGGGGAAGCTCCCTTGAATCAGAGTTGGGAGCTCCCCCTTCTGGCCTGGATTCAGAATGTGTTGTATGTAGGTGTTTTATATGACAAAGGGAATCCTCCTTGCCTCCAGGCATGACATCACCCTCGCCGAAAGGAAGGCATTATCACTGTAACAAACAGTTACCCAGGGTGTTACAGCAGCTGAGTACTGTGGAGGAGCATCTGAGACATGTTACACCCCAACTTGAGACCCATGCAGAAAGACTAATATGTTCCAAATGATCGAGTGATTGCTAAGGCCAAGAGGCCATCTGGAACGTTGGATGGGCAGTGGGAAGCAATTCCGTGTGTGGTGAAAAGATGAATAGACCCGAACATACCGATCTATGAGGTAGAGGGTCCCTTGCAAAATATTTACCTTAACATGCTGAGGATGCTGTACCTTCGAAGAGCCTCTGACCGTGAGGGAGAAACCTATTCCTACCTCAAGAGTCACAGAACCTCCTGTGGATGACAGATGATGGGTGGTTCCAGTTCTGGTACCAGCAGAGCCTACAGGCATTGCTGGACTCTCTCCCAGAGAGGAAGTGGTGCATCTGGCAGCTCCTTCACCAGATGAACCCACTGCATCCATCTGACACTATGACTCTGCATGGGACACCTAGATCTAATTCTGGTGTACCTTCAAAGCGCTATGCGCAAGATGAATTGGTATGAGTAGGATTGCCAAGGGCGTCATCCTCTAGTGGGGTGACATGTGAGATGTGTGTCTGCTCACCAGGTCGGTATAATTGAAGCTAAATCAAATTGTACTCATGCCTGAATAATCTTTGTACTTGTTGTCAATAGATTTGCTTCTTTATAGTGAATGTTGTCCAACAACTTGGCCACAAAATGTCACTGTTTGAACATGGTTCAAACAGCGACTGAGGGGCAATCTAATAACCATGTATAAGAATATAAGGGGACAATACAAATATCTTGTAACAGCTCTGCTGGCATCACCTGCATTACACTCAAACTCACTCACTTCTCTGGGCCTTGTTGTGACTTCTCTCTGCTGCCAGCTCCATGCTGTGGGCCTCATGTCTGCTGTTTGCTCTGTGCATGCTCTGTCTGTGTGCATAGGGGGCGGCGCCGGCAACTCCTGTTTTTTATAGAGACTGTGTGCACCTTGCTAAGGTGTCCCTGGCCAATCGCCTTGAGGCTTCCTGTATTTAAGACATCCCCACCCATTGGTGGGGGCCTGTGCAACTTACTGCCTCAGTCAGTTCCTAGCTGCTGAGGTGCCAGGCCCTGTCTCGCTTACTCTATGTCCTTGTGTAGCCACCCAGCGGGGCTTTGTACCCTGGCCTATGTCTGCCACCAAGAGGGGCATCGTACCCTGGTTTGTGTCCATGTCTGTGTCTAGTCCGGTTCCTGACTTTGTCTTAGTCCACCCTGGAGTGGTACCTGGTAGCTCCCTATTGCACAAGTCTGACCTCACCATTGGAGGCTCCAGCGAACACCTAGGAAGCTACTTAGTTACGCCCCTTCCAGGGAAGTTTGGTCTGTGGTCCAGTGGGGCCACGCCCGCGCCAACCAGTCTGGGCGCGAGCGTGACATATCTCTCCGAGGACCTATTTATACCAAGGAAGGTGGCGGTCACAAGTGGGGCATTCTCTGCGTCTGGAGAAGATTTTTCCACAAACCTAGAAGAGGATTCTTTACAGTTAGGGCCGTGAGAATCTGGAATTCCTTGCCTGAGGAGGTGGTGATGGCGAACTCAGTCGAGGGGTTCAAGAGAGGCCTGGATGCCTTCCTGAAGCAGAACAATATTGTATCTTACAGTTATTAGGATCTTTAGAAGGACGTAGATCTGGGGATTTATTCTGACCGAATATAGGCTGAACTGGATGGACAAATGTCTTTTTTTCTGTCTTGCTAACTATGTTACTAAGTTACTATGCTACTATGGTTAAGAGTCTGTGATATGTCTTTAAGATGTAAAAGGGAATGGTTTTATAAAAGAGACAGGAAGAGGAAGCGCGGCCATCTTGGGCAGAGTTTGCAGGAATGAGGAGTGTTGTGAAATTGGATTTTGGGCTCCCCCGGTGGCCACTGGTGGAATTGAACTGGTGTGCATCATCCCCTCTGTTCACCTGTTTCCATCAGGATGTGGGAGTCGCTATTTAACCTTGCTCCTCTGTCACTTCCATGCCGGTCAACATTGTAATCAGAAGCCTTTCTGTGCATGTTCCTGCTGCTAGACAACTCCCAGCTAAGTTGGACTTTAGTCCTCGTTTGTTTTTGCATTTTGTTCCAGTTCACAGCTGTAGTTTCGTTTCTGTGTCTGGAAAGCTCTTGTGATCTGAAATTGCCACTCTGATGTTATGAGTTAATACTAGAGTCTTAAAGTAATTTCAGGATGGCGTTTTGATAGGGTTTTCAGCTGACCATGAAAGTGCCCTTTCTGTCTTCCTGCTATCTAGTAAGCGGACCTCAATTTTGCTAAACCTATTTTCATACTACGTTTGTCATTTCATCTAAAATCACCGCCAATATATGTGGGGGCCTCTGTCTGCCTATCGGGGAAATTTCTCTAGAGGTGAGCCAGGACTATATTTTCCTCTGCCAGGATTAGTTAGTCCTCCGGCCGGCGCTGGGCGTCTAGGGATAAAAATCGTAGGCAACGCTACCCGGCTACTGTTAGTTGTGCGGCAGATTTAGTTCATGGTCAGTTTAGTTTCCATCCTTCCAAGAGCTAGTACTTATGTTTGCTGGGCTATGTTCTCAGTTTAGTTTCCATCCTTCCAAGAGCTAGTACTTATGTTTGCTGGGCTATGTTCTCTTGCCATTGAGAACCATAACAGTTTGACCGGCCACAAAGGGTTAAATTAATTGACAGAGAAAGGAGAGAATAGAGAAGTCTGCTGAAGATTTTTATTTTTTTTTCCCCCTTCCCTTCAGTTCTGAGTGTGCTTGTAATTGAATCTCTTGCAAGTCTGCCTATATTGCAGCCTTTCTCTCTCTCTCTCTCCTTCTAATCCTGGAATGGCTCTGTGTTCACCTGTTTAAAATGGATATTCAGAGTTTAGCTGCAGGTTTGAATAATCTCACCACGAAAGTTCAAAATTTACAAGATTTTGTTGTTCATGTTCCTATATCTGAACCTAGAATTCCTTTGCCTGAATTTTTCTCGGGGAATAGATCTTGCTTTCAAAATTTCAAAAATAATTGCAAGTTGTTTTTGTCCCTGAAATCTCGCTCTGCTGGAGATCCTGCTCAGCAGGTCAGGATTGTGATTTCCTTGCTCCGGGGCGACCCTCAGGATTGGGCTTTTGCATTGGCTCCAGGGGATCCTGCGTTGCTCAATGTGGATGCGTTTTTTCTGGCCTTGGGGTTGCTTTATGAGGAACCTCAGTTAGAGCTTCAGGCGGAAAAGGCCTTGATGTCCCTATCTCAGGGGCAAGACGAAGCTGAAATATACTGCCAGAAATTCCGTAAATGGGCTGTGCTTACTCAGTGGAATGAGTGCGCCCTGGCGGCGAATTTCAGAGAGGGTCTCTCTGATGCCATTAAGGATGTTATGGTGGGGTTCCCTGTGCCTGCGGGTCTGAATGAGTCCATGACAATGGCTATCCAGATCGATAGGCGTCTGCGGGAGCGCAAACCTGTGCACCATTTGGCGGTGTCTACTGAGAAGACGCCAGAGAATATGCAATGTGATAGAATTCTGTCCAGAAGTGAACGGCAGAATTTAAGACGAAAAAATGGGTTGTGCTTCTATTGCGGTGATTCAACTCATGTTATATCAGCATGCTCTAAGCGTACTAAGAAGCTTGATAAGTCTGTTTCAATTGGCACTTTACAGTCTAAGTTTATTCTATCTGTGACCCTGATTTGTTCTTTATCATCTATTACCGCGGATGCCTATGTCGACTCTGGCGCCGCTTTGAGTCTTATGGATTGGTCCTTTGCCAAACGCTGTGGGTATGATTTGGAGCCTCTTGAAACTCCTATACCCCTGAAGGGGATTGACTCCACCCCATTGGCTAGTAATAAACCACAATACTGGACACAAGTAACTATGCGGATTAATCCGGATCACCAGGAGATTATTCGCTTTCTTGTGCTGTATAACCTACATGATGTGTTGGTGCTTGGATTGCCATGGCTGCAATCTCATAACCCAGTCCTTGACTGGAAAGCTATGTCTGTGTTAAGCTGGGGATGTAAGGGGACGCATGGGGACGTACCTGTGGTTTCCATTTCATCATCTATTCCCTCTGAGATTCCTGAATTCTTGACTGAATATCGTGACGTTTTTGAAGAACCTAAGCTTGGTTCATTACCTCCGCTCCGGGAGTGCGATTGTGCCATAGATTTGATTCCGGGTAGTAAATACCCTAAGGGTCGTTTATTTAATCTGTCTGTGCCTGAACATGCTGCTATGCGAGAATATATAAAGGAGTCCTTGGAAAAGGGACATATTCGTCCTTCGTCATCTCCCTTAGGAGCCGGTTTTTTCTTTGTGGCTAAGAAAGATGGCTCTTTGAGGCCGTGTATTGATTATCGGCTTTTGAATAAAATCACGGTTAAATATCAATATCCGTTGCCACTGCTGACTGATTTGTTTGCTCGCATAAAGGGGGCCAAGTGGTTCTCTAAGATAGATCTCCGTGGGGCGTATAATTTGGTGCGAATTAAGCAGGGGGATGAGTGGAAGACCGCATTTAATACGCCCGAGGGCCACTTTGAGTATTTGGTGATGCCTTTTGGTCTTTCAAATGCCCCTTCAGTCTTTCAGTCCTTTATGCATGACATTTTCCGTGATTATTTGGATAAATTTATGATTGTGTATCTGGATGATATTTAGATTTTTTCGGATGACTGGGACTCTCATGTCCAGCAGGTCAGGAGGGTTTTTCAGGTTTTGCGGTCTAATTCCTTGTGTGTGAAGGGTTCTAAGTGCGTTTTTGGGGTTCAAAAGATTTGCTTTTTGGGATATATTTTTTCCCCCTCTTCCATCGAGATGGATCCTGTCAAGGTTCAGGCTATTTGTGATTGGACGCAACCTTCTTCTCTTAAGAGTCTTCAGAAATTTTTGGGCTTTGCTAACTTTTATCGTCGATTTATTGCTGGTTTTTCTGATGTTGTTAAACCATTGACTGATTTGACTAAGAAGGGTGCTGATGTTGCTGATTGGTCCCCTGCTGCTGTGGAGGCCTTTCGGGAGCTTAAGCGCCGCTTTTCTTCCGCCCCTGTGTTGCGTCAGCCTGATGTTGCTCTTCCTTTTCAGGTTGAGGTCGACGCTTCTGAAATCGGAGCTGGGGCGGTTTTGTCGCAGAGAAGTTCCGATTGTTCCGTGATGAGACCTTGTGCCTTTTTCTCGCGTAAATTTTCGCCCGCCGAGCGGAATTATGATGTTGGGAATCGGGAGCTTTTGGCCATGAAGTGGGCTTTTGAGGAGTGGCGTCATTGGCTTGAGGGGGCTAGACATCAGGTGGTGGTATTGACTGACCACAAAAATCTAATTTATCTTGAGTCCGCCAGACGCCTGAATCCTAGACAGGCGCGCTGGTCGTTGTTTTTCTCTCGGTTTAATTTTGTGGTGTCCTACCTGCCGGGTTCTAAGAATGTTAAGGCGGATGCCCTTTCTAGGAGTTTTGAGCCTGACTCCCCTGGTAACTCTGAACCTACAGGTATCCTTAAGGATGGAGTGATATTGTCTGCCGTTTCTCCAGACCTGCGGCGGGCCTTGCAGGAGTTTCAGGCGGATAGACCTGATCGTTGCCCACCTGGTAGACTGTTTGTTCCTGATGATTGGACCAGTGAAGTCATTTCTGAGGTTCATTCTTCTGCGTTGACAGGTCATCCTGGAATCTTTGGTACCAGGGATTTGGTGGCAAGGTCCTTCTGGTGGCCTTCCCTGTCTCGAGATGTGCGAGGCTTTGTGCAGTCTTGTGACGTTTGTGCTCGGGCCAAGCCTTGTTGTTCTCGGGCTAGTGGATTGTTGTTGCCCTTGCCTATCCCGAAGAGGCCCTGGACGCACATCTCGATGGATTTTATTTCGGATCTTCCTGTTTCTCAGAAGATGTCTGTCATCTGGGTGGTGTGTGACCGTTTCTCTAAGATGGTCCATTTGGTTCCCCTGCCTAAGTTGCCTTCTTCTTCCGAGTTGGTTCCTCTGTTTTTTCAAAATGTGGTCCGTTTGCATGGTATTCCGGAGAATATCGTTTCTGACAGAGGAACCCATTTCGTGTCTAGATTTTGGCGAGCATTCTGTGCTAGGATGGGCATAGATTTGTCTTTCTCGTCTGCTTTCCATCCTCAGACTAATGGCCAGACCGAGCGGACGAATCAGACCTTGGAGACATATTTGAGGTGTTTTGTGTCTGCAGATCAGGATGATTGGGTTGCTTTTTTGCCTTTAGCGGAGTTTGCCCTCAATAATCGGGCCAGCTCTGCCACCTTGGTGTCTCCTTTTTTTCTGTAATTCGGGGTTTCATCCTCGATTTTCTTCTGGTCAGGTGGAATCTTCGGATTGTCCTTGGAGTGGATGCTGTGGTGGAGAGGTTGCATCAGATTTGGGGGCAGGTAGTGGACAATTTGAAGTTGTCCCAGGAGAAGACTCAGCTTTTTGCCAACCGCCGGCGTCGGGTTGGTCCTCGGCTTTGTGTTGGGGACTTGGTGTGGTTGTCTTCTCGTTTTGTCCCTATGAGGGTTTCTTCTCCTAAGTTTAAGCCTCAGTTCATCGGCCTGTACAAGATATTGGAGATTCTTAACCCTGTGTCCTTCCGTTTGGACCTCCCTGCATCTTTTTCTATTCATAATGTTTTTCATCGGTCATTGTTGCGCAGGTATGAGGTACCGGTTGTGCCTTCCGTTGAGCCTCCTGCTCCGGTGTTGGTTGAGGGCGAGTTGGAGTACGTTGTGGAAAAAATCTTGGACTCCCGGGTTTCCAGACGGAAACTCCAGTATCTGGTCAAATGGAAGGGATACGGTCAGGAGGATAATTCTTGGGTGACTGCCTCTGATGTTCATGCCTCCGATCTGGTCCGTGCCTTTCATAGGGCTCATCCTGATCGCCCTGGTGGTTCTGGTGAGGGTTCGGTGCCCCCTCCTTGAGGGGGGGGTACTGTTGTGAAATTGGATTTTGGGCTCCCCCGGTGGCCACTGGTGGAATTGAACTGGTGTGCATCATCCCCTCTGTTCACCTGTTTCCATCAGGATGTGGGAGTCGCTATTTAACCTTGCTCCTCTGTCACTTCCATGCCGGTCAACATTGTAATCAGAAGCCTTTCTGTGCATGTTCCTGCTGCTAGACAACTCCCAGCTAAGTTGGACTTTAGTCCTCGTTTGTTTTTGCATTTTGTTCCAGTTCACAGCTGTAGTTTCGTTTCTGTGTCTGGAAAGCTCTTGTGATCTGAAATTGCCACTCTGATGTTATGAGTTAATACTAGAGTCTTAAAGTAATTTCAGGATGGCGTTTTGATAGGGTTTTCAGCTGACCATGAAAGTGCCCTTTCTGTCTTCCTGCTATCTAGTAAGCGGACCTCAATTTTGCTAAACCTATTTTCATACTACGTTTGTCATTTCATCTAAAATCACCGCCAATATATGTGGGGGCCTCTGTCTGCCTATCGGGGAAATTTCTCTAGAGGTGAGCCAGGACTATATTTTCCTCTGCCAGGATTAGTTAGTCCTCCGGCCGGCGCTGGGCGTCTAGGGATAAAAAACGTAGGCAACGCTACCCGGCTACTGTTAGTTGTGCGGCAGGTTTAGTTCATGGTCAGTTTAGTTTCCATCCTTCCAAGAGCTAGTACTTATGTTTGCTGGGCTATGTTCTCAGTTTAGTTTCCATCCTTCCAAGAGCTAGTACTTATGTTTGCTGGGCTATGTTCTCTTGCCATTGAGAACCACAACAGAGGAGTGTATGAGGCTGAGCTGGAGAGGGATACAGTGACAGCACCCGACTGAGTAAAGAGCAGCGGCAGACTGAAGCTGAACTGAACCGGTGTTCAAACCTGTCCTGATGCAAGGAAACTCCTGTAAAAGCTGTTAAAGAAAAGAAGCGACTCGGGACCTGTGAAGTGAAACGGGCCGCATCCAGTGGAAGCGTTATAGCACAAGCCTCCTCAATATTGCTCACCGGCTGGAATAGCTCTGCGTGATTGTCATTCGGAGCTGACCCGGTGGTAAGAAACACTAAAAGCCCACTGCGATGCTGCAGTAAGTAAACGTTAGTGCTTCACAATATATTTTGGTGCCAAGATACAGACGGCCGGAACAAAGCTTTTAGTAATTTAGTTAAGATATATTGACTATATGGACCAGGTTTTCCTACCAAGATCAACGGCCAGAAATTCTAGATTTGTCACCGTTTTCATGCTCTTCAGTAAATAAGGATTCTGTACTACTTTTAGGTGCTGACACAGCATGCAGTGAACTCCTGGAAGGACTTGTTTTCACCTCTGTTCTTCTGTTCTCTGGAAGAGGGGTCTCTCTGTGGGACAATATACGGTGGAGCAATGATTCAGCTCCAACAGACTTTGTCCATGACACCTTCACTTACAAATATATATATATTTATGCGCTAAGAATCTCCATTTAACTGTAAGTTTTATGAAAAAAATTTTTTTAAAAAAATTTTTATGAAAAAATATTTTTGAGAAATGTATATTTGTCTGTGTTTTCACATGGCCGATTCATGTACATGTGCTGCTGTGATTTTTTTTTATATATATATGTGTGTGTGTATATATATATATATATATATATATATATATATATATATATATATATATATTACTATAATGTGTTAATTTTGTAATATTTTCCATATGGTCGATTGTGGCCTTTTCCTTTAGTTTCTTGAGTTTATACGGGGATGGGAAGGAACATTTGATTAGGAAGAAAGAATAGAAATATATTGATGGATTGAGATTGTGAACCACTGTGCCAGATGGCAGGCAAGCCCATACTTTGCACTCACCTAGTTAAGCCAGTTTTCTCTCAGGGTGTAATAATATAATGGCGGCTGGTTCAGACGTGCACTCCGGCAGGTTAATTCACATAGAGAAAATTGCAGAAACAGTTCTCTTGGGTGCCGAGCTGTCCAGCACAGTGGATATAGTCTTCTGGCAAAATATTTGTGTTTTCTTTGTGCGTTTATCAGAACTGAGTAGGAATATCTTTGTTTCTAAGTAAAATAGTTATTGACAGTGGACTGTGTGGAAATTAGATCTGTTCTCTGTTATGATCCGGTGGTAGGATCTCAAGACTGACCTGACACATATAACCAGAGTAGTAGGACGGGTTCTGGGAATGTGGAAGCTATACTGACCGCAATCCTGATCCTATCCACACACACTAAAGGTAGCCGTGGAGCGTTACCTGAAAACCTAGACGCCTCTTCACAGCCTGAGAAACTGACTACCCCTAGAGAGAAAGCAAAGACCTCACTTGCCTCAGAGAAATAACCCCAAAGTTTTAGATAGCCCCCCACAAATAATAAAGGTGAGTTAAGGGGAAAATACAAACATAGAAATGAAAACAGGTTTAGCAAATGAGGCCCGCTAATACTAGATAGACAGGAAATAGATAGGAGTCTGTGCGGTCAGTACAAAAACTGTCAAAAATAAACCACGCAGAGAAAACGAGAACCCCCACACCGACTCACGATGTGAGGGGCACACTCTGCACCCCAGAACTAACCAGCAAGTGAAAAATCACATAAAAGCAAGCTGGACTGAACTCATAATATACTGAGAAACGTTTTCAAGGAAATCATGAGCAAAATGAACAAGCAAACTTAGCTTCTCCTAGCAGGAGACTGGTCACAAGGAATTTTAAGGAGAGCACTGAATCAGGACTGAATACACCGACAGCAGGCAACAAGTGAAGGTCCAGCTGAATTAAATAGGCCCCGCTTAGCAGGAAAATGAAACAGCTGAACCCAGCCAAGACCAGCCATATCGCTAAAGGCCACCAGAGGGAGCCCAAGAACAAATTCACAACAGTACCCCCCCCCCTTAAGGAGGGGTCACCAAACCCTCACCAGGGCTCCCAGGCCGATCAGGACGAGCCAAATGAAAGGCACAAACCAAATCGGCCGCATGGACATCGGAGGCGACAACCCAGGAATTATCGTCCTGACCATAGCCCTTCCACTTAACCAAGTACTGAAGCTTCTGTCTCGAAATACGAGAATCCAAGATCTTCTCCACCTCAACCTCGACCTGAAAGGGAAGAGAGACATCAGGCTGGCGCAAGACAGGAGCCGAAGAAAACTGACGTTTCAGCTCCTGAAAGGCCTCCACGGCCGCAGGAGACCAATTTGTCACATCAGAACCCTTCTTGGTCAAATCCGTCAAAGGCTTAACCACACCAGAAAAATTAGTGATGAAGCGACGGTAAAAATTAGCAAAACCCAAGAACTTCTGAAGACTCTTCACAGATGTAGGTTGAGTCCAGTCATGAATAGCCTGGACCTTGACTGGATCCATCTCAATAGTAGAAGGAGAAAAAATAAAGCCCAAAAAGGAAACCTTCTGGACTCCGAAGAAACATTTAGAGCCATTCACAAACAAGGCATTGGCACGCAGGACCTGAAATACCATCCTGACCTGCTTCACATGAGACTCCCAATCATCAGAAAAGACCAAAATATCATCCAGGTACACAATCATAAATCTATCCAGATACTCTCGGAAGATGTCGTGCATGAAGGACTGAAACACAGAGGGGGCATTAGAAAGCCCAAAAGGCATCACCAAGTACTCAAAATGGCCTTCAGGCGTATTAAATGCTGTTTTCCATTCATTGCCCTGCTTTATGCGCACAAGATTATACGCTCCTCGAAGATCTATCTTGGTGAACCAACTGGCCCCCCTAATCCGGGCAAACAGATCGGACAACAGTGGCAAGGGGTACTGAAATTTGACCGTGATGTTATTTAGAAGGCGATAATCTATACAGGGTCTCAGAGAACCATCCTTCTTGGCCACAAAAAAGAACCCCGCACCCAAAGGGGACGAGGACGGGCGAATATGTCCCTTCTCCAAGGACTCCTGTATATAACTCCGCATAGCGGCATGTTCTGGTTCAGATAAATTAAAAAGTCGTCCCTTAGGGAACTTACTACCAGGAATCAGATTTATGGCACAATCACAATCCCTATGAGGAGGTAGGGCACTGGATTTGGGCTCATCAAATACATCCTGGTAGTCCGACAAAAATTCAGGGACTTCAGAAGGAGTAGAAGAAGCAATTGACACCAAAGGAGCATCTCCATGAATTCCCTGGCAACCCCAAATTGACACAGACATTGCTTTCCATGACTGGGTTATGAGCCTGCAGCCATGGCAGACCCAATACGACAACATCATGCAAATTATGTAGCACCAGAAAGCGAATCACCTCCTGATGTGTAGGAGCCATGCACATTGTCAATTGAGTCCAGTACTGGGGTTTATTCTTGGCCAATGGTGTAGCATCAATTCCCTTTAGTGGGATAGGGAACTGTAAAGGCTCCAAGATAAAACCACAGCGCCTGGCAAATGACAAATCCATCAAATTCAGGGCAGCACCTAAATCCACAAAAGCCATAACTGAGTAGGATGACAGAGAGCAAATCAAAGTAACAGACAAAATGAATTTAGGTTGTACAGTACCAATGGTGACAGACTTAGCGAAGTTTTTTGTGCGCTTAGAGCATGCTGAGATAACATGAGCAGAATCACCACAGTAAAAGCACAACCCGTTCTGACGTCTGTGGTTTTGCCGTTCAACTCTGGTCAGAATCCTGTTGCATTGCATAGGCTCAGGTTTCTGCTCAGAAAATACCGCCAGATGGTGCACAGGTTTGCGCTCCCGCAAACGCCGATCAATCTGAATGGCCAAAGACATTGACTCATTCAGACCCGCAGGCGTGGGGAACCCCACCATAACATCTTTAAGGGCTTCAGAAAGACCCTTTCTGAAAATTGCCGCCAGAGCGCACTCATTCCACTGAGTGAGCACTGACCACTTCCTAAACTTCTGACAATAAACCTCTGCTTCATTCTGACCCTGAGAGAGAGCCAGCAAAACCTTCTCTGCTTGGTCTACCAGATTTGGTTCCTCATAAAGCAGTCCAAGCGCCAGAAAAAACGCATCAACATTTAGCAGTGCAGGATCTCCTGGCACCAGAGAGAATGCCCAATCCTGAGGGTCGTATGAGTGCAGCCATTGATCTATTTGCTATATGACTTTTTTTGGTTATGCACCAGTTCAGATTATATTGTTGCTCAGTCAGTTTTCTTATATTTAGTATATACTATTTTTCTGGCTTGAACGCCTCGCCCTTCACCATGCTGTGATTTTAATTACATCCATACACAGTTGGTTCTGAGCTTCCTATATAAGCAGGCTTTACCATGTTATTAGCCATAGGTAAGTGTTCACACTAGGCAGTCAGCTCAGTTACCCATCCGATCTGAGATTACCTTGACGTTTGGTGGATGGGCTCACAACGTTTGGCCAAATATTGTGCTAAGAATCTCATGTGTTTTTTCATAAATTTCCCTAGCCATTATGCTATTCACATTTCATATATTGCACATTTCCTTGTCTTAGCACAGTAAATTTTGAGTGCAGCCATTGATCTATTTGCTATATGACTTTTTTTGGTTATGCACCAGTTCAGATTATATTGTTGTTCAGTCAGTTTTCTTATATTTAGTCAATCCTGAGGGTCACCACGTAACAAAGAAATAACAATTTTAACTTGCTGAACAGAGTCACCAGATGAGCGAGGTCTCAGAGAAAGGAATAACTTACAATTATAATTATTCTTAAAGTTCAAAAACCTAGATCTATCTCCGGAGAACAGCTCAGGAATAGGTATTTTAGGCTCTGACATAGGACTGCGGACTAAATAATCCTGAATGCCCTGTACCCTTGCAGTGAGATGATCCACACTAGAAGACAGACTCTGAATGTCCATATCAGTAGCTGCATTCAGAACCACCCAGAGATTAAGGGGAGGAGAGAGGCTAAACACAGTGCAGAGAAAAAAAAAAAGACCTTAGGATTTCTCTTCTCCCTCTTCTGCTGCATTAACACTTTGTGGCCTGCTGTACTGTTATGATCCGGTGGTAGGATCTCAAGACTGACCTGACACATATAACCAGAGTAGTAGGACGAGTTCTGGGAATGTGGAAGCTATACTGACCGCAATCCTGATCCTATCCACACACACTAAAGGTAGCCGTGGAGCGTTACCTGAAAACCTAGACGCCTCTTCACAGCCTGAGAAACTGACTACCCCTAGAGAGAAAGCAAAGACCTCGCTTGCCTCAGAGAAATAACCCCAAAGTTTTAGATAGCCCCCCACAAATAATAACGGTGAGTTAAGGGGAAAATACAAACATAGAAATGAAAACAGGTATAGCAAACGAGGCCCGCTAATACTAGATAGACAGGAAATAGATAGTTTTTGTACTGACCGCACAGACTCCTATCAAAAATAAACCACGCAGAGAAAACGAGAACCCCCACACCGACTCACGATGTGAGGGGCGCACTCTGCACCCCAGAACTAACCAGCAAGCGAAAAATCACATAAAAGCAAGCTGGACTGAACTCATAATATACTGAGAAACGTTTTCAAGGAAATCATGAGCAAAATGAACAAGCAAACTTAGCTTCTCCTAGCAGGAGACTGGTCACAAGGAATATTCAGGAGAGCACTGAATCAGGACTGAATACACCGACAGCAGGCAACAAGTGAAGGTCCAGCTGAATTAAATAGGCCCCGCTTAGCAGGAAAATGAAACCGCTGAACCCAGCCAAGACCAGCCATATCGCTAAAGGCCACCAGAGGGAGCCCAAGAACAAATTCACAACAGTTCTCGTCTGTGACTCTGCTGTATCTTGAACAACACCCTCGGTGCATGATTTACAACTTGGTGTAGTCGGCAGGACATAGCGATCCTTGTGGACGGAAAAATGACAGGAAACTGGTCCTCTGAGTCGGCTCAGGGCTCAGTTCCAGGTTCCTTGTCCAGCAGGGTCAGCTTAGCCCAGCACAGCTTAGCCAATCAGCCCCTGTGCCACCAATACGGCCTGATGCCGCGATATCAGCCTTGGTAGGGTACCTTCCAGCAGGAACCCTGCTTCACCACATGGCCAATTTCAGTGGTAACAACATGGGCCTTCAGGATTGGATAGAGAGGGTTCGAAGTGCAGTCAAGGTGTGTAACCTGACCCCAGAGTGACAAGTGGATGTAGCTCTGTATGCCTTTGGCTGCCGTCACACTAGCAGTATTTGGTCAGTATTTTACATCAGTATTTGTAAGCCAAAACCAGGAGTGGAACAATTAGAGGAAAAGTATAAAAGAAACATCTGCACCACTTCTGTATTTATCTCCCACTCCTGGTTTTGGCTACAAATACTGATGTAAAATTCTGACCAAATACTGCTCGTGTGACGGCAGCCTTAGAGGGCGATGCCAGGCAAACCCTACTCCTAACACCAACACTAGAAATAGCCGTGGAGCGCTCCTATCTCTGCCTAGACTCCTCTTCACAGCCTAAGAACTAGCTACCCCTGAAGATGGAAACGGAAAACTATCTCGCCTCAGAGAAACCCCCAAAGGAAAGATAGCCCCCCACAAATATTGACGGTGAGTGGAGAGGGAAATGACAAACTGAGAAATGAAACTAGATTTAGCAAAGGAGGCCAATACTATCTAAATAGACAGAGATAGAAAAGGCTACTGTGCGGTCAGTATAAAAAACTGAATGTCCACGCAGAGTTTACAAAAATAACCTCCACACCGACTCACGGTGTGGAGGAGCAAATCTGCGACCCCAGAGCTTCCAACTAGCCGGAATATTTCATAATGACAAGCTGGACAAAAGAGACATAACTTAAACTGAACAGAAGGTCATAAGCAGGGAAACACCCAAAAACTAGCAGAACTTATCTTAAGCTGAAATGGACTGGCCAACAGAGAGCTTCCAGGAAAGGACTGAATCCACAGGAAAAAACATTGACAGCTGGCATCAACTACAGCCTAAAGCCCAGTTAAATAACAAGGCCAGGGCACCGATTAGTGAAAGCAGCTAAGTTCCACTCGAAACCACCAGAGGGAGCCCAAGAGCAGAACTCCCAAAAATACCATTCATGACCACAGGATGGAGCCCAAGAACGGAATTCACAACAATTCCCCCTCCCTTACAGACTGCTCCTAACTAGTGATGAGCGAGTGTGCTCGTTACTCGAGATTTCCGGGCATGCTCGGTTGTTCTCCGAGCATCCCAAAATACTTGGAGAACACCTGAGCATGCTCAGAAATCTCGAGTAACGAGCACACTCGCTCATCACTGCTCCTCATGCCTGCTCTCACAGACTACTCCTCATGCCCGCTCTCTCACAGACTGCTCCTCATGCCCCCTCTTTTACAGAATGCTCTCGTTGCCCCCACTATCTCAGACTGCTCTCGTTGCCCCCACACTCTGACTGCTCTCATTGCCCCCACGCTCTGACTGCTCTCCATGCCCCCCGTGCTCAGACTGCTCTCCATGCCCCCTTGCTCTCAGACTGCTCTCCATGCCCCCTTGCTCTCAGACTGCTCTCCATGCCCCCTTGCTCTCAGACTGCTCTCCATGCCCCCTTGCTCTCAGACTGCTCTCCATGCCCCCTGCTTTCAGACTGCTCTCCATTCCACTGCGCTCTGACTGCTCTTCATGCCCCCAAGTGCTCAGACTGCTCTCCATGCCCCTGCTCTCTCAGACAGCTACTCATTACCCTCTCTTCCAAGCTACCCTCATTTTCAATCACAATCTACTTCCAATGACCCTTTAGCTCTTTCAGACTATTCCCCATGCTTTCTCTCTCCCTCTACTCTCTCTCCACACGGACTTCTCTCTACAGCTCCCTTTCACAAACTCCTTTACTTGTTCCTCCTTTATTACACTCCTAGATGTGAATGCAGCAGATGTGCGGCCTCTGTATGTGACACATATATTTGCCCTTTAAGTTGATCACAGACAATGAAGTGGCACGGAAACAGAAGTTAACATTTTTTTAAAACTGGCAAAGTCCCATGATGACTGCGTAATGAATTTTTAGCTTCATCAATTCTGAGCAGTCCTTATACCCAGGTTGCTGGCTACACCTACAGTGACTCTGGATTTTGGCAGTCCACCAATACCTATATGGGTATCTCGGCATCTACTCCCTGCCACTGTCTGTCCTGTTTGGACTTTATTACGCCAGGTTGCACCACCTTATTAGTATGGATATTCCAAAGAATGAGAAGAGTAGAATAAGTGGAAGTCTCTTCATTGTGTTCTTGTTTTTGCTCCACAGGAAAACCCTTTGACCCAACAATGTTCCTCGGCAGCGCTGTGGGAAACATCATCAGTTCTGTGCTATTTGGGGAGCACTTTGATTACCATGATGAGAAGCTGCAAGAACTTCTTACATCTACGTCCAGACATATAAAAGGATTCTCATCTCTGCTAAACACGGTGATCTATGGTTATATTATGGGGCCATTTTCTTCAGATCTCCAGGCTGTCCCATAGTTTTATGATAAAATCACACTCTAAGATGTCATTACTCTTTACCATGTATGTCAGATTTTCATTTGCAATTAGAGATGAGTGGATCGATCTGCAAACGGATTTCCTCAAATTTACAGGTTCCTACAAATTTGAACACTTTGAATTCAGTTCGCAAAGATTGAAAAAAAAAAAAAAAGTCCATACGCCATTTCACACACTGCTGAAGACTCGGATAATTACATCAGGGGAAGTCAGGCGGGATTACCATATACCCATAATACCATGCAGCTTTATATCTCCTAGTCCCCCGAATTGGCTGTGCTAGACTATCACTGGAATTATAAAAGATGAGGACCTGCAAAGACGCAACATTTTAAGATTTTAACAGCCTAAAATAATAGTGCACAGCGTACTACACATAAGTATAGAAAAGGCCTCATTTTTTGTGGTTTACTTCTGCTCTGCTGAAACACATTGAGGATGGAAGTGATAGTCTCAGTCTGTATAAAATTATCTAAAGATTCAAGTGATAGTGATTTGCTAGACCTGCATAGTCAGTGTGATTTATAGGGAGGACTGGAGCTGTAGTTGCACAGTCAGTTGGATAGCTGGAATAGCATAGCAAGTGTGATATATAGGGAGGTGCTGGACCTGCATAGTCAGTCGTCACTGTAATATATATAGGGAGGCTCAGTAGCTGCATAATCAGTGATATATAGGGAAGTGCTGAACCTGCATAGTCAGGGGTATATAGGGAGTTTCTGAGCTTGCATAGTCGTGTAATATACAGGGGAGTTCTGGATCTGCATAGTCGGTGTGATTATATAGGGAGGTGCTGGTTCTTCACAGTGAGTGAGACTGTGAACTGATTGACCTGTGAAATACTACAGTAACATCACCTTAATAATAGCATTTATTTTATTTTTTCTACACTGCAAACAAGGAGGGCAGCTTAACTCCCCTCTGTCCTAATGTTTGCACTAAACAAAAACCTTAGCCAAGGCTTCTATGTCACAGAAAGTGCTTTCTGTAATTTAATGCGGGTAAGCTATAATTTTTAATTTTTTTTGAAGACATGAAAAAAGTATTAATCCATAACAAACACAACTTCACCTGACAAAGTGTGTGTGCTGTAAAAAATGTTTTGTTTTGTGTTTTTGCACACTTTCTTGTCATAATAGTCGGCAATTATATCCATACGCATCACCAGAATACCGCTGTTAGTTGCCTCCAGTTACCGGTCGTTTTACAGTCAGATAGGTTAAGATTATTTGGACATTACGCCTATGTTTACTGTAAAGAGCTAAAAATGGGTTCAGTTCAGAGCTAGGAGACATTACAGTGATCTATCCCTATTTTCTGGGCGGAAAGAGGTTTCGTAGTATTGGGGAAAAATTCAGCAAAGCCGGCGAATTCTAATTTTCAATGGTCGGCTCATCGCTACTTGCCTCCCACTCTTTAGCCCCCAGAGCTCCAGGGACAAAGTGTCTTAGACCCACCAGAGATGTCAGCATTAGTCCAATACTTAAGCGCTCCACACACATTAGACTAATGTCGCCAGAACTATCTCATATATGAAAAGGTTTGGCAAAGAGTCTGTGTATGGGAGCCCGGGACAATGTCAGATAAAAGATTGATCTGGTATGGCCAATTCCAGATTACCAATCATATTGTCTCATGGAGTTAATCCATGGATTATGGATTGTCCAGATTAGTCAAAATGTCGTCCGGGCTCCTCATTTATAAAAGCTTAGAGGGAACAAATCTTCTTTCTTGTCTCCATTGTTGCTTATTGGATCCCTCATCTATTTTATCTTCTACAGGTCTGCAATATTTTTCCGGTCCTTCTGAAATTTCCGATCATCAAGCAGAGAGTCTTTAAAGAAAGCGAATTTCTCAAAAATTTTGTGACAAAGTACATAGAGCAGCACAGAAAGACTCTGAATCCGGAGGCACCGCGGGACTTCATAGACTATTTCCTGCTGAAGATAAAGGAGGTAACTGGAATCCGAGGAGGCTGCTGAAAAACCTTCATAACAATATCAATGTTAAGTGGGGGAGTATAAGAGGCCAAAAATTACAGGAGCAATGGGAAAGAAAGAAAAGAGAGGGAAGTCCTCAATCCCTTACACGAACCATCAGTTCCCGCTCCTCCTCCTGTGCCTCACATCGCCCAAGCCAATGGTCACAGTCTGGAGATCGGTTTCCACTCACCAACTTGGTGTAAAAAAAAAAAAAAAAGTCCCCAAAGCAGAACTGCTCTGTTGCAATTATTGTCCACTGGTACTTGTAGTCCTTAATATACAGATTAACAAAACAGTCTAGGAATATGGTGGCCGAAATTGGGATTTCTGTTAACCTGCACTGATGGACTACAAGTACCAGTGGACAACCATTGTAACAGAGCTGTTCTGCTTTATAGACTTTATCTTTAAGTGTATAAAGGCTGGAAACAGACATTCAGACTGTGACCATTTGCCTGTACGATGTGAGGCACAGGAGGATGGAAAAGGCAAATCATAGAGGTGAACCGCTATACCTCAACTTGATGCTTAGATGGTTAGAACATTTGTGTCCCCAGGTGCTGTTTAAATAAAAAAAATAGGTATTAAGCTTACCGTTAATGATGTTTCCAGGAGTCCATCCTGACAGCACCCTGGAGGACGTCCTCCTCCCCTTGTTGGGACAGGAAACACACGAGTTTAAAAGGTCATGTCCCACCCCTAATCCTCAGTGTTGTAACAAGAACCGCTACAAGGATATGCAGAAAAGAAGTTTGATGAAGACTTCAAACATAATACATTGAATCCAGACATATTACATCATATGTTAGAAACATGTTACATACATGCCAGATTTACACAAACATGATATAAATATTCAAGGGAGGGAACTACTAGTGCTGTCAGGATGGACTCCTGGAAACATCATTAACGGTAAGCTTAATACCTATTTTCCAGGACGTCATCCTGACAGCACCCTGGAGAGTACCAAAGCACCTCCTGAGGGTGGGATTACCGCTTGGAGAACCTTTCTCCCAAAAGCAGTATGTTGACCAGACAAAACATCAAGTTTATAATGTTTACAAAAAGTGTTGGCACTAGCCCAAGTCGCGGCCTTACAAACTTGTTCTAAAGAGGCCCCTGCCCTCTCTGCCCAAGAAGTAGCTATCCCACGGGTAGAATGTACGTGGAGACCCTCTGGGGGAGGGACCCCTTGAGACTGGTAGGCCTCCGAGATCACGGACGTGATCCACCGAGCGATAGAGGCCTTAGAGGCCTTCTTACCCTTATTTTTTTCCCCCATATAGAATAAATAAATTCGGATCAGTACGCCAAGAGCTGGTAGCTGCCAGGTAGTCTAGAACCGCCTGCCTGACATCCAGAGAATGTAATTCCCTTTCTTTAGCATTAGTGGGGTTATCGCAGAATGATGGCAACACGACTTCTTGGTTTCTATTTTTAATTTTTCCTACTTTTGGGATAAAGGAGGGGTCCAGTTTAAGAATTAGCAATCGTCTCTAACCTGGAGGTACGGGTCCCTAGTACACAGGGCCTGAATTTCCCCCACCCTTTTAGCCGTGGTGATTGCCACTAGAAATGCCGTTTTGCGAGTGAGTACCGAAATGGGCATATCAATGGAAGAAGCGTAAAGGTCCTTACAGAGGAACCTAAGGACCAGATTAAGGTCCCAAGAAGGCGATAAATGCCTAATAGTAGGGCGCAGCCTCTGTGTGGCTCTGATGAATTTAACTATCCATGGGTGAGAGGCTAGGGGATAGTCTAGGAAGGAGCTAAGTGCCGAAATCTGCACCTTCAAGGTGCTAGGTTTGAGACCTTTGTCAAACCCAGCCTGAAGGAAATCTAGGATTCTGGGTAAGTCAGGAGTGCCTGCCGTAACCTCAGACCTGCCACCTTCCAGACAGAATCGCCTCCAGATTTTAAGGTAGATTGCTGAAGTAACAGGCTTTCTACTGGACTTGATAGTTGTTATCACTCGACTTGATAGGCCCTTTGCTTTCAGAATGAGCCGCTCAGGATCCATGCTGAGAGACGGAGTTTCTCTGGGTTTGGGTGAAGAACCGGGCCTTGGTGGATGACATCCGGTCTGAGAGGAAGCTCTAGTGGATCTGCTATTGCCAGCTGTAGTAGAAGGGAGAACCAGCTCCTTCTTGGCCAGTATGGGACGACCAATATGACCCGGGCTTGATCCTGTTTGATCTTCCTGAGAACAGCCGGGATTAATGCCAGAGGAGGAAAAGCATATGAGAGAGGCTCCGTCCAGACTTGGCTCAGAGCGTCTATCCCTTCCGGAAGATCTCGAGGGTTCAGTGAGAAGAATTTTGAGACCTTCAAATTTTTCCTGGTTGCAAATAGGTCTATGCAAGGAGTCCCCCAGCGAAGACACAACTCCTGGAAGATGTCCTGGTTGAGTTCCCATTCTGTTGGGAACACCCTTCTCCTGCTGAGGTAATCTGCTATGATGTTTTGGGACCCTTCCAGGTGAATCGCTGAGATGGAAAGAACCGATCTTTCTGCCCACCGAAATATCCGATCCGCCAGTTTCTGAAGCAGATGGTGTCTTGCGCCTCCCTGATGTTTCAGGAAAGAGACTGTTGTCACATTGTCGGACATTATCCTGACATGGCGATTTTCCAGGATGTTTCGGTTCCTCTTCAAAGCTTCCCAAACAGCGTACAGTTCTTTGAAGTTGGAGGAGCTCTGGGTGACTTCCTCCGGCCATCTTCTTTGAAGGAACCTGTTTTCTAAGTGAGCTCCCCAGCCCCAGGCGCTGGCATCTGTAGTGACTACTACGTGGGGCTCGGCAGATCATAATACCCCTTTCCTTAGGTTTTCTGGTTCTGTCCACCAAAGGAGAGACTCTCTTACCAGAGGAGTTAGTCTCAAAGTTCTGTCCAGAGAAGCTAGACGTCTGTCCCATTTGGACAGGATTAGTTTCTGCAGCGGCCTGGAATGGAACTGAGCCCATCTTACGCACGGAATACAGGCAGTCATTAGGCCGAGGACTCTCATGGCCACTCTTATTGACCCTCCTTGCCTTAAAAGGATCCGGATCTGGGACTGTATTGCTTCCAGCTTGGGCTCGGGGAGGAGAGAGATTCTGTTCGTCGAGTCCAGATACACTCCCAGAAATGTTTGTCTGTGTTCTGGGGTTAGGTCGGATTTCTTCCAATTTATGACCCATCCTAATTCTTCCATCACCGAAATGGTTCGGTTCCTGTGATCTGATAGAATCTCTGGCGTTCTTGCTACCAGGAAGAAGTCGTCGAGATATGGGACTATTATGATCCCTTGACTTCTTATGAAAGCGACGATCTCGGACACCAGCTTTGTAAAGATACGGGGTGCTGAGGCAAGTCCGAACGGAAGGCACTGGAACTGGTAGTGACAGGTCCCGGATGGCAGAACTACCGCAAACCTCAGAAGCTTCTGAGACGAGGGGTGGACTGGGACCTGATAGTAGGCACTCTTCAGGTCGAGAGTGCACATCACGGCATTCCGATCTATGAGAAGGATCACCGACCGGATAGACTCCATACGGAACCTCTTGTACCTAGGCATTCAGTCAGAGGCTTCAGATTTATTATAGTGCGAGATTCCCCGGATGGTTTTGCGATGGAGAAAAGGGAGGAATAATGACCCTGGCTTACTTCCCGAGGTGGTACTGGCACTATGACCTCTGAGGACAGCATGTCCTTTAGGTCTAACATCATTGGGGAGTCTCGCATTATGACCGTAGGTGCAATAAACCTGTCTGGCAGAGGAGAGTAAAATTCGATACGGTAGCCCTCTGACACAGTCCAACGAACCCAATTGTTTTGAGTGATTCGGGCCCATTTGTGCGCGAAGTGACGGAGCCTCCCCCCTACAAGTGTGGCATCATTGAGGTTTAGATTTTGAGGAGGGACTGAAAAAGAAACTTCTGTTTCTATTGCCCTGGTTACGGGAGCCTCTATAAGATCCTCTATGGGATCTACCTCCTCTAGAGTCAGTCTGTCTTCGGAAGGGGAATCCCCTCCGAAAGGACTGAGGTTTCCTAGTTTTGTCCTCCGGAAACCCCTTCTTTTTATCCGAAGCTGACTCTAGGATAGTATCCAGAGGAGGCCCGAATACTCGAGCTCCGGAGAAGGGGATTGAGCATAGCTTAGATTTGGAAGCACTATCCCCAGACCAGGATCTTAACCAGACCGCCCTCCTAGCCTCGTTCGATAGCGAACCACTCCTAGCCGAGAATCTGACTGATTCAGCAGTCATATCGGACAGAAAGGCCGTGGCGGACCTCATAATAGGGATGGATTTTAAAATTTCAGATCTCGGGGTCTTATTGGACAGGTGTTCTTCCAATTGACCCATCCAAAGATACATAGAGCGAGCTACCGAGGTAGCCGCTATGTTGGTTTTAATCAGAGCCGCGGAAGATTCCCAGGCTCTTTTCAAAAGGATGTCAGACTTTCTGTCCATGGGATCGCGCAGGCTTGAAGAGTCCTCAAAAGGTATGGCAGTCTTTTTAGCCACCTTCGCCACCGGAACGTCAACCTTAGGGATTTCTTCCCACAGTTTTACGTCCTCAGGTTCAAATGGTAGACGAGCTTTGAACTCCTTGGATAACACCAGCCGGCGTTCCGCTTCCTTCCACTCCTCCATTATCATGGCTTTAATGTGCTCGCTAACGGGGAATACAGTCTGCTGACGTGACATAAGTCCCCCAAACATCAGGTCCTGCCTGGACTGTGGTTTAGGAGTCTCTTCTATCTGCATGGTGCACCGTACTGCCTGCACCAGATCATTTGTCTCTTCTGCCTGGAAGAGATATTTTCTTTGGTGGTCTTGGCTTCCTGACGGAAGCTCGCCCTCTTCCTCTGAGACGAAGTCCTCTGAATTAGACTTGTCCTCAGAAGTAAACTCTGGTTCTCGTTCCTGTCTGGCCCTCTTGCGGCTGGGAATAGGACTGGGCTTCTGCACCATATTGGATAACGAAGCCTGTACCTCCTCACGTATAAGGGATCTCATCTCGGACAGTAATGTCGGCTGTTCGTCCCTCACGACCTTAGACGTACAATCTGCACACAAAGTCTTTCCGTGGGAATCCGGGAGCTTCGCATTACAGATAGGGCATCTAGCAGATTTTCCCGAGGCCTTGCTCGATCTCCTAGCCTGACCAGAGGAACCAGAGGGGCCAGCAGGGGTTCCCTTATCCTTAAATGACATAAGATAGGGATAAGCGCTGGGGTAAGCCTGCTTCTAGGTGCGGATAGGGGTCTGCGCTATGTGCACTTACCACCTCCTCGACCGGCATACTTGCATCCATGATGAGTGAAGCAGGTCCCCGCAGCTTGTAGCGACGGAACAGGAGCGCTGAGGCGTCGGAACAGGAGCGCTGAGGCGTCGGAACAGGAGCGCTGAGGCGTCGGAACAGGAGCGCTGAGGCGTCGGAACAGGAGCGCTGAGCGTCGGAACCGGAGCGCTGAGCATCGGAACAGGAGCGCTGAGTGAAGCAGGTCCCCGCAGCTTGAAGCGTCGGAACAGGAGCGCTTCAGCCGATATGCGTTCCACAGTGGAACGCACGCTTTCCCCCTTCAGTGCAGCGTTACCGGAAGTGACGGTAACAGATGCCGAAAACCGGAAGTGATGCCGTCCTTGTCACTTCCGCCTAGGGACGCCGATCTGGATACCACGCTGCTCCACACAGCGTGGATGGCGTCCGCAGCCGAGAGCCTCCCACCGGGAGGAGCGGCTGCCACCAGGAGTCTCGTCCACTCCTGGTCTTTGGAGCAGAGGGACCCCCCACCGGAGGGTGTCTGCCCTGAGCCTCTTGACAGGGGGAAGGATATTGGCAAGCCGCACGTTCCCCCTGAGCTCTGGTATGCTTGCAGCTTTTCACTCGTGCGTCCTTTCCTTGCAGGGACAGGAAAAACACTGAGGATTAGGGGTGGGACATGACCTTTTAAACTCGTGTGTTTCCTGTCCCAACAAGGGGAGGAGGACGTCCTCCAGGGTGCTGTCAGGATGACGTCCTGGAAAATAATAAAATGTGCTTTATTCACCCTCCCTGGTCCAGTATTGAGTCACAACTGGTCGGTGTCTTTTTTTGTCTACACACTGACAGCAGCCAATCAGTGACATCAGCAGCTTGTGCTGCCTAATCGGGCAGAGGCGCTGATATCGTTGACTGACTCGAGCACTGCTGATGTGATGTCAGCGCTGCAGACAATAACTAATGGGGGATACAAAGAATTATTCTGACAAAAAGGATCCAGGCAGGATTTTAAAAATGTAATGGTGATAATAATCATTCTGATAAACAAATGAAAGGAGAACGTCGGAAATCATTAAATAAAAGGAATATATGAAGAATCGTTCTGGGGAATGTGGTTAGAGGGGGTTGAGAAGAAACATTTTTAATAAAGGGATAAGAGGATAATGTCAAAAATCACAGTGTCGCTTTGATTAAAAGAGAAGAGGAGAATGTCAAGAATCGTTCAGATAAATTGATCACAGAAGGATGTCAAGAATTGTTCTGAAGAAAGGCTCAGAGGTCAATGTCAATAACCGCTGTGAATACCGAGATCAGAAGAGGTCAGAGGATAATGTGAAGACTTATTATTATGAACAGCCAAGGTTCAGTCTAGGAAATTGGAGCCAAACACAATGCTGGTGTCTAAATATATCTTTCCTTAACACAGATAGGTATAACGGCAGACGACCTCTACCGGTGCCATCATTGTGGAGAGAGAAAGGAGAATCCAGTAGGTAAAAGAGAGTAACAAGTATCACTGAGCGGAGGAGGAACATGTCCTGGTCACAATAATCCAGATTTCTGTGGCACAATGCAGAAGAGAAGGTCAGAATTTGGTGCAGATACCCTGAATCCATGAAGCCTTGCTCTAGTGCTGGAAGAGGTGGAATAAAGGTGGAGGTTTTCTTGGCATAAACTGGCACCTCCGATACCTGTGGATGGTCAGGCTGTCAGGCTGGTTGAGGAGGAGTAGTGGTGGGGGAAAGTTCTCTCTGCACACCCTGTCTCCTCTGATACCTGTGGATTGGTGACCACCTGGTTTTTCTTGTTGCACCTGGCTCATCTGATGTCTGTGGACAGAAATTTGCATGGTGAGGCTTTCCTAAGAATTTCATCTGACCAAGTGGATTCATTCATGGCCGCTGTTCGCCCTACGTCATACGGACAAGGCTCCATGCCACACGGGTGTTATAGCAAGAACAGTACACAGTATACAGTAGAATGACCGTTTCCCTTTCCTCCCCGACCTTCAGGCTATGTGCCCACTTTGCAGAATAGAAGCAGATTTTTCCTCCTCAAAACCACAGACCCTTGCCAGGGAAAATGCTTTTATGCGTTTTTTTTTTCGCATTTTTGTCTCGTTTTTCATGCATCTTTTGTCATGCGTTCCAATACAAGCGTATGGCAGCAAAATCGCCACGATTCTGCAAAATTAATGAACATGCTGCGTATTTTTCCGCGATGTGATTCCGCTGTGGAAAAACACGCAGCATGGGCACCGCAATTGCGGAATGCAATTAAAGTCAATGGAATGCATTTTGTTAGCGTTTTGTAAGTGTTTCCATACCGGAAAAACGCGGCAGAACTGCTTAAAGAACGCAATGTAGGCACACAGCCTCACAGTCTCCAGATCTTAATCTGTTGGAGGATCTGTAGGATGAAGTGGAACGGGCTGCTCACAGCCAACATCAGAATCTATCCTGTCCACACGAGACAATATTCCACCAGGAAGATTTCAACTCCTGATGTAATCTGTGACACCAATCAGTACTGTGCCTAATGGCAAAGGAGGTCCAATGTCTTCTAGAATTTATCACTCTAGTCATTCAATGGAAAAACCTCCAGCAACAGTTTTGTAAGAAAAAATGTTTTCTCCGAAACTGTTATTGGATGTTTTTCCACTGATTTATCTTCACCTGGAGACCAATGCCATGCTTCACATCCATGCACCATCGGTGGATTAGATTCTTTTTGTCAGTGAGCTGGATATATATTTTTTTCTTTTCCATCTGTGGTCATTCAATATACGTCAGAGCTGCATTCACAATTGTGCAGGATTCAGTTTACATTTTTCTCGGTCTGGTCATTCTCTGTTTGACCTTTCTGTAACTATTTTCATTCTGAGAAGAGTGATCCTTGGGGTATGTTTCCACGGGCCATTAGCTGCCGATTGGATGCTGCTTACAGCCACAGTGTTCAACCCGCAACGTCCAGATGTTACACCATAATAGAGGGGATTTAAAGAAATCCCGTCTCCACTATACGTGCAACATCATCCGGCGGCCCTGTGTTTCTGGACATGAGGTGCATCTTTTTAAACCACAGCATGTCTGTTTACCTTGCAGCAACGCTCCGTCTCCGCAATGTAAATAACAGAGTCCTATGTACAGGGTGCGGCGATTCCGGATGTGTTCAATGAAATACAGAAGGGGGTAGCGCTTTGGGCGGAGCGGGGTTTCCGCTCCGTCCAAAGCGGCGACAATATGGCTCATGGAGACATATCCTTAAGCCACGTTCACACATTCAGTATTTGGTCAGTATTTTACGTCAGTATTTGTAGCCAAAACCAGGAGTGGAACAATCAGAGGGAAAGTATAATAGAATTGTATTATCAACGGGTCATGGTTTTTACTTATAAAGACTGACGTAAAATACTGACCAAATACTGCATGTGTGAACGTGGCCTTACACTGACACCTGTAACAGGGTCACTGGCACTGTATGTGAGGGGAGATACGGTGGGTACGGAAAGTATTCCGACCCTTTTAAGTTTGTCACTCATTGTAGCTGTCACTGGTTCCTTCTCCGGTATCACACAATCAACAGAGCAAGAGAATAGTGAACAATTCCAAGACCTTTATTTAGGCAAAACACAAAAGGTCCATATATACGATCCATCACACAAAGGATTAAATATTCCAGAACATGAATGCAGTTCCGTTACAGAATAAAAGTCCAACAATCCAGCACAGAGGATAACAGTCCATATTCCCTTCTTTCTCTCTGATATGCTCTTCACATCAAGGTTCCACACCCGACTGATCTCTGGGTCTCACCTCCCTGATATTTTAAGTCTCCCTCCTCATTCACAGGTCAGGAGGGGGAAGGTCTCAGGGGCTCATTGTTTCAACAAGTTAGGTCAACATATCATTAGCATATTAGCAAACAACATTATTCATTGACCCTGTGGAGAGATAACAATACAGAACTGTGGGGAGAATATCAGATGGCAAATAACAACTCATCCTACAAGATACAGTAACACCATGATAATCAGTAAAATAGAAATATACACAAAAATGATACCCACATAGCATATCACACCATCACAGTAGCCATTTGCTAAGTTCAAAAAAGTTCATTTTTTTAATTAATGTACACTCTGCACCCCATCTTGACAGAAAAAAACAGAAATGTTGAAATTTTTGCAAATTTATTAAAAAGGAAAAAATGAAATATCACATGCATGTAGAAAAGCCGCGGAGACACCATCACGTGTTTCTCAATGCAAGCAATGAATAGCCAGGTCTTTCACCGGGAAGGAACAACCACGGGAAGGGCAGCATCCAATAAAGGAAAACCACCTATGCCAAAACATGGTATCCATCCACAGACAGCTGTTTCGGGGTATTTGCCCCTCATCAGTGTGGAGTAGGAAACTGGCTATTAGGAGCAGTGCCTAGTGAAAAGACTATGAACATAAGGGTGAATGACCTCGGGGAGATGGGGGCAGTGTTCTGGATCACTTCGTTGAGAAACACGTGATGGTGTCTCCACGGTGTTGGATGTTTTGATCTCCCCAAGGTCATTCACCCTTATGTTTTATATATAAAATATCAGATGGTCATAAGTCTTCAGACCCTTTGCTCAGTACTGAGTAGAAGCACCTTTTGAGCCAGTACAGTCATGAGTCTTCTTGGGAATGATGGAATGATACAAAAAGTTTTCACCCCTGGATTTGGAGATCCTCGGCCATTCTTTCTTGCAGACCCTCTCTAGTTCCGTCAGGTTGGATGGTGAACGTTGGTGGACGGCCATTTTCAGGTCTCTCCAGAGATGCTCAATTGGGTTTAGGTCAGGACTGTGGCTGGGCCAGTCAGGAATGGTCACAAAGTTGTTCTGAAGCCACTCCTTTGTTATTTTAGCTGGGTGCTTAGGGTCATTGTCTTGTTGGAAGGTGACCCTTCGTCCAAGTCTGAGGTCCAGAGATTCTGGAAGAAGTTTTCTGACCAGAGAATCTTATTTTTCATAGTCTGGGAGTCCTTCATGTGTTTTTTTTAGCAAACTCTATGCGGGCTTTCATATGTCTTGCACTGAGGAGAGGCTTCCATCGGGCCACTCTGCCATAATGGTCCGACTGCTGGGGGACTGCAGTGATAGTTAACTTTATTAAACTTTTTCCCATCTCCCTACTGCATCTCTGGAGCTCAGCCATGGTGATCTTGGGGTTCTTCTTTACCTCTTTCACCAAGGCTCTTCTCCCATGATTGCTCAGTTTGGCTGGACAGCCAGGTCTAGGAAGACTTCTGGTGGTTCCAAACTTCTTCCATTTAAAGATTATGGAGGCCACTGTGCTCTTGAGAACCTTGAGGACTGCAGAAATTCTTTTTAACCTTGGCCAGATTTGTGCCTTGCCACAATTCTGTCTCTGAGCTTCTTGGCCAGTTCCTTTGACCTCATGATTCTCATTTGGTCTAACATGCACTGTGAGCTCTTATATAGACAGGTGAGTGCCTTTTCAAATCAAGTCCTATCAGCTTAATTAAACACAGCTGGACACCAATGAAGGAGTAGAACCATCTCAAGGAGGATCACACAGTCCTGAACACATAGCGGCCTGTTGTCCTATGTCTTCCGAGCAGATGGATTGTAGCCTAAGCAGGTGTTGCTCATACTATGCCTATCCAGCCTGTAGTGTGGGCTATTAGCCCAGAGAGGGGCCTCAGTCATGCCTTGTGACCATAAACTGAGTACTGGTATCAGGGCTCATAAACTCCGGGAGTTTGGTGACCTTGATAAGGGCCACGCTTGCCCCACCAGTTGATTCCAGGAAAACATGTTGGCGTATGCTGTATCCACAGGGATGCCAAAGACTACCCGGTTGCCAGAGTGTTGATTAAAATGAGCTGTGGCATGGAGCTCCATGAGGTTGGGGTGGTCAGAGACTTTCTTCACCCCATGATAATCGGGCAGTACTTCAGCCTGTTCTGTGACTTGTGGGGAATGCAGGGTTGCCCAGTGGCTCAGGCAGGAGCCAGCACCACCTTGAAGACTCCACATTGCAGTCCAAGTTGGAGGAGTTCCCCTTGTGTGTACTAGCTGGTGAGGAGGATAAAATGGTAACCAGTGAGGTTGAGTTTCTTGACCTGGGGGTTTCTGGGGAACATTTTGGGACTGCTCAAATGCGGGATCTTACCCTAAAAGGGGCTTTGAAAATGTGTCTGGGATTGCTCAAGACACCAGGTCCCCACACTTTGCAGTCTATAGAGTATTGCTGTATAGAGTGACTACACTGATGGGAGGTGAAATAGTGGAGTAAAGGTACCGTCACACTAAACGATATCGCTAGCGATCCGTGACGTTGCAGCGTCCTCGCTAGCGATATCGTTTAGTTTGACACGCAGCAGCGATCAGGATCCTGCTGTGATGTCGCTGGTCGCTGAATAAAGTCCAGAACTTTATTTGGTCGTCCGATCGCCGTGTATCGTTGTGTTTGACACCAAAAGCAACGATACCAGCGATGTTTTACACTGGTAACCAGGGTAAACATCGGGTTACCAAGCGCAGGGCCGCGCTTAGTAACCCGATGTTTACCCTGGTTACCAGCGTAAAAGTAAAAAAAACAAACAGTACATACTCACCCAGCGTCATACCTCCCCCAGCGTCTGCTTCCTGACACTGACTGAGCGCCGGCCCTAAAGTGAAAGTGAAAGCCGCTGTGCTGTTAGGGCCGGAGCTCAGTCAGTGTCAGGAAGCAGAAGCTGGGGGACGCTGGGTGAGTATGTACTGTTTGTTTTTTTTACTTTTACGCTGGTAACCAGGGTAAACATCGGGTTACTAAGCGCGGCCCTGCGCTTAGCAACCCGATGTTTACCCTGGTTACCCGGGGACCTCGGCATCGTTGGTCGCTGGAGAGCGGTCTGTATGACAGCTCTCCAGCGATCAAACAGCGACGCTGCAGCGATCGGCATCGTTGTCGCTATCGCTGCAGCGTCGCTTAATGTGACGGTACCTTAACTGTTGGTTCCAGGTCCATACTGGCGGAGGGTTCCAGACATGGCACATTTGCATGTTTTGGGGGGACATCTAAGGGTGGATAAAACTCAGGAGAGAATACTGCAGAGTTCTATTAGCCGGGATGTTATCAGGAGATCCTGAATTTTTGTAAGTCCTGCCCTACCTGCGCACTTCCAAAGTCCTTCAGTCCTGTTACCGGTAATGGAGATCCCGTTTGAGCGAATTGCCATGGACCTAGTAGGTCCTTTAGTTAAGTCTGCATGAGGGCACCAATATATCCTAGTGGTCATGGACTATGTGACACGGTTTCCTGAAGCAGTACCCCTAAGGACCTCTTTGGCTGAGAGTATCGCCGAGGAACTTGTCCATATTTTTGCTAGGACAGGCCTGCCAAAGGAGATTCTGACAGATCAGAAAACCCCCTTCATGAGCAAGGTTATGAAAGAACTCCCTAGGGTTCTCCAGATTGCCCAACTGCGAACCTCAGTGTACCATCCACAGACCGACGGCATAGTAGAGCGCGTCAATAAAACCTTGAAAGCCATGCTAAAAAGGGTCCTTGAAAAGGGCATTTGAGACTGGGACTACCTGTTGAAGTTTCTGCTGTACTCCATCAGAGAAGTTCCCCAGGCCTGTCTTCTCGACGATCAAGCTCCTGTATGGCCGAAATCCACGAGGGCTCCGGGACATCACCAAGGAAACATGGGAAGCTGAGGTCACGCCACACTGGAGCGTCAAAGACCATGTCGCCCAGCTGTAGGATAGAATGGTGAAAGTGATGCCTACTGTGAAGGAGCATCTTCTCCAGGCACAGGCAAGGGTGTATAACCGATCGGCCAGGCTGAGAAAGTTCCAGACAGGAGACCGTGTGCTAGTGCTTAGGAGCCAATCCCAAAGTCACCATGGACGAGGACACAATTGCAAAGACTCTGACATGGCCCAGTGGCAACAGTGTCAGGCGCTGTTGCAGCGGGACCTATTCTCAGAGGTTTTGGGGCATATGCAGGTGGTCGAGCATGACGTGTTGACAGAACCGCACGTAAGGGTGATGCTAAAATTTATAGAATTCCAAAAGCATGGAGAGAGGTGATATCCAATGAGGTGAAGAGGATGCTAAACACTGTATCAAAACATGTCATTAAGTTGCGGTCACTAAAAATGCTGAACCTTACTTCGTGCAGTTGCCATGGGTGACCACATAGTTCATAAGTTTATGGCACACAATAAGCACCAACATTCGTGGAGGTACCTTACGGGAGCTCCTGCTCTACCCGCTGACTCCTTGTCAGTCCTTGTTCCCAGGGAAGCAGCCTTACGGGGATCACCAACTTGCCGCAGTACCACAGTAGCCGTCACCAGCTCTTAAAATCCATGGCCTCTCCGTGTACTCTTCAGGAAGTCTATCCCCACTTGGGACCGTCCAACACACAGGCCACTAGGTCCCAAAGCCCCACCATGTGCTATTCAGGAAGTTAGCACTCCCAACACATAGGCTTCCAGAACCTACAGGACAGACCATTCAAGTCCAAACACTCAAAACCATGTGTCCCACATTCTGGTCACATTATGAAGCTGTAACCACTCCCACAGGTGGGAGGTGTGTGTGGTTAGCCACACCCGCCCAGCTCTCTGACTAATACGGCTGCCCCTAATTAGGCTTGCAAAGGGTTAATACTATGAAGGCAATGGTTAAATACCTCAAAACATGAATCAAATAAGTAAACACCTCATGAGGGAAGCCAGAGACAAGAGAAAAATGCATCCATGGCTCAAGGTGCAGAGTAGAAAAATCAATATCAATCATAAGCATATAATGTGGAGCCAGTGTGTCAGAAGTCCAGTGTACCCATTGAAGCACGTTTCGATGTCTTTCTTCCTCAGAAGGGGTGCATAGCACCTGATGAAGGTGCCATCTGAAACACGTGTAGGTGCGGACAAGCGGATCCTGTGAGCCCCCGCTGGTGCTACTTTCTAGGTATCTACCCTTCAGATCTCTGTATCCAGCTTATTTGATTTTTTGATATGTGCTCTATTGCACTTTAGAATTTAAAGATACAGCAATATGTTTTTGCTGGCGATATTATGTATACAGGACAAGGGTTCTACCTACACCAGACTGCAAGGACTGTATAGTTCAGTAGTTTAAGCACCACAGACTTGGTATATAACCTGATATCTTATATCTTGTGGGCTTTGTACTTTTTTACATTTATTGTCATTGACATAATTGAGCTACTTAACCCCTTCATGACCTTGCCGTTTTTTGCAATTCTGACCAGTGTCCCTTTATGAGGTAATAACTCAGGAACGCTTCAACGGATCCTAGCGATTCTGAGATTGTTTTTTCGTGACATATTGGGCTTCATGATAGTGGTAAATTTAGGTCGATAATTTCTGAGTTTATTTGTGAAAAAAACGGAAATTTGGCAAAAATTTTGAAAATTTCGCAATTTTCACATTTTGAATTTTTATTCTGTTAAACCAGAGAGTTATGTGACACAAAATAGTTAATAAATAACATTTCCCACATGTCTACTTTACATCAGCACAATTTTGGAAACAAATTTTTTTTTTGCTAGGAAGTTATAAGGGTTAAAATTTGACCAGTGATTTCTCATTTTTACAACAAAATTTACAAAACCATTTTTTTTAGGGATCACTTCACATTTGAAGTCAGTTTGAGGGTTCTATATGGCTGAAAATACCCAAAAGTGACACCATTCTAAAAACTGCACCCCTCAAGGTGCTCAAAACCACATTCAAGAAGTTTATTAACCCTTCAGGTGTTTCACAGCAGCAGAAGCAACATGGAAGTAAAAAATGAACATTTAACTTTTTAGTCACAAAAATGATATTTTAGCGAAAATTTTTTTATTTTCCCAAGGGTAAAAGGAGAAACTGGACCACGGACGTTGTTTTCCAATTTGTCCTGAGTACGCTGATACCTCATATGTGGGGGTAAACCACTGTTTGGGCGCACGGCAGGGCTCGGAAGGGAAGGAGCGCCATTTGACTTTTTCAATGAAAAATTGGCTCCAATCTTTAGCGGACACCATGTCGCGTTTGGAGAGCCCCCGTGTGCCTAAACATTGGAGCTCCCCCACAAGTGACCCCATTTTGGAAACTAGACCCCCCAAGGAACTTATCTAGAAGCATAGTGAGCACTTTAAACCCCCAGGTGCTTCACAAATTGATCCGTAAAAATGAAAAAGTACTTTTTTTTCACAAAAAAATTATTTTAGCCTCAATTTTTTCATTTTCACATGGGCAACAGGATAAAATGGATCCTAAATTTTGTTGGGCAATTTCTCCTGAGTACACCAATACCTTACATGTGGGGGTAAACCACTGTTTGGGCACATGGTAAGGCTCGGAAGGGAAGGAGCGCCATTTGACTTTTTGAATGAAAAATTATCTCCATCGTTAGCGGACACCATGTCGCGTTTGGAAAGCCCCTGTGTGCCTAAACATTGGAGCTCCCCCACAAGTGACCCCATTTTGGAAACTAGACCCCCCAAGGAACTTATCTAGAAGCATAGTGAGCACTTTAAACCCCCAGGTGCTTCACAAATTGATCCGCAAAAATGAAAAAGTACTTTTTTTTCACACAAAATTTCTTTTAGCCTCAATTCTTTCATTTTCACATGGGCAACAGGATAAAATGGATCCTAAAATTTGTTGGGCAATTTCTCCTGAGTATGCCGATACCTCATATGTGGGGGTAAACCACTGTTTGGGTGCACGGCAAGGCTCGGAAGGGGAGGCGTGCCATTTGACTTTTTGAATGGAAAATTAGCTCCAATCATTAGCGGACACCATGTCGCGTTTGGAGAGCCCCTGTGTGCCTAAACATTGGAGCTCCCGCACAAGTGGCCCCATTTTGGAAACTAGACCTCCCAAGGAACTAATCTAGATGTGTGGTGAGCACTTTGAACCCCCAAGTGCTTCACAGAAGTTTATAACGCAGAGCCATGAAAATAAAAAATAATTTTTCTTTTCTCAAAAATGATTTTTTAGCCCACAATTTTTTATTTTCCCAAGGGTAATAGGAGAAATTGGACCCCAAAAGTTGTTTTCCAGTTTCTCCTGAGTACGATGATACCCCATATGTGGGGGTAAACCACTGTTTTGGCACACGTCGGGGTTCGGAAGGGAAGTAGTGACGTTTTGAAATGCAGACTTTGATGGAATGCTCTGCGGGCGTCAGGTTGCGTTTGCAGAGCCCCTGATGTGCCTAAACAGTAGGAACTCCCCACAATTGACTCCATTTTGGAAACTAGACCCCCAAGGGAACTTATCTAGATGTGTAGTGAGCACTTTGAACCCCCAAGTGCTTCACAGAAGTTTATAACGCAGAGCCGTGAAAATAAAAAATGTGTTTCCTTTCCTCAAAAATATTTTTTTAGCCCAGAATTTTTTTATTTTTGCAAGAGTAACAGGAGAAATTGGACCTCAAAAGTTGTTGTCCAGTTTCTCCTGAGTACGATGATACCCCATATGTGGGGGTAAACCACTGTTTTGGCACACGTCGGGGTTCGGAAGGGAAGTAGTGACGTTTTGAAATGCAGACTTTGATGGAATGCTCTGCGGGCATCAGGTTGCGTTTGCAGAGCCCCTGATGTGCCTAAACAGTAGGAACTCCCCACAAGTGACTCCATTTTGGAAACTAGACCCCCAAGGGAACTTATCTAGATGTGTAGTGAGCACTTTGAACCCCCAAGTGCTTCACAGAAGTTTATAACGCAGAGCCGTGAAAATAAAAAATGTGTTTCCTTTCCTCAAAAATATTTTTTTAGCCCAGAATTTTTTTATTTTTGCAAGAGTAACAGGAGAAATTGGACCCCAAAAGTTGTTGTCCAGTTTCTCCTGAGTACGCTGATACCCCATATGTGGGGGTAAACCACTGTTTGGGTACATACCGGGGCTCGGAAGGGAAGTAGTGACGTTTTGGAATGCAGACTTTGATGGAATGGTCTGCGGGCATCATGTTACGTTTGCAGAGCCCCTGATATGCCTAAACAGTAGAAACCCCCCACAAGTGACCCCATTTTGGAAACTAGACCCCCCAAGGAACTTATCTAGATGTGTGGTGAGCACGTTCAACCCCCAAGTGCTTCACAGAAGTTTACAACGCAGAGCCGTGAAAATAAAAAATCATTTTTCTTTCCTCAAAAAAGATGTTTTAGCAAGCAATTTTTTATTTTCACAAGGGTAACAGGAGAATTTGGACCCCAATATTTGTTGCCCAGTTTGATGTGAGTACGCTGATACCCCATATGTGGGGGTAAACCACTGTTTGGGCACACGTCAGGGCTCGGAAGGGAAGTAGTGACATTTGAAATGCAGACTTTGATGGAATGATCTGCGGGCGTCACATTGCATTTGCAGAGCCCCTGATGTGCCTAAACAGTAGAAACACCCCACAAGTGACCCCATTTTGGAAACTAGACCCCCGAAGGAACTTATCTAGATGTGTGGTGAGCACTTTCAACCCCCAAGTGCTTCACAGAAGTTTATAACGCAGAGCCGTGAAAATAAAAAATAATTGTTCTTTCCTCAAAAATTATGTTTTAGCAAGTAATTTTTTATTTTTGCAAGGGTAACAGGAGAAATTGGACCCCAACAGTTGTTGCCCAGTTTGTCCTGAGTACGCTGGTACCCCAAATGTGGGGGTAAACCACTGTTTGGGCGCACGTCGGGGCTTGGAAGGGCGGGAGCACCATTTGACTTTTTGAACGCAAGATTGGCTGGAATCAATGGTGGCGCCATGTTGCGTTTGGAGACCCCTGATGTGCCTAAAACAGTGGAAACCCCTCAATTCTAACTTCAACACTAACCCCAACACACCCCTAATCCTAATCCCAACTGTAGCCATAACCCTAATCACAACCCTAACCCCAACACACCCCTAACCACAACCCTAACCGCAACACAACCGTAACCCTAATTCCAACCCTAATCCTAACCCTAATCCCAACCGTAACCCTAATCCCAACCCTAACCACAACTGTAACCCCAACACACCCCTAACCCTATCCGTAACCCTAACCACAAGCCTATTCTTAACCCTATTTCCAACCCTAGCCCTAATTCCAACCCTAACCCTAAGGGTATGTGCCCACGTTGCGGATTCGTGTGAGATTTTTCCGCACGATTTTTGAAAAATCTGCAGGTAAAAGGCACTGCGTTTTGCCTGCGGATTTACAGCAGATTTCCAGTGTTTTTTTGTGCGGATTTCACCTGCGGATTCCTATTGAGGAACAGGTGTAAACCGCTGCGGAATCCGCACAAAGAATTGACATGCTGCGGAAAATACAATGCAGCGTTTCTGCACGGAATTTTCCGCACCATGGGCACAGCAGATTTGGTTTTCCTTAGGTGTACATGGTACTGTAAACCTGATGGAAAACTGCTTCGAATTCGCAGCGGCCAATCCGATGCGGATCCGCGGCCAATCCGCTGCCAATCCGCTGCGGATCCGCGGCCAATCCGCTGCCAATCCGCTGCAGATCCGCGGCCAATCCGCTGCGGATCCGCTGCCGATCCGCTGCAGATCCGCGGCCAATCTGCTGCGGATCCGCTGCCGATCCGCTGCGGATCCGCGGCCAATCCGCTGCAGATCCGCGGCCAATCCGCGGCCAATCCGCTGCGGATCCACTGCGGATCCGCGGCCGATCCGCTGCGGATCCGCGGCCGATCCGCTGCGGATCCGCGGCCGATCCGCTGCGGATCCGCGGCCGATCCACTCCCGATCCGCGGCCGATCCGCTGCGGATCCGCGGCCGATCCGCTCTGTGTGCACATGCCATAACCCTACCCCTAACCCTAACCCTACCCGTAACCCTTACCCTACCCCTAACCCTACCCCTAGTTCTAACCCTAACCCTAGTGGTAAAAGAAAAAAATATATTTTCTTTATTTTATTATTGTCCCTACCTATGGGGGTGATAAAGGGGGGGTTTATTTATTATTTTTTTATTTTGATCGCTGTGGTAGAACCTACCACAGCGATCAAAATGTACCTGTAACGAATCTGCCAGCCTGCAGATTCGGCGGGCGTACTGAGCATGCGCCCGCCATTTTCCAAGATGGCGGCGCCCAGCGAGGAGACGGCCGGACACCGGGAGGATCGGTAAGTATGAGGGGGTGGTGGGGGGGTGGATCGGAGCACAGGGGGGGGGGATCGGAGGACGGGGGAGCGGACAGGAGCACGGGGGAGCGGACAGGAGCACGGGGGAGCGAACAGGGGGACGGAGGGGGGTACCTGACAGAACGGACGACTGGGGAGGAGATCGGGGGCGGTGGGGGGGGCCAGTACATGATTTCCAGCCATGGCAGATGCTATTGCAGCATCGGCCATGGCTGGATTGCAATATTTCACCATTTTCATAGGTGAAATATTGCAAATTGCTCTGATTGGCTGTTGCACTTTCAACAGCCAATCAGAGCGATCGTAGCCACGTGGGGGCAAAGCCACCCCCCATAGGCTGAAGTACAACTCCCCCTCTCCCTGCAGATCGGGTAAAATAGGAATTAACCCTTTCACCCGATCTGCAGGGATGCGATCATTCCATGACGCCGCATAGGCGTCATGGGTCGGGAAGGGGTTAATAAGTTGCTCCATTGGGTCCTGCAAGTCCCTTAGCATTTTTTTTTATCAAATACATTTTTATTAATTTTATAACAGAGACACATACACAAAAAAACATTCTCAACCAAAATTGTTTAGCCCCCTCCCTCATACACTGAACACCTCATTCCCCCTAACATTTGTTATTCAGAATACCATATCCTAGATATACGACCATACAAAACAGAATAGATCAGGCCGGTCAAGACCAGCCAAATCGAATTGTCATCTGTAAATGCAATGTGTAGTGAGTCCATAGCAACTGATACACATCTAACAAGATCTTATCGAGGCTTATCACAGGTTACCGCCAAGCCAGGGACCCCAAAATTTTATCAAAACATTTACCTCCATCCCTTTTGAGGTACACCCCCTTTTCCAATGATATGAGGGACTCAACTTGATTAGTAAACTCTCTGCCTGTCGGGGGAGTTGCAGAAATCCAGTGTTTAGCAATCGGTTTTCTAACAATGTATAGTAATCGAGCTATGGCAAGTTTCCCAGTGTCAACAGTACAGAGTTCCTCTACATATCCCAGTATGTAGGGGAGATTATTACTAGTCACCAATTGCCCAAAACTGCTCCTGAATGAGTGCAGATGCGGGCATGACCATAACATGTGCAATACTCCCGCTTCCTGTTGGCCGCACCTCGGGCATCCACAATAATTTCTATGACCTATTTTAAGCTTTGTTTCAGGTGATCTGTCTACTCTGTGACTGACCTAGAGCTGTGTGTTGGAATAAGTTTAAATGCAACAACTCCATTCCTGTTGTAGTCTGCATTGAATGTCTATGAGTGTTCATTTGTCAGCTATGCTGTGATTGTTAAAGTTTGCCTTAAAAAAAAAAAAAAGGGTCAGAGGACACTCACTGATTGCATCAGTCTGCTGCTGTTTCCTTCACAGAGAGACATGTGTTACATGGACTAGATTATATTGGTAGTTACTGTCAAAGCTTTCTTATTTTGTTCCAGTTCAAGCTGCATATATTAAACACAGTTTGCCTTACGTTGGATTCTGCTGCTTATATGAAGTAACACGCGCTGCTGTGGTAATACTCCGGCTAACAGGTTATGGGCCCAGCCACCGGAAAGTAAATGGTAAAAAGCCCAGTCACCGGAATAAGCAGCGAGCCAAGCGCAGACAGCACAGAGGAACCCCCGGAATACAAGGACACCGGAACGCAAAGGTACCGCAGTGTACAGAGCACCGGACAGCGCAGCTTAAAGGGCCAGTAACAAACAAAAAAAAGAGGTACAAGAGACAAGAATGTCTACAGAAAGGAATGCAGTGAAGTACACAGTGCCAAGTCTCACAAATCACAATTACAGCTCCTGGAAATTCAAGGTAAAGATGTTACTTATAAGAGAGGGTACATGGAAATGTATTGAACAGCCTGTGCCTGACCCAGTACCGGGTGATTGGCTAGAGACTGATCAGAAAGCACAAAGCACTATTTCCCTCAGCATAGATGATAACCAGATTGTACATGTATGCAAATGTGATACTGCAAAGAAAATGTGGGAAGAATTACAGAAAGTGCATGAAAGGTCAAATCTCAGCAATAAGCTATATCTTATGAGAAAGCTGTATCAGTCTAAATTAAGTGATGGCCAGCATATGCAGGACTATATCAGAAACACCCTAGAGATTGTGGAGCGCCTAAGGGGTATTGGTGAAGAAATTAAAGATTTTCATGTTGCTGCATTACTATTAAGTGGTCTTCCAGAAAGTTATGACACGCTTGTGACTGCATTAGATGCCAGACCAGATGATGAACTCACACTAGAATATGTGAAAGGGAAACTTGCAGATGAATACAAGAGAAAGTCAGAGACTATTAGCAATAATATATGCAAAGCAGAAACAGCATTAAAGACACAGTACTTTTCTAAAGCTCAGAGTCATTTAAAGGAAACTCGTGAATGTTTTGTCTGTAAAAAACCTGGTCACCTTAAAGCAGACTGCAGAGTGTGGAAAGCAAGAATGAATCAGTTTAAAAAGCAGGACAGTCATCAAAAGGTTAAAACAGCTGTAAAGAAGGAAGATGCATGTATTGCGACTGCATTTGGGGTCAGCACAAGCCCATATGCAAACCATGTTTGGTGTATTGACTCTGGAGCGACTGCTCACATGACACGTGATAAGGATTTCTTCATTAATCTAGATGAAAGCAAGTCTGAAAAGGTAATTTTAGCTAATGGTCACTATATGACATCAGAAGGAATAGGAGATGGTTATTTCCATTGTCAAGTTCAATCCTCAGCACAAGTCAGAAAAATCCCAGTTAAAGACGTGCTGTATGTTCCCAAACTTGAAAGTAACCTTTTATCTGTAAAGAAGCTTGCACAACAAGGAAATATAGTTACATTTAAGGATGACAGATGCATCATTTCAAAGAAGGGTCATACCCTTGCCGAAGGAAAAATCAAAGATGAACTTTATCAGCTGAAATGCAATGAAACTGTTTACAGTGCTAGACAAGATTTTCATAAGGACTGTATTCATGTGTGGCACAGACGCCTAGGCCACAGAGATCCAGAAGCAGTAAAGAAACTAGCTCAACTTGCAAATGGTATTGCAATCAACCAGTGTAATCAAACAATGAAGTGCACAAGTTGCCTAAAAGGGAAAATGTCCAGAAAATCGTTTCCTAAAGTAAGCACTACTAAATCTGCACAGATACTGGATTTGATACATACAGATGTGTGTGGTCCAATGAGTGTTCTTACTCCCAGCAAGAAGAGATATTTTCTCACATTCATTGATGATTATTCCAGATATACTGTTACTTACCTACTTCAAAGTAAAGATGAAGTTCCACAGAAACTTGAAGAATATCTTGCTGCAGTTCTTAACAAATTTGGAAGAATACCAAAGGTACTGCGAGCAGATAATGGAACTGAATATACAAGTGGTAAAGTGCAAACCATCCTGAAAAAGAATGGAATCGTGTTCCAGACAACCGTTCCATACAACCCAGAGCAGAATGGCACAGCAGAGAGAAAGAACCGAACTCTTTGTGAAAGTGGAAGAAGTATGCTATTTGATGGAAACCTACCTACAACATATTGGGGAGAAGCCATCATGACTGCTACCTATCTTCAAAATCGACTGCCAAGTAAAGCTACAAGTAAAACTCCATATGAGCTATGGAACTGTGAGAAGCCCAACCTGAAGCATCTCAGGATATTCGGAAGCAAAACTTTTGTGCATGTTCCCAAAGAAAAACGTTCTAAGTGGGAATCTCATGCAAAGGAAGGAGTTCTTGTGGGGTACAGTGAAACTCAGAAAGGATACAGAATCCTGCATCCACAGACCAACACAGTAACAATCAGCAGAGATGTAGTGATTGATGAAAACTCAGTATCGCTCAAATTTCATGAGGTTACGCAAATAATTCAACCTAAGGAACAAGAATTTCAGTCAGTGATTCCAGACATTGAAGAGAATCTCAAAGAAAATACTGAAGTCTGGATATGCTCTGAAAGTACTGAAAAAGAAACAGAAGAACCCAAGCCAACCTCAGGAGATCAGAAGATCAGAAAGATCAAATAAAGGAATTCCAGCTAAACGCCTTTCTTATATGGTCAGATCAATTCCAGAAGAAGAGCCACAGTCATGGCAGGAAATGCAAAAACTGCCTATTCATAAGAAGCAAAAATGGATAAAAGCTGCTGATGAAGAAATGGAATCCCTTCATAAGCTCAAAACATGGGAGCTCACAGAGCTACCTCAAGGCAAGAAAGCAATTGGATGTAAGTGGGTCTTTAAGAACAAATATGACTCCGAAGGTAATATTCACCGTTTTAAAGCAAGATTGGTCGCAAAAGGATATTCACAAAAATATGGTGAAGATTATGATGCTACTTTTGCTCCAGTTGCCAAGCAAACTACATTCAGAACTTTATTATCCATAGCTGCTGTTCAGCAGATGAAAGTAAGACATTTTGACATCAAAACAGCCTTTCTACATGGAGACATTGAAGAAGAGCTGTACATGACTCAACCAGAAGGCTATGTTAAAAGGGGTAAAGAGAACCTTGTTTGCAGAATGCAAAAATCTCTCTATGGCCTTAAGCAATCAGCAAGAGCATGGAACACTAAGATGAACAAAGTGTTAATCGACGAAGGATTTAAAAGGTCTCAAGCGGATCCATGTTTGTATACAAAAAGTGTATCACAAGATTGGATGTATGTTATTCTATATGTGGATGATGTAATAATAGCGCATCAAGAAGAGAGAGAAATTTCAAAACTAGGTCAAATTCTGAACAAGCATTTCGAGACCAAGGACCTTGGAGATGTGACATACTATTTGGGAATCCAAATCCAGAGAGAGGAAGATGGAAGTTTTCTTCTTAATCAAAATTCTAAAATCTCCACAGTTCTAAACCAGTTTGGAATGTCAGAAGCCAAAGGCATATCAACTCCAATGGATCCATCTTACCTAAAATTGGAAGGAGAAGAAGATCTGCTACCCACAAATGACAGTTACAGACAAGCAGTGGGGGCACTTCTATACATAGCAACCACAACCCGTCCAGATATCTCAGCCACAGTGGGAATTCTCTGCCGACGTGTAAGCAAGCCACGCCAAAGAGATTGGAATGCAATTAAGAGACTTCTTCAGTATCTTAAGGCAACCCAAGAGTTAAGTCTAAAGATTTCTGCATCAGGAGATCTAATTCTCAGAGGATATGTAGATGCAGATTGGGCTGGAGACTCAAGTGATCGAAGATCAACAAGTGGTTACTTGTTCAAGTTAGGACACACTTCAATCTCATGGTCGAGTAGAAAACAAGTGTCAGTTGCATTGTCTTCTACAGAAGCAGAATATACATCAGCTGCTCATGCAAGTCAAGAGTTAATTTGGTTGAAGCAACTTTTGGAAGAATTCGGCAAACCACTAGCTGAACCAACTGTTATCTATGAGGACAACCAAGGATGTATCAAGCTCGCCAGCAGTGAAAGGATAAGTGCAAGAACAAAGCACATTGATGTTAAACATCATCACTTGCGTGACTTAGTAGAGCGTGAAGTTCTAAAGTTTGTTTACTGTGAATCTGACAAGATGTTAGCAGATGTTTTGACAAAGCCATTGTCAAGAGCCAAGTTTGAAGAATTCAGAACTGCAATGGGACTAACAGGATAAGCAGTTGTTGAGTGGGGGTGTTGGAATAAGTTTAAATGCAACAACTCCATTCCTGTTGTAGTCTGCATTGAATGTCTATGAGTGTTCATTTGTCAGCTATGCTGTGATTGTTAAAGTTTGCCTTAAAAAAAAAAAAAAGGGTCAGAGGACACTCACTGATTGCATCAGTCTGCTGCTGTTTCCTTCACAGAGAGACATGTGTTACATGGACTAGATTATATTGGTAGTTACTGTCAAAGCTTTCTTATTTTGTTCCAGTTCAAGCTGCATATATTAAACACAGTTTGCCTTACGTTGGATTCTGCTGCTTATATGAAGTAACACGCGCTGCTGTGGTAATACTCCGGCTAACACTGTGACAGTCGTTTGGGCTCAGTAAGCAAAAGATTGGGTATGTATTCCAATGCTGAAGCCCACTCATCATCTGTAGTAACACAAATGTGTCTCCCTTTTCTGCATAACCAACAGCAGGAATTTCTTAAGGAAGACAAAGAGAAGGTCACTAAAGACACCAGTTATTACCCCTTCGTGGCTCCCTCTGAGCAAATAGTGTCCAATACAACATCTCTGAGTTTTAACAACTTTCACTTTACGTTGGGCCCTATAGGCGTGTTTGAGTTAAAAGTATTGAAAGAAGCAAATATCAGGTAGATAAAACTTTTTGTAGACAGCCAAAAGATTTAAGCTCCTTATTGCCAACCACCTTGTTAAAGTACTGTATACCCATACTCTTCCAGTTCCCAAACTCAGTTAGTTTGGCAAATTCTGAGAGCATGTCATTGCTCCAAATAGGTGTGTACATTGACACGTGTTCAACCTCTCATTTGTTTGATTTTAAGCCAAACCTTGGAAATTAAGTCCAATGTAGGATAAACTGAGTGACCCCCAAACTTGCCTGCCTCTAACCTTTCTACAAGGGGCCCCTGTCCTACAGTAGTTTGAATAATTTTACAGACCGAACTGCCCGTATCACTTGTGTCTTTCCCTTACCTTTTGTGCAATAAAGATATTTTTTTCACACTAATATTGGACTTTCTGATAGTCTTTTCCCCCACTTCTCCTTTGTATACAAGTTGACGATTTGTCCGTATTCAGTTCTATCCTTACATTGGTACTATCTACCATACATTGAGTACTATATGAATATACTTTTGTTTGTTACCAATGTGGATCATAAGCTATTTTAATAGCCGCGCCATTGACAGATCTTCTTAAAGGCACCAAATCGAGGATGGTTAAATGGCCTGATGACACAGTGATAGCGTTCCAGGAGTTGAAGAGAGCTCTATGTAAACATCCGGTCCTGGTGGCACCAGATTTCAGCAAAGAGTTTGTGGTCCAGACAGATGCGTCAGAAGTTGGCTTGGGAGCCGTGCTCTCTAAAGTAATAAATAGAAAAGAACATCCCATCCTGTATTTGAGCCGGATACTCTTGTTATGCAAAAATAACTACGCCATCATCAAGAAGGAGTGTCTGGCCATAAAATGGGCCATGGATACATTTGAGGTACTATCTACTAGGACGGAGGTTCAAATTTGTGTCCGATCATGCCCCTCTGAGATGTTAAGTGAGAAAAAGGATAAGAATGTCCAGATGGCTAGGAGGTTCTTAGGCCTCCAGAATTTCAAATTCCATGTAGAAGACAGACCCGGGAAGTCACATGGGAACGCAGATGCCTCTCTCGAATTCCCTGTTTGGTGTCTGAAGGTGCCAAGCCCCAGGCTTTTGGCAGAGGGGAGTTTGTGACATGGTCACTGGCATGGTATGTGAGGGGAGATATGTGTCATGGAGACTGCTTTCCTCTGTGATCTAAAAATATTTGAAATTGAGAGTCCTCAGTGGTTGATACCTTTTAATGGCTAACTGAGAAGATGGTAACAAATTGCAGCTTTCGAGACTACTCAGGCCTCTTCATCAGGCATAGACTCTGTGATCTGGAAACCCATATGTTTATTTTCAGCATGCTATGTCCTGGAGGAGTTAAGCGGCCATGTTATGGGCGGGTTTTTAGGTGAGTAGGTAAGATATGGGCGGGATGCCTACTCACCATATCTCCACCTCAAGGGTGTGGCTGGGAAAATAAGTGTCCAGCCAGTTTTCTTTTTCCCTCTGTCTGTGTTGTGTGGAGACAAGGAAGCCTCTAGGCTAACGCTCCTGTGAGAGCTGCCATATGTGTTGTCCCAGAAGTGCTGGGCAAGACTGTGTATGAACAGTTTATTTTCTTTTGAGCCAGAAAGGCTGTTTTTTCTGTTAATATTTTTGGGTTTATGATACAATAACCCACCCAGAAACTTTACCCCCACTTGTGCCTGTGTCTACCTCGAGGAGAAGCTAAGTGAGTCAACCTTCCACACACCGTACAATCAAATGAACTGCTTGTTTGATGTCCCAGAGCTGCACTCACGATTCTGCTAGTTGTCAATACACTTATGCACAGCTGTCCCTAATACCTTAACTCACATGCTATATAGACGAGCCTGTGTACCCAGACCGTGGTTAGTCCTCTAAACCCAAAAACATAATAAAGACACATCCTGTATATAATAATCGTTCTTCTGCTCATCCTCAGGTTGAACATGAAACTGATCCTGATATATGTGACACCAGTCTCCTCGTGATTGTTGTAGGACTTTTAGCAGCAGGAACTGACACGACAGCTTCCACACTAAAGTTCAGTCTGATGCTGATGGCGCATTATCCAGATGTACAAGGTAAGAATCTGCTTTACTACAGAGCTGCACTCACTACTCTGCTGGTGCAGTCACTGTATACATACATTACAATACTGATCCTGAGTTACATCCTGTATTATACTCCAGCGCTGCACTCACTATTCTGCTGGTGCAGTCACTGTACATACATTACATTACTGATCCTGAGTTACATCCTGTATTATACTCCAGAGCTGCACTCACTGTTCTGCTGGTGCAGTCACTGTGTACATACATTACAATACTGATCCTGAGTTACATCCTGTATTATAATCCACAGCTGCACTCACTACTCTGCTGGTGCAGTCACTGTATACATACATTACAATACTGATCCTGAGTTACATCCTGTATTATACTCCAGAGCTGCACTCACTATTCTGCTGGTGCAGTCACTGTGTACATACATTACATTACTGATCCTGAGTTACATCATGTATTACACTCCAGAACTGGACTCACTATTCTGCTGGTGCAGTCACTGTGTACATACACTCACTGGCCACTTTATTAGGTACACCTGTCCAACTTCTTGTTAACACTTAATTTCTAATCAGCCAATCACATGGCGGCAACTCAGTGCATTTAGGCATGTAGACATGGTCAAGACAATCTCCTGCAGTTCAAACCGAGCATCAGTATGGGGAAGAAAGGTGATTTGAGTGCCTTTGAACGTGGCATGGTTGTTGGTGCCAGAAGGGCTGGTCTGAGTATTTCAGAAACTGCTGATCTACTGGGATTTTCACGCACAACCATCTCTAGGGTTTACAGAGAATGGTCCGAAAAAGAAAAAAAATCCAGTGAGCGGCAGTTCTGTGGGCGGAAATGCCTTGTTGATGCCAGAGGTCAGAGGAGAATGGGCAGACTGGTTCGAGCTGATAGAAAGGCAACAGTGACTCAAATCGCCACCCGTTACAACCAAGGTAGGCCTAAGAGCATCTCTGAACGCACAGTGCGTCGAACTTTGAGGCAGATGGGCTACAGCAGCAGAAGACCACACCGGGTACCACTCCTTTCAGCTAAGAACAGGAAACTGAGGCTACAATTTGTACAAGCTCATCGAAATTGGACAGTAGAAGATTGGAAAAACGTTGCTTGGTCTGATGAGTCTCGATTTCTGCTGCGACATTCGGATGGTAGGGTCAGAATTTGGCGTAAACAACATGAAAGCATGGATCCATCCTGCCTTGTATGGAGCATCTTTGGGATGTGCAGCCGACAAATCTGCGGCAACTGTGTGATGCCATCATGTCAATATGGACCAAAATCTCTGAGGAATGCTTCCAGCACCTTGTTGAATCTATGCCACGAAGAATTGAGGCAGTTCTGAAGGCAAAAGGGGGTCCAACCCGTTACTAGCATGGTGTACCTAATAAAGTGGCCGGTGAGTGTACATTACATTACTGATCCTGAGTTACATCCTGTATTATACTCCAGAGCTGCACTCACTATTCTGCTGGTGCAGTCACTGTGTACATACATTACATTACTGATCCTGAGTTACATCCTTTATTATATCCCAGAGCTGCACTCACTATTCTGCTGGTGCAGTCACTGTGCACATACAATACATTACTGATCCTGAGTTACATCCTGTATTATACCCCAGAGCTGCACTCACTATTCTGCTGGTGCAGTCACTGTGTACATGCATTACATTACTGATCCTGAGTTACATCCTGTATTATACTCCAGAGCTGCACTCCCTATTCTGCTGGTGCAGTCACTGTGTACATACTTTACATTACTGATCCTGAGTTACATCCTGTATTATACCCCACAGCTGCACTCACTATTCTGCTGGTGCAGACACTGTGTACATACATTACATTACTGATCCTGAGTTACATCCTGTATTATATTCCAGAGCTGCACTCACTATTCTGCTGGTGCAGTCACTGTGTACATACTTTACATTACTGATCCTGAGTTACATCCTGTATTATACCCCAGAGCTGCACTCACTATTCTGCTGGTGCAGACACTGTGTACATACATTACATTACTGATCCTGAGTTACATCCTGTATTATATTCCAGAGCTGCACTCACTATTCTGCTGGTGCAGTCACTGTGTACATACAGTACATTACTGATCCTGAGTTACATCCTGTATTATACTCCAGAGCTGCACTCACTATTCTGCTGGTACAGTCACTGTGTACATACATTACATTACTGATCCTGAGTTACATCCTGTATTATCCTCCAGAGCTGCACTCACTATTCTGCTGGTGCAGTCACTGTGTACATACATTACATTACTGATCCTGAGTTACATCCTGTATTATCCTCCAGAGCTGCACTCACTATTCTGCTGGTGCAGTCACTGTGTACATACATTACATTACTGATCCTGAGTTACATCCTGTATTATATTCCAGAGCTGCACTCACTATTCTGCTGGTGCAGTCACTGTGTACATACTTTACATTACTGATCCTGAGTTACATCCTGTATTATACCCCAGAGCTGCACTCACTATTCTGCTGGTGCAGACACTGTGTACATACATTACATTACTGATCCTGAGTTACATCCTGTATTATATTCCAGAGCTGCACTCACTATTCTGCTGGTGCAGTCACTGTGTACATACAGTACATTGCAGCTCTGGAGTATAATACAGGATGTAACTCAGGATCAGTACTCACTATTCTGCTGGTACAGTCACTGTGTACATACATTACATTACTGATCCTGAGTTACATCCTGTATTATCCTCCAGAGCTGCACTCACTATTCTGCTGGTGCAGTCACTGTGTACATACATTACATTACTGATCCTGAGTTACATCCTGTATTATCCTCCAGAGCTGCACTCACTATTCTGCTGGTGCAGTCACTGTGTACATACATTACATTACTGATCCTGAGTTACATCCTGTATTATATTCCAGAGCTGCACTCACTATTCTGCTGGTGCAGTCACTGTGTACATACTTTACATTACTGATCCTGAGTTACATCCTGTATTATACCCCACAGCTGCACTCACTATTCTGCTGGTGCAGACACTGTGTACATACATTACATTACTGATCCTGAGTTACATCCTGTATTATATTCCAGAGCTGCACTCACTATTCTGCTGGTGCAGTCACTGTGTACATACTTTACATTACTGATCCTGAGTTACATCCTGTATTATACCCCAGAGCTGCACTCACTATTCTGCTGGTGCAGACACTGTGTACATACATTACATTACTGATCCTGAGTTACATCCTGTATTATATTCCAGAGCTGCACTCACTATTCTGCTGGTGCAGTCACTGTGTACATACAGTACATTACTGATCCTGAGTTACATCCTGTATTATACTCCAGAGCTGCACTCACTATTCTGCTGGTACAGTCACTGTGTACATACATTACATTACTGATCCTGAGTTACATCCTGTATTATCCTCCAGAGCTGCACTCACTATTCTGCTGGTGCAGTCACTGTGTACATACATTACATTACTGATCCTGAGTTACATCCTGTATTATCCTCCAGAGCTGCACTCACTATTCTGCTGGTGCAGTCACTGTGTACATACATTACATTACTGATCCTGAGTTACATCCTGTATTATATTCCAGAGCTGCACTCACTATTCTGCTGGTGCAGTCACTGTGTACATACAGTACATTACTGATCCTGAGTTACATCCTGTATTATACCCCAGAGCTGCACTCACTATTCTGCTGGTGCAGTCACTGTGTACATACATTACATTACTGATCCTGAGTTACATCCTGTAGAACTTTTATTATAAAAATGAAAAACATAATAATAATAACAGAAAGAAAACAGAAATATAAACCAGAAAATAATCCGTATAATGAACACTGGTCCAGACGTTCATTCTCTCCTCTCACACATATTATATATACAGAATAATAACTAAAATTAAGTACTTACACCTTCTGGTCCAGTCACCAAACTATGTAATAAATAAACAATAGCAAACAAAAACTATATACCTAAACATTTTTTTATACATTATTTTTTAAAAATTTTAAATAAAATAACTACAAACTATAGAAATATATACATAACTAAACACCCCACACTCAAGCCCACCATTCCCAACACCCGCACTGACCTGAGAGATAGTCCTGCGTCTCATACCTCAGTCCATGTCCAACGTCCATAATCCAGATCAGGCAGTGCCAGTTTTCCCCCAAACACCCCAGTGTCCCATAGTCCCACAAGATAAACCCACCTCCCCCCTTTTCCCACCACCCAACCTAACACCTACACCCAAATCTATATCCCTATGTACAATATATACAGCAGCCCACAATACAATAACCACAAATAATAAAGCCCAAGTTCGGCGCCTGCAGCCCTACATCACTGTATGATGATCAAACAAAACAAAAATCTACAGTGTCAGCAGCATCCCACCACCAGGAAAGGAGATGACCAGACTAGGGCACACTAAAAGAAAAGCCCCTCCAGAGGAGAGCGGCCCTGCATGTGCCCAGTCTCTCATACTCCAGAGAGCGGACCTTCACCAGGTCACCGAGTATGGTCCTAAAAACATTGCCACTGGGAGGATTTTCCTTTGCATCGATACTAAGCACCATGCGTTCCACGTGTGATACCTAACCACTGCGCTAACTAGAAATAAGGTGCAGCGGTCCCGACCACCAAGGTCTCTGAATGCTCCATAGGTCCATTCCGAATAAGAGAGACCGGCCAGCCGAGACCAGCCAATGGAGGCGCCTACCCTGTTGTACACCTCTGTGTTGAAGGGACAATGAAGCAGGAAGTGGTCCATGCTTTCCAGCACGGTACCACAATGCTTCCGGGGACAGATCCTCTCCTACACTTCAGATTGTCATTCACACACAGTTTCCCAAGGAAGCAGCGCCAAGCCAAGTCTCAAAACTTCGAGGGGATCCTGATAGAATTCAAAAGAAACCCACCCCAAGATCCCGACTTGGGCAATCCCTGAGAGTCAGAGGCCTCTGGAAATGGGTCAACAGAACCCTATTGTCAAGGAGTTTCCTTGGCAGAGTCCTGATCTCCCACATTCCCAGACCCCAACAACGAATTACCTTCCAAACCAAGGTAGCATAAGCCAGAAGATGTCCATGCTGTGTGCGAAGATCCTTCACTTGCCCTCCTTTCTCCCATTCCTGGAACAAAGGCTAAAAGCATCCCCTACAGGAGAATACCCACGGAGGAGACCCCTCTTTCCAGAGGTTTGCAATATTGATCTTAATGAAGGTATCCACAAGGAATACCACAGGGTTGACCATACCCAACCCTCCTAGTCTTCTTGTATGGTAAGTAACCTCCCTCTTGACCAGGTTCAGTCTATTCCCCCATAACAGTTGGAAGAACAAACTGTAGACCCAAGTCCAGAGAGACTCCTGCAAGATGCACACACTGCCCAAATAAATCAGTAAAGGGAGCAGGTAAGTTTTGATCAGGTTTACCCTTTCTCTTAGGGTCAAAGACCAACCCTTCCATTGGTTCACCTTCTTAGTGGCAATCTCTAGCCTGCTGTCCCAATTTTGTTTAATATAATCCCCCTGGCCAAATTAGATGGCAAGGACTTTTGCAGAGACTTTGGGTCCTGGAAGGGTGTCCGTGAGATCAAAACCAGGATCTCTTCCTCACAGCCAGAGACTCTCACGCTTATCCCAGTTGCTCTTGGACCCGGATGCCTCCAAGTAGCGATCTACCTCTGACATCAGCCACCCTGCCTCCTCGTGCGAGGAAACAAAAACAGTGACCTCATCGGCATACGCCACCACCCTCAGAGTTGCCTCCGGTGCTGCCCGGTCCATCCCAGCCAACGGTCCACGATCCACCCTCCTAAGAAGTGGGTCAATCGCAAACACGTACACACACACACACAGACACCCCCCGGTCGGCCATATCTCAGAAGGATGGACCAGAGGTACTCGTGATTAACCCAATCAAATGCTTTTGCCTGGTCCAGTGACAGCATGTACCTTTTCCAGTGACCATCCCTACCCTGCTCCACCGCCTCTCAGATAGAGAGCACAGCACTAAATGTGCTGTGGCCTGGAACAGAGCAATGCTGGGCCCCCGAAAGAAGTCTTGGTTAGTGTTGAGCATTCCGATACCGTAAGTATCGGGTATCGGCCGATACTTGCGGGTATCGGAATTCCGATACCGAGATCCGATACTTTTGTGATATCGGGAATCGGTATCGGGATTAATATCAATGTGTAAAAGAAAGAATTAAAATAAAAAATAGGGATATACTCACCTCTCCGATGCAGCCTGGACTTTACCGCCATAACCGGGAGCCGTTGTACCTAAGAATGCGCGCTTGAAGGGCCTTAGATCATGTCACGGCGCTTTGATTGGTCCGTAGCGGTCGCGTGACCGCTACGCGACCAATCACAAAGCCGTGACGTCACCTAAGGTCTTTCAAGTGCTTGAAAGACCTTAGGTGACGTCATCTAAGGCCCTTCAAGCGCGCATTCTTAGGTACAACGGCTCCCGGTTACGGCGGTAAAGTCCAGGCTGCGTCGGAGAGGTGAGTATATCCCTATTTTTTATTTTAATTCTTTCTTTTACACATTGATATGGATCCCAGGGCCTGAAGGAGAGTTTCCTCTCCTTCAGACCCTGGGAACCATACAGGATACCGTCCGATACTTGGTGTCCCATTGACTTGTATTGGTATCGGGTATCGGATTAGATCCGATACTTTGCCGGTATCGGCCGATACTTTCCGATACCGATACTTTCAAGTATCGGACGGTATCGCTCAACACTAGTCTTGGTGCAAATTTCACCAGCTGATTAAACAGCACGTTTGCCAGAACTTTCCTGTCTGCATTGAGAAGTGCTATGGGACGCCAATTCTCAATGCAAAATGGATCCTTTCCCTATGACAAGATGATCAGGGCAGACCTCCTCATTGACTTTAGCAGAGTGCCTGAGGAAAGACACTCATTGAATACCTCAGTCACGAGGGGAACCAAAGTGTCATTAAAGGTCTTACAGAATTCAGATGTTAAGCCATCTGGACCAGGTGATTTTTTTGGGGGCAAGCCCTTCAATCGCCAACTTAACATCCTCTTCCCTGCTCATTTCCATCAAAATGTCAAGAGAGGTGTCTACCCCTGGTTCGGGGATGGCTTCAGCCAGGAAAGCCGACATCTCATCCCAATCAAGATCCCTCTTCCCCAAGAGTGTGAGTAGAAGGATCTGACAGCCTCCAGGATCCGTGATCTGGATCGCCTCAAGGACCCCTTAGTGTCAACCAGTCCTGTAACTACTTTACAATTCACTGACATCTTGCAGTTTCTGTGAGGGTCGGGTGAGCTGTGCTTCCTGTAATCCCTCTCAAAAACCAAAGATGTGTGTCTATCGTACTGACACCTCATAAGCAAAGACTTCTCTCTGGAGATCTCCTCACGGCTACCTCCAGTTGAGTCAAGATGCTCGAGTTTCCTCCTCAGACCCTGATACAGGCAGTACCTGCTCTAGCTCCTGAGGCTCGAGAGCTGGCGGAAGAATCTCGCCACCCTTTCCTTGAACATCTCCCACCACTCTGACTTACTACTACAAAGATCTAGTAAGGGTACCTTACTCTGAAGAAAATCCTCAAAGGACTTTCTTATCTTCACTTCTTCCAAGAGAGACAAATTGAGCCTCCAAAAGCCTCTTCCCATCCAGTGGGTCTCTGTAACATTTAGAGAAAGCAAAATTAAACAGTGGTCGGAGAACTCCACCTCAACAACAGAAAATGATGAAGCGACAGCCTCCTCCTTTAAATAAAACCTATCTATCCTGAACCTACAGTTACCTCTATGATAGGTGAACCCCTCGTGGCCTGGTGTGTGCCGAATGTGGAAGAGAAGGAGGTCTTGGGAGGACCGGAGATTACGAGTCAATCGCCATCCTCAGCAGGAGCTCCATAACCTTTGACCTTGGAGGACACGCATCACTGCCCCTCCACCGAAGACGGACCACATACTTATGCACACTATCCCACCTGGCTGTTGGGAGGGACCACACTGTATCCCCCCCTTTGCTCTCGGAAGGCTCCAAGGCCATGCCTCTCTATCCAGAAGGATAGATCATCCTCTCGACCTTCTACCAATAGTGGTCTCTCCCCCTTCTTCAGAGCCTCTAGGAGACACCACTGCAACATGAAGTCCCCAGGGCTCAGAGACAAGGAAGACTCCCTATTTTCCCCGGAGGTGACAGCGGCATAACTCCAGATGGGTTCTGCCACCACCAAGGCGGCAACTGGACCAGTTACAACATCAACACCAACAGTATACTATTGCTCACCTCCATATCCCTCTCACCCTCCACCAAACCAGCAACCACACCACTAGAGAGAATTTTCCTCATTTATACCCCCCACCACATTCACTCCTGCTGGACCAGTGTCAAAAGGGAGTGACATTTCGACCTCCACATCATGAGGCACAAGGGGCTCAGTCTCCTCCACAGAACTGGAGGCGACCTCACCAATGGTCTTACGTGTGCCCTCCACATCATCAGGTTTTAATTTCCGCTGTTTCACAATTGACACCAGACTCTGCTGATCTTTTGCTGCTGTGAGGCACTGCTGATCCTTTATATCAGTATCTTGTTGACCAGTGGCACCAACACAGAGTAGGACTTTGGGAGGACCGGAACTCGCAGCTTCGGCATCCCCCTCACACTGCCGCTGCTTCTCAGCAAAGTGATCAGCGGCAACATCATTAAGGGGTTCTGAGGCTACCGGAGCTGTCCCCGAAACTGGGCCACTTCCCTCTCCCACTGAGGAGCACGCCATAGTATCATGGCCTGACCTTTTGCCCACCACTGGACCACACTCACTGTCCAGCCTCTCGGCTGATGCACTTCCTGCTGCGTCCCTGATACCACAAGCAGAGACAGATCTCTGCGAACCACTGCCACGCATTGTAATCTCCTAGCTTCTTTGCACCGGATCCACAGCAGAACACGGGCTGGGCTGGGCTAGACAATGGAGCTTATACAGTGAGCTGATCCTGCAGCCGACTCAGGGGGTACAGGGAGGGGGCCATACACGTACCTTACCGTTTCCTGCAGCTTTGCTTTGTGGTCTTCTTTGCCTTAGTCTTCTGGCCCCCAGGTGCCTCCTCTGGTAAATCACCAAGATTGAAGTTCTGATGGCACACTGAGAACTCCAGAAGCTTGATTTCCACCATTAGTGCCCCTACCTGGCTGCTGTTATCACTGTCCTCTCAAGAGCCAGCAGAACTGTGACCAGATGCCAATTTCACCTGTCCTGAAAGGGAGCTCGCTTCACGTGGCCTGCAGGTGACTTTGCAGGCTGCCTTGTGGGACTTTTTGCTGGTCATCATCTTCTACCTGGCTCTCAACCCCATCTGCGTGGTATTCCTGGTTCTCTGAAGTCTTCATTCATAAGCTTTTCCTTAAACGGTCCACTTTTTTCTTCCTCTGTGACGTTGGCCTCACCTCCATGAGCACTCTGCTTTCCTCCGGAAAGACCGCCATCTTGCATGCTTGTAGGTTTCTCCTCCATGTTGGAAGCCTTGTGGCTTTTCTGGGTTTCCGGGGGAGTAGGAGCCACATTGCTGTGACTCCTGGTGGAGCGTTTCACCCCCAAGTCCTCTGATGTGCAGGCCGGTTGCTGGTTTTTCTGCCCCCAGCTGGCCTGGTTCAGGAAGCAGAAGCCTGGGACTTGGCTCCATTGCTAATCCCAGGAAACCCACTCCCTCCCTGGGTAGGATAGAGAGCAGGTCCCCGGGTGGAGAGGTGGTGGTTTCTCAGGAGCTCGGGAGCACACAATAGGTTCAGTGGCGACTGCAACCACAATTACCACAATGAGCAACAGCTCAACAGAGCTGCACTCACTATTCTGCTGGTGCAGTCACTGTCTACATACAGTATATTAACTTACCGATCCTGAATTACATCCTGTATTATACTCCAGAGCTGCGCTCATCATTCTACTGGTGCAGTCATTGTGTACATATATTACATTACTGATCTTGAGTTACAGAAATGTAACATCATATCTTCTCCTACAGAATCAACCACTCACCTGACACATCTTCTGTCATAAACTATGGGTCCATAAAGTTGTAAGTGCATGTCCTCATCATTAGTGATGAGCAAATTTTTTCAGAAAACAATTGCCAAACATAAATTTGGCACGAATATGGCACATTCGGATTCGAGATCGGAAACCACGAGCCAAATTTTATAAAATCAGTAATAATCGGTAAAAGTGCGGGAAAATATTTGCATTGCCACAAAAATATGTTCAGCACTTTCGCAGCGATAATGGTGGTGGTTTATGAGTGTTTGGCATGTGTCTGATGAGGGGAGGCGGTTTGCAGAGCTCAGAGGAGCAGCAGTCTTTTTTTTTTTTCTAACTTTGTGTGCACATTGCGGCTAGCCAATCAGGGCACAGGAAACACCCACATTGTCGTGACACAACAGCTTGTGTTATTGGCTGTTGAAATCACATGTCCCTCTCCATATCAAGAGTGAACATCTTGTTTTAGTACCATTTTGACACTGATACAGTTCCGAGGCTGCTTCTGATGCTGGCACTGTTAGCAGCATGATTTTATCTAGTTAGCTAGGCGGTTGTAAGTTAGTCAGAATGTGTAGCTAGCTACTGTCCAGTGTGGCTGTAAAATTTAGCTTCCTGATTTATTCTTTTGTGGCCACAGAAAAATCGAGCAGGACACATGTCCTACAAGTTGTTGTGCACTGCTTCTTTTGTGCTCTATGCATGAGTATAGCATTCTAGTCAATATTTTTTCACTAGCTTTATGTGAAACAGCCTGCTGTATGCCACCTTGTATTATACTGCTGTGGTGATATGCAACTGTCTGCAGACCTAAGGCACATTAAAAAAAAAATTAAATTTTTCAGTTGCAAAAACTTGGACAACCCGCCGTATCACACTTTGTCATTTTTTTGGGTTGAAATTAATCTTTAGAGGCCGGATCCAGAGGCCACAAAAAATGTCTTCTGTTCCTAGTGTCATACAGTATAGGACGTAATCTTCAAATTATTTGTAGCATAACTTCTTTTTCCTACAGGCCTCATCCACACTCAAACAATTATTTTTTTCTATAGCTAAAAAGATGCAGCAGACCATATTTCAACTTGCAATTTACTGTCGCAGAAATTCAGCAGTTTGCAGAGCTGGTGCAGAGTTTAAAATCAAATTTTTTTGTTGTTGCCAATACTGTGCTCCTACCACACTATCTGAGTAACATGACTGGGGAAAAAACAAGGCCGTGGTGGGAGTGGTATTAGGCTTGGTGTTCAAGGTGTACGTGAGATAGGGGGTAATATTTGTGAAAGCACTAGTGAAGCAACGTCACGTCCTATGCAAAGACAACTGACAACTTCTGTTACTGGATGGGCTACTCCCACTACCTTTCTTTGGCAGATGCACAGTGGTATGCCTTATTGATGTTATCTAGAAAGAGTATGTGCTCAAATGGATGGCAAGCAAAGCTTCAAGTGGCCTCACTTCCTCTTCCTCCACCTCAACATCACACCCAGTACAGACCACAGAGGTGGAACCCAAATTCCCCTTGCTTCCCCACGTCCCAACTCTACAACCGTACAACTGACTGTACAGAACCACAGATGGGTGAGTCTGAAGAGCTATTCATACATTCTATGCCATGGTCATTAGTAGTGTACGCAAAAGCTTCACAGAGTCAAGAGGAGGAAATCTGCACCGATACCCCAAATTTTTTTAGCTTGGATCTGGGGCAGGACGAAGCAAGGTCCGAACAGCATCCTGACCCTCCTCATCAGACGTTAACGCCTGGGGGGAGAGGTGCTTCTGATATCAGAGGCTCACGCAGACTGTACTGTGCTGTCAGAGCAGGAAGAGGAGGAGGATGACTCCAAGGGCGAGGAATGTGATAAAACACAGGATGATGATGATGTGTTAGACCCCAGGTGGCGTGAACATAGAGGCACACAGCTGAGTAGGTCATCTGAGAAGGAAGATGAAGAAGTTATGGTGCGTTGTCCATCGTAGACACGTAGACATGCAGCCACAACAAGCAATGCATCTTCAGCCACAACTGTGCCTGTGACAGCAGCATCTGTGGGTCTGCAGCTCAGAGTTTGCAAGGGTCGCCTAGCCTGGGCCTTGTTTGACACTGCAAAGGATGAACCAACTCATGTAATCTGCCAACTTTGCAAAAAAAAAATACCGAGTCAAGGTAAAAAGTGCAATAATTTGACTACTACATGTATGAACCTTCACATGCGCAATCAACATGCTTGACTGTGGTAATCCCACTGCACAAAAATGCAGACCAGCGGACCTCAACAACTATCAGCTGCCCCATCCATCACATCTGCTGCTTCCTCTTCCTCTGTTATGATGCCAACTATTGAGATGCAGTTCTTCGACCGCAGAATCTCGGGTTCTTTTCCCGCTCCAGTGACGCTGACTGAGAGCCCACTCTCAGCTGTAACAGAAGTGGACATGCCTGCTGTTTTTAACTGATCTCAGAGAATGAGCATAGCATAAATTTCTCAATCCACCATAACATCTCCACTTGCACCTATCTCACGGTCCAGCAGTTTGTCCAGTTCACCATACTCTGCCATCTCTCAGCACTGCAGTCAGCTCACAGATCCGCACTTATGGTCACATAAAAGATTGCTTCCTCGTATGCATGTCAAAGCTAAGAGGTTGAAATCCACCATCTCCAATCTGTTGGCCACAGAAATGCTGCTTTCTGCCTAATAGATACAGACGATTTACAGAAGCTGATGGCTGTCTCATTCCCCCAGTACCAATTGCCCACTCACCATTACTTTTCTAAAAAAAAACTGTGCCTGCGCAACACCAGCATGTTGCAAACATCATCACCCATTCCTTGACTTAATCTCTGTCTGGATGCATTTCACCACACACATTGAAAAGAAAGCATGGCCAAGGGCATTACATCTCGCTGACTTGGCACTGGGTGACTATGGTGGCTGTGGGGACAGGCGCTGCTCGACAAGTTTTGGAATCTCCAAGGCTTGCAGGACAAACCTCAACATTTAACAGTTCCTCCACTGCTTCTGCCTCCTCTATCTCCTCTAGTGCATCCACCTGTGCCCTCAACCTCTGCCTTAATGAGACACGCATTCCATCAGTGCAGAGCGAACCCCCACCACCTCTGTACTGTGCAGTCAGGGCTCACTGCAATCAGTCAGTATTAAAATTGATATGCCTTGGAGATCACAGTCATACAGCTGAAGAGTTGTGGACAGCGCTCCAGGCTGAGTTTGATCAATGGCTGTCTCCACTGAACCTGCACCCAGGGAAGGCCATGTCAGATAACATTGCGAACCTGGTGGAGGCACTACAATGAGGTAAGCTCACACACATGCTTTGCATGGCTCACGTCCTCAACCTGGTGGTACAATGTTTTCTCAGCCATTATCCTGGCCTGGGTGAGCTGCTCCAGAAAACACGTAAGCTGTGTGCCAGGAACACACGCACATCTTTCACAGTTTTTGGAGTTGGCCACTCTTGTACCGCAGCGATCTTCTCCTGGGAAGGCCTCACCCCCTCAGCAGAGACAACGTGTCCCAAGTATTCAATCTCGGTACGGAAGAGGTGACATTTCTGGGGTTTCACTTTCAAGCCATACTTCTGTAGCCGACTCAGAACTTTCTCTAGTCTATGCAGGTGCTCATCAAAGGTGGGGGCAAAGACGATGATATCATCCAAGTAAATCAAAGTGGCTTCAAAGTTCAGGTCTCCCAGACATCTCTCCATAAGTCGCTGAAATGTTGCTGGGGCGTTTGATAGGCCGAAGGGCATCCGGTCGAACTCATACAGTCCCATCGGAAGGATGAAAGCCGTCTTGGCTCGGTCTTGCTCAGACATGGGCACCTGCCAGTAGCTGTTGGCCAAGTCTAACATGGACAAATATCTGGCATTCCCTAGTGCTGTCAGGGACTCCTCTATCCTGGGCAGTGAGTACAAGTCCCCGCACTTTGCAAGCGTTGAGCCGGTGATAGTCCACACAGACCGGCGGTGCATGCGCAGTAGCACCTTAGCGCTCTCTTATACTTTTTACCTTGGGGATATCAGCGCATGCGCTAGAATATGCGATTATGTGATCGGTATGCATTGAGGATTGGACTTCAGATTAATGACGCCAGAGAGGATTACATGGGCGCTGTGGGCAGACAATCCACAGCGGCGGTTTAGTGTCCACCAATTAGGAAGTAGTTTCTACATGCACCTGGTTAAGTATTTAAGGAGGATTCATAGGTGTGTAGTCGCAGCCTTTTTATGGACAATTTCATACTGCCACATTACCGCCTCTCCTGATGAACCCATGTCTGGGGGAAACGCGTCGACAGTTTTGTTTTGATCTGTGTGAGGAGTCACTCTATCAGGACCCACAACTGCCTATATTCAACAGATGAGTATAAGACTGCACAATGCGGATATCTTTGCTGCAGGGGCGAATGTTGTATATGTTGGCCTGGTGCCTGTAGTTGGTGGGTTTAGTGACGCAGTATAAAATGTTGATTGTGGTATTTATCTTTATATATATTCTTTATAAACATGTTTTACTGGCGTAGTACCATGGTTAGTGACTTTATCTATGGTACCATATTGAAGTCATTATGATGTTGCAGAGTACCTAGATTTTTTGTTTCCCTGTGTGTGTGTGTGTATATATATATATATATATATATATATATATATATATATATATATATATATATATATATATATATATATATATATATATATATATATATATATAATATGTGTGCATAGTACTTATCTGTCTCTTTACTCACATCACATTGTGGCTGGGCCTCATGTCTGCTATAGCACACTATATGCCATCACAAGTTATGACAAGCCATCTGGCCTTCTATTTCTGACTGTCTCCTTATAGGGTGTAAATAGGAGAGTAGGGACAGCCATCGTACGAGCGGGGGCACCATTCTCGAATTCTTAGGGTGCCAACCTCCGCACCTAGGTAGGCACATGTATATACAGGTGTCTTGTAGTGTCTAGGGAATTTTCACTTATATCTGCACATCTATATTATTTAGTGCATGTCAACATTGTTGTATCACTGGTACTATTACATGTTGGTGGGTATACCTCTATTTATTCATTGAGGTTCCTTGATAAGATTCTACCTAGTCTAGTCTTATCTGGGGAGTATATCTCCCGTTTGGTGTTTTACCTACCTACTATTCAGGCTACTTTTTTCTGAGGGTATTGTTGTTATTTAATAAAGTATACATTTTACAGGGTTATTTTTCTTTTGTAAACCTGTTCTTTCCCTTGTTTGACATTCAGTGTGTGAGTCTATAGTCCACACAGAACCGCAAGGACCCGTCTTTCTTTCTCACCAAGACTATAGGGGCAGCCCACGGGCTCTGAGTCTCGCGTATAACTCCCTTCTTCAGCATGTGTGACAGCATTCCCTTCACCTCCTGGTACATCTGTGGGGGTATTTGGCGGTACCGTTCCCGTATTGGTGCCGCATCCCCGGTGGGTATCTCGTGGGTGATAGCCGTGGCACGTCCAAAGTCATCTTCATCTTTGGCAAACGCCTCCTGAAATTTCTCCAATACGGCTTCCACCTGAGGTACCTGCTGCAGATGAAGTTATGAGAGCTCCGCCCTCATGCGTTCTAGTATCTGGCGCCCTTCTTGCAGTAATCTGGGGTCCGGAGCTGCCTCTGCTTTGACGGTCACCAGCCACGGATCTTCTGGCTTTGCGGTCAGCTGTACTGCCTTAGTTGGGACCAACTCATCTGGGAGGACCAGGACTTGGGCGACTTCGCTTCTAGGAAGCAAAGTTGTATCTGTCCCCCCCAAATTTATGCAGCGCACAAGGACAGTTCCATCCCGCACGGTAGCCAGGGACCGCGCGACCAATATTCCTGACGGCAGCTGGTCGGCTCTGCTGGGCTCAATTTGGACTTCGACCCTGTCCAGCGGGTTGCCAGTTCGTATAGGCAGGGGAAGCACCATCTGCCCAGAGGACAACACTCGATTGACTGAAGCGGGGGCGACGACTTTGCCGAGTTCCTTTCCGTCGCTGTATGCTTCCTGGGCGGTCCATATCAGTTGTTGAAAGACCCTTCTCTGGGGAGTTTAGTCGCTCCATTGTTGCAGGAACTGTTGTGGGGACTTGTTGAAAACCAGGCTTCTGAGGTCTTTTAACACATTCATGCCCAGGGTCACGGTATGGTCTTTAGCTACCTGTCCATCCACCAGTACCACTCCTCCTCTCCCGAGGTTTTTTCCGTAGACCTCTATGTTCATCCATACCACCCCTGCGCCCGGGGTGGGTATGTGATTGGCCACCATAAGTTTGATCACAGGGTCCCATTCGGGCCGTAGCGCTTCTGTGAAGTGACGGCGGACATATCTCTCCTATCTACCCCTATACTGTCCTTTCGTCAGATAGCAGTGTGAAGCTTTGCAGCAGCAGTGGTGTAAGGGTACTGTCACACAGTGCAATTACGATCGCTACGACGGTACGATTCGTGACGTTCTAGCGATATCGTTACGATATCGCAGTGTCTGACACGCAGCAGCGATCAGGGACCCTGCTGAGAATCGTACGTCGTAGCAGATCGTTTGAAACTTTCTTTCGTCGCTGGATCTCCCGCTGTCATCGCTGGATCGTTGTGTGTGACAGCGATCCAGCGATGCGTTCGCTGGTAACCAGGGTAAACATCGGGTTACTAAGCGCAGGGCCGCGCTTAGTAACCCGATGTTTACCGTGGTTACCAGCGTAAAAGTAAAAAAACAAACAAACCGTACATACTCACCATCTGATGTCCGTCAGGTCCCTTGCAGTCTGCTTCCCGCTCTGACTGTGAGCGCCGGCCGGAAAGTGAGAGCAGATCACAGCGGTGACGTCACCGCTGCGCTCTGCTCTCACTGTACGGCTGCACTCAGTCAGAGCAGGAAGCAGACTGCAAGGGACCTGACGGACATCAGATGGTGAGTATGTACGGTTTGTTTTTTTTTACTTTTACGCTGGTAACCACGGTAAACATCGGGTTACTAAGCGCGGCCCTGCGCTTAGTAACCCGATGTTTACCCTGGTTACCAGCGAACCTCGGCATCGCTCCAGCGCCGTGATTGCAAAGTGTGACCGCAGTCTACGACGCTGGAGCGATACTCATACGACGCTGCGACGGCACGGATCGTGCCGTCGTAGCGACGAAAATTGCACGGTGTGACGGTACCCTAAGTGGAAGAAGCAATTTGTGAGTCCTTTGACACTTTTTTTTTTTTAGACCAACTCGTCCACCAGCACAACAGAGTCCAAGTCTTACATGTGGTGAACGAATGGAGAGGATGGAGCAGGAGTATCTAGAACTGAATATCAATACCATCAGGGAAGGTTTGGACCCTTTCACATTTTGGTCTTCCAAAATTGATGAGTGGCCTGAGCTCGCCTCACACGCCTTGGAGGTTTTATCGTGCTCAGCAGCCAGCATTCCCTCAGAACTTGTCTTCAGTGCTGCTGGTGGTGTCCTGATGGATAGGCACAGCCAGCTGTCCCCTGAAAATGTTGACCGCTTAACTTTCATCAAAATGAACAAGTCATGTGTCATGATCCAGGATGGGGTTTTGTCTATATCCCATCCTGGTCAGACAGGGGTTAATTGTATATGCCTCTCTCTGGCTGAGGGCAGCTATTTAGTTGCCCATCTACCAAGGTCCAGTGTCAGTTATATTCCTGCCCTCGGCTGAGTTGTTTGACCCTTGTGTGCCTGTGCCTTTTACCAGTTTGTCCCTGTGTTGTGAGTTCGTATACTGTCTTGGCTGAGTTGGTTGACCCTTGTGTGCCTGTAACTTGTAACGGTTTGTCTCTGTGTTGTGAGTTCGTATACTGTCTTGGTACTGTTTGCTGTCTTGTTTGGTTTTTGACTTTTGCTTGGATTTCTGACTACCCATTCTGTCTGACCCCTTTGATGCCACACCTGTATCTCTGGTTCTGACCCTGGCCTGACCTTGACTACGTCTGTCTGACCCCTTTGGTACCACACCTGTCTCTCTGGTTCTTATGGAGCGGCCCCCAAACGCAGGGCAGCGGGGTACTCGGTACCGGGTCCCTCGGTTCTGGGGATGTCACGGTGGCCTGACCCGGTCCGTGGCCCTGCTAAGGGGCGCCCAATTAAAGGTGTAGGTGACGGTGTAGGTAGCAGCAAATAACGAGGACACAGGGTTGTAGTCTCTTTACCTCTTTACTGAAGGCTTTGGCATCCGCAATCCAGAGCACTGCTAACAGGGCTTGCTGAGATCGGCCGGTCCGAAGGCACATCCAGAGTTCCCTTTGCAGGTGGAAATCAGTGCCTACCTACTAGCGCCTGGGTGTTGTAGTACTTCCCTGCTGAGCACCACGGGATAGTCCTCACAACTGTCGTGTATGTTTCTGGTCTTTCTCTCCGTCCCCCAGATGATATGGATAGGACGCACCCGTATGACGGGGTAGGCCTGGAGTTATTTTATAGGGACCCTAGAGACACACTTCTCCCACAATTGCCTCCGTTGTCTTCATTAGGTGTAAAAGGTGAGACAGCCAACCTAAAGTTAACTTCCCTGCCGTAGTTCAAAGTAATGCGTAGAGCCCAATACTTCCTCGGCGTTCCGGCCACCGGCTACGCGCCTCGGAAGGATGTTGCCGATCTCGGGGCACGACTCCTTCTGGTTCTATCGCCTTTGTGCTGTGATCATGTTTCTCACTTCTCCACAATATACTTCGCTTCGTGTCCTTTCTTAAGATGCCGCCGCAATGAGGTGCAGGCACTACTCCGTAAAGATCTGTCCTTTGCTAGGCCTCTGTCAGAACCCCACCCCGGACAGGGACCCTCCTGAATCTTCCCAAGTAACGCTGCCCTCTCACTAGATCTTACCTGGTTAAAACCCTGTCAGCTTATCCCTAACTTCCTATCCAACCCCCAGTTTTACCAGAGTGTGAGGAGTGGCCTAATACATAGAACCTTTTGCTCCCCCTGGTGGCCAGAGTGTGAAGTGTAATGTGTGACTGTGATACCTGGTCAGGTGAACTCTTTTAGTGCAATCAGACGTACCATCACTCCCCTTAGTAGCAGAGTGACGTTACTGCAACGACCAGGTCTCTGGGGCGCTGCACTTACCCGGGCCTTACCATGACTATGTCTTTGTCTATCCCCTCTGGTACCTGTGCAGTCCTCTGGTCATGACCTCTGTCTGCCTGATATCTGTTCTGCTCCATACACCGGAGCTTTGCTCTCCGGGACTCCGGGTGCAGACTCCGTCCCCTGCCAATCCACCTGGCGGTCACGTGCTTCAGTTCCTTCTCGCCTGAAGCACATTTCCTCATCACCGCCACTCCACACCTTGTGTAGCCTGGACTGCTCCGAACTGTCATTCCTATTTTGGATCTCCAAGGACTTTGCACCTCAATCACAGACTGTACAGACTAAGTGATATTGCTTTTTTTAGTGTGATGCATTAATGTCACGTAACTGCACTCTGCAATATCTTTAGTGTGGCTTCTGTGCCTGCTGCGGCTGCTGCTGCTGATGTTAACACAAATTTGTGGAAATGTGAAGAGTCATGGTTGGTCTACATCTATTTCTATTCTCGTGACCGTTATTCCACTTCGGTGGTGTAAGACCCTCATTTTTTAAAATGTGAAGACTCCTGGTTGGGTGTCAATCTGCTGGATTGGGTGTAGTGGAAGATCTATAGGTCCCTATCATACTATTTCTACTCTCGTGAAATTGATGCCACTTTTGTGGTATCTGACAGTAATTTTTGGAAATGTGAACACTCCTGGTTGGGTCTCCTTCATGCGTGTTGCTAATAGCAGTAGGCTTCCGAGACCATCAGTCGTTCACTTCCTTGGACTCAACTACCCGTGTTACTATCTTTAGATTTTTCTGACATTCGTAGTTTACAAAATTTATATGATATTTGTGCCACTTGAGTGTGGCTCAGCATGAAAGCAGGTTGAGCTGTTGCATGTGTTAACAGGGCTCCCAGCACAGGAGGCCTACACTGATCCCTCACCCACCTCGTCTTAAGGCCCCGTCTCACATAGCGAGATCGCTAGCGAGATCGCTGCTGAGTCACAAGGTTTGTGACGCAACAGCGACCTCCATAGCGATCTCGCTATGTGTGACACGTACCAGCGATCAGGCCCCTGCTGTGAGATCGCTGGTCGTGTCGGAATGGCCTGGACCTTTTTTCGGTCGTTGAGGTCCCGCTGACATCGCTGAATCGGTGTGTGTGACACTGATCCAGCGATGTCTTCACTGGTAACCAGGGTAAACATCGGGTTACTAAGCGCAGGGCCGCGCTTAGTAACCCGATGTTTACCCTGGTTACCAGCGTAAATGTAAAAAAAAACAAACAGTACATACTCGCCTTCTGATGTCCGTCAGGTCCCTCGCCGTCCGCTTCCTGCTCTCACTGAGTGCCGGCCGTACAGTGAGAAGTGAGAGCACAGCAGTGACGTCACCGCTGCGCTCTGCTCTCACTGTACGGCGGCTCAGTCAGAGCAGGAAGCAGACGGCAAGGGACCTGACGGACATCAGATGGTGAGTATGTAGTGTTTGTTTTTTTTGGTAACCAGGGTAAACATCGGGTTACTAAGCGCGGCCCTGCGCTTAGTAACCCGATGTTTACCCTGGTTACCCGGGTGCTGCAGGGGGACTTCGGCATCGTTGAAGACAGTTTCAACGATGCCGAAGTCGTTCCCCTGATCGTTGGTCGCTGGAGAGAGCGGTCTGTGTGACAGCTCCCCAGCGACCACACAACGACTTACCAACGATCACGGCCAGGCCGTATCGCTGGTCGTGATCGTTGGTAAATCGCTATGTGAGACGGGGCCTTTACTGTGACATTCAATTGAAAGCTGTAAATGCTGTTCCAGACCCCGATACATCATGCCTGGCTGATTGCTGCAGTGCCTTGCTAAACTTTGTACTGTGGGTGAATTGAGGGCACTTTCCTGGTGTCTGTCCCTCATTTGATGTGCTTTGGCAGCATTTGGGGCCATTATAAGGTGTTGTACATGCAATTATTTTTGCCTTTCATTTAGATGAATGGTGTTCTGTTATGTTCAGTGAATATTCGACAAATTAATTGGTGAATATTTCAAATTCGGCAAATAAAATCCTAATGGAACATTGAAATATTAGCTCAGCTCTACTGATCATCTTCCGCCTTGACTACTGTAATATCCTCCTCTGTGGCCTCCCTGCTAACAAACTTGCACCCCTCCAGTCCATCATTAACTCTGCTGCCTGACTAATCCACCTCTCCCCACATTACTCCTCCTCTTCTCCTCTCTGCAAATCCTTTAGTTAGCTCACGACTCCCCAACATATCCAATTTAAGCTACTAACATTGGCCTACAATGCTGTCTATGATCTCTCACCTTCATATATCTCCGAACTAATCTCCTGATATCTCCCCACACTTAATCCTGTAATCCTTGCTCCTCACAAGACCACCACCCCTCCTCCACTGGTCTATGTCCCTCAGCTCCTTACCTCCATGACTCTTTCTGATCTTTCGTCATCCTTTGTAGTCCAGAGACCAAACACAACTGATTTTTTTCCCCACAGTTGGAACCTTCAGAAACAACCTGGAGAATCATCTTATCAGGAAGGTCTGCAGCCTGCAATGACCCCACTGTCACCTCATTACAGCCTGTAATAGCAGTGCTGCCTTTTCCCTGCCACAGTAACAATACTGCCCTTCCCCGTTCTTCTGTGTCCTTCCCCAGTACCCTGCAGCTGTTAAGCCCATGAGGGCAGAGTCCTCTTCCACCTGTACCAGTCTGTTTGTTCTTGTTTTTTATACTTGTGTGTATTTGTACCATACACCTGTAATCCCTCTCCGTATATTCAGCACTCTGGAATTATTGGTGCTCCAAAATAACTAATAATTATCTGATCTTTGTCTCACAGCTAAAGTTCAGCAGGAGATAGATGAGGTGACCAAGTCCCTGCGATCCCCTGAGATCATGGACAAGCCCCAGCTGGCTTATACAAACGCCGTCATCCATGAAGCACAGCGAGTTCTTGACCTGGCACCAACTGCTCTTTTCCATGCCGTCACTGAAGACATCAAGTTCAGAGGTTATACCATCCCGAAGGTACACAGCAATGCTTGAAAGTGCATTTTCTAGATTTTCTCACAAAATACCAGAAAAGTTTTTAGACAATTTTTGACACTTGATATAAGCAAATGAAAATTAAAAAAAAAGTATTTGTACCACCCGGTCTTGTATACAGCTGATGCCACTCAGCATTCCCCAATCATGGGCGCCTTCATGCAATTTTGTTTTGAAATGTAACATTTATGTAGAAAACCTACATACATGTTTATGGTACCATAACACTATCGGGAGTATATAAATTGTGTTGTATTCTAGTTACATACAGCTATACAGTTCATGTATAATACTTGTCTAGAGTTGGGCGGATCCATTTGTGAGACTCTGGTCTGTAAGCCAGATCTGTAGCCGATGCACGAGGGTCCTAAAAACCGATCCGCCCATCTCTATATCCATGGCACATAGGACATTTTGGGTCTATTCTGATTCTCATGAACTATTCACTTACTTGTAACACCTGATCTTTCTTGGTATCAGGGAACAGCTGTGATCCCCTTCCTCACATCAGTCCTACAAGACCCATCTCAGTGGGAAACTCCAGAAGATTTCAACCCTCAGCATTTTCTGAGCGAGGATGGACTGTTCCGCACCAGGATGGCGTTTATGCCGTTCTCAGCAGGTAAGAACCAAAGATGGAAATACCGGAGAGTAGACAAATGGAGCATCTGGGATTCTAGGTAAAGTGAAGAATTGGGGTCTAGAGAGACCTGATCATAATAATGAATATTACATTTATGGAGAATAACTAATCCATGAATCATATTTCTCAGGAAAAACCCATCAAACAAGCAAATTTGAATTTTGCCTGATCCGCTCATCTCTAATTACAACTGAGGCATCAGGTCCCTTAAGTCTAAGTGTATGAAACGTAGTGATGAGCGCGATCAGAGCTCACGGAGTATTTCCGGCTTTGCTCTGTGGGAGTTTCGGTCACCGCCCTGTATGTTTGGTGCTCTTTAGCAGGGATTGTCTGCCACACACTGTAATGCCACAACCATATATCAGACCAGGGAGAGATTTTCAATTTTATTAGTTAATGTGGGAATACCATCTGTAATACACAAATCCATCTCAACCAACAGTCCTTCTGAGGACTAATCAAGGGTGTGTGGGTATGTATGTGCAGCGCCCCCACTGCCGCAGGGCCGAGGGGTACCCGGTACCGGGCCTCTGAGTCTCTGCTCTGGGGTTATCACGGTGGCTAGACCCGGTCCGTGACCCTGCCGTGGGGCGCCCAATAATAGGTGGAGGGAATAGTGATGATGTTATGGTGCGGTGCAGTGCCGGGCGCAGTAAATCACAAGGACACAGGGGTGCAGTCTCTTTACCTCTTTACTGAAGATCTCAAGTCCCCAATCCGGAATACGGCTAACCAGGCTGCGCAAGTCCGGCCGGTCCGATGGCACCTCCAGAATTCCCTTTGCAGGTGGAAATCAGTATCTACCTGCTAACGCTTGTGTGTTGTGGTCCTCCGCTGCTGGGCTTACGGGATAGTACCCCACAACTGTTGTGTCTGTTTCTCGTGTTCCCTCACAACTCGTTCGGATGATGTTCTTCTCCTCTGTCCCTCCCTGATGTTCTGGTTAGGACGGCACCCGTATGACGAGTAGGCTCGGAGCTCTTCCGGGACTCTAGAGTCGCCCCTCTCCCAGTGTGCCCCCCATGTCTTCATAGGTGATGTATCACAAAACTACCGCAAACAACGATCAAGAAAACCCCGAAGAACTAAATTGTTAATAAGTATAAAAATATTTTATTATTAATGAACAGGATCAGGGTGGGAGACAAGGGAACAACACAAGGCAGATATTATTGCACACATGTTGAGAAACGCTGGGGTGTATGTTGTACAGCTGGCTCAAAATATACAGAGAAATATAATATAATCATAAGAATAGCATGTAAACACGATATAAGTCTCTGAAAAGATTGCACAGGTAATTACATCATAAAGTATTAAGCATTTGCAACAAAAATAATCCGCAATATACCTGAGAGATGTAAGAACAGGAGCCACCGCAGCATACACCCGCCCCAACGCGCGTTTCGGCGTGATGGCCTTTTTCAAGGGGATAACGTGAAGGGGAAGGGGATGTGTATAAATAACAGCCAACCACCAATAGTGAATCGATCGTGTAATCATGTGGTGTATCTGCGCTGGGACTGCTGGGAAATGGTTGGAACCAATGTATGCGTCGCATTTACCCGCCAGCCTTCATCCACCCTGTTGTGCGATGTATTCGAATCATAGTGCTGCGACACATCGTCCAACCATGATGACGCATGTGCCGCTACGGTGGCCGAAAGACACAGGTCGGCGCCGGCGTCATGTGCACGGCAGCGTGGTGCCATGACAACGGGGACGCCGGACGCCGACCTGCGTGTGAGGGTCTGTAGCGCGCATGCGTGCTGGTTGGATGCGATGCTGGAAAGTAAAAAAGATTGAAGTGTCAGCAGCAAGTGCAGCATCTATGATATGCGGGGATTATTACTGGCGGTGGAAATAGACAACAAAAATAATAATATCGAGGGTAATTAACAATGCGGCAATAATAAATGTAGATAAATGATAGGGGAAAACAATAAAAAGATAGAAAATAGAAAATATATGATGAAAATAATAAATGAAAATTAGAATATAAAACATAAAAAATAAAAAATATATATATGAAAAATACAACACCGGGAAGAGTATTTATACATAGTAGTCTATCAGTAACATGACACATATGACAACCATAAAACACATTATATGATTTAAACTACCACAGTATAATAATGTAAATGGTTAATGTAGATAAATATATTCTTTTTCTGCAGTAAGCAATAAATCATATTATAATCAATAACTCTATACTTCCTCGGCGTTCCGGCCACCGGTAAATTGCACCTCAGTAGGATGTTGCCTCGGTCTTACAGCACGACTCCTACTGGAATTTCTCCTTTTGCTTTGATCTCGTTTCTCACTCAGCACAATAAATCTCACTTCTTATCCTTTCTTAGGGCACCGCCGCTATACTGAGCAGGCACGGTCCCGTAACGTTCTTTCCAATTGCCAGGCCTCTGTCAGGATCCCACCCCTGACAGGGACCCTACCGAATCTTCCCCCACAACACCCTCTGCCACAAGGTGTTGCCTGGTTCCAACCCAGTCAGCTTTCTCATCTAACTTCCTGCCTAACCCCCAGTTTTACCAGATTGTGAGGAGTGGCCTAATGAATAGAACCCTTAGCTCCCCCTGGAGGCCACACTGTGAAATGTATTGGTGTATGTGATACCTGGTCAGATGAATCCCTTCAGTGCCATCAGACGTACCATAGCCCCCCATAGTGGCGGAGCAACAGTACTGCAACGACCAGGACTCTGGGGCGCTGCACTCCCCCCGGTTAAATCCAGTACTCCTGGACTGGGAAGAAAACAACAATACAGGTTAGCAAAAAGACATACAATTTTGAAAATGCAAGTACAAGTAAACTTTTTAACAGAACTTCCCTTTATGGGAGGTGAGGACACTTGAACGTTACAAACATGGTTAAATACTATAAATAACTTACTATAAATACTTTTCTTACCCAACTGGGTATTCTACTAATTGCAACATTTTTTAACAATAATTTAACTTTGCCTTTAAGGACGTACTCGCTGAATCCACTAAAGACCTTCTTATAATCACATTATAAGGCTAATCAACTTTTCTGCATTCTCCTTCTTTAAGTCTGCAGGACCGCCTGTCCTAACTGCTCCAGGCCTGCTGCCTCTCCTTTCTGTTACAGGACCGCCCCTTTCTGCCCGGGCCTACTGTCCTTCCACTACTATATACAGTATAGAACATATCATTTTTCTTTCAGTTTAAGAGCACTGAGCCATCTCTATATGGCTCTAAGGAGGACTCGCCACTAACCCCTTACGGGTTCACTTCCTGTCCTCGTTCTTCTATTAACATCATTAAACATTTCTTTCCATTAACTAGCTTGTCACATTTAACTTTCACATATCAGCATCATTATTTTTCTTTCTAGAGCATCATCATTCTCTAAGTACCATCAGTGAACATCCCCTTTAAGAGGGAACCAAGTCTCTATGAGGTAGTGCAACTTCTCAAGCTGCAAGTCTGTTTGCAATAAGGACTCCAGTGATGTTTTCAAAACTGTTTCTTCGCAAAGTGTCCTTTCTTCATATAAAACCAGTAGAGAGCACCTTTAAGAAGGTGCAAACTATTTACAAGATGTTTGTATCATGCATTGTTCATGATTCAGCAGTTCTGGATAACTGTGCAAAAATAGAAAACAAACAAAAGGCAATAGGGATCCCGGGTCAACAAAGGGATCCCTTTAAGAGTTAACCCAGGACGGGTTTAAAGCAGCTTAACAGGAAAAACAGTTAACTATGTACATTCAATAAAGCATTTTTGCTTACTCATTCAGTTTCTGGCAGCCCCCACTGAGGCTTTACCTGGCAGGTAGCCCTCTGCGGTCCGGACAGGCTGGGCTCCAAGTTCACTCCCGCGGCCAGGTACACCCCGTGGGTTTGGGTCTTCTGCACGACCAGGTCGTGCGCTGCGATGAGTGTCTGCGTGGGTCGATGGATGATGCAGGTGGCGGCGGCGGCAGCAGCAGCAGCGGCTTCAGCGGCCAGCTCCTCCCCCTCGGTTCGGGATACCGCCAGAATGGCTGTGCAGCGCTGCATATCCCGGGCCCACCAGCTGCTCCCCTTTAGGTGCCGGCGATACGTTACCACATCCCCCGGCTTCAGGAAGGACTTGGCGCCGTCTCCACACAGGCAGGGCTCCACTTCGTCCCGAGTGATGCGGACTCTCAGGGCCGTTCCAATCTCCTGCACGAAGCCCTTTTCTGTCTGGGGCAGGTAAACAATTACGACGCCCCACTTCAGTAGGGAGCCCTCCAGCAGCTCACCACGCGCCTCCCACTCCACTTCCCGCTGGAACTCCGCAATCAGGTGGTTCCTGTATTCTCCCCAAGGGAAGGGCCCCATGTCTGGCCTCCCCGGTTCTTTGGGACCAGGCGGTGGGAATGCTGGGGCACCAGTGGCCGTAGCGGCGGCTGGGTCTGGTGCAGAGGTGAGGCGGTCTCCCTGGGGGTCGCGGCACTCAGTACCCCTACCTTGGGTGGCTCCTCCGGCGTCACTCCACTCTCCTGGGGGAGGCACACGGGCTGAGGACCGCGCAGGCAAAGGATGCTCCATCGACAGCTCCCACGGATCCAAATCTTCCAGCGGGGGCATATCGGAATAATCCTCTGGTGACGGGGGTCGATGAGGGGCCATTCTTTTCTGCAGGCCTTCTCTGATCTCCAGTCCCACCTCATCTGAGTCATAGTTTCGTTTCTTCGGTCTCCGCCCGCCATAGAAGATCAGGAGGCAGATCTCCCCTGTTGACGGGCCCGTCCTCAGGATGCAACAATACTTAGACTGGGCGGCCATTGTCTTTCGCGCTCTTCAGCTGGTCTACGCCTACTCCACGCCCCTCTTCTTCTCCTGCGCTCTCCTCAGCGCTGTAATGGCAGCGGTTTTGGCGGCAAATGGCAATAACACAGTCTTTGCAATAAAGTACAGTCCAAACACAGTAAATCACAGTTCCAAGGCACACATGACCTGATTCTTCAGGCTTAAGTAGATCCTGTTCGTGACGCCAAGTTGCAGCGCCCCCACTGCCGCAGGGCCGAGGGGTACCCGGTACCGGGCCTCTGAGTCTCTGCTCTGGGGTTGTCACGGTGGCTGGACCCGGTCCGTGACCCTGCCGTGGGGCGCCCAATAATAGGTGGAGGGAATAGTGATGATGTTATGGTGCGGTGCAGTGCCGGGCGCAGTAAATCACAAGGACACAGGGGTGCAGTCTCTTTACCTCTTTACTGAAGATCTTAAGTCCCCAATCCGGAATACGGCTAACCAGGCTGCGCAAGTCCGGCCGGTCCGATGGCACCTCCAGAATTCCCTTTGCAGGTGGAAATCAGTATCTACCTGCTAACGCTTGTGTGTTGTGGTCCTCCCCTGCTGGGCTGTTTCTCGTGTTCCCTCACAACTCGTTCGGATGATGTTCTTCTCCTCCGTCCCTCCCTGATGTTCTGGTTAGGACGGCACCCGTATGACGAGTAGGCTCGGAGCTCTTCCGGGACTCTAGAGTCGCCCCTCTCCTAGTGTGCCCCCCATGTCTTGATAGGTGATGTATGTGAGACAGCCCGCCTGTGACTGACTGTCCTGCCGTTGGTTTGAAGTATGGCTTGGAACTCTATACTTCCTCGGCGTTCTGGCCACCGGTAAATTGCGCCTCAGTAGGATGTTGCCTCGGTCTTACAGCACGACTCCTACTGGAATTTCTCCTCTTGCTTTGATCTCGTTTCTCACTCAGCACAATAAATCTCGCTTCTTATCCTTTCTTAGGGCACCGCCGCTATACTGAGCAGGCACGGTCCCGTTACGTTCTTTCCTGTAGCCAGGCCTCTGTCAGGATCCCACCCCTGACAGGGACCCTATTGAATCTTCCCCCACAACACCCTCTGCCACAAGGTGTTGCCTGGTTCCAACCCAGTCAGCTTTCTCTCATCTAACTTCCTGCCTAACCCCCAGTTTTACCAGATTGTGAGGAGTGGCCTAATACATAGCACCCTTAGCTCCCCCTGGAGGCCAGACTGTGAAATGTATTGGTGTATGTGATACCTGGTCAGATGAATCCCTTCAGTGCCATCAGACGTACCATAGCCCCCCATAGCGGCGGAGCAACAGTACTGCAACGACCAGGACTCTGGGGCACTGCATATGTATATACTGTGTATGTGTATGTGTATATGTATGTATGTATGTATATATATATATATATATATATATATATATATATATATATATATATATATATATATATATATATATATATATATATACTCCATCAGTTCTAGGCAGCTAGTGTATGTGTGCATATAGATATCAGTGCTAGGCAGGCAGTGTATGTGGCAGACTTCATTGCATATAGCAAGGGAACGCTCCAGTACTGTCTCCTGCTGCTGCTGCCTATTAAAGATATTTATATACATAGTCCCAGGTATCAGAGGCCAGGAATATTTGTTTTGGATCATAATCCTGATTATTTCCTTTAAAAGCAATCAAGAGCACAACATTTTTCTGCTCCATTTGCTGGTTGGCACTGCAGAATACAGCCAGATCCTTTCCATACTATGACGTAAAAATCCAGCTATTTTAAACAGGGCTTTGGTCGTCACACGGATCACATCTCAGTGCGTTGAAAATTCTGTCATTTGTGGCCTACTGTTAAATTTTTTTGTAGTGTCTTAGATAAGACACCAGTTTGCTGAAAAAAAAAAGTTACCTACAGGACAGCTATTTTAAACAGGGGTTTGGCCGTCACACGGATTGCCTGACAATATGGTCAAAATTGTGCCTTTTCAGGTCTCAATTTAAATTTTGTTGCAGTGTCTTAGGCAAGTTATTGACACCAGTTTTCTGAAAAGAAAAAAAAAAATATTTACCTACAGGCCAGATATTTTACACTGGGGTTTTCCCTCACAAGGATCACATATAAGTTTGCTCCAAATTAAGCCATTTGTAGAGAATGTTGAAAATATTGTACTCCATTTAAAATGGGCAAGGCGTGTGGCAAGGGATGGGGAAGTGGACGTGATGGTGATGGTGCATACAGAGGCCGAATCCGTGGACAAGCTGAAATGTGCCACAACAAACACCACATCTTCTCGCTCAACCTTCCGGTCCCAATTACTAGGGGACTGCAGCAGCACACCACTATTGAACCCAGAGCAGTGTCAAAAGGTGGTTGGTTGGATAGTGGATAATGCTTCCAGTCACTTTTCCACCACCACTACCATGTCTTCCACGCAGTCACGTGAGTAGCAGTGAGTATGGACCGCATATTCCTCGCCCTGATCCTCCTTCCTCCCAACATGCCGAATGCCCAGAGACAACTGATCCCACCCCGGGCCTCTCTCCTGGTCCTCTTGAAGCAAAGCAGGAGGAGATTGCATGTAGCGATGCCCGATGTGGAGATAGAAACTTTTCACAACCTGATGACTGTGGCCATCCCTCGGGACTCAGTCCCCAGCTGGCAAGATTTCTCCCGATGTGCCGTCTGTTGTGAATTCCGTTCTCGGGCTCCCTCCTGTGGTCACGAGTGGTACTTTGTTGAGTTCTGTTCATGGGCTCCCTCTGGTGGCTTTGAGTGATACGGCTGGTCTGTAGCTGGGCTCCAGCTGCCTCGTTTTCTGCTATGCTGGCTGCCTATTTAACTCCAACTGGACCTTTCCTTGTTGCCAGCTGTCGTTGTATTCAGTACTGGTTCAGATCTCTCTGGGACTTCCCTTGTGACCTGTCTCCTTCAGGAGAAGCTAAGTTCATGCTAGTTCATTTTTGCTCATTGCTTTTTGAAAATGTTTCTCAGTATATGATGAGTTCAGTCCAGCTTGCTTATATGCTATTTTCTTGCTAGCTGGAAGCTCTGGGGTGCAGAGTTGCGCCCCCCACATCAAGAGTCGGTGTGGGGGTCTTTTGTATTCTCTGCGTGGATAATTTTTGTAGTATTTTATACTGACCGCACAGATTCCTTGCTATCTTCTGACTGTTTAGTTATTAGCGGGCCTCATTTGCTAAAACCTGTTTTCATTTCTATGTTTGTGTTTTCCCCTTAGCTCACCGTTATTATTTGTGGGGGCTGTCTATACTTTGGGGAAATTTCTCTGAGGCAAGTGAGGCTTTGTTTCTCTCTAGGGGAAGCTAGTTCTCAGGCTGTGAAGAGGCGTCTAGGCAGAGTCAGGAACGCTCCACGGCTGCCTATAGTGTGTGTTGATAGGATCAGGGTTGCGGTCAGTAAAGTTCCCACATTCCCAGAGCTTGTCCTTTATTTCTGGCTTACCTATCAGGTCATTTCATGTGTTCCTAACCACCAGGATCATAACAGTACAGCTGGCACATAAAGTGTTAATGCATCGCAAAAGAGGGATAAGAGAAGTTCTGAGCTCATTTTTTTTTCTTTGCAGTGTGTTTAGCCTCTCTCCTCCCCTTAATCTCTGGGTGGTTCAGGACTCAGCTGCAGATATGGACATTCAAAGTCTGTCCTCTAGGGTGGATCATCTCACTGCAAGGGTACAAAGCATTCAGGATTATGTAGTTCACAGTCCTATGTCAGAGCCTAAAATACCAATTCCTGAGTTGTTCTCTGGAGATAGATCTAAGTTTTTGAATTTCAAAAATAATTGCAAATTGTTTCTTTCTCTGAGACCCCGTTCCTCTGGTTACCCTGCTCAGCAAGTTAAAATTATTATTTCTTTGTTACGTGGTGACCCTCAAGATTGGGCATTTTCCCTGGCGCCAGGAGATCCTGCATTGCTAAATGTGGATGCGTTTTTTCTGGCGCTTGGATTGCTTTATGAGGAACCTAATCTAGTAGACCAGGCAGAAAAGATTTTGCTGGCTCTGTCTCAGGGTCAGGATGAAGCAGAGGTTTACTGTCAGAGGTTTAGGAAGTGGTCTGTGCTCACTCAATGGAATGAGTGTGCCCTGGCAGCGATTTTCAGAAAGGGTCTTTCTGAAGCCCTTAAGGATGTTATGGTGGGGTTTCCCACGCCTGCGGGTCTGAATGAATCAATGTCTTTGGCCATTCAGATTGATCGGCGTTTGCGGGAGCGCAAACCTGTGCACCATCTGGCGGTATTTTCTGAGCAGAAGCCTGAGTCTATGCAATGTGACAGGATTCTGACCAGAATTGAACGGCAAAATCACAGACGTCAGAATGGGTTGTGCTTTTACTGTGGTGACTCCACTCATGTTATCGCTGATTGCTCTAAGCGCACAAAAAGGTTCGCTAAGTCTGTCACCATTGGTACTGTACAGCCTAAATTCATTTTGTCTGTTACTTTGATTTGCTCTCTGTCATCCTACTCAGTTATGGCTTTTGTGGATTCAGGCGCTGCCCTGAATTTGATGGATTTGTCATTTGCCAGGCGCTGTGGTTTTATCTTGGAGCCTTTGCAATTCCCTATTCCACTAAAGGGAATTGATGCTACGCCATTGGCCAAGAATAAGCCTCAGTACTGGACTCAAGTGACCATGTGCATGGCTCCTGCACATCAGGAGGTTATTCGCTTTCTGGTGTTACATAATTTGCATGACGTTGTCGTGTTGGGTCTGCCATGGCTGCAGGTTCATAATCCAGTCCTGGATTGGAAAGCAATGTCTGTGTCAAGTTGGGGTTGTCAAAGGGTACATGGCGATGTTCCTTTGGTGTCAATTGCTTCTTCTACTCCTTCTGAAGTCCCTGAATTTTTGTCGGATTACCAGGATGTATTTGATGAGCCCAAATCCAGTGCCCTACCTCCTCATAGGGATTGTGATTGTGCTATAAATTTGATTCCTGGTAGTAAGTTCCCTAAGGGTCGACTTTTTAATTTATCTGTACCAGAACATGCCGCTATGCGGCGTTATATAAAGAAGTCTTTGGAGAAAGGGCATATTCGTCCGTCCTCGTCACCTTTGGGTGCAGGGTTCTTTTTTGTGGCCAAGAAGGATGGTTCTCTGAGACCCTGTATAGATTATCGCCTTCTAAATAAAATCACGGTCAAATTTCAGTACCCTTTTGCCTCTGCTGTCTGATCTGTTTGCTCGGATTAGGGGGGCTAGTTGGTTCACCAAGATAGATCTTCGAGGAGCTTATAATCTTGTGCGTATAAAACAGGGCGATGAATGGAAAACAGCATTTAATACGCCCGAAGGCCATTTTGAGTACTTGGTGATGCCTTTTGGGCTTTCTAATGCCCCTTCCGTGTTTCAGTCCTTCATGCACGACATCTTCCGAGAGTATCTGGATAGATTTATGATTGTGTACCTGGATGATATTTTGGTCATTTCTGATGATTGGGAATCTCATGTGAAGCAGGTCAGGATGGTATTTCAGGTCCTGCGTGCCAATGCCTTGTTTGTGAAGGGCTCTAAATGTCTCTTCGGAGTCCAGAAGGTTTCCTTTTTGGGCTTTATTTTTTCCCCTTCTACTATCGAGATGGATCCAGTTAAAGTCCAGGCCATTTATGACTGGACTCAACCTACATCGGTGAAGAGTCTTCAGTAGTTCTTGGGCTTTGCTAATTTTTACCGTCGCTTCATCACTAATTTTTCTAGTGTGGTTAAGCCTTTGACGGATCTGACCAAAAAGGGTGCTGATGTGACGAATTGGTCTTCTGCGGCCATAGAGGCCTTTCAGGAGCTGAAACGTCGGTTTTCTTCGGCTCCTGTCTTGCGTCAGCCGGATGTTTCTCTTACTTTTCAGGTCGAGGTTGATGCTTCTGAGATTGGAGCAGGGGCTGTCTTGTCGCAGAGAAGCTCTGATGGCTCTGTGATGAGGCCATGCGCTTTCTTTTCTAGAAAGTTTTCGCCTGCCGAGCGGAATTATGATGTTGATAATCGGGAGTTGTTGGCAATGAAGTGGGCATTCGAGGAGTGGCGGCATTGGCTGGAGGGAGCCAAACATCGCGTGGTGGTCTTGACGGATCACAAGAATTTGATTTATCTCGAGTCTGCCAAGCGGTTAAATCCTAGACAAGCTCGATGGTCGCTGTTTTTCTCCCGTTTCGATTTTGTGGTTTCGTACCTTCTGGGCTCGAAGAATGTGAAGGCTGATGCCCTTTCTAGGAGTTTTGTGCCTGACTCTCCGGGAGTTTCTGAACCGGCTGGTATCCTCAGAGAGGGGGTGATTTTGTCTGCCATCTCTCCTGATTTGCGGCGGGTGCTGCAGGAATTTCAGGCCGATAGACCTGACCGTTGTCCACCGGAGAGACTGTTTGTCCCGGATAGATGGACCAGTAGAGTTATTTCCGAGGTCCATTGTTCAGTGTTGGCGGGTCATCCTGGAATTTTTGGTACCAGGGATTTGGTGGCTAGGTCCTTTTGGTGGCCTTCCTTGTTGCGGGATGTGCGTTCCTTTGTGCAGTCCTGTGGGATTTGTGCTCGGGCCAAGCCTTGCTGTTCTCGTGCCAGTGGATTGCTTTTGCCTTTGCCTGTCCCAAAGAGGCCCTGGACGCATATTTCCATGGATTTTATTTCGGATCTTACAGTCTCTCAGAGGATGTCTGTCATCTGGGTGGTTTGTGATCGTTTTTCTAAGATGGTCCATTTGGTGCCCTTGCCTAAGTTGCCTTCCTCCTCTGATTTGGTTCCGCTGTTTTTTCAGAATGTGGTTCGTTTGCATGGTATTCCGGAGAACATTGTGTCTGACAGAGGGTCCCAGTTTGTGTCCAGATTTTGGCGGTCCTTTTGTGCTAAGATGGGCATCTATTTGTCTTTTTCTTTGGCCTTCCATCCTCAGACGAATGGCCAAACCGAACGAACTAATCAGACCTTGGAAACTTATCTGAGATGTTTTGTTTCTGCTGATCAGGATGATTGGGTGACTTTTTTGCCATTGGCTGAGTTCGCCCTCAATAATCGGGCTAGTTCTGCTACTTTGGTTTCGCCTTTTTTTTGTAATTCTGGTTTTCATCCTCGTTTTTCCTCAGGTCAGGTTGAGCCTTCTGACTGTCCTGGGGTGGATTCTGTGGTGGATAGGTTGCAGCAGATTTGGAACCACGTAGTGGACAATTTGACGTTGTCACAGGAGAAGGCTCAGCGCTTTGCTAACCGCCGTCGCTGTGTGGGTTCCCGACTTCGTGTGGGGGATTTGGTTTGGTTGTCTTCTCGTTATGTTCCTATGAAGGTTTCCTCTCCTAAGTTCAAGCCTCGTTTCATCGGTCCTTATAAGATTTCAGAAATCCTCAATCCTGTGTCATTTCGTTTGGACCTCCCAGCATCTTTTACCATTCATAATGTGTTCCATAGGTCATTGTTGCGGAGGTATGTGGTGCCTGTGGTTCCTTCTGTTGATCCTCCTGCTCCGGTGTTGGTCGAGGGAGAATTGGAGTATGTGGTGGAGAAGATCTTGGATTCTCGTATTTCGAGACGGAAGCTTCAGTACTTGGTTAAATGTAAGGGCTATGGTCAGGAGGATAATTCCTGGGTTGTTGCCTCTGATGTCCATGCTGCCGATTTGGTTCGTGCCTTTCATTTGGCTCGTCCTGATCGGCCTGGGGGCTCTGGTGAGGGTTCGGTGACCCCTCCTCAAGGGGGGGAGGTACTGTTGTGAATTCCGTTCTCGGGCTCCCTCCTGTGGTCACGAGTGGTACTTTGTTGAGTTCTGTTCATGGGCTCCCTCTGGTGGCTTTGAGTGATACGGCTGGTCTGTAGCTGGGCTCCAGCTGCCTCGTTTTCTGCTATGCTGGCTGACTATTTAACTCCACCTGGACCTTTACTTGTTGCCAGCTGTCGTTGTATTCAGTACTGGTTCAGATCTCTCTGGGACTTCCCTTGTGACCTGTCTCCTTCAGGAGAAGCTAAGTTCATGCTAGTTCATTTTTGCTCATTGCTTTTGGAAAATGTTTCTCAGTATATGATGAGTTCAGTCCAGCTTGCTTATATGCTATTTTCTTGCTAGCTGGAAGCTCTGGGGTGCAGAGTTGCGCCCCCCACATCGTGAGTCGGTGTGGGGGTCTTTTGTATTCTCTGCGTGGATAATTTTTGTAGTATTTTATACTGACCGCACAGATTCCTTGCTATCTTCTGACTGTTTAGTTATTAGCGGGCCTCATTTGCTAAAACCTGTTTTCATTTCTATGTTTGTGTTTTCCCCTTAGCTCACCGTTATTATTTGTGGGGGGCTGTCTATACTTTGGGGAAATTTCTCTGAGGCAAGTGAGGCTTTGTTTCTCTCTAGGGGAAGCTAGTTCTCAGGCTGTGAAGAGGCGTCTAGGCAGAGTCAGGAACGCTCCACGGCTGCCTATAGTGTGTGTTGATAGGATCAGGGTTGCGGTCAGTAAAGTTCCCACATTCCCAGAGCTTGTCCTTTATTTCTGGTTTACCTATCAGGTCATTTCATGTGTTCCTAACCACCAGGATCATAACAGCCATCCCCGCATTACACAAGCACGTGTTCCACAACATTAGCCATTCCCTCAACAATGCAGTTACTGGGAAATTCCACCTAACCATGAACACGTGGACAAGTGCTTGTGGGCAGGGATGGTAAGTCTCGCTGATGGCACACTGGGTTAACATAGTGGAAGCCGGACCCAGTCAAAACCTTGGGATGGAACACATTCTCCCGACACCGAGGTTTGCGGGCCCTAGGTCAATCAGGGTTTCCCCCACAGTCTACAAATCCTGCACCTCCTCCTCCTCCTCTTCAGCCTCCATCTCCGAAATGACCACATTAGTCACAAGCTAGAAGCACTGCAGCACTGACTCAGCCAAGCGGCAACAAGCTGTGCTTAAGCTAATATGTTTAGGTGACAAACTGCACAATGCTAAAGAGTTATGGACAGCTCTGAAAGAGCAGTCAAATCTGTGTCTGACACCACTGAACCTACAGACAGGTATGGTCTTGTGTGACAATGGCCAGAACATGGTGGCGGCTGAGGTAAGGCGAGCTCACACACGTACCATGCCTGGCCCATGTGCTTAACCTCGTGGTTCAGCAGTTTCTCAAAACCTACCTGGAGCTGCTGGATCTGCTTGTGAAAATACGCCACCTGTGTGCCCATTTTAGAATGTCAGCTACAGCTTCTGCTGTCTTTGCTGTGCTTCAGCTGCGTTTGCAGCTTCCAGCTCACCGACTGGTGTGTGATGTCCCCACGCATTGGAACTCTACACTGCAGATGTTGAAAAGGATTTGTTAGCAGAAAAAGGCAGTAGTTGACTACCAGCATCAACAAGGCTTTTGGAATGCAGTTCAGACTCCACACATAAGACCTCAGAAGTGGACATGGATGTCAGACATATGTAACATCCTCCAAAACTTTGAGGACCCACCAAGATAGTGAGCGGCAATGACGCCATAATTGGCATCACCATCACGCTTCTCTGATTGTGAGCAGAGAGCCCTTCAGAACACAGAGGATACATTGCAGACAGAGCACAATGAGATGGAGCAAGGAACCATACAGGGTGATTACACACAGCTCTGCCTCATCTCATCCCAACGTGGATTGGATAACAATGAGGAGGAGGAGGAAGAACAGGAGCTACTCTAATGAACTATAGATGGTACTACATGCACAACTGTCATACCTTCTGTTCAGTGTGGATGGCCTGAGGACATGGAGGAGGAGGAGAGCATGGTCAGTCGTCCTCTTAGTGAGGATACATAAGTCATTGTCTCTTAGCAGTCTGGCAATCATAGCAGAGTTTTTGCTACTCTGCCTTTCCAGTGACCCACCCTCATGTTCTCTAAATTGAGGGTGACAGTCATTACTGTTTGGTGACACTTCTAGACCCATGCTATAAGGAAAACTTTCTATTTCTTATTCCAGAGGCAGACCGATCTACTAAATTAGGGCAGTACCAGAAAGCCCTTTTTATGGAATTATTAAAACAATTACCATCTGAAAATGCTGGTGGCAGAGGTCTCAGTTTGTTGGACAACCAAGGAGTACAGGCGAGAGAGACACAGCTCCAATCCAGCAGAGGCAGGGGAACACTTGCGAAGTTCTGGGAGAGTTTTTCTCAGACCCTCCCATCGCACTGGCCCTGAGGTGAGGGGTACTCTCGCAAAGAGTGCAAACTTTTGGAAGATGCTGAGGGAGTACCTTGCTGACTGTACCAACATCCTATGTGATTTCTCTGTGTTAGGGCTAGCGGAACGCACTAAATAATTAGAGAGAAGGTATGAGGTGCGTTCTCAGCCCGGGGTCCACCGTGCAGAGATGGAACATGCTGCTGAGTAATGACGGACTATATGGCGGTACAATGTGGATACACGCATGGGTTAACTTCACCCTGTTGTGTCACAGGGCCGCGGTACCGCACAAAGAGCGCAAGCAAGGAATCACAGAACTCTATCCCAGGACACAGTATTAGAGTTCGTGTAGACCTCTTGCGCTCAATACCACAATTGGGGTATCAGAGTAACTGAAAAAGTAACTTAAATGCACAAGAGTGCCAATAACCACCCAGACTTGGGTCAGGAAAGCGCTCTAATAGTGCACGGCGCCACACTGGCGGTCACAGCAATTAGACGCTGTTTCGTGTGTTATTGTGCTGATATCTCAGCTGGGCATACATCCACCTTACGCGAGCAGTCATACACAAGGGAGGGGATGATTAAAGAACGACTTGCACTCATCAACACACACGTTTTCAAATGTACACTAGTACATGGCCGAGCGGCCATGCAAACCTTTTATAGTGGCAGTGCTACAAGACCTTCCAGATGGACCAAAAGGAACCTCAAGAGGACCTGAGCATGTGACCCCTGACCTCCAATGGGAGGTTGTCCCGTGGGCAAGCTCAGTATGAGAAAAGCAGGACTTAGTCCCAGAAAGACCTGCTCACTACTGATCACTGCTGGCTACAAAGACAGAGCCTGGAAGGGCAGCAGTAACCAGTCATCCAGTATCAGCCTGAGCTAGACTCTGGGACAGACTTCTCTGCTGAGCAGCTCCACTGTGGCTGGAGAGGAATGGGAGACTGCAACAAAAATAGTTTGAGATTCCCCCTGTGCAGAGGTGGGAGCTCGACACCTAACATGCCCCCCCTCCTTGATCCTCGCTACGCTCCTAAGGCAGCTATGAGCTGCGGAACACAAATGTGCTCAGCAGGCTCCTAGGACCTGTCCTCTGGGCCAGAACCCTTCCAACCCACCAAATATATTTTTTTACCACGTACCACCTTACGCACCAAGATAGCGTTCACCTCATAATCCTCCGTAGACCAACCCAATGTTTCGGCAGATGTCTCAGAAAACTGGGACATGTGTACGGGCTTTAAGAGGAACACCAAAGGTGTCCGTGATACCAAGACATGAAGGAAGGGCCAGACGGTAGTCCACAAGATTAACCTGTTCAAGGACCTTGAAGGGACCCAAGTAGCGAAGTGCAAACTTAGTGGACTCAACTCACAGCCTGATGTTATGGGCGGAGAGCCACACTAAGTCGCCAGGAGCAAAGGTCAGAGCGGGGCGCCGATGTGCATTGGCGGAAGACCTCATTCTCTCCCTAGATGCCCGGATGGTATCCTGAGTGTGGTCCCAAATGTCCCGTGCCTCCACAGCCCAGTCTGCCACCCTGGAGTTGGCGGAAGACATGGGCATAGGCACAGGAACCTGCGGATGCTGGCCGTAATTAAGGAGAAATGGGGTCTGACCAGTGGAGTCGGCTACGGCATTGTTTAGCGCAAACTCTGCCCACGGTAGCAAGGATGCCCAGTCATCCTGCCTGGCTGAAACAAAATGTAGCAGATATGTGACCAGAGTCTGGTTGGCCCTCTCTACCAACTCATTGATCTCGGGAAGATATGCTGAAGAGAGATTCAACTCAATGCTGAGTAGACGACAAAACTCTCTCCAGAACCGAGATGCAAACTGGGGACCCCGGTCACTGACAATTTTGTCCGGCATATTGTGTAGGCAAAAGATATGCTTAATAAACAACGCTGCCAGATCCCGTGCAGAAGGTAGCCGTGGAAGAGGAACCAAGTGAACCATTTTGAAAAAATGGTCGGTGATCATCCAAATAATGGTGCAGCTACCTGTCTTGGGTTAGCCCACCACAAAATCCATCCCGACCATCTCCCAGGGCCTGTCCGCCACTGGCGGGGGGTATAGTACCCCAGCTGGCCGTTGTCGAGGGGACTTGTTCTTGGTGCAGTAAACACACGCCCGAATATAGTCTCTGAGGTCACGGGCCATATGCGGCCACCAGTATGTCCTCGCCAGCAGCTCAGATGTCCTTTTGGTCCCAAAATGTCCACACACCCTGGACAAGTGAGCACAAGAGAGAACCTCCAGATGCAAATTAGTTAGTACAAAAGTCTTGCCCAGGGGCACAGACTCTAGCGAAACCGGAGCCACGGTTCTCAGGCTCTCAGAAGGGACAATAAGCCGAGGCTCCTCTTCCTCCTCCTCAGATGATGCAACGGAGCTAGAGAGAGCATCGGCACAAATGTTCTTCTCCCCGGAGAGAAAATGGAGGGTGAAATGGAACCGGGAGAAGAACAGGGACCGTCTGGTCTGGCGAGAATTTAGCTGCTGGGCTGTCTGTAAGTAGACCAAGTTTTTGTGATCTATGAATACCTGGAAGGGAAAGCGAGCCCCCTCCAAAAGGTGTCTCCACTCAGAGAAAGCCAACTTCATTGCTAGCAACTCCCTGTCCCCGATGGAATAATTCCTCTCCGCTGGTGTGAAGGTCTTGGAAGAGAAGAAGCAGGGATGCTTCCGACCTTGAGCATCCTTTTGGAAGAGGAATGCTCCAGCACCAATGGATAAGGCATCCACCTCCATTATAAATGGCTTATCAACATCTGGGCAATGTAAGGTGGGAGCGCTAGCAAAATGAGACTTAATAGAAGTGAAGGCCTTGGAGATCTCCTCAGAACACAATTTGGGATTTGCTCCCTTCTTGGTGAGGGCTACCAAAAAAGCTACCAAAGTTGAGAAATGAGGGATGAACTGGTGATAATAGTTAATGAACCCCATAAAGCGCTGCACCACTTTGAGAGAATGGGGTTCTTGCCAGTCCATCACAGACTGTAGTTTGGCAGGTTCCATAGCCAATCCCTGGGTGGAGATGATATAGCCCAGGAAAGGTAAGGACTGTTGCTCAAACACACATTTCTCCAACTTGGCGTAGAGGGAATTTGCCCGGACGAGGTCGAAGACTCTGCAAACATCTCTCCGGTGGGAGTCAATATCTGGAGAGTAGATGAGAATATCATCCAGATAGACTACGACTGAGGTGGAAAGCATATCCCAGAAGATATCATTTACAAAGTCTTGGAAAACAGCTGAGGCATTACAGAGCCCAAAGGGCATCACTAGGTATTCATAGTGCCCATCCCTGGTGTTAAGTCATCTTCCATTCGTCCCCCTCATGGATGCGAATCAGGTTTAAGAACCCCGCAGATCTAGTTTAGTAAATACCCTTGCTCCCCGAAGCCTATCAAAGAGCTCAGATATCAGGGGCAGGGGATACTTATTCTTAACGGTGGCGATGGCGTTACGACCCCTGTAGTCTATGCATGGACGTAGTTCCCCGTTCTTCTTCTGCATGAAGAAGAACCCAGCCCCTGCACGTGACACTGACTTCCTAATGAATCCTCTTGCCAGATTTTCCTGGATCTACTGTGACAATGCCTCCGTCTCTGGGAGAGATAAAATGAATTCCACCTTTGCCCACTCTGTGGGGAAACGTCCAGCCAGGAGCTCGAGGTGTATAGAGCACTGGCTCACGAAACCCCTACAAGATTTGCTATCACCAGAAAATGTATCTGACAGCGGGAAGCGAGATAGGGTAGAAACAGGGGTGGCAGAGGACAAAGTTGTTGCAGCCACGCTAGCAGCCTGAACAGCTACTGCGGTAACATCCACAGCTGAGGTTGTGCGCTCGAGAGCCGCCAACCTACCCACCAGCTGCTGGATGTACCACAAGGATTGCTGTTTGTCCATCATTACTAGCCAGACTCTGGCGCTAGTGTAATGTTAGGGCTAGCGGAACGCACCAAATAATTAGAGAGAAGGTATGAAGTGCGTTCGCAGCCCGGGGTCCACTGTGCAGAGATGGAATGTGCTGCTGAGTAATGACGGATTATATGGTGGTACAATGTGGATACACACATGGGTTAACATCCCCCTGTATGAAGGAAGCGAACCCTGTTGCGTCACAGGACCGCGGTACTGCACAAAGAGAGCAAGCAAGGAATCACAGAACTCTATCCCAGGACACAGGATTAGAGTTCGTGTAGATCTCTTGTGCTCGACACCACAATTGGGGTATCGGAGTAACTGAGAAAGTAACTTAAATGCACAAGTGTGCGTGCTGTGCCACACTGGCAGATGCTACTAACCACCTGACTTGGGTCAGGAAAGCGCTCTTTTAGCGCACGGCACCACACTGGCGGTCACAGCAACTAGACGCTGTTTCGTGTGTTATTGTGCTGATATCTCAGCTGGGCATACATCCACCTTACGCGAGCAGTCATACACAAGGGAGGGGATGATTAAAGAACGACTTGCACTCATCAACACACACGTTTTCAAATGTACACTACCGCATGGCCGAGTGGCGATGCAAACCTTTTATAGCGGCAGTGCTACAAGACCTTCCAGATGGACCAATAGGAGCCGCAACAGGACCTGAGCATGACCCCTGACCTCCAATGGGAGGTCGTCCCATAGGCATGCTCAGTATGAGAAAAGCAGGACTTAGTCCCAGAAAGACCTGCTCGCTGCTGATCACTGCTGGTTACAAAGTCAGAGCCTGGAAGAGCAGCAGTATCCAGTCATCCAGTATCAGCCTGAGCTAGACTCTGGGACTGACGTCTCTGCTGAGCAGGCTCCACTGTGGCTGGAGAAGAATGGGAGACTGCAGGGGAGATGGTTCGAGATTCCCCCTGTGCAGAGGTGGGAATTTGACACCTAACACTCTGTGCCTTATAATTATTGGGTATCCAAGCTGGACATGTTACATGAACTGGCTCTCTATGCCTTGGAGGTCCTGGCCTGCCCTGTCACTAGCATTTTGTCGGAGCAGTTTTTTAGTGCTACTGGTGGAATTATAACTGATAGGCGCATCCGCCTGACACCTGAAAATGCTGTCAGGCTGACTCTTTTAAAAATGAACACGGGCTGAATTGGGCCAGACTTCTCTACACCACTGAATGATTGCAGCGTAACTTAGTGCATGGGTATTACAAGTATAGGAGACCCGCTCCTTTCTAATGGGAACATTTTTTGTGAGGCCCTTCTCCATGTCTTGTCAAACCGGTATTTTTGGTGCTCCCAAATTTTTGGCAGCCCATTCATTCACTGAACAGGCAAACAATATGGGAGACCCACTTTCTAATACTGGGAAAATTGTTTTATGAGGCCTGCTCCACGTCTCTTCCAAGGGTTATTGGAGTGCGTCCAAGTTTGGGCAAGCTCAAGCATTCACTGAATATGCAAACAGTATGGGAGACCCACACCCTTTTGAGCCTCCGCCCTTTGTTGGGACCCCCAGTATGGAGTGGGCTGCTTTCCCACAGAACCTTCCATTCCCTGGTACCTCTCAACCAGTCCAACCAGTTCATCAGCATTACGAGGATCACCCTGGGAAACCCAAGTCTGTACGGGCCTCAGCAGGGAGTGCACAAACCGGTCCATCAGCACTTATTCTACTAGATCTGCACAGGCATAGAGGACTCTGGCTGCAGCCACTTCTGGACCAGGTGCAACAGGTCAAACATTTGGGAGCACGATAGTTTGTGATACACCCAACGGTGAACCCGCTAGGCCCTGAGAGTCATTGTTGCCCCCAGGCATGCAAGATTCTCAGTTTTTAGTTTGCCATACTCTTTAGCGTCCTGCAAAGTTAAATCATAGTATGCTTTCTGGGGTTCCCCGTCAAGTATGGCGCCACTACCTGTGCTTACTGCTCTGTCAGAAGTTTCTCTATCTCGGCATCCCTTTCAAACACCGTCAGGAAAGCATCAACATTGCAATTCTCCATTGTAGATTCTTCAGCCTCAACATTGCAATTCTCCACTGCAGTTTCTTCAGCTTCAAAATTGAAATTCTGCACTGTAGGTTCTTTAGCATAAACATTGCAATTCTCCACAGCCTCAACACTGCAATTGACTGCAGGTTCTTCAGCTTCAATATTTTAATTCTCCACTGACAGGTTTTCAGCCTCAATCCTGCAATTCTCCACTGCCAGTTCTTCTGCCTCAATATTGCAATTCTCCACTGCCGCGTCTTCAGCCTCAACACTGCAATTGTCCACTGTCTGTTCTTCTGCCTCAATATTGCAATTCTCCACTGCCGGGTCTTCAGCCTCAACACTGCAATTCACTGCATAGTCAAACAGTATGGGAGTACCAATTTCGTAATAATGGGAACATTGCTTTCAGGTGGCCCTCCTGTATTTCTGTACAACGGCTTTTTGGGGTGCGTCCACATTTGGGGCAGGCATTGCATTCACTTAATGGACAAACAGTATGGTAATACCAACTTCGTAATAATGGGAACATTGCTTTCAGGTGGCCATCCTGTATGTCTGTTCAAAGAATTATTGGGGTGCATCTAAATTTGGGGCATGGCAGGCCTTGCATTCATTTCATGGGCAAACAGTATGGGAGTATCAACTTCCTTATAATGGAACATCGCTCTCAGGTGGCCATCCTGTACATCTGCTCAAAGGGTTATTGTGGTGTGTCCAAATTTTTGGCAGCCCTGCCAATCACTGTATAGGCAATAACAGTAGGAGACCCAGTGTTTAATAATGGGAACAACAAAGCATAGACTGCTGCTGGCCCTTTAAGAATATTAATGCTGCCTGATGGCCCTATAAAAATAGGCTCTGTGACTTTCAGAGTTCCTCCTTCATAAATGAAACCTGGTGAGTCTGATGTGTCACACACTACATGGCCAGATAAGGTTGTACATTTTTAAAATGACATTTCCCAGTTTGTCTTGTTTGAAAGCAATGCTAAAATTCAAAGACATTACCTGTGAACATAGCCCAAGGTGTGGAGGAGCATTTTTGTTTTTTGCTATTTATTTTCCCTTATATACAAGTCATTACCCTGGGTAGGATGTTCCTTAACATATTTCCCAGGATAATCTATGACTGAATAAACCTTTTGGATATGTCAGTGGTGACTGCCACCTGCCTTCTTCGTTGGAATTCTTGTCTTTTTCCAGATATCGGGAATAAACTTGAAGGGAATCTGTCATGTCCTGATGCACTTGTCACCTATAGATATATGAATAATCTGCAGGTCTATAGTGGCCACAGCTCTGAAATCCCGGCTATCAGGAGGAAATTGAAAGCCGGATGAATAAGTTTAGCCATAGAGGCGTGCCGATGTGGCTTCAGTCACTGCTCGTTACTTAGTGATCGTCTGTAAGTGCGCCCTGACCTATTGACTGACAGCCATCTCTGTAGTATATCAGTGCCGACATGGCTATCAGCCAATGTGCCTCAGCGTGCTTATAGCAGCTCACTAAGTAAGGAGCAGTGACAGAAGCCACAATGGCACGCCTCTATGACTGAAAGCCGGAAGGTATCGGGAGAAATGAAATTCATAATAGTATAAGATAATTCCTTATTATATGTGTTTTTATCTTGTCTTCTAGGGAAGCGAGTTTGTCTTGGTGAGAACCTGGCCCGCATGGAGCTCTTCCTGCTCTTCTCCGCTTTGCTCCAGAAATTCACCTTCACTCTTCCCCCGGGGACAAAACGTCAGGACTCGAAATATCTGAACCTTCACAAGGTGGAGATCATGGCATCAGCCCAGATATGTGCCGTGCCTCGTGTCTTGTCCAAGTGATCGACTGCCATCCAGCTGCTCCATATGGATGAGAATATAAGAAAATAATCCAGAACATGTGACAAAAAGACTCTGATGAGAAAAAAATAGATTTAGAGTTCGCAGGGGAAATTTGGGACAACACTAATTCTTTCACATTGTGTCAAATTTATTGGCAGAAATTTAGGTAAATTCTGAAAAATCACAAAAATGGAGGAATATAATAGATAATAATTGTAACCTATTCGCTTATTGATATTTTTAGCCTGTTTTGCGCCTCTAATGAACAAGACAATTCTACTACTTTTGACAAGTGCGAATAAAACCTAAACTACAAAATAAAAGTAATAAACTTGTGCATCTGATAAATCAGCATGGTGCGACAGGATTTTGTCTCATCTTTCCAGTATTTTCCCACAGGTTTATTGATGGTATTTTGTCCTCCTTTTGTCCTTGGCTTTCTGCTTCCCATAGACAGTAATGGCTCTCGAGCTGTCCTGTGGTTATAGTCCATCTGTGCTAGGAAATGCCGAGTTTTAGATATGTTAGAACACCGGCGTTGTACTCTGCAGTGAATTTCTTGTCGGTGCACCGCCTGTTGGTCAGAATGTGTCTTCACCACTTCCTCTGACCCTTTTATAAGTGATTTCTTTACACACAATATTTCCTTTCATTGTATGTTCTTCCTCAATCACAACATTCTTGGGTTACTCTCCACAAAGCTTCCTCAAGAGAAAAACCCACAAAGCTCCAATAGCAAAAAGTCTGGTAACTGTAATAAAGTGGCCATTCCGTTACCATCTCCCAGAGATTCTCCCCATGCCTGCCAATGTGTGTGTGAGGGGTGGTATGGTACCTCTTCTCTTGCTACTCATCCCCACATGTGTGTTCTAGTATATTGCAAATGGGTTGTGTATGTGAGTGAATGTTGTGACAGGATGGCCACTAGGTGGTGGCAGCAGAAGGTGCTAGAAGGGGAGCAGTGGTAGACTACAAGCAAGCATGGGTTATTGTGGAGGAAGGATCTAGTAGATAAGGGAACAGCAGCAGGAAGTCAGTGGCAGAACCCGGGCAGCCATGCCCCGGGCAAGAAGTGAATAGAGTGCAATGCCTGTTTGACCATGCCCAGGGTAAGGAGTAAATAGAACCTGTGCTGCAGAAATGGGGCAAGAGTAGGAAGATTTCAGACCTCTGGGACCAGAGTCAGTGATTGGGCATATTATCCTGAGGATGCCTCTTAGGCCGGGGACACACACAACGTATAAAAAAAACGGTCCATTTTTCACGGACGAAAATCGCACAAATGTTTCCAAAAGAGTGATCCGTGTGCAGTGCGAGGATGCGATTTCCTCGCATCAAATGATCCTTTTGACATCCGTGTGACATCCGTATGTAATCCGTATATATGTCATTGAGATACACACACATATATATATATATATATATATATATATATATATATATATATATATATATATATATATATACTGTATTTATATTTAATTCAGCGCGAGATATGTGAAAAGCCGGTAATTCAATTGCCGGCTTTTCATTTCTCCTTCCCAAACCCGACAGGATATGAGACATGATTACATACAGTAAACCATCTCATATCCCTTTTTTTTTGCATATTCCACACTACTAATGTTAGTAGTGTGTATGTGCAAAATTTGGGCACTGTAGCTGGTAAAATAAAGGGTTAAATGGCAGAAAAAATTGGCGTGGGCTCCCGCGCAATTTTCCCTGCCAGAGTGGTAAAGCCAGTGACTGATTGCAGATATTAATAGCCAGGAGAGGGTCCATGGTTGTTGCCCCCCCCTTGGCTACAAACATCTGCCCCCAGCCACCCCAGAAAAGGCACATCTGGAAGATGCGCCTATTCTGGCACTTGGCCTCTCTCTTCCCACTCCTGTGTAGTGGTGGGATATGGGGTAATGAAGGGTTAATGTCACCTTGCTATTGTAAGGTGTCATTAAGCCAGATTAATAATGGAGAGGCGTCAATTATGACACCTATCCATTATTAATACAATAGTACAAAATGGTTAATAAAACACACACACATTATCAAAAATTATTTTAATTAAATAAAGACACAGGTTGTTGTAATATTTTATTAGGCTCTTAATCCACCTGAAGACCCTCGTTCTGTAACAAAGGAAAAATAAAAAAACAACAATATCTCATACCTTCCGTTGCTCAGGTCAAGTCCCACGAAGTAAATCCATCTGAAGGGGTTAAATCATTTTACAGCCAGGAACTCTGCTAAAGCAGTGCTCGTGCCCGTAAAACCCCCGTGGAATGAATTGATTGCAGGGGGATGACCTGTAGTTACCTTGAGTCGCGGTGATGCGCCCCCTGCTGGATGTCCTCATATGAACTCGAGCGTGGGAAAAATTCCAAGGCTCCAGTTCATGAGGACATCCAGCAGAGGGCGCATCACCGCAACTCAAGGTAACTACAGGTCACCCTGGTTTCCATTCATTCCCCGGGTTTTTACAGGCAGAAGCGGCTGCATTAACAGGCTTCTGCTTGTAAAATTAGTTAACCCTTTCAGATGGATTTACAACGTGGGACAGAACGACGGAAGGTATGGAATATTGTTGTTTGTTTTTTTTAACTTTATTTCAGGTGACAAGGGTCTTCAGGTGGATTAAGAGTCTAATAAAATATTACAACAACCTGTGTCTTTATTTAATTAAAATAGTTTTTAATAATGTGTGTGTGTTTTATTAACCATTTCGTACTATTGTATTAATAATGGATAGGTGTCATAATTGACGCCTCTCCATTATTAATCTGGCTTAATGTCACCTTACAATAGCAAGGTGACATTAACCCTTCATCACCCCATATCCCACCGCTACACGGGAGTGGGAAGAGAGTGGCCAAGTGCCAGAATAGGTGTATCTTCCAGATGTGCCTTTTCTGGGGTGGCTGGGGGCAGATGTTTGTAGCCAGGGGGGCCAATAACCATGGACCCTCTCTAGGCTATTAACATCTGCCCTCAGTCACTGGCTTTACCACTCTGGCGGAGAAAATTGTGCGGGAGCCCACACCAATTTTTTCCGCCATTTAACCCTTTATTTTACAAGCTACAGTGCCCACATTTTGCACATACACACTACTAACATTAGTAGTGTTGAATATGCAAAAAAAAAGGGATATGAGATGGTTTACTGTATGTAAACCATGTCTCATATCCTGTCGGGTTTGTGAAGGAGGAATGAAAAGCTGGCAATTAAATTACCGGCTTTTCTCTAACACCGCTGCGTATTTTTCGCAATGCACACGCATGGTCCGTGTGTAATCCGATTTTTTTCTCGCACCCATAGACTTGCACTGGCGAGTCTCGGCCGAGATACACTGACAATCACAGCATGCTGCAATTTTACTCGGATCCTGAATATGGCGGAGAAAATATCGGATGATGGGAGCTGCACCATAGATTAACATTGGGCCGAGTGCTATGCGATTTATTATCGCATAGCACTCGTCCGCATTACGGTCTAGTGTGACCCCGGCCTTAGAGGAAAAGCAGCAATATAGAAACAGTGTGGACCACTGATGGTGTAAGCGCACTCAGACAAGAGGCCAGTTTACATAGAGACAAGAGTCCATGTGAGTACAAGAGTCTGACAGCCTGAGACCAAGACAGAGTCAAGACGGTGCATGGGCTAGGCTAATAGAAGAGAGTCCGGCAGCCTGAGACCAAGATAGGGTCATGACTAGTGTTGAGCGATACCGTCCGATACTTGAAAGTATCGGTATCGGAAAGTATCGGCCGATACCGGTAAAGTATCGGATCCAATCCGATACCGATACCCGATACCAATACAAGTCAATGGGACTCAAGTATCGGACGGTATTCCTGATGGTTCCCAGGGTCTGAAGGAGAGGAAACTCTCCTTCAGGCCCTGGGATCCATATAAATGTGTAAAAGAAAGAATTAAAATAAAAAATATCGCTATACTCACCTCTCCGACGCAGCCTGGACCTCAGCGAGGGAACCGGCAGCGTTGTTTGTTTAAAATTCGCGCTTTTACTTGGTTACGTGAAGTCCCGGCTTGTGATTGGTCAGGGCGGCCATGTTGCCGGGACGCGGACCTATCACAGCAAGCCGTGACGAAATTACGTCACGGCTTGCTGTGATTGGTCCGCGTCCCGGCAACATGGCCGCCATTAACCAATCACAAGCCGTGACGTCACGGGAGGCTGGACACGCGCGCTTTTTAAAATGGGCGCGTGTCCAGCCTCCCGTGACGTCCCGGCTTGTGATTGGTTGCGCCGCGGTCAACCAATCACAAGCCGGGAGGCTGGACACGCGCGCATTTTAAAAAGCGCGCGTGTCCAGCCTCCCGTGACGTCACGGCTTGTGATTGGTTAATGGCGGCCATGTTGCCGGGACGCGGACCAATCACAAAGCCGGGACGTAATTTTAAAATCCTTAAGGACCTGAAATTACGTCACGGCTTGCTGTGATTGGTTGCGTCCCGGTCACATGGGCGGCACGCAACCAATCACAAGCCGGGACTCACGTAAAGGAAAGAAAAGCGCGAATTTTAAACAAAGAACGCTGCCGCTTCCCTCGGTAAGGTGCAGGCTGCGTCGGAGAGGTGAGTATAGCAATATTTTTTATTTTAATTCTCTCTTTTACACATTTTTACATTAATGTTGTTTCGATACCGATACCCGATATCACAAAAATATCGGATCTCGGTATCGGAATTCCGATACAGCAAGTATCGGCCGATACCCGATACTTGCAGTATCGGAATGCTCAACACTAGTCATGACGGATCGTGGACTGGTGTACAAGAAGAGAGTCAACAGCTGAGGCTGAGGCCTGATTAGAGGCTGTGGAGAAGGGATAGAATTCATACATGAGGACAAGATTAGAAGTTTATCAACTAGGACAGAGTGTGTGCTGAATGTATAGGACTGTTTGCTGCTTATAACCTGTGCCTGAAGATATTGATACTGCTTAACCTTCTTGTAATTGTGTCTGAAGACATCTATTCTGCAAGTAAATGTTTCTGTTATAAAAAGCATTGGACATGTCATTGTCTGTCTCTTCGCCTCCCTGGGAAGAAAAAGTGAATGTGGAACAGAGGTAATCAACTGTATAGCAGTTCCGGGACTTTATTTATCTTTTCATGCACAAGATGATGGGGTGCTCACTTACTATTGCTTAGTGAACTTGCCCATGACTACCACCCCGTGCCACCTTGTTACACTTGGCATAGTCGGCAGGATTGAATCCAGAACCCTGCAGCTATAAGGCTAGTGGAGAAGACCCCTGTGACTAATGGACAGCTGACTGAGCTGCGGTCCAAGATGGCGTCAAACACTCTCATGAAGATGGAGGTCAGTGGCAAGAAATCCTGGGGAGGCAGAGAAGGGCGTGAAGAATTGTCCAGCCCTCAGAAGGCAAGGCTATGCCGAGGGGATGATTCAAGTGAAAGCGGCGGTCCCCAGGGATGTGTCTGCTGCCTGGCAAGATGCGGAAGAGTAGGAAGAAACTCTGCCCTGGGAGAGCAGGATGGTCTTTGCAAGAGGTGTGGCTGAAGGCAGAGACTGACTGGTGACACAGAGAGCACGTCAGGAGAATGGCCCTGGAAGAGGAGGGGTCAGTCACACAAGAAGTGTGCGGTGTAGAGATGCTCAACGCCACTTTATGACCTGCGTGTAGAGAGAGTGGTCGAGGTAGAGTGCGGTCGAGCAGAAAGCGACCGCGATGGCTGTATGCGGAGGCAGCTAGAGACAGCAGCAACATGGGACTGGGGATCCAGTTTGCAGAAGCGGAGGCTGGAGATGCTGAAAAGGACCATGCGGAAGTGCCTGGTATGTCTTAGATGGAGGAGGCTAGCGTCCTCGGGGTGAAGACTGATAGCGGCTTTTGATAAGTTATTCCAGCAATCGCGCCAGAAATCAGCCCACCGGTGACCCCTGTCATGTGATCGCGAGTCACCGATGTGTTGGCTTAACAACCAGAGGTCTCCTGGAGACCTCTATGGTTGTCATTGCTGGCTTGCTGTGAGTGCCACTCAGTGGTCGTCGCTCATAGCAAGTGAGTAATTCTGCTTTATAGAGGCGATCTGATCATCGTCTCTATGGAGCAGAGATGATCCGGTTGAGGTAGATTCTATTGAAGCATGTCAAAAGTAAAAAAAAAATGTTTTTAAAAGTATATAAAAAAAAAAGTTCAAATTAACCCCCTTTTGCCCCATTCAAAATAAAACAATAAAAAAATTAAAACATACACATATTTGGTATCTCTGTTCAGAATCCCGCGATCTATCAATAAAAAAAGGATTAACCTGATAACTTAACACTGTAGCGAAAAAAAAAGTCAAAATGGCAGAATTATGGTTTTATAGTTGCCGCAACATTACACGTGTATCCAAGTGTTTTTTTCTCAAGCTTCACCAACGTTGTTGTGGTTAGTAAGGTTGAGCGAAACGGATCGGTCAATTTCATAAATCGCCGACTTTCGTGAAACCCGACCCGATCCCAGTATGGGATCGGCCATGCTGTCGGCGATCTTCACGCCAAAGTCGCATTTCATATGACGCTTTCAGCGCCATTTCTCAGCCAATGAAGGTGGACGCAGAGTGTGGGCAGCGTGATGACATAGATCTCGGTCCCCACCATCTTAGACAAGGGCATGGCAGTGATTGGCTTGCTGTCTGCGGCGTCACAGGGGCTATAAAGGGGCGTGCACGCCGACCGCCATCTTACTGCTGCTGATCTGAGCGTAGGGAGAGGTTGCTGCAGCTTCGTCAGAAGCAGGGATATTGTTAGGGACTCGGGAGGAAATATTAACCCCCAAACCGCTTGCGCTGTAGCGATTTCCACTGTCCAACACCACCTTTGTTTTGCAGGGACAGTGGAGGCTAGATTTTTGTGCATCAGCTCTGTAGCTTATTAGGCTGCCTTATAAGGCTCCATGATAGCTGCATTGCTGTTTGTACGCCGCTGTGCAGACCAACTGCTTTTTTCAAAGCAAAAATCCTGTTGCTTCTTTCTGCACAGTTCTCTTGTTTCTTTGTTCACACTCTTGTGTGCAGCAGTCCTTTTTATTGCTGACATACTTGTCCTTTGATCATTGTAGGGAGATTGAAATTCTACTACAGCCCTTGTATTTTTTGATATATCTGCCAGCCACTTTCTGCCACTTACATTGTGTAGTGTAATACAGTGGGCCTGATTTCTTTCTGCAGTCTCCCACACATAAAAAGGGAGATTTCTATTGCCACTGAGTGCATCTGCGTCATTCCTGTTTGTGGCATTTCTGCCAGCCACTTTCTGCCACTCATACTGTGTAGTGTAATACAGTGGGCCTGATTTTCCCAGCAGTTTCCCACACCTATAAAGGGAGATTTAAATTCACAACAAGTTTACGTACACCTTCTTCCTGGTTTTACAGTACCATATAATGGTTGTTAGTTTGGTTACATTTTTCCAAGAATGAGGAAGTTTGGTGGAAGAGGTCGTGGCTGTGGGCGGTCATTGCCAGCTGGTAATGATGGTAGTGGTGGTGGTCGTGGAGCATCAGGTGGTTGTGGGAAAAGCGATGTAGCACCTAAATCTCGAGTTGTTGAGCCAGCGTCTTTGTCTGGCTACACAAGGCCTCGAACGTTCCCTTTTCTGGGAGTTGGAAAACCGCTTTTTAAGCCGGAGCAGCAGGAAAGTTTTGGCTTTCCTTGCTGACTCTGCCTTTGGCTTTTTCGGCTCCTCTTCGGAAAGTGCAAAATTTAAAAAAAGCAAGTCGTCAGTGGATGCTCCTGGTCAGGGACAAGTCGCTTCTTTGTGTCCTTCACCCAGAACAACAGTGAAGGATGCATCAGGCGACACAACAGGTTACTCCATGGAGCTCTTTACACATACCGTGCCTGGGTTAGAAAAAGAAATTGTTAACAGGCCATTACAAGATGAATCAGACGTGGAGTGCACAGATGCACAGCCACTAGAGTTGAGCGACTTTCATTTTTTTAAGATCGAGTCGGGTTTTGTGAAACCCGATTTTGTCCAGAGTCGAGTCAAGTGCAGTCGGCCGATTATCGCTAAAAGTCGGGGATCGACCGAAACACGAAACCCAATGCAAGTCAATGGGGAAGCATAGTCGGCAGTGAGTGGAGGCCAGGAAAACACCTACAGTGCCCATTTTAATGCCAAAAACATCCATTCTTGTTTCTGAAGCTTGTCAATCTTAATTAACTTTATAATAATAGTTGGGCATAGGGAATTGGGGGTCATTTGGCAAAAGTTGTGGGGGGAGTAGGGCCGGCTCAAGTTTTTCGTGGGCCCAGGAAATGCGGACTACATCACGGCGGTGTTGCAGGGAAAGGTAAGTATTTCAACGTTGCAAGTGCTGTGATCCTGAGCAAGCAGGGGGGGCCCACTCGTTCGCATTGGCACTGGCACAGGGCCCCTCAAAGTACAGCGATGTGTGTTTGCATGGCGGGGGCGCCTCCCACCAGCAGCGACACTTTTGCGTACTCTGAGGGGCCCTGTGCCAGTGACGTCGCCAACGAGTATGCCCCCCCACCTGATGAAGGAACCTGCACTTTCATCTGCACCTTCCTCTCTGTCCCTGTGTAAGGTGGTATAACATGCGGGAAGGGGAACCTTACTTTCAGCAGGGTCAGATTCTGGCTGTGTAGAGTATAAGGGGAATGTAGTGGTCTAGGTCAATGTACCAGCAGACTCATCTAGCAGTGGCTGGGCAATGGGCAGGATGAGGAGGAAACAGATATAGGGCCAAAGAATAAAGTAGGCTAAATGCAGTTCAAAATTGGTAACAGGACTAAACAGGCGGCATTGCTTTGTTCAGTGGAGTAGCAAACCCAAGAGCAGCAGACACTGTTTCAAGGGCATAACCACACTAGTAGGCCAAATGCAGTTTAATATCTGATAGTATAGGGCGAAAGCCAGAATGTGGAAGCTCAGCTTTGTTCAGTTGAGGACAACACCAGGCAGGGGCAGACAGACACCTTTAGTAGGCCGGAACAGCCAATTGCATTTTTAAAAATGGTAATTTGGAACTGAAGGTTGAAGCTCAGCTTTATTCAGTTGAGGACAACACCAGGCAGGGGCAGACAGACACCTTTAGTAGGCCGGAACAGCCAATTGCATTTTTAAAAATGGTAATTTGGAACTGAAGGTTGAAGCTCAGCTTTATTCAGTTGAGGACAACACCAGGCAGGGGCAGACATTCACCTTTAGTAGGCCGGAACAGCCAATTGCATTTTTAAAAATGGTAATTTGGAACAGAAGGTTGAAGCTCAGCTTTATTCAGTTGAGGACAACACCAGGCAGGGGCAGACAGACACCTTTAGTAGGCCGGAAGAGCCAATGGCATTTTTAAAAATGGTAATTTGGAACTGAAGGTTGAAGCTCAGCTTTATTCAGTTGAGGACAACACCAGGCAGGGGCAGACATTCACCTTTAGTAGGCCGGAACAGCCAATTGCATTTTTAAAAATGGTAATTTGGAACAGAAGGTTGAGGCTCAGCTTTATTCAGTTGAGGACAACACCAGGCAGGGGCAGACAGACACCTTTAGTAGGCCGGAACAGCCAATTGCATTTTTAAAAATGGTAATTTGGAACAGAAGGTTGAAGCTCAGCTTTATTCAGTTGAGGACAACACCAGGCAGGGGCAGACAGACACCTTTAGTAGGCCGGAACAGCCAATTTTTTAAAAAAACAGCAGTTAGTAAGAGGCAGAAGGTAGAAGCTCAGCTTTATTCAGTTGAGGACAACACCAGGCAGGGGCAGACAGACACCTTTAGTAGGCCGGAACAGCCAATTGCATTTTTAAAAATGGTAATTTGGAACAGAAGGTTGAAGCTCAGCTTTATTCAGTTGAGGACAACACCAGGCAGGGGCAGACAGACACCTTTAGTAGGCCGGAACAGCCAATTGCATTTTTAAAAATGGTAATTTGGAACAGAAGGTTGAAGCTCAGCTTTATTCAGTTGAGGACAACACCAGGCAGGGGCAGACAGACACCTTTAGTAGGCCGGAACAGCCAATTGCATTTTTAAAAATGGTAATTTGGAACTGAAGGTTGAAGCTCAGCTTTATTCAGTTGAGGACAACACCAGGCAGGGGCAGACATTCACCTTTAGTAGGCCGGAACAGCCAATTGCATTTTTAAAAATGGTAATTTGGAACAGAAGGTTGAGGCTCAGCTTTATTCAGTTGAGGATAACACCAGGCAGGGGCAGACAGACACCTTTAGTAGGCCGGAACAGCCAATTGCATTTTTAAAAATGGTAATTTGGAACAGAAGGTTGAAGCTCAGCTTTATTCAGTTGAGGACAACACCAGGCAGGGGCAGACAGACACCTTTAGTAGGCCGGAACAGCCAATTGCATTTTTAAAAATGGTAATTTGGAACTGAAGGTTGAAGCTCAGCTTTATTCAGTTGAGGACAACACCAGGCAGGGGCAGACATTCACCTTTAGTAGGCCGGAACAGCCAATTGCATTTTTAAAAATGGTAATTTGGAACAGAAGGTTGAGGCTCAGCTTTATTCAGTTGAGGATAACACCAGGCAGGGGCAGACAGACACCTTTAGTAGGCCGGAACAGCCAATTGCATTTTTAAAAATGGTAATTTGGAACAGAAGGTTGAAGCTCAGCTTTATTCAGTTGAGGACAACACCAGGCAGGGGCAGACAGACACCTTTAGTAGGCCGGAACAGCCAATGGCATTTTTAAAAATGGTAATTTGGAACTGAAGGTTGAAGCTCAGCTTTATTCAGTTGAGGACAACACCAGGCAGGGGCAGACAGACACCTTTAGTAGGCCGGAACAGCCAATTGCATTTTTAAAAATGGTAATTTGGAACAGAAGGTTGAAGCTCAGCTTTATTCAGTTGAGGACAACACCAGGCAGGGGCAGACAGACACCTTTAGTAGGCCGGAACAGCCAATTTTTAAAAAAAACAGCAGTTAGTAAGAGGCAGAAGGTAGAAGCTCAGCTTTATTCAGTTGAGGACAACACCAGGCAGGGGCAGACAGACACCTTTAGTAGGCCGGAACAGCCAATGGCATTTTTAAAAATGGTAATTTGGAACAGAAGGTTGAAGCTCAGCTTTATTCAGTTGAGGACAACACCAGGCAGGGGCAGACAGACACCTTTAGTAGGCCGGAACAGCCAATTTTTAAAAAAAACAGCAGTTAGTAAGAGGCAGAAGGTAGAAGCTCAGCTTTATTCAGTTGAGGA